>NC_140917.1:33398632-33998632 GCF_045865225.1 Trachurus japonicus
GTCGGGGCTTCAATATAAGAGGGACATTACAGACGAGCAGTATGGAGGTATTTGGATGTTTTTTGGTCTGTCCTTTTGGATGAAGAAAAGTGGTATCCATTCACAACCATTATATGGACAAATACTGCTGCGCGGAGCCCGCCCCCCCCACCCCAACTCCGAGAAGGCGCAGAGGACTCTGAAAATTCTCACAGCTCTTAGTTGACATGAGGGTGAGTAGATAATGAGTGAAGTTTGAATTTTGGGTGAACTATCCCTTTAATGCTCGTTTCCTGCTCTACTGGAAGGAGGTATCTCTGCCTGAGAGGCCCGGCAGCAGCTACACCCCTATGAGTGACCAGGGCCCCAGAGCCTGTCTACACAGTCTGGAGGCCAGGCAGGACCGGAGGAAGAGAGGAGGAGGGGTGTGTGGGGGGGGGCCTGTTGCACCGTAAACTGTAGGTGGGGGGGTAAACAAAGGGGGCTGGGCTGCTTTTACTGCCTTCCCACGCCAGGCAGCAGCAGCAGCTGACTGGAAAGTGTTACCTGGAATATGCCGGGTCGCCCCCTCCACCAGCAGACAGCCAATCTGAATGCAGGCGCAGTGACCCAGGTGTACAAACAGCAAACAGTAGGGCCACATCAAAGGCTCTCATTAAAAGACAATAGATGCAGCCCTCCTCCTCATCTCCTCCCCAAGGCCTTGGCAGGGTTTTTTTTTTTTTTAACCACAACACACAGAACCTCTCAGCTCCACTGTGTCCCCCCCTGAGACAAGTAGACTGCCCCCTTCTGTCCAGTCTGGTGGACAGAGAGGGATGATTCCTCATCCTCCAGGCTTTACGGTCGTCTCTCCTCAAATGTGAGGCCTGTGCCTGTTACGGTTTATATTTAAAGGTGACAAATGTCATATTCAACCCATAAACATTTGACACAACTCTGTCCAGTTCTCAGGTGGTACTGGTGGAACTACTCAGTCTGATAGTTTTCAACTTCAAGTTTATTTTGAGTTAATGCCCCAAGTAGCCTACTCTAGAAAACCCCTTACTATATCACATGTGTATCAATCCACTGCTGAAAAAAGTCAGACAAATAACGCTTCAGTGGTATGTACTCTAAAAAGTAATTAGTTATAGTTTCTAGTTACTTTCCCCCAAATGTAACGCAGTTAGTAACATAAATACTACATTATAAAGGTAAATAATTACCAAGAAGTAAGTAACTATTGCGTTACTTTTTTATAAAATGCTCAAATGTCGAATTACTTTGACTAGTCCCCCTAACCATAACCCTAACCTCCTCTTTATCTGGAACTAACCAACTCACTCTGTATTCCTCATAACTCACTGAGATGGTTCGTTCCAGATAAACTGCTTTTTTCTGACTAGCTGACTGAAAAAATGTGCAGTCTATGTAACACACAAACACTTAAACGGATGCATTATTTTTGATGTGACTTATTGAGTCAAATAACAGCACATTTTATTGTCAGTAATGGTAACAGCTTTAAAACGGGGGAAACAGTAACTTTTTTGACTGCTTGTTTCTGAAAAAAGTAGCACCATTAGTAATGCCATTATTTTATAACACTGTTATTCCCATCACTGCATTTGCTTATCATCAGTGTGAAAGTGAACATCTCTCGTCCTGTTTGTTTTGTTTTTTTTACCCAACCTGAAACAGTTGCATTTGAAATATGACGCTAACATGGTTAGCTTATGACCAGTTGAAGCCGAGTACTAACTCAATCCTGACACACTCCCATGTTTAAATGTCCAACTGTTGTTCCATCCATCCATCGGCCTGTTAACTAGCTAATTAGCCAGCAAATGAATTAGCCTTGGGCTAGCCTTTGGGCAGAGTGTCCTGATGCCCAGGTGTTATAACAATGTTAACAAGATCATATGTTTGCTACAGTGATTAAAGGGCCACACACATACACACACCTCGCTTCTACCAAGATGACAACAGCGGAGCAACCCGCTGCTCTGTTCATAAATCTATGGCTGTACTGTATTGTACAGTCAGTTTCATCATTTTCATACAAAATGAAATCATAATAGACATTGCATGGAGCTGAAAAAAAAAGCAAGTAAGCAACAGATATGACACATGTACAGTTGGGATAAAGTTATTACCTAGAGATGTTGTTATTAATAGAATTTTTCTCAAGCAGCTTCAAAGCTGAACTTTTCCCCCCGTCCTCGTATCAGTTACATCACTGGGTGGCTTCATTTTTGATGAGAGCTTTGAATTGGCTCATGGAGTCATTGGGGAAACTCTTGGGACAACTTGCACAAACATCCCTGCATGAGTCAGAAGATGTGAAAAGTAGGAAAACGTCATCACTTATCCTCGCCAAAGGAAAGGAGAACACACACACACTTTTTTAAAGCTGCACCCTAAAGGCCTGCGCTGCGCCGTTAGATGTGAGGCGGCCTGGGAAAAGCCTATCTGGACTCCACAGACAGCAGCAGCCTCCAGCTTTGATGGGGAAGCCTCTTTGTAGTTTGCCTGGAGATGGCTTGTTAGTCAGTAAAAGTGAGGGCTAAATGGCTCCCTAACAGGAAGCAGTTTACACGGTGACGCTCAACCTGCCTGTGGCCCTCTATTGTCCCCAGCCCCATGTCCCACTTCATTACCATTTCCATAAGAAAGGAACAGTAATTGCCCCTTTTCTTCTGCTGCCCCTTCATCTTGGAGTGTCTCTCCTCTCTGTACCCCCCCCCCCCCTCCCCAAATGCACACACCCCCTTCCTTCTCCTCTCTCATTCTTTCTCTGTGTATCTGTCTTCTCTCCGCAAAGTCCATGCCAAAAAAAAAATATATATATATATACTATATATATATTATATAGAAAAGATTTCTGAATATTTCCAAGATCAGAAGTAGATTTTATGTAGATTATCTCAGGGAGTGGAAACTGAATGTTTCCTATTCTCTTTTTCCGTCTTAAAAAGTAAGTTTAACTGGATCAGAATGGTAATAACAGAGAGACAATGAACCCATAGCTACTACATAGAAGAAATACAAGAAAACAACTTCAGTGTCCCAGCACAAAAGAGCCAGAACATCCAAAGCAAGCATCAGGGCAATGTCTGTGTTGGAGGTCCTGAGACTCACTTGACCTTTGACCTGACCTCAGATGGAAGACATGTCTGCCTGGACGACTGACCGACCAGCACAGAGAATAAACGTCTCACAAAGGAGAACGTTGGAATCTCAACAAGTGTTCATGACAGAGCTGCGCTGTTGATCCGTATACACAGTTTTCACAACTGTGAATGATCTTTGTTTAGATTTTTACCATTTCCAGCTGTCTGCAGTTCATATTCTGGTTTTCATATTTTATGTGTTGAATGTGCTCTGCCTCTGATTTATTTTTGTTATTGCAAACCATTGAGCCATTTGAACACACTTTGCCTTGCAGCCATCACATTTAAACTTAATTGGTGGTGATAGAAAACAATGTATTAAATGATTACATTTTTATTATTCCATATATTATATTTATAGATGGAAGGTGTCGTTTTTTTTGTTTTTGGTTGTTAATTTAAAGTACAAATAAATAACTTATTTAATTCTGAGATGTTTTGCAGAATTTGTCACACATTTATAAAGAATGGAGCTGAAAACAAAGATGTGAGGAATCATGGTTTCTGTGGGAAAACTGGG
Source organism: Trachurus japonicus (assembly GCF_045865225.1). NCBI lineage: Eukaryota > Metazoa > Chordata > Actinopteri > Carangiformes > Carangidae > Trachurus > Trachurus japonicus. The sequence goes on from NC_140917.1 coordinate 33,402,287, forward strand.
CAATTTAATTAAGCATTCAAAAGAAAGATATAATTAAAAATAAGAAGTTAAATGAAAATAATTAAATGTATTAGAGAAGATGAACAAAATACAAGTGTCTCACATTCACAGGGATCTGAAATGAATGCACACAGCGAGTGGAATAAGCGACATGTCAACGAGGCTGGAATCAACACTTGAGGAACGGGCCCGGAGCGGATACACACACACACACACACACACTCTCACTTCTTCACACTCCGGCCCGTCACAGGCCTGCCTCTGCCTCACTTTGAACTTCCAAGGTGACAAGAGGTAAATGCAGCGACAACAGACCGTATCTATGCGGAGAGAACGACGGGTGTCAGTAATCCTATCAGCAGCAGCGTGGATGCATGCAAACAACCACCAAAGTCAAACATGTCATTTCACACGCACGCCTGGCAGGAAACCTGGATCCCACTGACTCTTTCTCATCACAGAGGAGCTATACTTTATTTCACAGGTTGGAGCCGTATCTGCAGGCCAGACACTCGTTTCATCTCTGGTGAATGCCGTGTATCACTTGTGTGGGTGCCAGTAGTTTTTTCTTTTTCAGAAGAATACATTTCCCTCCTGCTTCCTCAGTTTCCCATGGAGGGCCTGCAGGTAGTGCTGCTGTCAAGGGAAGGGGAGGGCTGCCGGACCCCCTCGGTGACTTGAGCTGTTTTAATCATGGCCCCCATGTGGACTTCCACAAAAGGGCCAGGTCGGAATCACCGTCTGCTCTTTTGTTGCAGGGGGAGCCATGGAGGCTGGGAGCGGGCTGCGGGCTCAGTCGCTGCTCCCATCACCACAGCAGGCCTCCTGTTTATTTGCTTTGGAGATTGTTTTATCCCAGGTGACAGTAAAGGTAGCAGATTCCCGGCATGATATATTGCACTGTAATAGTTCCTACCAGTCGGCCAGGAATGACTGTCTGCAGTGTTACTGTGGGAGACACACGCTGCTGGAAAAGTCTAGAGCTGCTTTAGCTGTGGAGTCTTTTACAGCCATGAAGGCCTATTAATATTGCTGTATATATAATCTAATATTTCTCATTGCTTATTGCTTTTCAATGTATCATTTTGGATAGACAGTCAGCTGACCAGAAAACAAGCAAAACATTTGATAATCAAAGAATTGTAAGTTGTTTTATGTAGCCAACTGTTTGACTTACTGTTTCTTATGTGTTTTATTCAATGTTTTTTTTATTATGATTTATTTTCTTTACTGGTACTTGGTTAAACTGTAGATGTAATATAATATGTATGTAATTTGAATTTCATAAAATACAATGTATGTACTTCCAAAGTAAATACATGTGTAAAAAATGTATATGAAAACTTGGAACAATATTCAAATAGAAATGGTCAGGTATCTGTGATTGTCTTCTAGATGTACACCATATATGAAATATCAATATACTCTACACTGATATTATATAGTAGACTTCTAATGTCTGAGACCACTTTCCCAGAATGATAAGATCAATGAATTTTTAATTAATCAGAAATTACTGTAATAATAATTTCCCATAAAGTTGGACTGTTTTGTTTCCAGACATATTCCTCTTTATATCCTTATTATAAAGGTTAATTGTGGTTTTTATACTTTATGTGCAACAGTGTATAATTTTTATGTCTATTTTGTTTCAATACATTTGCTTGTCCAGCGTCTGAAGTCAGCAGTAGGCCACTGCACTGTACCACCTCTAAAACAACCAGTAAGCTCATCGTTACACAAACTTGTTGTCTGACTTTCCCAGCAGAGCAATGAAAAAGACCCACGTCACCGACTGTGTACAGAGCCGCTCCCCTCTCACTGTGATATATAGGACTGTGAGGCCTCGTCCAACACACAGATAAATCTGTTTATCACCCACATCATCAAACTTCAATTTGCAGGTGGTGATCATGCTTTAAAGATTGATAGTTTGGTTGGATGTTAATAGATGTGGATGTATTCAAAGGTTTACGACATGTTATTACTGCATACACATTATGTTTTATGTGAGATTGTGTGCTGGTGGTTGTACCATTTTATACACATTGTTATGGGCTTTATTGCTCTGAGAGATGGGGTTCAACATAAACACACACTGTAACACATCCGGTTATTTCACACAAGAGAGTTCTGTATTTTGTGTTGTGTCTGTGCTGGTCTAAGTTGTTTGAAGGAGGTCGGGGTTCAGCTGTGAGAAGGTGATGTCATATTCATCTGTGCACCAATCAGAGACATCTTTAGCCTGTCAATCACGGTTGATCAAACCTTCAGCCTCAAAGTCTTCCAGAAGAAGCTGAGATTTTATGAAAAACCAAGACACTCCCCTAAAAGCTGGTTCATAGGCAGCTGGATTTGGATCTAAATGAATAAGTTTCTCATCCAAGAGGCAGCATCCGTTCTGAAAATGAAAACTTGAAGAAAACCTTGATTCAACTTTTCTTGGAAAATCAATTCAACTGACAACATTCACAAATAACTGAGAACCCTCAGGAAACATAGCTAAATCACTCAACACCCACTTTCTACCTCTAATCGATTGACTGATAATATTATTTTGAACATGTTTAAGACAGTGGTTCCCAACCTATTTTGGCTCGTGACCCCATTTTGACATCACAAATGCCCATCACCTGCAGTCATGTGATCGTGGCCGTCAATCAAGGTGGGTGAGCTCAGATATTGCTGCATTTTATTTGAACTTGAGAAAGTGAAAGTGTAGAATACAGTAGTTTCAGATTGTGTGTGGTGTTTTTAATCATACATTTAAAAAGAATAATTAGTTAAAAGAATATTTTGATCTTTTTTTTTTTCTTTTTTTTTTTTATCAATTAGGCCTACTGGACATTTCAGGCGACCCCATTTGAATTCCAGGCGACCCCACATGGGGTCCCAACCCCAAGGTTGAAAAACACTGTGGTAAGAAATACAACAAAACCGGTAGTTAAAAACATAACAGCAAAAGAAAAGAAAAGAAAAACAATATTGCATCCTCAAACTGGGTCCATACACCTGTTAAAAGGAGAACAAAGTCAAATACACACTTAGTTTCTTGCCCAATCAGTTAATTATCTCAAGGGAATATCATAAACACATGTTACAATATTTTCATCAGAGAGACTATTGAACCAATATGCACCACACTTATTGTGAGGCTGAGACGTGGGCCAGGGAAGAGTCCATTCAGTTTTCTTTTAGTTTTGGCCTTTAGTGTGTCCTAACATTCCAACGCACCTTGAAGATGCTTACATCTTTTCCATATGGCTGCAGCATTAAATCAACTGAAATAAAGTAATGAGCCCATGGTGATTAAAAGAAGCTAGTAGCTAATTGTGAGCAGGTCAGAGCCTCCAGCAGACAAACCCAGTGCGAAGGCGACGATTAATGGCAGCACCTCAAGATAAATGATGGCGTTCAGATGTGCGGGTAGATTAACATCGATCACCAGGCTCTTATAAATGTAAGTCTCTCTCCTTTACTCTCCTGTCGCTCCTCAGCTGCTTTTAAGAGACACAGCTGCCGGCACTCTTTCAAGGTTTGGTGACAATTTCATTGATCCTCTCAGTGATCTCTGACTAAATGGCCCCCTGGTGTTTACTACAGAGGAGGACGGGCAGGAAAACATCTGTACAAATGAAAGGCTTCGGATAGGAAGAGGTCAGACACAGCTGGCTGAGGTGTATAAACCTAAAGGGAGTTCTGAATGAGACTGCTCGTGTGTTTGATTTTCTGGTGATTGCTGCTGGCTGTGCTCCACCTAATGAGTTTTTGCTTTCTAATACAAAGTGGCCCTTCCTTAAATAATGCATGGTCACCCTCTGGTGGCCACTATTGATACCACTGTGCCTGGTGTACTAGCAGATGTTTTTCGGCTTTCTATATCACTGTGCGTTATTTTGGAATCAATAATTTAATCTGCACTGAATGTGAACCCCGAGCAACGCACAATGTGTTTTCTCCCCCCTCCTCCCACCCCTCCCTCCATCTGCATGCACAAGATTGATGATGAATAAGCCACAAATCATATAGAGAGGCGACAAAACCGCACATGTCTCCACAGTTTCACTTTTCTGGACCTGCTTTTGTTGCCGTGAATATTACACTGAGAATCAAATTACAGGCACAGGCTTTGTGAATGATTGATATAATGCAACAGCATGCAGTAAAAATGACTATGCGATGTTTTATTCATGAGGGGGTTAGATAAACAATAAAATCTCGGCTGAAACATGAACACCCACAGAACAATAGATTCATGAGAACGGCAAACACATTAGATTGTTGTATAATCGTCCTTTCTTAGTGTTATCACTCGAAAATGTATAAATTTCCAACCGTCCGGATGTAATTTGAATTCTGGCGTAGGCAGAATGTGGCTCTGTGCTTCCAAAGACTTTGACTTCAGAGAGGAACATTTTTTGAACACATCTCATCAGGCTTTATGGAATTTAGATAAGTGAGTTTGCATTCACATCGGACCTCTTTGCTGCACTCTCGGATTGGACGCTTTCATTTGCACCAGTGTCTTTCACTCTCTCCAAACCATGACAAACACACGCATTAGCTCCCTTAATTGCTGAGATTACCAATGAGATGCCTTATGAGTTACCAGGGTTGCCTCCCAGAAATGAAAGCCCCGGCCAATTTGCATGGGAGGTAATTGAATCGCCTGCAGTGAGGGAGAGAGGGGACGTGCTACGCATTACAGCCCAATTGGCTTCTCTGTGAGTGTGGCATGAAAAGCCATTTTCAAGCACTGAATGCCAAGGGTTTTCTCTCTCATTCATGTAGAGTCCACTTCTCGCAGCCTTTCCCATCCACTCCAGCGTTTTCTCCAGGCCCCGTTGATGGCTCCTGAATGGGTTTTTTTTTTTTTTTTTTGCGTTCGGGGGCCCTCGTGCTTATGGGGAAATGACCAATCACTCTTTCATCTGGAAATCCTGAGAACAGACACGGAAGACGAGGAGGGGAAGGGGAGGGGAGGGGGGTGGGGGTGCTGTGGGAATGTGGAATAAGTTAAAGTATTGCTGTACAATTCTCTAAGGCTGAGCTGAGAAATGCAATGGGACAGCGGTGAGATGTACATGTCATACGTTATCTACATGTGCAAATTGAATATACTGATGAGGTGACTGGTTGCTACACACACACTCAGACACATCTGCAGCACATCCAGGCACTGCCCTTTAAACATGAATATAACACACTTTTTATACCGAAATCCCATGTGCGCTTAAAGGATTGGGTTTTCTGGAGGTTATTTATTGACATTTTGAGACATTTAAATAGTATTTCCATTTTATTTCTCGCTGCACTATTTCATACTTTTGCTTATTTGCACATTGAGTATGTTTTCTATTCTACGGTGGCCCTGAGAGCTCAGCACACTGCAACTTAAGGACACATGCAGGTGAACAAACACACTGCAAATTCAGTCCTTCTACAACACAACAGAAGGGCGACTATCCTTACTCTCTCTGACTATCCTGTGGCACTCGTTCTATCTATGTATCTATCTCTGTCAGATTTAAGGGGAAAATAGTAATAATATCAAAAGGGATGCACTTGTTTTTAGTTCTTTTAATTTCAGTGTCACAGCTAGACATTGAACAAGTTCATCACTTTTTAGTGTCCCCATGGAAACACTTCTGTTTTGATAAAGATGCTTTCTGCACCTTCTTTGTATAGTCACATAATTTGCAGTGAACTGAGCTCCCAGGGACACCGTATCTCTTTCCCCTTTAAATTCTTTCTCAATTCTTTAATGAATTTTCATCCGTAGAAAACCACATATGACTAAAATGTTTTTTTTCTTATAGTGGAACAGTTTTAGTTAAAAAAGAAATTTTCTTTACATTATATACTGTATATTTACATAGGTACAAGAGAAGAAGAGAAGACATGAGATAGTGGCATTATGATGAAATTATCACTTATTTTGATGTAAAGTCACTACAGGAAGTATTCTAACACATGTTTTTAAATCAGGATCATCAGAAAACACAATTTAGTGAAGTATTCTCATCTCTGGCTGGCAAAATGTGGTCAGGATGTTTCTGTTTGCTTATCATTTTCTTTTTTTTCTTTTTTTAGGTCTTTTTAGGTCTTGAGCTTGATTCGAATTCATCCATCAATTAGCTTCAGCAGACAGATTAGCTCATCCGTGCAGAGTGGATTAACAACCTCACACATCTATGAGCACTTTGGAGCCGCCAGATAATGTGCACGTCTTTGGACCATGTGAAGAAGCAGCCTGAACCTTTTTGCTGTGAGGCGACTGTGCTGTGATTTGAGTTTGCCTGAACTGAAATGAATGGACACATTTGTCTGTTTAAGGTCCTGCAATCCACACCATGTGTCAGAATAAACATCAGGACTCCTCTGTCCAGCCAAACTGAGTGAACAGGCAGGAGGTCCAAGCTTCAGAAATCCACATGCAGAGACTGAAGAACCTGATAGAAGGATGATCGTCTCAAGCACACTCCATTAAAGAGGCCAGACAGAAGCCACTTGAGTAAAAGGCAGATGACAACCTGATAGGAGTTTGACAAAACAGCATTTAAAGAAGAAAATGATGCACTGGTATGATGAAGTATATACTTTACATCAGCTATAGAAACTGACATACAGCGAGAGAGTGCAAGACACAAAAAAAGACAATTTGACAGACAGGTTTAAAAAAAGAAAGAAAGAAAAAAGAAATAATAAAAATCACATTCTAGGGGAGGGAAGAGTGGCCACTGATAATAATGTTTATTAGTCAATCAGCCTTATACTGTGGAGCATACATATTATTCTGAGGATGTAAGCCTCCACATATTCAAGAAAAGGTAACCAAGTCATATTGCAATTAGTCTACTGTCTTATATTTTCAAGTTTGAGAAAATAAAGTACATCTTTGACCCAATGTGTGAATGTTGGGGGTTTGCAGTCCTTCCAGCTGATGATGAAGTATAAAATTAACCTTTGATCAGATGTCCAGCCGATGAGTTGAACAAAAGGAACCATTCATCACCTGGCTAATACCATCCTTGACAGGATGTTTAACATTTTGGAAAATGTTCATATTGCCATCATCCCTATAGGAATAGGTTCATTACCTTTAATTATCAGTGCATGTTGTTTTGAGATCAGCGGGGCAGAGACGCGAGCTGCTCAGTGAACACAATGGAGGTAAAGGTACAGGTCACATTCACTACGCTATGAAATAATAATAATAATAATATAAATATAAATAATAATGTATCACGAGACAGAGTTGTTTTCAAGGCAAATGCATAGCTGGAACTACATTCTAGACATGACTGCTGGGCGGAGTGATTTCAAAAGCGCATGTAGTTCCAAGTATTTCCTTCATGTGTCGTAATGTAACATAATCATACATGATTATTTCATAGTGTGGTGAATGTACAGGTCACAACTTGTCCATGAAAGTGTTTTGGAGTTGTTGGATTGTGTAGTTGATGAGTTTGATGAGAGACATGAGACCTGTACCATTCACCTCCATTGTGTTCACTGAGCAGCTCACGTCTCTGTCCCGCTGATCTCAACCTGCACCAATAATTAAAGGTAATGAACCTACTGCTATGACTATAGGGATTATGGCAATAGGCAAATTTGCCAAAATGTTAAACTATCCCTTTAAAGTGAAGTGTGGTGGTGATGGCAGCATCATTCTCAGCAGCAGGGACCTGGACACTGGTCAGTGGGTTTAGGGAAGGATGGATGCAGCTAAACAACAGAGAGAGCATTAAAACCTAAGACTGTGGCACCACAACAACCTGAAGCAAACAGCTGAGGCAACACTGTGGGTCATGACATGACAGTATCCCAGTGTGCAGCATTCATCATCTCGTGTCAAGAGATGAGTTTCAGTGCCACAGCTGACTCAGAGAGATTAAATATATCTGTTGCATAAAGCGGTTTTGTTCTTGACTACCTTAACCCAGATGGATGAATTCTGAATAAAATAAGACTTTTTTCAATACAATGCAAAAACAAAAACGCCAGACTCTGGAACTGCATCCAAACTGCAAGGCTCCACTGACATTAAGTAAAACATGTTTGTCTTTTGAGAGAAACAGTTACAAGGACATTTTCAAATCCGATTAGGGAAAAAATCCTTCTCAGTCTCTAAAAGCTCTTGATCTTCTCTTTGCTCTTTCCATAATAATGAGAAAGTCTTTTTGTTGTTCAGTGGTCAGCCCAGGTGTCATAGGGTCACTGTCATCTTAGACCTGAGTTAAACTAGGGGTGAAGTAAAATGATCTGACTAGCATGAGACTAATCTACAGTTAAAGCAGAAGTAAGCGATCCGGTCGTTTTGGCTAATGCTGCGTTCCAGGCAGGCTTTTGAAACCGTAAATTACAGCTTCAAGTCACGACTTACGACTTTGTAGCGTTCCAGGCAACCCACTCGTGTTTTTCCGACCTGTTTTACCTGTGAAAGTCACTATAACGGCCACTCGTAACTTCCGACCCGTGAAGTCGTACCAGATCAAACTGGTACGACTTCACAGGTCGGAAAAACACGAGTTACGGGTTGCCTTGAACGCACCATAACGTCTTGTCAGCCGATGGAGTTAGCAGCCCCTGCCCTCGTCATGGACGTATTGGTCCTCATCCCTACGTCACCACATTCACGGCGTCCCTTGGCTGCACACACAGCCCTTCATGCCGTTCTCTCTCCTCATTGGATAAAACTTGTAGGATACGAGAAAAGTTTTCTCTTCGGCTCAGAGCAGAGCAGAGTGACTGAGAGACCCGCGTTTCGGTCCAAACACTCTATGTAAGTGATTGCTGTCGGAAGATATAACTATTTAAGACTTATATTAACACAAAAATATTGCTTACTTCTGCTTTAAATAAGTGGTCAAGTGGCAGCACCTGGACAAAAGGAGGAGGAGGAAAATGACGAAAAGGACGAGGAAGGACTGCAAGCCACACCTTATCACCTGGCAACCAAACATCTGAGATGCTCTTGTGTCCAAACAGGTTCAAATCCCTGCATCCAGGTGCCAACATCTGGTGGAGTGATGGTCAGTGTGAGTCTCATCAACATTCATTCCTCTCAGCGTCCTGCGGTGGCCCAGTTCCTCTTGGTGGTTATTAAGTTTCATTGTGTCTTGAGCATTGTGTGACAGGACAGTCTTGTATCTTAATGACGGTCATTTACTGCATATGGATGTGTCTACAATGGTGAATATACAATGTAAAATGAAACCTATTATCTACGTGTCTTCAGAGCAGTGAAAGTGATGTGACAGTAAGAAAAAAACAACATATCACTTCCTGTGGTCCGTCACTTTGACGCCTGTCAGCACCGACGGACAACAGACGAGCGTCTCCATCCTTTTCCATTCGCTGCATCTGCATCTCTTTTGTCATTAGACCACTGAAAAGAGAAACACACCCTGCTCTTATTTATTTTTAGTCCCGGGCTTCAAATAGGAATGAGGCTGATTACACTTCCAAGATTGACAATTTTATGCTGCCAAATTAAAAGAACCCTCTGAATCAGTGAGATAATTGCATGCAATCTCCCTTTAATGGGCCTGTCAGTGATTACTGGCTGCCTCGACCAGCCCTATCAGTGGCAGGGGAGGGGAGTGTGCCGAAATGAAATGTCAATCATATTAGCATAAATGAGTAAATTAGTGCGAGTAGCTCATTGTCAGAGCGAATCAGTCCTGATGTGCCACCCTCCGACCCGCGGTGGGGATTGACACCATGAGGAAGGAAGGATGAAGAAGAAGGGAACAGAGGGAGGGAGGGAGGGAGGGAGGGAGGGAGCAGGAGAGAGACAAAGAAATTACATGTGAGCACATGCCGCTGACAGCATATGAGAGGTACAATTATTATCTCCAGCCCCGTGAAGCACATTGTTGTGGCGAAGACCAGTTGACAATCATTTCTCTTCATCTGCTCTCAGGTTCATTTAGTCCGTGTTATGTGTGTGTGTGTGTGTGTGTATCTCTTTGTGTGTGTGTGTGTGTCTCTTTGTGTGTGTGCTGCAGCAGCGTTAAAGGCCCAGAACTGCTGCAGAGGAAGACGTTTGAGGAAGTTCTCAAGTGCAGTTCCCCAATATTTGCCCAAGATTAGCCTCTTCTCTTACAGACGCCTCTTTGTTTCTCACACAGGCACAATCTTATCTTGCAATTTACAAAATGTAAGCACGAATAAAAGAGGGATTTTCCGCTCTGAATGCTGTTGCCGAGCGCCGGCGTATTCATGATTTCCTCGAATGAGCTCAAGTCTCAAATATTGATTTTTGAAAGTTTGACTATAAACGATAAAAGACTGTAAAAACAAAAGTAAAAAAAAAGCCAATAACACTTTAAAACAACCGTCTGTGCTTGTGCATTGTCTAAATGTTTATTTGAAGTTTCATTTGCTGTGTGCCATAAACAGACATACTTTTAAAATCCTGCACCAGTTATGATCTCTGAGTCAGAGATATGAAAGATTTCTGACAACTGTCCTATCTCAAGAACAGAGACCCCACCCCACCCCACCCCCACAGGAAGAAGTTACATCCCAATACTGTACAATAACACCAATACAGCTGATTCAGTTAATGTAGGTGGTGCTAATCACTTGAGCATACAATGAGTCTGACTCATGGATGTATTCAGAGAGCAGGATGCGGTGCCACTCAGCCTTGCTGTTAATTGGTCACAGGGGCCACTCACAGTGCTGCAACTAAAACATCTCCCTGTGGCCCCATAAGCATTCCCCCCACAGACTACATTTAGACCATTAAATGCAAACCTTGTAAGATACTTTCAAAATGGAATCAACAAGGTCAATAAAACGTTCATATCTAAGAGTATTTACACCAGTGAGGTTTTATCTTTGTAAAGTTTTATGTGTTGATGTCATCCCTAAAGTCTGACAGACTGAACAGGTGGAAGATTCTTGAGATTTCCGTTGCCCCAGTGCACTTCCAATGCATCCTTGACTGTGAACCAAGAGGTGGTGGGAACCATTTTTAGAACAACGTGTGAACACACCAAGTCAGGGTAGCTGGGGTTTTTTTTTTCTGTCTGTTCTCTCCGTTTTACCAAACACAGCTTTAATGAAACAGACAGAGCTGTATCTTGATTCAGGGTCGGCTAAGTCTGCAAAGGCTGAACCAAAATGAGGCAGTCAGTCTGGTCTATGAAGTATTTCCTCTTTATCCTCAGCCAGTGTTTAATTTGTGGAGTCTTCCATATTCTCTTGTGATTCATCAGTGGTGCACAATAAATTGGTAGGTTAGGTTAGGTTAGGTTGGGCCACCCACTGGGTCCTTGGTTTCCCATGACAGCTGCATTTCTCTGAAGCATTTGAAGAAGCCTTCAAGGACGGTCTACAGTTGTTCCTGCTCCACTGTGACACGGTTGGTCTTCAAATGCAGCCTCTAAAGGATGAGCCCCAGAAATGAGACCAAATGTTTTAGCTAAGATTAGCTAATTTATGCATTTAGCAGAGAACACCTCTAAAACGTTTTTTTGTTTTTTTTTGTCTTCCAATTCCTAAGAAATGTATGCCTCTTTAGCTGCCAAATGTCACATTCCCAACACTGTCTGAAAATTTGGACAGGCAATGAAAACATCTGTCTGTTACAACAGGACTGATCCACAAAACCAAAAAAAAAAAAAATAGCTCAAAGAGGCTAAAATGCTCAGGACCATTTTCTATGTAATCTTTTGAAGGCCACCTTTCACATTACATACAGTCATCTGATCACTGTGATGTTGATTTGTGCAGCTTTGTTGAATCATTTTCTAAAATCTGATCATTTCTCATGAAAAGAAAATTATATATTAGGAGAATACCCTTGTGATGTAGACTTTTTAGCTACCATAAAGGTTCCATTTTTTGTGTGTTTTATTTGAGTTTTGATACCTATAAGAAAATATATTTTGGACTTTAAAAAACCAAAATTCAAAAACATATAGAGAATCCAAACCCTGCAAGATTGGACGGCTGAGAGTGGCGGCTGCTTTTGTTGTGACATCACAAAGTCACAGAAGTGCTGATAGCTCGTTTCAAGGCTCAGTTTCTGAATTCAGGCTGTGCGCTTTGATACGGTCATAGTATTAATATAGAACCTAGATCTGCTTTATAATCAAAGAAGACGTGGACATCTACGTTTGTACTATATGGGACCTTTAAGGTTGGAGGACTGACAAAAGCACTACCCACAACTTAAAGCATATTTCTGCAGAGACCTCGCTACAGCCAGTGTCTTTCAACCCAGTGCATTAACTCTGTTATTGAGCTCAAACGAGGACCCCGATGACATAATTTCATAAACTGAATGGTTCTCATCAAGACAAGCAAAATGACCCGTATGTGTAAAACTGGTGCAGCTCCCATTTAAAACTCTCTTTTTGTTGCTGTTAAATAAAGTTGTACAAAAAGAACACTTAACAGCCTAAGAAGTTTTGTAGGTTCGGTTTGGTTAATAAAAGATCTCCATCCACTAACTTCTATCATTCCTGCTGCAAGTTTACTGTAGAGTCTCTGCATCTTTCATTCACACACGCTCACACTCTCAGCTCCTTCCTCTACAGTTTCCCACAGGCACTGGGAACTGAGTGTAAATCAAGGCAAAATTCCTCCAGTTCGACAATTCATTTGTCCACAGGCTTGTTAGGCAGGAAGAAGGAGGAGAGGGAGCGCGTGTCAATAAATCATCTGATGCCTGGCTATATTTATGCCCACAGCATTGAGTTTAACAAGGAGAGCAGTCCTTGAAGCAATATCCTAAGTGGCACTTCATCCCTGTCTTCTTTTTCTACACCCCACCCTCCCTCTCTCCGTCTTTCCACCACCCCCTCCGCTTCCCTCAGGAGGCTTCCGATTGTGAAGTGTCAGAAGATGCTTCAGCTACAGAGCGCAGACAGAGGGGAAGACGGACCCCTAGACACCCGCTGCTGTCTCTCGGCTAAAATTATCCCATGAGCCAGAGATTTGGAGAACTTCATTTCCTTGTTCATAATTAAACTCCTCAACCTTAATCTGACCCAGTCATTCTCCTGCTGGAGCCAAGCTGGGGCTTCCTGCAGCGCTTATTGAGTCCTACTTATTACAGGGATCAAAACCCATCCTCCTCTTCAGCTGCCAAGTGCGGGTCACACTATTCAATTATTTTTGCCATTCATAGCATAAGAAATGAGAGATCCTTGTGAGATAGCGCTCTCACATGCCGCCGAAGAGCGAACGCGGGGTTCAGCGAAGGTGAGCGGGATTTCCGCGAGAGGTTCAATTCTCCACAAAGTCTCCACTGTGCATAATATCCCTTTGCACAATCCTATTCAGTGCATACCACGGTGTAACTACAGGCAAATCCATAAAACAAAAGCACTTTGCACTCATCCTGCATTACTCCGGTGGCACCACTAGGTGGCAGTCATGAACCAGCCCTCTTCCGCTCTTTCTGCTCGTTTCCCACACTCTTCCACCCACTGCTGCTTTAATTACAGCCATAAAAGAGGGAGCTGTTTGTTCTGTTCGCTCCTCGCAGACCATCATCATTCCTCAGACTGAGATAGACACTCTTGTTTTGCTGTCGAAGCAATTTCCAAATCAAGAATTGGCTCGCTAAATAATTAAAAGAAAAGGATCTTATTGCAAACAATCAACACAGAAAATGGCCACAGCCCCTTTTTTTCTCTCCTGACCCTCTTTTGCCAATTATTGTCACCCTTTAAACTGATTTCATTATGCAGAATGGAGGAAAATTAAGAAAATCAAACCTAAACTGGCGTGTCCCATTTGAATGCAGAAGCTCTTAGCTGAGAGGGAAGGAAGGTGTCTTGGCCCTATGTTATTAATTTTGCAAGTAAATCAGAGGTGCCATAATCAGTGCAGAGGGGTTGGCCGCTGTTGCTACACCTCATGACCTGGATGAGCACAAGGCAACATCTGAGACCAAAGGGAGCAGGCAGGGTTATCGTGCACTTTCACCGGCTGTGACTGAGAGATAGCCTGGAAAGTGTGTCTGACATCACAGCAGTATTAGTAGATCTGTCAGTGTCAGCCCTCTACGCCCTCAGCATTGGTGTAATATCACTGCAAAAAAACAAAACAAAAGTGTGATCCATCCAAGTTAACCACACAACTGTGTGGGAAGGAGAACAACAGCAGCCAGATGATCAGCTCTTTTTTCCATTGTTGCAGCCCCCCTTTATGAAGCTGATTTAGTGTGAGCCCAGAAGTGTGTCTTACGCGCAGCTACATGATTTGAGCCAGGGGTGGAGAATGGGATACAAGCTTGGCTCCATACAAAAAGCCCCCGCGCTCGGGTCGCAGTCGCTGAGCCCCTGACCCCTCTCGCTCAATGGGTATTGTGTGGCCCCCGTGGATCGGAGGGTAAAACAATCCATATAGGTTTAACAGGCATGAAGCAGGAAGGATAAAGCTGAGAGACACTGGAAGGAGAGGTTGACCTGCGAGCCAAAAGGGCCGCTGCCCTCGGCGTGCCGCGGGTCAAGGGCAGTGGGGTAATCTGTAGGGGAAAAGGTCACCGACGTGTAGACGGGAGCCGGTGGGAGCCCACTCACCTGAATGCTGCAGTCACACGTGTAGCACTTTTAGCCTTAGCTTAGCTCTAATTCCTCTCATTCCTTTGAATTAGTTGCCTAACGTGTTCTCTCTCCTATCTCAGGTTCGCAAAGTCTTCTGGTTCCAAATCGCCGTGTGTGGATATGAATAGCAGGGAATGGCCAGCATTCAGTGTGTGGCAGCCCAGGCATGGGGGATTAGTATGCTATGACCTGCTTTACAGTCAGTGGAAACAATAGCCTCTCCTTTTGTTTTTCATTCATCCTCTCTCAGCTTGAGAACTGTCATTTTAAAGTTGCATGCATCCCACCTTTTGTGGAAGTGTGCAGGGGAAGTAAGACTATCAATGCTGTATTCATCCTCAGTCTCATGCTGCATGCCATCCTGTGCTCTTAATGGTTTTTTTTTTTTTTTTTTTTGGTTATCCTGGTCTAAAAATCAATCTAGAGCTGAATTCCAGGATTAGGCCCTCTGTCAAATTAATTCAGTTTTACCGGGCTATGGGAACAGATGGCTGTTTCATTCAGGAGTCAGGGTAGTTTTGTTGCTTGGCAATCTGGCAATCTCCAGCCAAACCAAACCAGAGACCATAAACTGTCACTTAGGGGCAGTGGAATCTGGTTTTGCACGCAATCTGGCTGCAAAAGCATCGGTCATCATCATGCAACCGCATCTCACTACACTGAACCTGGGCAGAAATTAATTGACGGTTAAGCCACTAAGGAGCTGCTTCTTTTGAGCAGCTCCCAAGGAAAACCACAAAAGTAATCCTATAACAAATTCAGGGTCGCACAGCAGCCACACTAGCCATAAAACCCATGTTATGGGAATATTTTAGTGACATGATAGGTGATAAAAATTTAAGATAAAGGCACTACAAACCCACATTTGAGTGGCGCAGATGTACTTTAAAATCCCTACAGGAATATGATAGGAAGATTAAGGAGCGTCTTTTTAATGGAGAGCCTTATTTTAGATAGCCTGTTAGACTCTCCAAGGTTTAGTTACCAAAATTGATCACGCTAATCAGAAATTAAAACACCAGAGCATGGGCTGTAATGTCAGTTGAAGGACATGTTTACTTTGCAAATATTGGAATTTATGATATAGTATATTAAAATCCCACAAAATTATATAATGTCGTACTATAATGAGGCTATCAAAGTTTAAAAATCATAATGATGAGGGGGTTTTTTTTGTTCATGCATGGTTCAATATGCAGTAGTCACTCTAATTTGCTATTTGTTGGTAAATGCAGTGGACAGTGAGTAGTGTAATGCAGGCAGTTTTGTAGAGTAAATTGGTATTTCTCCACCGATATGTGTAAGTCGTTATTTTATTATGTGATTACTGTGTTCATTATACCCTGCAAAGTTGTTGTGTGTGCGCTATAATGGAATATGAACTCCAGTGTGGGTGCTGTAGGCCTGCTTGTTTTATAGGGCTTTTCCACTCTCTCTCTCTCTCGCCTCTGCCGCCGTGTCTCTCTGCCTCTCTCGCTCATTGAGTCAAGGCGGGAGTTTACAGGAACAGCAGGCAGGCAGGGCCTTGTCACACCGCGGAACAACACTGGAATGTATTGTATGCGTTAGAAAGACAGGACAGCCAGGGCTAAATAGTGCACTAAGTTCTCTAAACCCGACCCGTGCATGTTGAAACGTATTATAATTAATATCCAGTGAAAAGACGATCGAAATAAACTATTGCGGTTTGTTTTACGTGACGTACCGGGTGAAAACTTTGTCGTTTTGAGCTGTAAAACAAGAGTCACATACACGCACACACAAGTGAGCCGCGGAGGAATCCTTAAGGTTGCCAGTGAGTGCTGCGGCGCTGAAAGCACACACAGTAAATTGAGGCTCCGGCTCGTGCGAAAACCCGGACTGGAGTTTGATTTTAATCTGAGGTAAAAACACATTTTAAAAGTAGAAAAACGAAGAAATAAAGAATAATTATACACTACACTATCTTACAAATATATAACACTAAGGTGAGACCGGAAAATGTTTAATATTTCGGAGGATTTTTGCCTTTTTCAGCCTGTGTATGCTAATGAAGTGCCTGTGTGTTGGAGGGAACGGTTGCTGTACTGTGACCTCTATCTAGACTTGACAATCTCTAGCTCAACTGTGAGAGCGCCAGACACCAGCTACACAGGAGTGGAACTGGTTATACTGGTGGGCAGTAAACTGGGGCGTCTTCGTGTTAAGAATGCCCCCCCAAAAGTCACTCAGCACTCCACAAAATATCCCACAGACATAAAAACAGAGAGGTTCTTGTTAAATGCGTGGTGCCTCTGAAGCCTCTGCACCAGTAACAGTGCAGGGAGAGGACATGTTGAAATGTGGAAAAATTACCATGCAATACTCTCCACTGAGTCTATAAACTTTAGGCTACTTTACCATACTATATTGCATTTATAATGGAGTAGATCTAACAACAGATACTTGCTAACTGTAATGTTGATAATACATATTCTGAATTCATCTGCTTCTTCTATAACAAATTGCATTTAGAAAAGGTCAGGTTAGTAGGCTACCTGATTTACCAAGATAAATACAACAACAGTATTAGTGGTGGGAATAACGGCATTATAAAATAATAGCATTATTAATTTTGCTACATTGCTACATTTTTCAGCAAATAACACTATCATAACACTGTTACCATTACTAACTATAAAATGCGCCGTTACTCATCGTTACTTGACTCAAGAAGTCCTGTCACAAAATAATACACCTGTTAAAGTGTACATTACACATTGTTTCAGTCCATCAACTAGTCAGAAAAAAGCTGTTTATCTGGAAACTAACCAACTCACTCAGTGAGTTCTGGAAAAATACTGAGTGAGTTGGTTAGTTCCAAATAAATGGAAATTAGGGGGGTGAGTCCAAGTAATTTGACATTTGAGCATTTTATAAAAAAGTAACGCAATATTTACTTTTCTTGGTAAAAAAAAAAAGTTATAGTCACTTTTTGTTGAAAGTAATTAGTAGCGTAACTATAACCCAACACTGATTGGTGCAGCCTTGACATTTGATAAGGCCTATTAGTGATGATACAGTAATAAGAATGTTATATTTACATTCAAATACATTGTTTTTTCTACTTTATATTCCCTCTTTTTAATGTGTAGTATGCTGCCCCATGTTATTCTTCATGCTCCGTCACGCTGCTGCAAAGAGTGAATGTTCATAAAAGTTTAACCAAAGTGTCAGTCATTAATTTTGGATGTCATAAACAAGTTTGCATGCTGAGCCGCTCAGCAGACATACAACAAAACCAGAGCCACGTTGGCTCATGAGCAACGCTGAAGGCCAGATCCATGCGACCACAGACATGTTTAGATCTGCAGTATCTAGACGGCAGCTCGTGTCCCTTGCAATCTCTGCCCTGGAATACCGCCACCGATAATGGTTCTTCCCTGGAACAACAGGGAATTATTTGGAAAGGGTGGTAAAATCAACACACCGTCTGTCAGTTTATCCCCCTGATATTTCTGGGTCCTTTGGCTCCACTGTGTGTTCAGAGCATCAAAGGGCCATTGGAGATGTCAGCCTAAAGGGAGGCGATGCACAGTTTAATCAAACATTCGGGTGCCTCTGTGTTCCGTGTCATGTGCCACCGTTTTCAAAGACATGACATATTAAGAAAAGCAATGGGGAGAAATCACCCCCTTTGGAGCAAGGGGACATCAAACCCATGCACATGTGCTCGTTCCCACTTTTTTCTCTCTCTTTTTTTTTGGGGAGGACACAGGAATATGCATTGAGGTACAGTTGCTTGAAATGCAACCAAGAACATTTTTTTGGGTGTCCTTAAAAGACATAAAAATGCTCTTATCCATGTCGGCACCACAGAGGCCATTATTTCTCCGACCCCTGAGAAGAGCTGCGAAAGAGAAGCCAAGGATATCTATGGATTTTTGTTTATATTTCCTTTATTTAATTACTCGTGTACAAGACTACAGATGCCCTAGCACTTGTTATCAAGTGTCACACAGATACAGCTTGTTAAAGGACATTTGATAAAGGATCTAGGGGAAATGTTAGTGCTGTGTCTACTCTGCTGCTGGATTTGGACTCCATCACTCAGTGCATTGGGTGCTGGGAACTATATGCCTCTGCCTGGCCTGATAATACCCTTTCTCTACTCAGGCCCTTTTCTCGACTGTCACGTCTGGTTGACACAAAGTGCTGCCACACGGATGGGGGGTGGGGGGGGTTTACCCCTCCCTTGAAAGCCCAGCTGTCCGTGGTTACATAATAGCAGAGCCTTGTTGGGCTCGCCGGACGGCTTTGTGCGCCTGTCACTAAATGTGATTGTGGGTAAGATTAAGCGGCGGGTGAGAAGCCACAGTTAAGGGGTTCCTACCTGGTCTCCAGCAGAGACGACAGAACAAACAGAATCAGAGGTTTTGGAGAGCTCCTTTAATGTGGCTCGGCAAGAATTGTATCCCCTTTTCACACCGCACGTTGTGTTGATGAACAGTCTTTCTTGCTTACATGCTTGATGTTTTATGTATTGCCTGAGTAAAGACCTCCAAGGGAGAGGCGCTGCTGCTGCACGGGCCACCGATGAACTGAGCATCCAGTGGCGATGCATTTTTGAACAAACAAAATAATGCTATTTTTACATGGATTTTACACCTGTAGTACAAATTCTGTTTACAAAAAAGTAAATCTGTGCTGATTTTCTTTTCGCCCTCAGCTACAATCAATAACTGCTTATGAAATATCATGTAATGTAATGAGATCACCCAGAAGGATAAAAAGCCAAATCTGAAATCACAGCCCAACACAGACATAAACAAACTACTATGTCTAATATATATATATATATATATATATATATATATATATACAAATGCACGTAATTCCAGTAAACATGATAATAATAACTGTGTGATTGAACTTGAAACCATAAAAATCATGAGTGGGGGGTGTTGGGGTGGGGGAGTGGGGTTGCCAATTTATTGTACAGAGGCCTGATTTCCCCAGGGCTTGTGTTGTTAATTCAGTGTATGATAGTTTACCCAAAGAGGGGACAGGAGCAGCTTCGATAGGGGGGCAACCGTCCCCTCTGACAAGTCACTACCATGACAGACAGTCACTCAACTGGGCACCGCTGACTTCTCCTGGACTCCATCCTTTTGAAAAGCTCCTCTGGGTTCTCCATGTGGGGGGGTAACAGGCGTCCCCTGGGCCGCTGGATGACAACGTGCCTCTTCCTCCCTCTTCCCTCTTCCCTCTTCCCTCCTTCCTTCTCCGTCTCCCTCTTCCTGCCAATCCAGACCAGCTTTTTCCTCTCTCCCCCTGCTTATAACAGAGAGCCAAGCCTTACATTAAATCTGTGTTTCTGCATAACCGGCCTTGTATGTTTTTTTCCCCTCAGTCTGCTGGGCCCTCTTCTGTCTCTCTCTTGCTTTCTCTTGCAGTGGAAATAGCGCAAGCCAAGCCTCCCAGTGGCTCGCTATCAGCGCTTTTTTTTTTTTTTTTTTTTGCACAACCTGAATTCTTCCAACACAACAGCAAATAAACAACACTGCCAAAAGGAGGAGGGGGGCTGGTGGCTGTGCAGAGCACGACAGTGCCATTTAAAACTGTGGCTATGGAAACCCCTCTGTCTTCCCCCTTAATATGTGTTTACATTGCCGGGTTTGACTGACAGATAAAGGCACACTGGGGGAAGCGCCTCCTTTAAAATGCATTGTCTTCAGCACCTCCTCCTTCTTTTTTATTTTCTCTTAAAATAGGCCTCTCCTGGCAGGTCAAACTGAGGCAGAATAAATTACTTTAGCTATTTTGCCCCTCTTCTCCTACTGTCTTGATTTGTACAGTCGGAGGACAGAAATTGCTCTCCTTGGTACCTGAAATTAAGCATTGCTGTTGTTCCTAGAGCCCTTTTTTTATTGTAACAGTCTCAGTGAGGACTGCATATGTGGCGCCCGCCGCTATCAAACGAGGGATATCAAAATCACTTGGAGAGGCATGGAGCCAAGTCCTCCCATAAGAAGGTTCATGGTAAAGACACTGCCACTCTGGGTTTACAACAGAGGAGGTATTGTGTCTTTAAATCAGTTTTATTCAGAGCAAAGTATAAAAAGAAGAACTTTTTTCATTCACCAATGCCGTGAATCCATATGGCTGAACCACGTGTAGAATACGTCCATAATGTTTTGCATCTTTGCTGTATGTGAGTTATTGATCTTCGTTCTCGCACCTCGCGTCTCACGCAGAGTCTGGGAGCTTTTTAATGAATCACTTTCAGTTTGTAATGCTTCTGTAACCTAATGCTAAGTTGTGTTTGGGCCAGTTGTCTGGAGGAGACAAGCCATACTACAGAGACACATGCCAAACAAAACCCTTGGTTGGCACTATGATGTGGGCATCATGCCTTTGCCAGCCTTCACTCTGTAGGGCCTGTGCCAACCTTTTATAAATGCCCTATTTGGCAAGAGCTGTGCCCAGCAGTGTCTCTTAAGGTTCTGGTTCAAATACCCTCTTCAAATGTGAACCTGATCCAAATCCTAAATGATCCAAATGATGCGTTCCAAATTGTAAGCTCTCATATCATATTCAGAGGAAACCGTGGATTATGTTTTATCAACTCGACTGGCAACAGATGGAGAAAAACTGGAAAGTCATATGCACAGCCTCGTTTTACTTTATTGTCACACATTATAGTAGATTTTGTTCCTTAATCTCAGCATCCTCCGCCCTCGCCATGCAAGGAGAAAAAAAAAAGAAGGTGGCAGCTGCAGCACATCAGCGTTCATGGTTTGTTTTCTCCGTATTCAGCTTGGAGGTGTGTCACCCAGAATTACAGCAAAAGAGCAATTACAGCTTAATGTCCTCTCTTTCATCAGCATTTCAATGCAAAGATTTGAGATCCCGACCCCGAGCCAGTAACACCCCCACCACCTCCACCCCCTTCCCCTTGCATCTCCAATGTTGCCCTGCAGTCTTCAGGCCGATAATCAGCCCTGAAGAATAGTTTCTGCCCTCTGATGCCTCACAGTCCCCTATCTCACAGCCTCCCCACAGAGTCAAGATAAAGTTTTGTTTTCACAGTTGACTGGCGGGTGGTGCAGGATTCCCCCTCCCTCAAAACCCTTTGTCCTGGCTTGGATGCAAAAGGTCGTTCCAGAGGTGTGCTCTGCTGACACACATGTAGATGATTCCCAATACTACACTACAGAGCAGGCCCTTGGATCGCCATTAGGTCCATGTAGGTGCCTTCTGTTGGAGGCACTGCAGCCTTTAGAGCGTTCTCCTCATTAAACCAATTCCATCTTGATGTTGTCACCTTGCAAACATTACATTTCATACGCCAAAGTTTGTTTCCCATGTTTCCCTGTCAGCCCCCGTTTGTGTTTATCCTCCTTCAAACGCGACTCTCTTGTCGTTTCAACATCGACTCCACCACCTATCTCACATCAAGCTGCTATGCTAATGCATTTCCCTCCGTTTTTTTTTTTCAATTTCACTTCATTGTTACCCTTTGCAAGTTAAGGCACTCATGCTTGAAACAGCACAAACATCAGCCCCCATAAGAGGGAAGAGTTCATGCACAACAAAAGGCGCATCTGTAAACAAAAGGCTAAAAGAGTGGGACAAGAAAATGATTCAGCTGGTAGCAGCTGAAATACATCCAATTTCAATATACCGTATGAAAAGATTGGTCTCATGAGCATCTCAGGGGCCCAGGGAGCGAATTACATCAGCTGTTTTTCAATATAATGCCTTGTATCAACATACACACAGAAAATAGTTTCTCCATAAAATGCTCCTTTGGTTTTTACATAGACTCTATTTTCTCTACTGGATAAGTATGGCTGCTTGCAATTCCTTATTTTTTTCCCCTTCATATCCATTCATTCGCATCCAATTCATCTTCTCAGCCTGCCACAGTTCATATTGATATATGCTCAGGGGCTGTTCTATAACAGGTAACTTAATCACTCTGTCTTCAACATGTCAATTTCGTCCATCTCTCTGCCAGCCTGTTGTGCTGTTCATCATGTCTGCATTACATTTAGCCATTTCACCTCAAAACAAATGCAGGCCCACAGACTGCTATCATTGATTGCAAAAACTATGGCTTTAATCATTATATGTGTATTTGGTTCAATTAAAGCTTTAAATATTCATAACCTATATCTATCTTATTAGTTTGACTGTATGAACAGAATCTACAGGTTCAATCTATAGCCAAGCAGAAAAAGAGAGCAGATGAATAGCCTAGTGTGCAGCAACATGCAATCACAACATTTTGAAACCATGAAATATTTTTGTGTATTTGGAGTATTCAAATTTACATATAGGCTACATAATCACTGGAAAAAAGATACAATTTTGAATGATGTGATACATTTTTAAAACTCAATTCAGTATTGAGGAATCCCACTGGAGAGCCTAGTATTTGTAAGAAAATGTTTTTTTTCACATCAATCTTGATAAACGGAGAAGGGGTTGGCGGTCAGTCCCTTCAGACAAACCAACAGCCAGTCACATAACTGTTTCTGACAAGTTATCCTGATTGGCACACAAAAACTGTAGCTGTGAAATAACAAAAAAAAATTTAAACAAAAATTAAAAACTTGGCTGTCGGAATTTCATAAGAGTAGGCCTAAACCAGGCTATAGGACTGTTACTGTAAATAAATAAATAAAAACAAATAAAGCAGGCTAAGATAAAAATAAATTGCATTATAAAAATAAGTTAGGCTAAATTAAATTGTATAAAATAATTACAACTTTTTACATGTTATTAGTGCATGTTGCTTCCAACTGTGATGTGGAGTAGGCTAAACTACTTCACAAAGGAGGTAGCCTATTACATAAGATAGGCTATTTGATCTTCTAACAGTTTGTAGCTACAAAAACTGAGAATGTAGCCTAGCTAAGTCTCATTAGCGACAATTAGCATGTGCAGAAGGCTTAATTTCTCTCCTAATTAACTCTTCATGGAATAAAATGTTGTACAATTTTGACATGAAATGATGTATCTTGCAATCATTAAAACCAAATGCTGTGGACTAAATGAACATGTGCTCGCAGTGCTGTCATTCCGACATCGCACCATTTATTCCGACATACTGCTATTCCGACATGCGAACATCCCACCATTCCGACAAGGCTTTAATATAAGGAAATGTGTGTTACTGAACAGGTGACTCCCTTCTTTAAGACATGTTGATAGAGGAATAACCGCATGGTTGTGCATAGGCCTAATTACGCAGCAGAGCGCAGACAGGGACTAGTCTGCCTGTCTAGCCTCTACCTGCTCTTTTTACTAAACTTAACCAACTCCTTTCTTCATTGCCTAAACCCAACCAGTGCAAAATCTTTTTTGGGAAAAAAAACGCTATTAAAGGAATTGTCGGAAAGGCAGGATGTTTTAAAAAAAGAAAAAATAGGCTACCGTCATTCCGACCATAGGTGGCTAAAATTGTCAGAATGATGGGACAAATTGCCATTTAGACAATTAGAGGACTATGTCGGACTGGTGGGATGTCGGAATGGCGCTAGCAGTGCTAGCATGTCCCCAGCTTGCTAACATGTTAGCCCAATTGTTTTTAAGATGTAGGCCTAACCATAGAGGGGGCTGAGTGACTGGCCCTAACCAGATCTTTTGGGATAAGATTACATTAAAAAAATTATAACAGTAAATATGTAGATTTCTAGTTATTGTGTATTTATTTTGCTTATTTTACGAGGGCCAATAGTTATATTTTTCCCTGTAAAAACTGCTCCTTTTCTCCTCTTTATTATGTCTCTGCCTCACAGCTGCAAAGATGCTCTGTGTGATTTACAGGGATGGGACTGTTTGTCAGTGGCGGAGAAGCTCACATACTGGGCTCCGTGACCCACAATGGAGCAGTTCCCAGTATGCTTGCAGTGATGAGTTCCCTTTACTACAGAGATGATTCCCTGCACAGTTTCTTTTCATCCTCGCTGAAAAGAAAGCGAGCACTTCTCTGTCCTTGCAGGGTGGACACCGTAATTTTGAGTGCTCTTAACCTCGCCAGGCTTTGTTGAGATCGGGGGTCTTTCCTTTACTTCACTTGATCACAGTGTGAGAAAATGGAGTGTTTAGAATTCAGCGCTGGTGCTGATGTGACTGTGTGGAGTTCATGAATTTGGAGATTTTCGAAAAATGCCCCCTAGCAAATTATCACCCCAACACACAAAAAAAGGGAAGATAAAAGTGCTCCGGTTTGACTGCAATATGTCCTACCTGCTTTGATTTGAAAGCGTGTCGTAAGGGCAGCGAGGTACCCCCGTCTATTTTCACTTAAGGAACAGAGAGGATTTCACTACTTGGAAGAGAATAATAAAAGGAGAGAGGAGCAACTGATTGAATGTCTGCTAAGCAGTACAGGGTGAGCAGTGGTTTGTAAAAAGTTTGATCCCATTTGATCAAATCAGGTAAGAACAACGGCTGAAAGTTTAATCTGAAATATGACCTTATAAGGCAGCAGAATAATTCCACAAGTGCTTTTTAATATCCTTTCATCTATCAAAGCTGTATGTTTGGATTAAATGTATACGGAGGGCCTGACTGTCAGGAAAGACTGTGACTTTTTCTTTTAAACCCCAAAATTGTCCACAGGATTAGGATCCCTGGAGGAAACGGTGCAGTCCTTATTTTGCGCATTACTTATTTCTGCAGTGTTTACAAAGCAGCGGGTGTGTGTTTGTCAGGTGTAAGTTTAAACGGCAGGTTCCACACATGTACACACAGCATCTGGGAACAAGCCGGATGCCCATTGCACTTCGCAAAGTGGCACTTCCTTCCTCTACACACTCCAGACTATGCGTTGAATTGCTGCCTGGCAACCATCTGGACAGGGCCCAACTGTTGTGACTGTGTGTGTGTGTGTGTGTGTTGTTTTAGTGTGCACGTGTGTGGCCAGGATAACCTCAGTGTGGGATTGCCACTGATGTTTGGCGCGAGTCTGTGTTAATGACGGACTCTTGATGGCCATAAATTCTCAGTGTGTACATTATTGTCAGGTATGGGGTTGTTTTTGGCTATTGTACAGGCCGGTGTGTACTGTGCGTCCGTGTGTGTGTGTGTTTGTGTTTGTGTGTGGCTGAATTCAACGCCACTCTTGTTAGGAAATTCCGCACCACATTATTGGGTTGTCTTGGTGATTGTATGGCTTCATTCCCAGACTGGATCCCAAGGGATTAAAATAAAAGAAAATCTCCTCAATGATCGGTCATCAGTTAACTTGCTCAACAAGAGTGACACTTTTACTGTCCAAAGCTGAGATCAATTGAAGAAAGTTACAACATTAAAAATGCATATTTAAGAATATCAAAGGCGTACATAAATTAACAGAAATAGAATATTTTCGGGCTTAGTTAAATTAGTAAAATATTTATGGCCATTGCCTGTCCACTGAAATTTGTGTTTTGCATTTATGAGTAGATTTGATGACATGAATAATGAACTCCCACCAAATCGGGGTATCTTTGATGGAGATATTTCAGCGCCGTTTCTATTGTTACTTTTGTTTCCCTCCCTCTAATCAACCCCTGATATCAGTTTAATAATGATTACAAGAGAAAAGGTCTCCTGGAGGAAGTCCAAGCTGCTGCCTTGGTGACGGCTGGGGAAGCCACGGCATCGGGCCTAAGGTGATGCATCATGGTCATCCTCGCAGGGAGGCGGCGGTGGGGCACAAGTAAACACTCTTAAATCATCATCGTGGGACAGATGGGGGTTGTCACATGACCCCCTCCCACCCCACCTACCTCCACCATCCCTTCTGCCTCTCCCTCAACACACACCATCAACGGTCGGAGCAAAGTGGGGGAAAAAAAAAATGTGACAGGGTCCAGACAGCGTTTGTGCAACAATCTGTGAATAAGTTCAGATTTTCTTCTTTTCTTTGTCTGGAATTAGACAAAAGACAGACAGGGGGCACAATACTATGAGATCATGTGGGAAGTGTGAATCTTTATTCTACATGAGCCAGACAGGATTATGAC
Source organism: Trachurus japonicus (assembly GCF_045865225.1). NCBI lineage: Eukaryota > Metazoa > Chordata > Actinopteri > Carangiformes > Carangidae > Trachurus > Trachurus japonicus. The sequence continues at coordinate 33,428,844 of NC_140917.1, forward strand.
AGAGAATTACAGTGAGAAGTTTTCATGGTAACACTTTTTTTTTGTCAAGTCATTCTTCATCTGTGGGTGGTAACAGTTATAGTACAGTGACTGCATATGAACAGCAAATGTAATATGAACTGTAAACTACTCCAGGTGACATTAAAAAAAAGAAAGAAGATTTTATTCCGTTTGAGTATTTCACAATAAGAAAATACTCTGCATTCCAGGTTATATCAATTTCAACAGTCACAATGTCCCCATTAATTCTATGTTAAGGAGGTCCTCATGCTTGCTTGTTGAGCTTGTCTGGACAGGCAACGTTGCATTTTAGAGAACACCATATCCATGTAAAACAAGAATCACATAAATAAATGCATGGCACTCTTAACTGCACAGGAGGTCTTTAGCATCATGTTGTTGCTCTCCCACAGAGCTTTAACACACCATATGATCTTTGTGCTTTTAAGTCACTTTGCAGCGACACTGAGCCACACAGACAAGTGAAACAACAGATAAATATTTTTCAAGGTGAGCACTGAAAATACAACCCATTTTCTAAAATAAGACAAGGAAAAGAGAGCATAGAAAGCAGACTGTAGTGCTCTTTTTAAAAAATATGAAAGAGAGGAAGAAGAGAGACTGCGCCCCCTGATAATAAACAGCAAGTTTATGCTAAAAAGAAAAAGAAGGTCCCTACCCCCTCCTCCCTCACAGCCTTGTCTTTGCGCTTTCTGCTAGCACATGCACACACAATCACGCGCACGCTCACAAACACACACTCCTCCCTTAGCCTATATAAGCAGACAGCAACTGAGCTGACCCCCTCCACCCTGCATACTCTCCCTTTATTAAACACACAAAAGCTGCCTTTGCAGCTTCAAAATACATTTGTATATTTTTTTGTTGGTTTCAAAGTAAAACTTCAAGTAAAAGAGGATTTCTTTTCTACGGACAGAGTGAGCAATGTGAGCAGAAAGCCCCGCATTGTAGAGAGAAAGGGCTGAGCAGTGCAGGGAGCTGCTGCTTCCCATCCCCCACATTCACATAGCAAAGTTCTGCTGCTTTTGCAAGCGGCGATGCTGCCTTCAAGTGCTCTACCCAAAGCTCGTGAACGCACAGTGTCGCAGCATTCAAGTGCTTTCTGGGTTTGAAATATTCAACTTTACGCCGTTGCAAGTGTGTATGTCTTTTCTCAATGTGTTGTTCGTGTGTCACATCTTGAAAGCTACTTTACAGTGAACAGAAAATATAAATACATGTCAGGAATGTCCATTTGATTTAGAAAAAAATAAATTTCTGCTTGTCATGCTGATGTAAAACCATATGCATGGAATCTTGTTTCACTTCTCAAGAAAAGGAACGTATTTCTGATTGCTATATATTTATTATAGCCTATTTTTCATACATTGCTTTCAATACTTCCTTGACCTGTTATTTTAAGGTGTTCTTGTGGTGACCACTATAGTGTTTTGTAAATGTTATAACTATCTCTCTTCTCTATGTGTGGATAATTAAATCCTGCCCTTCACCCTACCCTATTGTTTAGGTTTTCTTGTGCATTTCAGAGACATTTTCCTCTCCAAACACCCTCGGAAATACATAGCAGTCCGGTAGCTACGTTACACAGACATTTCAGACTTTATTTTGTACGTGTAATTAATATAATATTACTATGAGAGAGTCATTAGTCTGACTCGGGGCGTGAAAGCGGAAACTCCGACCGCCCTTGAAGGCAGCACAAAAGCTGCTGCTGCTAGGAGAGCGCGAGGCAGGCAGGCAGGCAGAGAGCACGAAGAAAGGGGGTGGGGAGAGCGAGAGTGGTGGAGAGACATAGGGTGTCTGTTCCTATTAATTGTATAGGGTGACTTTATGCTTTCCCCAAAATCTCTTCTCGTCGTCGTGTATGTTGGCGTGAGATTTGACTTTTAACAGATAACACGTGACGTGATGCATTTCAGTGGCCCACACTGTCACTTTTCCACCACCACCACTGTTTCTCTTTTTGTATCTTCACTTCCTGCTCTGTGAGTGGCTCAGTCCATCCCCCATCCTTCTTCATTTTCTGTTCTCTCTTGCTCTCGCTCTCTCTCTCTCTCTCTCTCTCTCTCTCTCTCTCACACACACACACACACACACACACACTACACAGACATGCACAGGTTGTAATTTCATGCTTTCCTCTACTTTCCTCTGCTGTACTCTCATTTGCTGTTGTCCGCACACACATGGAAGCAGTATGGAGGCAACCACTTCCACCCATTAGCTCACTCTAATACAAGATGACACTGTAGCCTATTTTGTTCCACTCCTTTAACTAGCTAATAAGATAAAGTGCACAAATTAATGCAACAAAGAGGAACACAGCTCATGCATGAGGCATTTTTTTTGCATCCACAATGGTTGAATAGTTATGGCTGACTTCAAGGCAGAACACTATGGTAAAGGAAGGGGATATTTTGATTGTTTAATACCACAAAACTGTTGACACAAAGTCTGTGGCATTTAAAGCGTTACAGAAGCTTATGTGACAGCAGCCTATGGCTATTTAAAACACATTCATATATAAGTTAAATATGTCAGACCCCCGTTGGTCATTGTTGTGGTCTGGGGGTGTATGCCCACTAAGATTATGTTTACTTTGTAGGTCAGACATATTCAGCATTTAAACATGCTTAATTAACACCATTTGAGCTAATGTGTAGTATTCTGTGGCACTAAACTGTGAGGTCCTTTTAAAAATAAAATAGTGTTAACTTATATAGGGCAGATATGGTTAAAATGTATACAATACATCAACTACGTCATGAAATCGCATACTTTCCCACCCAGTCTGTTTCTGTGTGCCTTCATTAACATAAGATTTACACCTGTATGCACTTAATTAGTCTCAAAATGACCGGTGTGTTATGCTAACAAACGGTGCTTTTCGTACACGACGACATTTTAATGCAAGAGCTGAGTTTAAAGCGCGTTAGACGTACAAATAATGGCTCTTCTTGTGGTAGAAACAATGTTGTTATTAGACAGGCAGCGAGCTCCCGATCCAGTTTTCACTGTGGATTCCGCGCCGAGTTTTTATTTTCTCCCCACAGGTCGGTAAGATGGCTGTGTCTCGCGGAGCCTCGTGCTGGTTTGGTTGATTTCTAGCTCGCGCTCTCGTTCTGTAACAGAAGCCCCCCCTCCAACACACACACATACACACACTCACTTGTGTCGGTGAAATTCATTTCCCTGGCTCTGTATTTATATATTTTTTCTTTCACAAACTTTCCCCCCCTCTGTTTTAACTTTAAACGGAGTCGCAGTGGATTACCGGATACCGGTCCGGGCGGAGGGCAAAGGGGGGAATGAACCGGGACAACGGGTACGTTGTTATAAATATAATTGTATTTATATTCAATGGTTATTCGGAGTTTGATTGTGAGTGAGTCGCCGTGCTGAGAGAGAGAGGCAGAGAAAGAGTGGGGGAGAGAGAGAGAGAGGGATATCATGGCCGCTCAGGTCGCCAGCGTCGCCACTCTCAACACTAGCCCGCCATCCGAACTCAAAAAGCCGGATCGGGACCCACAGGAGGAGTCGGTACCGGGAGAGAAACAACATGAAAATAAGGAACCGGGACCTGACGGCGGATCTCCTGGTCAGAAGGAGCTGCAGGACGGGACCGATGCTGGAAATGCTGGGGGAGGAGGGGATTCTGACATGAAGAACGGCAACGGGAATTTGCCCAGGGTAAATAATAATAGCAGTAATCAGAATGATACAGGCGGGCCCGAAGGGAATAACCATCCCGGGATGGGACACCACCACCCGGGCCCCTTTCCTCCACCTCCTTACGGTTACAACCAGCACTACAGCCGGGCCCCTTTTCATCAACATGGCGGACAACAAAGCCCTGGCATGGCAGCTGCATCGGGGCCGGGCATGATGGACCCTTACCCCCCTAATTCACACGAACACGGCTACCCCAACCATTATAACAACTACAGCCCCTTCCAGAACAGGACTTCTTATCAGGGCCAAGGATACGGGGCCATGAATTCCCCGCGTAACAACCAGCCTCCGGCGGCTGGGGGGCAGCCAGGCAAGCAACAGCCAGCAGGAGGAACCACAGCTATGGCTGCCTCTTATAATAATCAAAGGTATAACATGGGAAACCAACAACCTACGTCTACGCCAACTTTAAATCAGCTTTTGACATCCCCCAGCTCGGCCAGGAGCTACCCGAATTACCCCCAAGGAGACTATAACAATCAGGAAGGGGCCAACAAGGGACCAGGAGACATGGGCAGCAGTCAGTATGGTGGGGTCCATCCGGGTTGGCAACAAAGGACCCACCACCCGCCTCCCATGAGCCCGGGAAACACTGGACAGCCTCCAAACAGAAATCAGGTAAACTTCACACACTGCACTAATACACTTTGACTGAGTTGTAGTCACTCAGTAGCTCGGGAAATGCACTGTAGAGTTGATATTGCATTGGCCCAGCCATTGTCTATGTAGCAAGAGCTATAAAATGGCTGCCTCTCTCTTTCTCCCAATACCACCCCCTGCAATAGTGTTTAGACTGAGAAAGAAGCCTCATATTCCGTTTGAAACAACTTTTTGAGCCGTGGGTATCAGTGTGTGCCCCCTGCCTCGGCACAGGGCAAGAGTTTGACTAAGTAGAGCAAGAGTTTGTCAGGAGAAAGTGTGTGTCTGTGTGTGTGCAGAGGGAGATAAGGTGATATTTCTTCGCAGTGCTCCTTCACCCTCATTGTAGATTTAAGTGCTGTAACCTCTCGTTATTTTTGCGAGAATCGGCGGGGAAAGAGCTTCTTTTCAGCGTCGTGCTTCTCAAAAGTTGTGTCGACGACTGTCAAGGCGATAAACAAGATGCAAATGACAGCGATAGCCGTTAAATAACATTTGCATAATGATTAAGAAAAAGACCCCTCCGTCGGGTTTTTTTCCCCCAAAAAGCGGGCTGCACGGTGAAATGGAGACGTGTCTCACAGTCCGATGAATAGCAACAATTACATCCACTAAGTGTTTTTTTTTCACTCGGATCAAAGTGTGATTGTGACCGCGATTGATTCATCCTGACGGAGGGTTTCATTCATTGTGGCTCGGTTCGACTCCGTTCGCCCCTTTTTCTCGCCTCCTTTGCGTCTCTTCTTCCATGTGCCGCTTTGTAAACACGGCCCCGCAAGGTTGGAGTTGGCAAAGTGCAGATTGCCTTTGCTTTGGGATTTGAATTATGGAGGTAAAATCCTGCTGTCAGAGCCAAGAGACAGTTGGTCTTAGGTTGACATGCGAGCCGAGATCTGATTGGCTCCCCATCCCTCTGCTCTCGGCCATTTATAATTGCATCTAATGGAAGGCTGCAGAAAAACAGCCCCCTCTCTGCCCAGTTATGTGTTCCTCCACCGCGTTGAGACAACATAGTCCCATTGTCTTTTCTTTTATTTTTATCCATTTTGAGCACAATTGTGCACATTTATGCAGCCTTAAGATATCCTTATTTTTAGTCCGTGTAAATATGTGAATATTTTCCCCACATCAAGAGAAATATACAGCAAGGAAGCACAATATTAATTTTAGAATAAAAAAAAACTTATTTACTGGTTGTGTTATTGAAAACATTTTATGAACACATTCCACTCAGTTCCTCCCACTGCAGTAATTTGCATGATGACTGTTATCATGTAGACCCAGCGTTGTTTTTATTTGTCTGATTCAACCTTAAGCCCACATGTGCTGAGTCACATCACTGCTGTCATTTTTAGGCACTTGACCTCACACCTGCACCTGAAGTTTCTTTCTTTTCTTTTTTTTCTCTTTCTTTTTTAAGGTACACTGTGTGCACTTGCTCATTCAAGTCGGCTGACTCTGGTACAGCAGATAGAGTAGGTGTGGTCATGTAGCCCCATTGTACAACTGTGTTCTCCACTGTTTCCAGATCAGGAGTTGAGGGGGAATCGTGTGGCTGAACGTCTCGTGGCTACGTGAGAGTCAGACTGGGCTGTAGTTGTGTTTACAAGCAGCCAAGGTGTCAGCCAAGTGTCACAGCTTTATTTATTTATTTTTTTTCAGTTTTTTTTTTTTTTTTGCAGCATGCTTACAGTCGTCTTAATTTACTTTACACTTGCAGAGAGCGTAACCATGTGAACCACGCTTACCTACAGCTGTCTCTTCTCAGAGAGGGATGTAGGCACACAACACGTGTTGTGTTTTTACTCCATAATTACGTGTCATAGGCAACAAAGGTGACGTGTGCAGCTCTACCTTTTTCAAGTGAAGGACTATTTATATCATTTAAATGCATGCGAGCATGTGAAGGATGTCTCACTCACAACAAGTCCTCAAACTTCAACTGTCATGCAGCTTGTGTATCATCCTGGTATGCTAATTCCTTAGTTGGTGTCTTTACGGAGGCAGGAGAAGGTCACATACATTATATATTTTTTAAGGCATGACAGATTGGCCCAAAAAGGAGATAGCATTGACTTCTTGTACTGGAGGTATTTCGTATATTTTCTGTAAATATTCAAATAACTTGAACCTTACATCCTCTCACTTTTCTGGGGGGAAACTTTGCTGGATGCATCTCCAAATCAAATCACAGCAAAGGTCTTTTGCTGAATGTTTCTTTATTTTTTAAAAAAAAAAAATTTAATTTTCACAAGAGCATCGGCATACTGTGTTTTTACCACCTATTGGTCATTAAGGGCAGATTGTTAATCTACAGAAGTCCTTCCCCACTTGTTGCTTTAAACTGGAAGGTGCCAGCTTTTCACAGATTCTGACAGATGTCTCTCCAGATGTAACGGCAGCGCTGCTAATATTCTGTGACTTGTCCTCGGCGGCTGCACACAGTAGTAACTGGCTGTCATGTTCAGTCTGATATTTCTCTCAGGTGATGATGCTCACTGCTGTTCAAAGGAAAGTTTGGGTTTTTTTCATCTTTTTTTTAAAGTTTCTTTCTGTCAGTGTGAATGTGTCCACTTTAAGGGGTTGATTGACAGCCGGTGTGGATGGAGGGGCTTCTCACATTTAACATTCATGAGGTAAAATGTTTGGTCCAACTGTAAACACTGTGGTAGCACACTACAGATGTCGACACTATATTCTCTTCACATGACAATAAATTAATGATATGACATTGTATTTATATTAAATGGGCCACTAACTACTTAAATTGTGTTTTAAGTAATATTTCTGTGTTTATTATTTTATTTTAGATAAAACATTTGCTTCTAGTGTGTTTGGATTGCACAAACACCGTTAACTGTTTGATCTGGTGGATGTGGAGCGGCCTCAATAACACTCACCCCGTTGAATCAGCTTCGTCATCACCAGCTCCGTGTAGTTTTTAATCTTGTACGTCAATATCTGGCCAAGTTGCGGTCAAAACAGAAAAGGGTAAAACTGCATATTAGATTTTTTGGAGTGTCAAATCAGAGCACCGGACCTGGAGTAAGCAGCTCGTCTCCGCTGTGATATCTAGAAGTCAGAGAGAGCACTGTGCAAAGAAATGACTCGTCACTTGTCTGGAGGTTGTGTGTATGATGATTGTATGATGTGGATTGTGTCGACAGTGGCGCCGCCAGAAGTTGGGGTGAAGACACTGTTGTGACCAGGGTGCGATGGGCTTCTGTGAAACCACATCCACTCCGAGTCCTCACACATTCGGCTTTCCCTCCTTGCTGGGTTTCACTATGAGCTCATGTGCTTTAATAGCGGTTCTAAGTGGCATAAATGTGTGGTGTGTTTTGTTTTGTTTTTTGCAGTAAGCCAAAGTAGTGAAGCAAAGCTTTGACGGGGGTTGGTCTTGGGTGTGAGTGGTGCAGAGGACACATGAACTCCATGCTCATAGTCCCTGTCAGGGTCTCTGGACGACGAGGCCGCTGGCCCGGGGCAAAACAGACGAGACACGTGAGGTGGACAGTGTCCGTAAACTGTTGTCAAATCGTGGCACGGAGACGTCACCCGAGGCCACCACTGTGTGTGTGTGTGTGTGTGTACACGGCGTCCAGCCAGAGAACCTGTGAATGTGATGTTTGACTGCGGAGCTCGATCAGCGCAAAGCCAGTTAGACCAAAGTTCAGCCGGTAGAGTTTTTTCACAGGCTTCCCCCTCTGCGGAGGAGCCGTCCACGGTAAGCGCTGTCGGCTGTATTTTAGCAGAGTTTATTAAATGCTTTAACTCTCCATTCATTAACAGAGGCATAATTGGCCCCCCTTTTTAATCGGCGGCTATATCTCCAGCAAAATGATTCAGTGGATGAGTTTTATGAAGCTATTCACCTGCCTTGGGCCACCTGTCTGAGATGAATGAACGTGTCGATTCAGAGGTGGGCTCGTGTTCTGGCTTTTTTCACCGCGCCTCGCACACAAACAAACACTCTGAAGTGGATTGTAGTAGAGGTTGTTGTGGATGGTGTAACACCAGGTGTTTCCTTCCCACCGAGCACATGGGAGCGAGCCATCAGGGATTGTCCCCCCCCTTCCCACCTCCCGCCCTCCCCACGCCCCCTCTCTCGGCTCTGCAAGACTGACTCCTCCAAATTGAGTTTGAATTAAATCATAATCGAAGACACTTTGTAAATGTTTTCTTTTGTGAAAGTCCCACAACTGAAAACAAAAATGGAAAAAAACACCAAACCGAAGGTGTTAAATTGACGGCTGCTAATGGATGTACGCACATGCAGCCCTGGCGCCGACGGAAGAAGGGGAGCCCCACTGCTAATTGGAAAGTAGCTTAAAAGATAAACAGTTTGGTGTCAGCTTTATTGTGCCAGAAACTCTCAGAAGAAATGAAAGTGCAATATATTTAATATTTAAGAGAGCAAATGTCTTTCTTTGGCGTTAGCGTGGATATTGAAAAGTAAAGCTAATTGAGGCATAAACAGACCAGTATCCACTCCCTCAGCACACTGGAGCTGTGCTAAGTGTAGCATCTGTTGGTTGGATACACTGGAAATTTTCATTTAGATTATAAAGGGAATTCAACAGTATACCGAGAGTCACCGCAGCACAGCGGTCGTCCATCCTGCTTAAGTTTGAGTTACAGTGTCCTGCCATGAGATTTAACGCCATGACGAGGAAACAAAGATGAGCCACGACAAACGGAAGATTAATTTCCAACCTTGTCTGCAGCTAATGATTATTTTCACTATTGATTAATCTGCAGTTAATAAATTCAAATGTTAGAAAAAGGCAAAACAAGTCCCTAGACTCAGGTGATATTTAGTAAAACAAAGTATCTCAGGCCAGAACCCAAAGATGTCCAGTTACCTGAGGTTAAAGAGACGCAAAGCTTGATCCACAGATTTCTGCTTTATTGATGAATATTTTGTCAGGTCTTCATGTAATAATTAAAGACAAAATACTAAAAAGTCACTTTTTCAAACCTCTTAAAGGTCTCATATTGCAGAAGTAAATTAAAAGATAAATTCTGTCTTCTTTGCTCATAAAGAAGGTCTCTAGGCTCTATCTTAATACTGTGAAAGTATGGAAGCCTTGGTCCTCAGAAATGCAGTTGCGGATAATATTTTGAATCTGAGCCTTAAAATGAGTCGTCATGATTTAAGCAACATTATGATGTCACAACGAAGCAGCTGCTGCTCTCAGCCATTCTCTAGCGCTGCCCACCTGGACCCATCCAACCTCACAAGATTTGGCCTTTCCGAGTGCTTACCTGAATCTGTCATATGTATCCTCTCTTCTGATTGGTTCGTTGATCTGTTGTCAAAAATCCTGATTGTTTTTGGTTCTTAAAACCACAAATATACTTCATCTTCCAAGTGTAAAATATGAAACCTTTTTATTTGTAAATATTGCACTTCTTTTTATTTTCGTATGATATCAAGCAGACCATTTCTGGGGCAAATGTTATAGGACGTTTAGTCCCAACAATGAATCTCTGATTGCATAAAAGAAATGGCAGATTTATAAATAATTAAAGTAGCTAACTGCTAAAACTGCAATTATGAGTTCAAGGCACATTTACTCACACTGGTTATTTTTGTAAGTGATTACCAGCTTTTTGATTAAAGTTTTGGGTCAACATGTTACGATAGAGGTGAAACTCTTCAACAGTAATTCAAGTAGTTGATGGACGGTAAATTGGGAACTCGTGATCCTGATAATCAATTGTAAATTCAAACAAAAATATTAGTTTATTTTTATTGGCTTATTTATTAGTCACCTGGACTTGTAGCGAGTGCCTTTTGAAGCTATCTATTGAAACCACGAGTCAGAGCTGGATCAGGGTCTGAGCTCTGGTCTGCACTCTGAAGTATCAACCTGTGGACAATGGCCCGACAGTGGTAAACAGTAAACAGTTGTGACAGCTGACCCTTTGTGAATCGTTTCTATTCAGTAAACACAACGCACATTTTTTTTCAAGAGCGCGTCCACGGCGGCTCCCGGCGCTTTGCGGCGGGGGCCGGCGCCGCCGAGAAGAGGAAGACCAAAGTGTTGGAAAAGGGAAGTTCACTCTCGGTTCTTTAGTCTGCACTTGCTGAGTAATGATTCTCCACAGGCCACATGGACAGCATGCTGCCTCCCGGCAACCGTGTGTGTGTGTGTGTGTGTGTGAGAGAGAGAGAGAGACGCATGGTGTGTGCCTATGAGGGAGAAACTGTGTCAGTGATACCCAGGGGAGGGGAGGGGGGTGAGGGTGGAGGTGGTGGGGGGGGGGCGGTGGTGTTTTGTGAATGATCTTCGTCTGCCCCTGACAGCTGTGTGTATTTGTGTATAAAGTACAGCAGTTACTTGGTGGTCTGTGTGTGTGTGTGTGTGTGTGTGTGTGTGTGTGTGTGTGCATGCTGCTGCCTCAGGAGTCTGACCTGCTCTTACTCCACGTGTCACCAGCCATCCGTCTTTCTTTAGCAACATTGGCCTTTTCCGTCCCACTGACAACCATAGAAAGCCTGGTGTTTTCCAACTGAGTCTTTTTCTGCTGTTTGCCGTTGTTGTTGCTGTTTTTCTTTCTTCGTCAGTAGCATCATCAACGTTCCCCACCTATATACCCAATACAAAGCACAAAAGAAGTTTCACAATGTGTTATCAAACTAGTTTCCGATGATAACTCTTGAAATCCTTCTGTCTAGCGGCTCAAAGTTAATTTCCATCCAGGATGGTGAAAATGAATCTGAATTCTTCCAGAGTTGCACATTTGAAAACAACTTCCTCCACGGACAAATGTCACACTTAGGCTATTGCATTGGGGAGGGGGGCCACGCTGGAAATGTAAAGGTAATTCATTTCTTTTGACATTTACCTTCTAAAATACTCCAGATTAGCATAGTAATATCCTCCTCAGAGCCCGCGTGAGACTACAGACTTCATTTACATGACGTATGGTGTGTGCCTTTATGGAATAAAGTGGTTAACCTTTAAATGGGCGCAGTTGTTGATACTAGAAAGGTAGAGAATGATGCTTCCTCTCTGCTCTCATACAGAACTCACCTTTGCTCTCGGTGCGAAAAAAAGAAAAAGGGAAAGCAATGACTCATATATAACGTAGAAAATGGGGAACATGAGGAGCTGTTGGTTTTCTCCTTTTTTTTTTATGTCTTTTTATGGAAGTCAATCATGACGTGTGTTATTGATGGGTTCTGCCCCCTGGTCGTAGCCTTGCTTTCTGCTTTGTCTAATGCGTTGTCCACTCTATCAACCTGTGTTTGAAGCTAATAAAGCCAAAGCTGTGGAGCACACAGCGGACAACTGTAAAAACAACACGCCTGCGCAGGTGTTTGTCCTGTTAACAAACCAGAGATCGATCAATACTCAAATCTCGACTCCACCATCAGCCTCATCTTCTAGATATATACGTACAGTATACTGGAGGAGCAACTAGAGCTGCAATGATTTTTCCAACCAATCAGTTTTAAGTGATATAAAATAAATCAATAACACTGACGACCATTTAAGTCGTTTTTAGGAAGTGAAATACTCCAGCTTCTCAAATGTGAATATTTTCTCCTTTACTTGACATTTAATCAGTGAGGATCGGTGCTGATTGTCAAATAATGAATTGGCACCTATTGATCGGCCAAGTCGTTTGTTCCAGCGTCTTGAACGTGAATGGTTTTATGCTTTTCCTGTTGCTCTGGTGTTGAATTGAATATCCTCATGTTGTGAGGTTTTGGTCAGACAACACAATCAAGTTGCATCAGTGATGTGACTAATGAGTCCTTTCATTGTTGATTCACCTGCCAATGATTTTCACAATTAATGTACTGATAGTTAAGCCAATGAATAAAATAGAAATATCACAATTCTCATCATTTTCTCAAGCCGAACATGTTGTTTAATTCAACTGGAGGAAACAACCCCAAACACCTTAAGTATACTCATTTAAAGTAAAGAAAAGCGCTACATTTATTTTTGAATTTGTACTAAAAAATAAAAGCTTCCAATTAAAATTTCTGTTGGTTTCTAAAACAATCATTTGGCTTAATGTGAATGTGCAAATCTGAGCAGTGGGAGATTGTGATTGACACATTTGTCATTTAACAGAACAATCTGTGAAGTGGGAAAATAAGAACGAAAATAATCGGACAGAGCAGACGGTTTGTCAGTCAAGTAGCAGCACCAGTCACTGTTCTGATAACCAATCATTAACCACGTTGAGCATCAATGCTGTGGTTTCTCTTCTGGCTACAAATGTGAATATTTATTTATTAATAGATGCAGTCTCCTAGGGGAGAACAGGTCATATGAACTTGTCGGCACCTTTGTCACCTTCTGACTTCGCGGCCCTGCTAACAGTCTATAGAACCAATGATCGATAGACTAATCAATAGCGGCAGTGATCTGTAATTATGACACAAAATTAAATTGCGTCTCCCTCTGGGTTTTAGACTATTGTTTGGATACGTTTTGGACATCACCAATGCCTGTGGCAGCTCATCTGTAGCAAAGTCTTTACTATTTCTGACACTTTAAAGTGGAGTTTAATTGACAATGATGGTATATTAGTTAGTTAGCAGGAAGTGTTCATCTACAGCTCAAAAACACACAGCCATAAAATAATATTTGACCACGAATCTTGCTTTCAAAATGAACCTTTCAGACAAAAAGAAGTGTATGTTCCAGTGCTTATTTTTATCTGGCCTAGATAATCAATGTGCTAATGTTTACAAAAGTTCAGATGGCTCCTGTCTCTGTCCAGCAGTGTAGCCGGCGTCCAGTTTGCAGACCGTTTGATACGGAGCCATTGTTTTGTTTTGATTCGATCAGCTCATGGTAAAAAAAAGAAAAGAAAAAAGAAAGAGCAGTCGCTGCTGGTTAGCAGGGACAAAGTTCCACGGACAAAAAGCCGAGCGAAAAGCCCATTTAGTGTCATTGTTTCCTGGGCTGCGCGGCAGGTGACAATGATTTATGCACCAAAGACACATTCTGAACTGCATTTGGCGGCCGGCTAATGTTAAAGTTGAAACTCTTGTTGTGATACTTTATTTTGAAAGTGTGTGCGACTGTGCTGAGGCTGTAGAGAAAGCACTAACTGTTGTCGGCGTGTTCCTCTCTCCACCTAAAGATTTGCATTTCCGTGCCTGCGAGCAGCTGCCTTGTCAATGAGCGAGTGCAAATTAACAATCCCAGCGGTCTCAACAGTCCAGTCCAGTCATCGGCTCATTTGTTTTAAAGCAAAGGGCTGAAACATGTGAAACAGTCCCGCACTGCGACCTGAAGGCTTTTATTTTGTTATCCATGCTGTCATTTGAACTGAATACAGAAGTGTAGGTCCCATGTAACTTTTCCTGAGTGAGGCTTTGGTCATTTTTTAGTATCAATACAGATCTTAGACCTGCTTCATAACCAGTGATGGGAATAACAGCGTTATAAAATAACGGCGTTATAAAATAAAGGTGTTACTAATGGTACTACTTTTTTCAGTAATGAGTAATCAAAAAAGTTACTGTTTCTTGTAATAATGTTGTTACTGTTACGCTGTTACCCGTCACTAAATAATACACCCGTTAAAGTGTACGTTATTATTATTTATCTGGATCTAACCAACTCACTCAGTATTCCTCCGCACAGGAATACTGAGTGAGTTGGTTAGGGGGCAAGTCCAAGTAATTTGACATTTGAGCACAAAAGTTACTTTTCCTGATAATTAGATACTTTTATAATGTAATAATTCAGTACTAACTCAGTTACTTTTTAGGGAAAGTTACTTTTTAGGGAAAGTAACTCGTAACTATAATTAATTACTCTTTAAAGGTAACAAGCCCACTGTTCATAGCCGAAGGACACATGGACGTTACCTTTACTCTACACGGGACCTTTAAACCCTCTCAGATCATGACCAAGCACGTTTCCTCTGGGTGTGTGTGTGTGTGTGTGTGTGTGACATCACAGCCAGAGTTGTGACTCTGTAACCATGAGGTGGGCACTGACCCAACCAGGTCCTGAAGTGGCTTCGTCTCATTCAGTAGCCGGGGTATTTTGGCATAGTGGCGAGTGACAGGCTTATGGTAATGGTTGGTCTCGGGTGCAGACGGTCACCCTGAATAAGAGCAAGTCTTGCTAACGTGATGTAACTGATCACTTGTTGTTGTTGTTGTTGTTGTTTTTTTGTTTTTTTCTGCCTCCGGTGCTGACAGAGGAGCTGCAGCTGCTAACGCATCGACTGGCTTATCTCTCAACACAAACTGCTGTTTCTTTCCCTGAGCAGTGTGGGTGAAGCTCTCATGTGACCTCAGGGTGCTGCCACTCTGACACTGTGACCACACCGTGGCCTTCAGAAAGGCCACATGGGCGTGTGACTCAAAGGATGTTGTGCAGCAGGGAACACAACATTGATGATTAAAACAGGTGTCACCACGCAGCTATTTAGTGCATTTAACTCTAATTTGATTTGTTTAAAGGCAAGGACAGGCTGGCTAACTTTCTACCTTTTGTCAGGAGAATGCCTGAATTGTCTTCCCAGAAGGATCCTGAAGTTGAGAAATATAATCAAGTGTATAAAACCTTATATACAGTGTCATGCAAAGGTTTGGGCACTCCTCATCAAAACTAGGTACTAACTATGCAGGGTGGCCAAACCTTTGCTTTGGGCCCTTTTTGCTTTTCTGTCATTTAGAAAATGTAAAAGATGAATATGTCATCTTTAACTTTATGCCTTTTAGAGATCATTTCATCTTCCACTTGATTCACTGTTCACATGAACAGAAATTTTGATCAGGGCTGCCCATACTTTTGCACGTCACTGTACATGGAACAAAAAAAAAGCCAAATGTTGAACACAAAATAGTATTTTTCCCCCCAGACTTTTCAGAATGCATCCCCTCATTTCCCCATCAGTGTAGATGTTGTCTCTGTTGTGTCTGCAGGTGCAGTATACATCACTCGAGAGTTTATTATTATTATTATGTCACCGTTAAATGATGAACAGCTGGTTTCGCCGTCAACCGTTTTCCCGCCCCCCCCGGTCCCAAACACAGCCGCCCCCCCCCCCCCCCTCTCACCTCATCTCACTCCCAGGGGAATCAGCCACCGTCACCTGGAAGTATACGTTTGGCCCCCGACAGGTTGACAGCTGGTAGTCGGGGCCAGTGTTCCCTCTCTTGTAGCTCCAACTCCCAACATCACAGTGACAGGCCAGGCAGCAGCAGCAGCAGCAGCTAACTGGACCTGGTCTCACAGCTCTGATCCACCTTACAGGAGATCTGTGTTTCATCCAGACTCTGGCAATGTCACTGCTGCGCTGGGAGCAGTTCACACCTCGCCGATATGTTGTCATTCATCAACAACAAAAAAAACCAAAACAACTCTCATGTGCTAATCACCACTGCCGAATAGGTACCAATTAGATGAGTTTCTTCTGATGGAGGGGAGTTTCATTGAGGCTGTAAAGTATTGAAGTGAAACACAAACAGTTGATTCTCTTTATGCACATCATTGTGCTGAAAAGTGAAGGTCTCCTCGTATGGTCTGCCTCTGCCAATAAAGTTTAGAAGCATTTCTTTTATCTTGTTAATCTGCGCATGTTGACAAAACATGTTTGTTTAATTGGAAAGTGGCGTTTTTTTCCTTTGCCTTTGGGTTGAAATAGATTATAAAACCAATCCAAGAGGAGTGAAATGTTTTCTGCAACCTGTAGATCCACTCAGCTGTTAGTTTCCCTTCAATGTATGACTGCACCTTTCTTATACCTCAATCTGATGGCATGTATATCAGGGGTTAAGAGGTGATCAGTGAAAGAGACAAAAGAGTGAGCAGCTGAAATGGAAACAGAAGGTCAAGACGTCACAACTTTTGGACTCTGATCTGGGTCGAGCTCTTTTCTTTCGATTATGGGTCAATGACGTGATGCACCCCAGTGTCAAGTGGTGTAATCTGTATTTTTTCCATAAAAAAATACAGGAAAATAATTCTGAACTCAAATGTGGAATAAATGTAATTCACTTCTGCAATGCAACACTGTTTCTTTACAAAGGTTACACAATTTGTGAATTATTTAGACAAAGAAAGCAGTGTTGGCCCTTTAACCCGTCTTGTCCTCAGGCGTCATGGCGATAGTTCGGTTGCAGTTCTATGACCTAAGACTGTAACTAACATGTGAGGTGTGGCTCCAAGAACGCAGAGACGTCGAGACGCTTTTTTTTAAATCTAGACGGCGAGCGGTGTGCAGACATGATGTGAACTGTGATATATGAATAATGAAACACTGATGTAATGTTAATAATACATGTATGATTATATGGCTGTTGCAGATGCTGGGCGTTGTGTTCGTCGCCTCTTAACTGTTTTTTTATTTGCTGTTGAACAGTCACGCTGCCAGAGTCCTCCCCCTCCGTCCAACTCAGCTCGGCCCCGTGAATTGAACATGGGAGATACAGGAAGAATCCACCAGTCTATAACTACATGACATCAGAAATTCTCTTAGCCGCTGGCTACTTGCCTTTGGGAATAATGTGGCTGGAAATCCAAGTAACCCTTTGAGTGTTCTCCTTTAAGTCATCCTTAAAGGGATACTTCACCCAAAATCGATAATTCACCAATTTTCAGGGATGCAAACAGCGCGCCGAAAAGCGAAACTCGCTTTTTTCATGACCAATTAGGTGACTTGTGTGAATCGTTCAGATCCGAAGAGTTTTTGTTTTTTTTGGGGGGGGTCTCAGTGTCTCAGCTGGGGTCAGTAAAATGTTTTTCTAACAGGCTGACAGTGACAATCACGTGAAACTGAGGCGAACTCATTCATGGTTGTCTCTGATTATACTGATAACAGCCGACCTCCAAAGTAGACGCGCGACATGCGCGCTCATTAAAGCGGCGCGTATCCGCGTGCAGTCGGTGCGACGGTGACGCCGTTTTTTCCCCCGTTCCCTACGTTGCTGCGTCAGGCAGGTGTTTCCACGGAGCTCTGCCCCGTTTCAGAGGTGAAGGAAGCCCTACGTGGAAAGACGTCGCCTCCGCGATGTAGAATGTGTTCAATTAAAGTGAAACTAACACATTATATAGGCCTATATGTCCATTACACACTGAATGAAACATCCCATGTCTTTATTTATTCAGTTTATTTTAATAGTAATAATTATGACTAACATTCAGTGAAGACCTAAAATTCAGTATCTCCAAAATTGAAATATTGCAAAGGATCTTTTTTTAAAAAGCATTTTTAATATAGAAATGTTGGCCTTCTGAAAACTATGTCTATAATCAATCAATACTTGGTTTGGGGGTTGAACTACTGGAACTTGACTTTTCCATGATATTGTAATGTAATTATTTGTTAATGGTGAGCTGCCCACCCCCCCCCCCCCCCACGCCAGACAATTCCTCTCTTTTTTGGTCCTGACCCGTTTGCATCCCTGAATTTTCTACTCACCATCATGCGAGGGAAGGGTATGGAGAACTTTCAGAGTCATCAAACTCTTTAGGAATTCCAGTGGGGTCCGGCTGGCAATGGGTTTTCATATAATGGCGGCAGATAGAGTTCACTTTTGAATCGTCCAAAACACACACTATGAATTATCCAGATACCTCCATACTGCTCGTCAGTACTGACCCAAGTGTCCTGAATGTGATCTCTGTTTTTAGCCTTGTTGTAGCAGCAGCTCCCAATGGCTGAGTGAGATTTTCTGCAAGAGGTTCTTCTGTGTTTATATCATACATTCAATGGTTTACGAAGATGAACCAACATCTCGCAGCAAATCTCGTGCATGCGCACAAACATCAACAGAGCCACTGGGAGCTACTGCTACAACAAGGATAAAAACAGAGATCACATTAATTTTTTCTGAACAACTTGTTCATGTTACGGTTTCAGGACACTTGGGTCAGTACAGACGAGCAGTATGGAGGTATCTGGATGCTTCATAGTGTTTTGGACGATTCGATTTAAAAGTGAACGCTATCCGCCGCCATTATATAAAAATCCGTTGCCAGCCGGACCCCCTCTGGAACTCCAAAAGAGTTTTGATGACTCCAAAAGTCCTCCAAACCCTTCCTTGGCATGATGGTGAGTAGAAAATTGGTGAATTACCAATTTTGGATGGAGTATCCCTTTAACTCACAGACACACTTTATTTGTAATTTTTCAAATTGTAAGTTATAAAACAATCATATTCTCTGTTTTACAAATAACCGTAGAAAAACAATCCCGACAATAAAGAAAGACAGACCAAACCCAAAATCAACGTGACAAGAAACGGACAAGAAAAACCCACTAGTGTGTTTGTACTGCTACTGTCATCCGAGTCCCCCCCCCCCACCTTTTTCCCTCTCCTCCCTGAACATCTTTTTGAATTCCTTGGAACAGCTGGGTGAACATCTGGGTGAGTAGGGTGCCGCTTGGCTCTGCTCGGCGTAGATGGCACCAGCAGGCGCCTCCCCCCCTCTCTACCCAACCCCCGGCTCCTCCTTGCTTTTTATCCAGAGTCATGCAGCGGTCACGTTGGGGGCGGGAGCTCAGGTTGATGCAGAGGGAGGCGGGCTAATTACTTAATTGAGAACACGGCCTTTTTGGGTTGTTGTTGTTGTTTTCTTTTCCTGGGCTTCTTGTTGACTCCAGCGCTCAGGTACACATCGTTCTTCAGGTGTTTGGTCAAAGCTCTTGGCTGTTTTTCAGCTTTTCCTCACCCTGTTGGGACCTGATACCTATTTGAAAAAGTTCATAAAATACTCAGGGGGTATTTTCTTTTTAATGTTTCTAAAATAAGACGCCCTAACGCCACTAAAACAACTCTTAAAGGGGAACTGTGCAAGTCCACTCGCTTTTCCGCTGTTTGGTTACGCTCCTCTCGCCCATGTGCATTTGTTTACAATGAAGCTGGCGAAAAATCATTAAATGGAGCGGTGGATAACGTCACATAACATATACGATGTTACGGCGCGTGTGTTTGTGTAGTCTTAACCGTCATGAACAAAAAGATTGCGGGTTACGGAGCGCGTTTGTGTTGCGGTGCTGCAGAGACGAGAGCTGGGACACCGGGGCGGCGGCCAGGTACTACACCGTTTTCAGCCATGAGACGCCAGGTGAAGGCAGAGAGCCTCCGTTGTCACTGTAACAAGTCACAGGTCATGTAGTTAACCATCACAATTACTCCAGAGCTTTTTAATTTAGGTAAAATGTAGCATAGCCACGGGAGAAATCCTGCTTAGTTCCTCTTTAAAGCGCATTTTGTCACAACAGAATTTGTTCCAAGTGCCCAAATGGAGAGTGAGTCCGCCTCACTACAACCTTTATAAAACCGACATGCTTTGTCATATTCTCATCTACTTTGGTAGAGTTGTATTCAAGGAGTTGTTGAATGCATCCAGTGGCATCTTTATACATACAATCATTGCCATCATGGTGTTTTCCACTGTGTAAACCAGATGATGTATGTTTACTTCGTTGAGACATGTTGACCTGATAGTTGTAGGTAGGTTGTTTTGGGTAGGTGTGTTTAGGATGGACTCAACAGGTCACAGGCTGCTCTGTAACAAGGAGACTGGGTTGTTGTGAGGCTTTGTGTCTGCTGCTCCTGTTGCTCTGACTCTGCTGTGTGTGTGTGTGTGTTTTGTTTTGGTGATTATTTATGAAGATGGTCTTTTTGTTGTTTCTAATAAGGTTGCACAGTGTTAAAGTGTAAGTAGTCTACTGTGATGTCATTGATTTTAAAGGGTAACACAGCAGCCTTGTTGTGGTTGTGGTCATTATTTGTATAGCAGCTGGCTGAAATAACAGGTCAGTGTGTGTTTTCTTTTTTGTTTAGTTTTTACACACATTTTGTGTTGGAACTGATTGATTTCTAGCAGCAAAACAATACATTTCTCTTTTTTTTGGAAGCTTCATGTTAATGCTCATCATTGTCAGACATTAAATGTTCAAACACAGTTAAATTAATTAAATTCAAAATTCAGCTTGACTCAACAGCTGTGTGAAAACCTTTCCTGGATAAAATTTGGTCTGAAAACTGTGATTGAAATCAGAAACTGATCAAAGAAGAGCGGGTCATCAAGAGAATATTTGATCATTTAACATTTCAAGCAAATTAACATATTTCATTTCTTGAATTAGCATGAACTGAACATTTATTTTGAGCTTTTGGACCATTTTTATCCGACAAAGGACATTTAAAAATCCCACTTTGTGATGTCACAGATGATTAAAGACCAAACAATGTATTGATCTATCAGGAAAATGATCTGTAGTTGAATTGATAATGTGTCACCTACCAACCTTTGACACCCGGTGGTTTTTAAGATGCTATAGATGGAGTTTGGTTTGTGTGAAAAGATCAGTGACGTTAAACTCGTGTCTGCCTGTCACAATCATGACATTTTAGTTGACAAAATGCCATACAAAAAACTGTTATTAACGATTGAACTGTTTTTTTCTGTGTATCCCATGCCACTGAATAGTATAAGCCTAAACATAGTTTAATTATACACCTTATGAAGAAGAGACATCTATTAGCTTTGCAACTAGATCCATGATGCTATTGTCAGTAGATGCTCATCGAAATGTGGCCGTCGAATATTGGTAACGAAGCGCCTCCAGATCAACACTTTGTGGCTCCACTCATGTGTCATAGCAGAAGGAGGGGGCGCAACCTGATGATGTCATTAAAGAGGCACCATTAGCTCTGTTTCCACCAAGGAAGTTCCTGGTAAACGGAAGTAGACGGTGACATCCTCCAGCCTGGCCCTCTCTTGGACTCTTGAGGCGACATAATGAGCAAAGTTTCTAGTTTTATGTGCAACAGTTTCCATTGTTGCACAATCGTGCACCTGTTGTTGTTGTTGTTGTTGTTGTTGTTGTTGTTGTTGTTTTGGGGGGCCTATCCTGAGGCAGGGACTCGTTCAGCCCCCGTTAAAGTAACGACTATGGTACACAGCTCAAATAATTGCGATCAGACGATTGTGTAATATTTGTGACAGTTGTAGAGAAGTGTCCCAGCGTCGGACACTTCAGAAGGAGAGAGTGGACGGAGGACACTGTCCTGCTTAACCCTTCACTTGTGCAACGGATACATTGCAAAGCTTAAACAGTGAAAAGCCCGGTCCCAGTGTCCGTCTCCCACTGTGACCGGCTTTACGGCGAGGTGAGCTGATAAGCAGCACAGATTCCCCCAATCTGAAACCGTCAGAGAGCGCCCCCCGTGTCCCGTTACCCTCCGACACGCGAGATGTGTGACCTCCGTCGTCGCCGTGGCGAGGGCAGGCCGGCCGGCGCGCGTTGCGTGTCCAAGGGCTTTAACGTAGAACAATGGTGTGTGTTGCGCGCGCTGAGCCGAGGCCATGTGGCCGTGTGGCGGATTAAATTAGCAGCAGTTGTTTGTCGTCTGCCCCCCCCCCAGTCCATCTGCTCTGCTCGGCCCTGTAGACTCCAGCTCTGCTCTCAGGCGCTGCTCCAGACCCCTCCCCTCCCATCCCACCCTCCCCAACCTCTTACAAATCCCCATCCCCTTCCCCATGTCACACACACACAGTTTTTGAATAGTTGCAATATCCACCAGCAGCCCAGTCATGACACAATGTACTCAGTGCAACCTCTTCTGCCAAGAGTGCTCTGGCTTTCTTTTATGCAGATTAGCCATGTGCTAATTGTGATTATTTATTTTTTTATGGAAGACAGAAAAAAAAGAAAAAGGGAGGGGAGGAGTTTCCTCCGAGTTTGATTTGATGACTGAGCTGAAAGAAAAGGGAGTGCTTCACTGCTGTCCTGTGTGTGTGTGTGTGTTTGAGTGTTTGTAGCTGTGATGTGGAAAGTTTCTTATAAAGCTTTAAAGATTTTAGCAGAAGGCCAGTTGGCTCTGAACGGACTGACTGACCGACTGAGAGGTTTTTATTTTATACTAGATGTGGACCAGCCTGCTCTTAGAGCCGTCCTTGGTTTGAGAGATAATTCAATCTCCTTCAAACATCTGATCTGTGTCATGAAGCCGTTTCATTGTTAAAACGCTGGAGTAAACTCCCAACACTCGTACTATTGATTTATCATTTGCTGGAATATCTTTCCTCGTGGCCTGAAATAAGAGAAGCAGATAGGGTTATCTGCATTTTTTTTTTTTTTTTTTTTTTACAACCTGGAGCCATCAAACATACCATCGACCTTTTTTCGATCAAAGACCTTTTCCCTTTCACCTCAGACAGTTTCAGAAACACATGAGTGGGCCGCTGCTGCTGCTGTTGCTGCTGCTTCCTCCACCTCCCTCTTAGTCTTTGTGGTTCAGGGGATTTCCCTACACATCACAACCAACTACATTTTTTTAATAGCATAAATTCTTGTCACAAATAATAATATTTTAGAAATATTTACTTCAGATTTTAAAGCTAAACTATTGGAATAGTGGACAAACAACATTGCAAGATTATTTTAATCATTGTAAACTAGCATTTGCTGAACAGAGCAGCAACAATTGGTCATTTCAAAATGCTAAAATATATCTGACTTTATCCAAAAGAAATAATGAAAATCAAACTTTGCTAATTTTTGTTGGCCATTTTAATAACTTTTATAATATATCCTTGTGCACCTAATTTGGAATTGTGCACTGTGGTGTTGATGCTTATATGATGTATTGCTGTGGTTGGAGAAAGGGTGAACTTGGTAAGTGATAAGACAGATGTTTGTTAGCCTGGTAGAAACGGACAGAGCAGTAGGTGACGGCCGACAGGGTGCAGGACCTGCTCCATTGTGAGTCGTTTGTGTTTCACATCACCAGGACTCAGGCACACGCTCGGTTTCAAAAGTGAAATGCCTCATCGTCTTCCCACTGTGCCTCTCACCTTTCACATCACTGACATTTTCATGTGTTGCATAGGAAACCAATCACTTCCTGCCCGAGACCTTGATCACCAAATCAACAAATGACAACATTGCCCTTCAAATGAAGTCAGTTAAACACACCATTCCTGCTTCGATTGGCCTCTAATATTTAACATAATCCTCCATTTAAGCATATTTTAGTTGCTCTAGATTATAAAACATGGGAGAATGCTCAACAGCAGCAGAGCTCTGATACTGAGAGACACTGGTAGAGAAAGAGGAGTGGAGCCGTCTGTAGCCGTCCCTGACCTCTGCAGACCAGATGCAGCAGAGGGGTCGCTCGGTGCCTTTTAAAGCGTGCACCCGCGCGGAGACCTCGGCCCGAGCTCTCCGGGATCTTGGAGGATGTGTCAGATGTGAACAACTTAAGCAATGCGTGGAAAATGCTGGTAAACAGATCAATGAAGGCCCAGGCAGCAGACTGACCACAGCTATCTCCCAGCCCGTAGCGCACAGATGTGTTAACATGATTGACCGAGGTGTGAGGAGAAGGAAAAAAAATAAACTAGACTTGTACGGCAGGTTTACTGTCCTGGGTCTGACTACACATCGCATACTGTTGAAAACATTTCTGACATCAGGCAGCACTCGCATCAATCTGTCGTCCACATTTTGGTATTTAATGTGTTTTACAGTATTTACCTTAAGGGGTAATTGTGGTGTAATACATCCACCTACTAACGACATAATTGTGCCTTTGATTTATTGATTAATCACTTAGTCTAGATTTATTGATTAAATCGCTTGGTCTATAAAATATTTAATAATATCCGGCCCAGATTTATGAACTGATATTTACTGTCACTTTTCTAATTTATTAAACAACTGTTACAGCTCTAATGTTTTATTAGGATAGGTGCGATGGCCTAAACTACTGCAAAACTGGCAGATCTTCTGTTGGGAATCTGCTTGAATAATGATATTAACAAATGATTAGAATTATGAAGAGCTCATATTTTTCACTTCTGCCATGTTTTATTTGAAGTGTTCTTCCATGAGGAGATTTATTTGTAGCTTTCCCTCTCCTCTCTCAGGCTTCTATCTGCATGGAGCTCTAGTAACGACAGGTTGTTGTCATTCATTCAGAACAGAGTGTGAATATCAAAGATTTTTAGCTTGGATTAAGTTTAGAAAGTGGGTCCAGGTGGGCTTGCTTGGCATAAAGAGGTGACTGCTTTGTTGTGACATCATAACGTTACAGAAGTTCTGACAGCTGTTTGTGAATACAGGCTGTGTAGCATTTTGCTGTGGACTGAGACTGAGGATTTTCACAGAATGGATACAGAACATGGAGATGCTTTATAATCAAAGAAGAGATGGACATCTACTTTTGATACTATACTGGACCTTTAAAGTGGCCCTCCGTATAATAAGATTTGTGTTGTCCTGTATAGATCTGTTAATGTGAAAAAATAGTAATAAGATTGTGTTGTGTAAATGTGTGTATTATTTTTTTTCTCCAGTTCCTTGTCCTAGAATAAAATATCGTCCCTCAGTGAAGACCAGTGTGAAATATTAGGTTAACATTTAATATTTAGTAAATGCTTGTACAAACAATGACTGGTTGCTTCAGTTCCAATATGTGATTGCTGTGTAAAGTCTACATGAGTCCAACACTTGTCTTGACTGTGTACACTTACCTCTGCTATCTGACCAGCTGGTCAGATGACCACCACCATCTCCATCTTTTAGAGTGGCTGTTAAACGAGACATGAGAGCCAGATGAGTGCTTGTTTAGGAAACGTCAGCCAGCGGCGCTAACACGTGGTCCCGCCACCGGGGAGGGAGCTCCGGTCAGACAAGACAATATTCTCACGGCTGTCTTCAGTACCGACTGAAACCGACGGTTGATTGTTTTACGGCTCGCTCCATCGCGGGTGCATGTTGTTTTTGTTTTTTTGGGTGGGGGTTTTGTATATGTTTGGGGGCTTTTTCACCTTTAATGGACAGGACAGTCGAGAGCGAGACAGGAAATGGGAAGCAGAGAGGGGGGGGATGACACGCAGGATAGGGCCGCTCGACGCAGGATTCGAACCGGGGTCGCCTGCAGTGAAGACCGCAGCCTCAACACATGGGGCGGATGCTCTACCAACTGAGCTTAACACCGCCCCAGGATGGATTTTGTTTAAATGAGAAATAGATTTCAAAGGGATACGCCAACATTTTTTTTCCCGTGTCTTGCCTCACTCCCGAGTCCATGAGCAGCAGATAGACACCATCCTTTCCACTGTGCGTGCAGTAACAAGAGAGATACGGGCAGAGCAGGCGCACCGCTAATTAGCTTAGCTCAAACGCTGGAAGTGTATAGGTAGTGTTAGCCTGCCTCCTACCCCAGCCGAAATCAGCAGTCAGAAGCTGATTTCATTTTAGCTCTAAACTCTGTAAATACTGAATATCACTTTATCGACATTTCAAACATTTTTAGGCGAGAAAGTAGCCATTTAGATCAGCAGTGTGTCGTTAATTTGTCTAAATACCAGCTGTTTACAATTTTGTTCGGACGAATTTGGCTACTACTCAAGCTAGCCGTTTCCGGTTACTTTCACAAAATAAAACACCCGTTGCCCTTTACATACAGTAAACCATGACGATAGAATTTGTGCTTTTACTTTGAAATAGGAAGCTAACCTACCCTCGATGTAGCTAGCTTGAACCAAAATAAACCGTCTTTGCTTGAACCCTCTGTTTTGACCGATCTCGTCCCGTTACCGGCATTTGACCGCTCAAGATGCCTTACCGGAGAGTTCTGTCAGCTCTGAGACGAAGGTCGGCCCGCCGGGTTCCGTTTAGAGTTGCTGAACAGTGTCTCTGATGACTTTAGGTGGAGGCAGGCTAACACTACCTATGCTGCACGCACAGTCGAAAGGATGGTGTGTTGGCGTATCCCTTTAACGTTGGCGTAGCCGCCTTGTAGTTGGGTAACGTACCGGTCAGACTGAGGGACGTTGGCCGGCGGTTCTGGCGTCCTCGCCGCCACACGGCACAGGGCGCTCTGTCTGTCTGACTGTCTGTCTAAGCAGCTCATTAGAAGAGGAGGGGAAGCAGATTCATGCCGGCCTCGTCTGGAGGAACCTGGGATGTTTTTGTTTTTTTTCCTGATGTTGGCTGTAATTGGACAAACACACCTGTCTGAAAGGAACTGAGACCAACCTGCTGCAGCGTCTTCCACCTGTCATCCTCAGGGCTAAGCAGTGTGTTGTGTGGCATGACGTCAGGTCGGGGGTGTGTGTTGGTGGTGGTGGGGTGTGTGTTTGTGTGTGTGTGGGGGGGCATTGTGTCCTTCTTGGTCGTCTGGGGTTAAAAGTGCATTAGAGGTCAGAGGAGAGCGCAGCAGGTTTCGTCTTCCACCCCACGGTGCGGTCGGTAATGACCCTAGGGAGCATAGTAACACCCCCCCCACACCCCCACCCTCTCGCCTCCTTTCCTCCACACATACATACACAACATAACACACACACGCAAACACACACAACTACTCTCCTGAACCTGGAGGAGCTCAGGAGTGTGTGGCCTCGGGGGTGGAGGGGTGGAGGGGTGGTGGGGGGGCAGGAGGGAAAACCCGGAGTGGAATATGTTATCTTGGATAAGGTTGACCGTCCTGACAGCCTGTTGATCCACACACACCCCCTCCCTCCACCCCTCCGACACCTACAGTCTTCCCCCACCAACACATACACACACATATATTTTCACACACACCAGCCTACCGCTGAGCCCCCCCTCCCACCCCCCCACCCCCCTCCTCTCACTGCACCACTGTCATTCATAGAGTGCCAAAGCCTGCTGCTTTATTAAAGCCCAGGAAGAGCAGGGCCTGGCCCAGGTTCAAACAGCAGTGCAGCTGGGACCTGTTACATTTTCGGCAGACTGCCCTCTCCGTCTCGCTGGCTATAAATAGAACCGGTGGTTGTCTCCCTTAACCAAGGAAAAGAGGTTTTTGGGGGAGGAAAAAAAAACACACACACACACACACACATACACGTACACATACACACACACAGATTAATAACCGTGGGAAGCAATGAAAGCTTTGTGTCTGCTGCCCGAGGTCAGCAGGCCAGGAGGTGTTGCTACTTCAAAGACTCCATTGTGGCGCGTAACTTTGAGACGCAGCGGCGGTTGTGTGTGTGTGTGTGTGTGTGTGTGGGGGGGGGGGGGGGTTTGATGGGAACAAACGGGGGCTGACAGCGGTGGCATGAGTTGATGGCATTCGGATTGTGCCAACCAGTGGGATACCCACACACACAGACTGTTTTTTTTTTTTCTGGACCAGTTCATTATCTCTAATTGAATTCCATATTTTAATTGTGTTTATTTTATTATTTTATTGCTCTGGAGCAGTGTTGTTTTTGGGGGGATTCCACCGAGTTCATCTCTGATGCAGCATCGGACACTTTATGACCTTGGCTCCAGCTGTTGACAGGCGAAGCTACCTCATTATGAACCCCCCCCCACACACACACACCCTCCTCTGTCTTCCAGCCAGAGAAAGTCTGGCCCAGTAACATTGCCTGCCCAGGCCATGTGGATCTCCCTGGCCAAGGTCAGCCCTCCCCTCCCCTCCTCCTCCTCCCACCACCACCACCCCCCGGCCTCCGTCCTGACGTGGCTCCAGCTGAGGGGTGGGCCCAGGTCCAGGCACCGCAGACACTTCCACTTCCTTAAGCTTATTTTCATAGAAACCCTCCCCGACGTCTCCGCAGTAACAGTATCCACCCACTGGCACAATGATCTCCTGGGCAGGGAAACGCTCCTGGCGGATATAGTGGGCTCATTCATTCATTCATGGCCAATTTTTTCCCTTTCTAGTAGGAAAGTAAATCCACTACTGTTTTTTTTCCCTCCCCCTCCTGCTTTTTGTTCTATATTTGCTTGATTATACTGTGACTGGTTTATGAGATGATGCTCGCACGACACATCGCGAAGGAGGAGTCATCGTTTGTGTCGGTACTGACTAATGCTTCTAACGGCTCCAAAACAACTCCGGCTGATGTTTGACCTCGACCCCCCCCCCCCTCCCCTTAGCTTTCCTCAGCTCATTGATAACGCTGCGTCTCTATGTCTGTGTCATGTATAGCCTCCTAGCCCGATGGACCAGGTGGGGAAGATGCGGGGACAGCCGTATGGAGGACCCAACCCTTACTCCCAGCAGCAACAAGGGCCCCCCACAGGGCCCGGGCCCCAGCAGGGAGGCTCCTACCCCGGCCAGGCTTACGGACCTCCCGGGCCTCAGAGGTATCCGATGGGAATCCAGGGCCGAACACCCGGCACTATGGGCGGCATGCAGTATGGACAGCAGGTGAGTTATCACTGACTCTCACCCCGGTTCCACCTGGCATTAACATGTGTCTCCAGTGTCCACGTTGAGATCCAATCATATATTTGCGTGGATCAATTAAAAATGAAAAAATGAAATAAATAGAAGTGTTTCCATCCTTGTGGTTCTATGTGCATTAGGGCTGTCAGAACCAACTTCGCTATTTGAACAGAATTCATAATTATAAAAAAAAAAAGAAAACATTCAAAGGTGGAAACTGACGTTGGAACGTGTGCCTTCCGCAACGCCGCAAATTAACGTTTTTTATCGATCGATCGACCCATGGAAAGCAATCAGCACGGGTCAACTGTGATCCGTTACACCACTACCTGTAATGTTTAGATTTCCCTTCTTGAAGTTTTATATTGACAGCGAGTGTTACAAATGTTACATAACAGATTTAGATGGAATGCCCTTTAGTGGACACGGAACGTAATAATTAGCTGGTATAGGTGTATATAATGAGCTAAAAAATAAAAAACATTATAAAAATATTTAACATAAGAAGCATAGCACAGAAATTCAAATCTGATTTGGGGAGAAGACTGACGTCCCTTAATGTGGATACAGGACACATTACTGTTTGTACTTGTGTTCAGTGTGGTCAGGATGCGATCCCTAGCCGATCGGATCACAATCTGTCCTCAGAGTGCCTTGGGTGCGTTTACACCTGTACTTTCATGTGGTCCAGCTCTATCCGACTGCTAATCTGATCACTGAAAACACATGTTAACGCCAGGTGTGAACGGGGTCTCTGATTTCAACAGGATGATCAGAAGATGCAAAGTCCTAAATCGTTGCTAACTGTCCGCGAGCAAATATGTGTTTCCTAATGTTAAGTAGAAAGTCCACTAAAGACATTTATGTGGAAAGATGTGGGTGTTGTCAGTACAGGTTGAATTAAATTCCAATGTTTAACCAGGGCTACCTCTCTGTGTTGGCTAAGGTGAATATATTCAAAAAATAAAATCAACCTTAGTGTTGAAATAAAACAATAAAAAGTCTCTGCCTAATGTCGTGAGGATTCAACCTCAGATAATAAAGCACTGTTTAGGTCGGGAGGACAGAGTGGCACTCGGTGTTCTCTAAACACAACTAGTTTGATCACCGGTTTTCAAAATAAAAGACCTCCTTGCCTTCATAAGGGGGCATTGTGGGTTTCTGTGGTACGTAGTCAAGGCTTGATGTCAGGGCCACAAGTTAATACGTTTTTTTTTACATTCCTGTTAGATGAGGCACTAGAGTGTTTATTTCCTAAGTGATTCACTATGACAGGAATGGCAGCATTTAGCGACTTCTTGGGAGTCGTCTCATCGAACGTCACACGCTAGGTTTGAGTTTCAGGTTCAGATCCCAGAGAAAGGTGAAATTGCCCGTCGAAGTCTTGCTCTGGACACGTTCTCCTCTAGGACTCGGGTAGAAAGCAGCAAAACCGACTCCGTCTGAAGCTTTTGCCCAAGACATGAGTGTTTACCACGGGTCGTAGGTGACCAGCAACGTTAATGGAGATCCACACAGGCTGAAATTTAGCATCCTTTTTCACCTGAAACCTCAAATGGACTGGAAGAAGAAAAAAAAAAAGCTCTTGTGGGAGCAGACTCGCTGAGAGCACTTCATCCATTTTTCTCTGTCTGGTGTATTTTCATGCTCGAAAAGCAAAAAAAGTTGAGGGAAATTCGAGTCCCGTCTCCCGGCGCAGTGGGCAGCCCACTCTGACAGCGTTGTCCAATTGAAAACGGCAAACATCCAGTTTGCCGTAGCTACTTACTCGTCGCTAGGAATAAGCCCCTTCTTGAACTCTCTCAGCCAGGCAGTCCGTCTTAACATAGAAATGCATGCAGGGAATCCCGTAGAGTGAAGCCTTTTCTTCTGCGTCCGCTGTCTGTGGTCTTGTGCCCATTGTGTGATGTGATTATCTCATACTGGCTTGCCTGGTGTCTGACCGTGAACTCGATAAGTGCCCTACAGAGAAGAAAACGGCTTCCCTCCCTTTGTCGGACAGATACAATACAGCCACTTCATGTTGTTTTAAATGTGTGGGCAATTCTTCACTATCTTGTATTTTCTTTTGAATTCCCGAGTAGCTGAGCACCCTCCCAAAACAACACGTGGCTTTTTTTTTTCTCCTCTCCTTTTTTTTATTACTATGTTTCCTCACAAGGTCAGTGCTTTCTCCTTTTTCCGCGCTTCTTCAGGGTAATGAAACGAAAACGACGTATTGAAAGGCTTTCGGCGCGCGCGGGATCGGGCTGGAATATGAAAAGCCTCATATTGGAGTTCAAGGAGATGAAGTCAAAACTCAATTTTTTTTTTATTTTCATGCCTGTAATTTAAAACGATACACGGCTGAATTCCAACACTTAGATAGGCTTTTCTTCAGCGCTTTGACTGATCAGTTTATATCGAGGAACGCGCTCCTCTCTCTTACACACACAGAGAACAGTTGTCTTCTCCCTTTTTTTAATCTGTGAGTAAGATGAAGAGATGCTGTGATTACTCCACTGAGAATGAATAGAGGGGGGAAATCAAAGAGGTTACTTTGGATATTGAGTTATTTTTATATATTTTTTTTTACAGCTTTAGAAAGAATCCTGTCAGAGCACAGGCTGTCTTCAGGTAGTGACTGATATTCCACTGAGGGGCTCAGCGTAGTAAACCTGTAGTGAAATCACAGCTCAGCAGAAGGAGGCGCTGATATTTACTCCTGTAACCATTGTCCCTGACTCTCTCCTTGATCCGTTTTCTAGATGTCCTCATACGGGCAGCAGGGTCCGGGCGGCTACGGCCAGCAGAGCCAGGGCTACTACGGTCAGCACGGCCCCCCGCCTCATCCCGGCCAGCAGCCGCAGCAGCAGCAGCCACAGCCGCAGCAGCAGCCGCCACAGCAGCAGCAGCAGCAGCAGCAGCAGCCACCGTACCCACAGAGCGCCTCCGGAGCCCCCTACCCCCAGCAGGGCCACCCATCGCAGCCTCCCGGCCAGCACGGGCAGCCAGGACCCCCCTACCAACAATCCCAAGGTCCGCAAGGTCCCCACGGCCCCCACGGGCCCCCTCCGGGTCAGCCTCCCTACAGCCAGCCCTCGCAGTCCCAGCCAGGACAGCCGCCGTACGTCCCTCCGCAGCAGCAGCAGCAGCCACAACAACAACAACAACAACAACAACAGCCGCCGCAGCAGCAGCAGACGCAGCCGCAGGGTCCCGGTCCACAAAGTCAGCAGGGCCCTCAGGGCCAGCCCGGCTACCCCCAGCCCACTGGACCGGGGCAGCCGCCACCGCAGCAGGCCTCACAGCAGCAGCAGCAAGGGCCCCCACAACCACAGCCACAACCACAACCACAACAACAACAACAACCACCACAACCACAACCACAACAACAACAACCACCACTGCAACAACAGCAACAGCCAGGAGGTCCGCCCCCCCAGGCCCAGCAGCCTCCAGGTCATGGGCAGCAGGGTCAGCCCTCACCTTATTCTCAGACGCCCCCGCAGCAGCAACAACAGCAGCAGCAACAACAACAACAACAACAACAACAACAACAACAACAGCAGCAGCAACAGCAACAACAACAGCAACAACAACAACAACAGCAACAACAACAACAACAGCAACAGTCACCATATCAAAGGTTCCCACCCCCTCCACAGGTAACACCACCAACACACCTCTATAGTGTCGACATACGGTACATACCTTTCCACCTGCCACACACTGTTCATTAGAGCTGCAACAATTAATCGATTAATCGCACAATAACCGATTATGAAATTATTCATCAACTATTTTGATAATCGAATAATTGGTTTGGGTAGTCTTTTTTCCAAAAAAGTCCAGATTCTCTGATTTCGGAATATTTCTGATTTCTTTGTTCCTTTATGAGTATCTGTTGGTTTGTGGACAAAACAAGACATTTGAAGAAGTCATCTTCAATCTTGATTTGGGAAACACTGATTGACATTTTTCAACATTTTTTAAAGGGATAGTTCAACATTTTGGCAAATTGGCAAGTTGTGGCCTGCACATTCACCACGCTATGAGATAATAACGGAACGTTACGAAACAGAGTTGTTTTCGAGGTAAATTCATGCAAAACCGCTGATCCCGTCGGGGGCAGTTTTTTGGCAAACAGTCTCTGCATTTGCATCAAAAACAACTTTGTCTCGTAACGTTACGTTATTATCTCATAGCGTGGTGAATGTGCAGGTCACAACCTGTCCATGAGAGCGTTTTGGAGTTGTTGGATTGTGTATTTGATGAGTTTGTTGAGGGAAACCAAAATATCCCATTAGCCTCCATAGCTCTGAGCAGCTCACGACTCTGCTCCGCCGTTCTAAAAATAGCTTGCACCGACAATTAAAGGTTACGAACCTACTCCTAAAACTGTAGTGGTTATGGCAATGGGCCAATTTACCAGAATGTTGAACTATCCCTTTAACATTTTATTGACCAAACAACTAATCGAGTTTGAATAATCAACAGATTAATCGATAATTAAAATAACCGCAGCCCTACTGTTGATGCAGCTGCTCCACAGTGAAGCCGTTTGGTTTGATGTTAATTACTTAATGAAGGAGGCTCCTGTCTTTTAAACGCATAATTAAATTATAAGGATTTAAAACAGAGAATGTAACTACTCCTATAATACCTGGCAGTGAAACATTCCTGGGTAGCTCTCTCCTGCGCTGAGAGAGACGCCACAGCGTAGATATTCACATCACAGTTCCTCATTGCTTGGCGCCCTTTCTTTCTTTTCTTTTTTTTGTCACATAAATTACGTAAATGTATTTACATTTATTCAGCCCAGTGGAGATCAGTTATTTGTATCAGTGTGTCAGCGGCTGATTTGCAGCACATGCCAATAATCCGTAACAAGGCGCTCGGACGGAAAATGATGGTCTCGTCTGTCCTTGTCCCTGTGATCAGGAACTCTCCCAGGACTCCTTCAGCTCCCAGTCCAGCGCCCCTCCCTCCAACCAGCCCATGACCTCCAGCAAGAGCAGTCAAGAGGACAGCATGCAGGCCCGGCCCTCCAGTCTGCCGGTGAGCCCCCAGTCATCTTGCATTTATTGTACCAGGCTTTTAACCACAGGAACCCACCACCTGCATGGATCCACCTAATAATATATATTTTATGCTCCTCGCGCAACGGTCAAAAGTACCGACTAAAGCAGACACATTCACAAGCAGAGATGTCTGCCTGGTTTCTAATCTAATGACCGGAGTCAGTCCAGTATTGTGGGATGGCTCTCTGTGCCGCTGTGGCCAGAACCAGCAGGAATTAGCGACGCTTTTCAAAGACACGCTAATGACATCTCATTTAAAGCGAATAGGGGGGTTTAACTTGGACTCGGACTCATAATAGTCAAAATATTGACAGCTGCACTGAACAGTAGATGATAGGCTCGCTCGTGCAGCCGTACGTTTCTCCGAACGCGGACGGTACCTGCGGTCAGAACAGATCTCGCCGCCGCATGCGCCTTCGTCATCTGCACCCAGGTTCGACAAATCGGTCGAATGCGGTGAATATTCAGACAAAGCCGCTCGTGGATTCAGACTAAAACGGTCGCTGTGAAAGTAACCTGAGTCATTGGTGACTCACGCCACTCTAAATTCAACTCCACCGGAGGAGGAGGCGTGAACGCACACCTGTCCACAGAACCAGCTCCAGATCCAGCTAGTCTGACAGAAAACTCACTTTGAAAACATTAATGAAGCAAACAACGTCGTTCGTTTTCTAGTGTTAGAAAAATAGGAGGTAAATGTTCCGATTCATGGGGGCGACTGTGCCCTCGATCCACAACCAGACACTTGGTTTCAGCTTCGTCCATGTGTCCACTCCATTGTAATGATTCCTGCTTCCTCACAGCTTAAACCGCTGTGCATACGTCTTGTTTTACTAGAGTAGAATCAATAGGCAACACTTGGACTTCAGTCACCAGTGTATTTGTTTTGTTTACGTGCTTGCGAAATCACTGACAGTCAGAGAGACTCGTGTAACACACACCAGTCTGACATTTTTCATTTTA
Organism: Trachurus japonicus; assembly: GCF_045865225.1. Taxonomy (NCBI): domain Eukaryota; kingdom Metazoa; phylum Chordata; class Actinopteri; order Carangiformes; family Carangidae; genus Trachurus; species Trachurus japonicus. The sequence goes on from NC_140917.1 coordinate 33,463,425, forward strand.
GTGATAATATTTGACCGGTTTCTCAAAATTGAATGACACAGTAATAATAACTAAGATTGTGGCTGAAGTCATGTAAATATTACAGGGAGAGGTGACTGCATCCTCTCCGTCATGGTTCTAATTTAGACCCTCTGACTTCAACATGGACACGGTACACAAGCTGATGCCACGGAGTACAATATGCAAGCAGTGCAGGTTTCTACTGACTTGTAAAAAAAAAAACTCTGCCAGGGAAAAGGTTGTTGAAAGTGAAGTAAATCTGGCATCTGATAGCCCTCTGGCTAAGATAAAGGTGAGAGAACCCCTCTCCCCCACCCCCCATCCTCCCTGTTAAAGAGGTGTCTCGCTGTTACACGTTGCAGTTTCCATGGCAGTGTTTATAGGTCAGACTGCAGAGCTAACCTCATTCTGGGCCTCAGGGAAGGAGAGTGAGAAATGAGATCATTAATGAGAGAGAATGAAAGTGAGAGAGTGGAGTCGGCGGCGAGGGGAGGGGGGCGGGGGGGGTGATGAGGGTTGGGGGGGGGCGCAGGATTGAGGGAGAGCAAGCAAATAACTTCAAATAGTGTGAGTGATTGGTTGGAGTGGGAGATGCTGAGAGGGAGGGAGGGAGGAGGAGGGAGGGGGGGGGGGGGGGGATGAGTGCTGTCTATGCCAGTAGGGGATGCCCTCAGGATGTGTTTCCCTCCTCTTTTATTTATTTCTCTTATTTATTTATACAACCCTCAGTGGGCTCAGCCATTGGCCGAGCGGGCCGGGGCCAGGGCTATTTTTATTTATTTCTTTTTTTTTTTTCCCCTCTCTCCTCCAACTTCTCGGGGATTCCCTATCGCTGCCGTGTGATTGGCTGCGAAAGCCATTAATCTGGCAGAGGTGGCGATGAACTGATTCCCCCTCCATTCTCTCTTCCCCTCCTCCTCCTCCTCCTCCTCCTCCTCCTCCTCTTTCCCCCCAGCATCTCTGTGGAGAGCGTACAACTCTGTGTGTACAGATTAGCCCATGCTAACAGGCAGTAATAACCCTGGCAGCCGGAGTCAAAACAGCTGAGTGGACTGTTACAGGTGTGATGAGTAGATGTGACATTTGTATTTGTTTTGCCTGGATATGAAGCTGTTGTTATTTTTTTTTAAATCCTGACTGACCTGACACAAACTCTGCCACAGATTCAGAAGAAAGCAGGAAACATTTCTACTACTGTTCTAAGTCAGAAATGTCAGAGGTTGGCCCTGAATGCCTGCCTGCAGTCTTATCCCCAAATACACAAATAATATGTGAAACTACTGAGACTGAGACAAGGTAACAAATACAGACTTAGAATAAACAAATATAGTGTTCACACATGCGTCACAAGGAGCATACAGGAGGAAAAGCTTTTTCTAAATGTATTTATACATTTATTTCATAACCTCCATCCATTCTAGCATCACGGTTCCTGCATGCCTTGTCACACTTTTCCAGTATCAGAAGTGGGGAAGCTACATGCGGCTATTTCCTTAGCCAAATATGGCATCCTATTTGCAAGTGATGGTCTGACTCTATATGGGATTTTCTCCAGCGGTGCATAAAATGTGTTACATTACACTTCAGTCTTGTTTCCCTTTTCTTAGATACAAAAGAGGGAAATAGAAAAGACCACTTGGTTAGACAGCGTGATAGCATTGCTGTTTGGTTTAAGAATAGAGTTGAACATCAAAGTATTTGAAAGGTTTGTTTTTGTTGGACAGGGAAAAAAAGATATTGCATAAAAAAGTGATATTTAAAAAAAAAAAGAATTATATTAGTCCTGAAATTAGACAATTGTATTGACCGTTGGTGAGTTGAACAAAAAATGCTAATAAAGGCTGTGCACCACTTCAACTTTCAACACCCAAACTATTCCATTAGCAAGTAAGGAATTATTTTTCATGTCCCATTCATTAGTGATTTGATAAACACAACAGATGCAGTTACTCATCTCTTTGGTTCTAAACTAGTTGAAGAAAAGTTAAATGAACTCACTTTTTGAGCAAAAAAAAAGGACATTTTCAAATTTAGTAGTTACAGATCTGCAGGTTTAAGTTGATAGAAAATGTATTGTGCATTTTTGTAAGGAACCTGCAGTGATTAGTTTTAATCTGCCTCAGAACATGTTTGAATTGAGAGCCAACAAGCAGCTGAGGGGTAAGCACCGTTTAGCTACTTTAGTTTCATTTGCAGGGAGCCAGCCAGACATCCCCCTCATCCAGAGTACAGATGGGTCTGTTGGAGCCAGGTGCTACAAACCCCAGCGTCTGTTGAGGCTGCCGTTGAGGTGGGAATAAAAGGAGTAGAGGAGGCTCGGCGCCCGCTGGAAGGCGCAGGTAGGAAAGCAACAGTCAGCTTGAGAAAAGGGCCCTTGGATAAGAGCTGCAGGAGGAGGGAGGAGGAGGGAGGGCGGGAAAAAGAAGGGGAAAAAAAGCCCAGGCAGCGATAGTGGAACTAGCTGAGCAGGTTGAACTTGTTCCTGGTTTGTTTTCACCCTGGCTCCAGGACACACTCGCACACAGTTTAACTGTTGAGTGTTTCTCACAATGTCAGCTCCCCCAGTGCTGTTGTTGTCTTCACACTTGTGAAACCGTGGGCCCGTAGTAAATGCCTATCTCCAGCAACTTAACAATGAACGTAGTATTGAAAGTAACACAACTGTAGAGTGCTAATCTTTGTGGTCTCGAAATATTCCTGTGACCTAATAACTCTCAATTCAATAAAGCTTCATTGAATAACACTCCAGTCATTTCTAGGAAAGGAAGTGAATCAAGAGTGAGGAGGAGGGAGAGAGAGAGGACACTTTTGTATCCCCCCCCCCGTCAGAAGCGTCACATTATTGACTTAGCCTATAATGAATAACCACCTTAAAGGGGCACTCATGAACTCCAGCCGACTACATCACAGCTTTACAAAGTCTGAAGAATGAAGCCGGTAATACACTGATGTCATCAGGTCTATCTGGGCTCCAGCTGGAGGCCGACGGTTTTTCAGGTGTGAAACTAGTAGGAGGCACATGAGCAGCTGCATCATGGGAAAATCCAGGATCACCGAGGGCTATAAGTAAGCTCTCCTGAATATGGTTTCTTGCCAAGGGGGAGCAGGCGCTGATTTGTTATAGTTGAGTTTACAAGACGAGTTTCTAAATGGCCCTTTAGAGCTAGCAATAAATGTTGGTGTTGAAGGTAGAGTAGATCATCATAGGGAAACAGCTACATGTTGAAAATAACACAATTCACAAGTCCACGCCCCTTTCTTCAGACTTCTCTCTGCGCAGGAACGCACAACGCTTGTTATTTTCTGCCATAACATCGCTGCAACTGTCTCGTTGGATCTAGCAGGCTAGCATGAGCATGGCTCTGGTGTCGTATTTTCTGTATTATTTTATCTAGGTACACTCAGAGGGGGGAGGGAGGGGTTTATGGCAGCTTGATAGACGCATCACGATCCAGTGAATTTGTTTGTGGCGTTCAAAATGATTGGATGGTGTTTTTACAGACTTGTGTGTTCCACAGGTGACTGACATTTTTCATTTTTGTTAAAAAGCATTTAATTAATTGGTTGCAATCAGGAGGTGGGGAGAGGATTTCAAGCAAAAATGCTCCAGAAAGAGATCTCCTCCCCTACCTTTAACTATTGAGGGTAAATAAATACATTTGAGAGGAAAATAAATTTGATGCTGTACTCGCACCATTTCTTCTAGGTTGGTAAGTGAACAGCTGCTAATGCTAAGTAGGGACGCACCGTTCCGGCTTTTTTAGACCCAATGCAGACACCGATACTTGGGCGTAGCGTATTGGCCGATACCATCCCGATACCACTGGTGAATTGATAAACTGTACATCTTGCCAAGTGGAAGACAGTGAAGTCATCAGGTGTGATTTAGACATTACTTTCCTTACTTCATAAAACATTATTGCTCTGTGTTTGCTGTCTACCAGCATGCTGCGTGTGCAAATTTTGAAACTGTAGCACACACGTCACAAACAGAACTGAAGTGAATAGATTTGATATATATTTGAATATATTCGATACCCGATCTAGCTATTAAGTCAATATCTGGGCCGAATCTGATCTTACTATCGGAGCGTTGCATCCCTAATGCTAACTCCAGCTATGTAGCAAGAGCAAAACCTCCAGTTAGCTCTATTAAAGGTCCAGTGTGTAAAATAGGGGGGGAACCGTGACATCCAGCGTTCAGATTTTAGTTTGCAGTGCTCGCTGACACTCACCTCTCCCGTCAGCAAAGTGACGGTGGCCTCCGAGGACAAAAAAACTTGTTTACCACGACTGAGACGACTGGGAGTATTTCAGGAGCATGGAGCGATGAGGTGAAGATTTTAACCATTTTCCCTCCGCCTTCTTCTTTGTTGGTTTATTTATGCAAGATGGCGATATTCTCTAAAGCAAGACCCTTGCTGTAAGTATATATAAAATTAAAAATTGAATTATAAGGCGATTTATAGCGATTATACACTTATACGTATATTCATGGGTAGTATGTTCACAGGGTTCTTACGGATCCTTAAAAAGTCTTAAAAGGCATTGAATTCATTAATCTAAAAACAAGGCCTTAATTGGCATTAAAATGTCTTAAATCAATTTTTCAAAAGTCTTAAAAATGTTAACACATGGTAAGTGGTATTTTATGGTTGTAATTAGTCTCAAATCTCAAAATAATTGGTAACATTCCGACATAGAGAAGTTAGTGGCGGCCGTCAACGCTAAATTACCCTCACAGCCACCAGCCCCCGAGTCAGTGTTTTTGTTTTTCTGGACTTTTTATGTATTTATTTTGAAAGGACAGCTGGAAAGAGACACAATCCAATGTTCATGTAGCAGTCACTTTACCTTGGATCACATAGGAAAGTGGGTAAAATTGTCCCTAACCCTATGAAATGATGTGGTGTTTTTTTTCTGCATTTGTGTTTATTATGAAGTCGGTCTTAAATTTAATTTCAAGTGGCTTTAAAAAAGTCTTTAAAAGTCTTAAATTTAACTTGGCTTAAGCCGTAGGAACCCTGATTTAGATTTAGCCAATAAACCTTGCCAATTTTTACACACTGGACCTTTAAAGTCAGGAAATATATTTTTGTATAATGTTTACAACAGTGTGACAGTGTCATGGAGGTTCAGTTCTAAAGACGTTGGGCTTATTTATTCTGATTGAGCTGTTTACATGGAGCATTTTCATTTGGTTTGGACATCTAAACCGATTCTAATCTAATAATACTGGGCTCCATGTAAACCCACCTAGTGTGAAAGTTTGATTGAAGCCAGTGTTTGTTCTGAACGGTTGGGTGATGCTGCTGTTGGTATGAGAGTGGGCCCAGGCACAGAGCCCCACCTCCACCAGAGGAAGTAAAGCACAGCCACAGCCATCGTCAGGCTTTCATGCTCCCTGGAAGTGACACTTCCTCTGCATGTCAACCCCTGGGAACCAGAGTGACTATCAGACCACCGCTAACCTCCTCCCCTCCCTCCTACTTTGCCCCCTTCTCTCTCTCTCTCTTTTTTTTTTTTTTAAATCTCTTGCCCTCTCCCAGGTCTTTTGTACACCCTTTCTCCGATGTGGGTGCTAATCCCACTCAGGACCGCCCACCGGCCGCGGCGCTCCTCTTTTTTTCTGATGTTGTCTGAATGTGCTCCAGACTCGAGAGGAAGGTCACATGTTGGTCACGCACTCGACGCGCGAGTTTGTTTTTTCTTTCCCCTTCCGTCCTCCCGCTCCTCTCTCCTTCCTTGAAAGAGAGGCTTCATCGGGAGCGGGTTTTTATCTTCAGGGAAGAGCTGAGGATTTTTCTCTTCCGACTTGATTTGTGTCAGGGGTTCACATTTTCCTATTAGCAAAGGTGTAATGGAGAAGACGCTACGTAGATCTCACAGGCTTTCACCACAAGTCATGTGTAGCAGGTTTGAGGGGCTTTTATTGTGGAGGGGCCTTTCTTTAATCAGCAGGCTTTTGTTGTTGTGATCTGTTGGTGGTTCTGCTTTGATGGATCGTCTCATGGGGGTCCTAATCTGGTCCTCATCTGGTCCTGGCTTTGCTCTCATCTGGTCCCAATCCAGTCCTAGTCTGGTCCTATTAGTCTGGTCTTCCCACCTTCTAATTTCTCACTAGATCACGGCCTCGTCACGACCCCACCCTCGCAAGAATTCAGACTAGTCCGGTGCATTTGCAAAAGCTCAAAGACCACCCACTTCACAACAGCAGACCCCCCCCACCCCCAACTCCCCTCCTCCTCCCCCTTAATGACCTTTAATGTTATGTGCCAAGCCTCCTGATCTGGAACGGAGGGATCTTCCAGTCTTGATCAACCGAGTCCCCCCTTCCTGCTCCCCGTCCCCCCGTCCCCTGCTCGGCTCAGCCCAGCCCTGCTCTGCGCTCCTGCGGCAAGCTAAGCTTGTTTTTGCGACATAGCTCTGGAGCAATCAGCCTGACAAGGCCGGCCCCCTTTTTTTTTTTTTTCCTCTCCTACCCAGCCCAACCCCCCCTCCTCCCTGCCTTTTTCTATATTACACATTCTGTTTTGTTTTTTGCTGCATTTTTTCCTCTTTCTTTCTCTCTGTTCACATGTATATGTAATAGAAAAATATTTTTCCACTCTGCGCCTCTCTCTCGTTCCTCTTTCTGTTTTAAATTCTCGCTTTTCTCTCTCCCTCGCCTGCGCCCTCCCCCTCCCCACCTCCTCCTCCTCCTCCTCTCCCCCCTCCTCGGTCTCTCTCTCTTCTCTCAGTAAATCAGCTTTCATAACGCTGTGCAGCGCAGCCTTGTTTTGCGAAGCTCCGCCACTGACAGCATTCAGAGTCCGGGGCCAGTTTCCTGTTGCTATTCTGGGGCCCTTGCTTCCTGTGCGAGCATGTCTTATTCAGATTCCAGGGCGCCTCTCTCTTGCTCGTTCGCTCTCACTCCCCCCTCCCTCCCTCCCTCCCTCCCTCCTCCCAGCCTGTCTGTTTCTCTCCCCTGCTCCCTCTCAGTCTCACCCCTTTTTCTTTCCTCTATGTGATTTTTAATTAATGTACTTCAGAAAATTCAATCTGCTGACAAAGTGTGTTATTTTGCATTTGCTTCAGTGAATTGTTTCTCATCCTGCAAAAAAAGAAAAAAAAACCCTGAGCTCTGTTTTGCTCTTGTGAGCTCTCTCTCTCTCTTGCGCACACACACACACACACACACACACACACACACACACACACACACAGAACACTCTCCCTCTCCCTTTTGCTCTCCGCTCACTCACACACACACACACACTCTCTCTCACACTCGCACACACACTCTCCCATGCCCCTCCCCTCAGCCTCCATTTCTGCTGGGCTGAGCTAGTTTTGCAGCACAAAGACTGTGGCTGACTGCAGCACTGTCTGTCCTCTGCTCTCTCTCTCTCTCCCTCTCTCTGCTCTCGCTGCAACAAGCTGCTGAGCCTGGATGGATGAAACTGACCCTCACAATGAAATTAACTCTCACTCCATGAAATAACCTCTATATAATTTTTCCAACCCCCCGCCCCCCCGCCTCAGTTAAATCCTGTGCTGCTCTCTCTGCGCGGCTCCGGCAGCGCCCTCTAGACGCGCTGCTTGTGTGACAGTGGGAGGGGAGGGGCGTTGCTGCTCTGGAAAGCTAGGCAGACTGGCTGTAGGGGTCTGGAGCCCCCCCCACACCTCCTCCCCCTCCTCCTCGCCTCTCCCAAAGCCCCTCCAGCCCCCTTTCGGCCTGTTGTATCCCAGCACCCCTCACCTCGGGCTGGGCAGCTGCCTGCCTCACTCGGGCATCTGTGCGCTGCCCTGGGACTCCCCGCTACTATTGTGATCTCTACAAAAGGGCCCCCCCACGCACACACCATCTCCCCATTATTCACAGCAATCAGACCCCCACCCCCCCACCCCCCCTCACCCCTTCTCCCTTCCCCTGCATCTACTCTGTGCTAGCTACACACAGACTGCAGTGTTTGTGTGCCTCACACACACACACCCACCCCTCTTTTTTTTTGTGTGTTACCCCCACAGAGAAGCTCAATTAGGCAAATGTGGTGCGTTTAAAAAAGAACTCCCCACTTATTGATAGATATTCATCATACTTTACCTTGTATTTATATGTTTTAGACAGAGGGCCTGAAGCAGAGCAGCATTGATCAGATGAATTGTATTTTTAAGCCTTTAACCAAGACCCAGACTCTTTCTCTTCAATTTTTTTTTCTTTTTTGCTGGGTCACCTTTTCATCTCCTACTTTTCCAGTCCCAGTCATTATGTGTCCCACGTGGCCGGCGGTGATAAAGCAGCGGTGTGACGCTGATCTCTGGGGAGCCGGAGCTGGCTCGTCGTCTGCCACCGTAGTAGACACTGTGTCTGTGGCGAGGAGATATCTGCTCCCAGTGGGGGGGGGGGGTCACACACCGTCCACCTGAGATGTTTGCCTTCAAAATTTTTTACACAACCTTAACAACAGAACTCTCGATGCGTTGATTTCAACGCCATTCTCCCACTAGCTGAGGCGGCGTGGAGCGGGTGGGGGGGTCCTGACTGTGGAGAGTTTCTCCTCAGCCTGTGCTGCATGTGGAGCCTGTAATGGCTGCTGCTGCTGCTGCTGTATGAGGCAGGGGCCTGCTCTTCTCTGCTCTGCTCTGCTTCTCCTCCTTTCTCCACTTCTTCCCTCATAGTGGGATGGGAGTGCCCCCTTATGGTTGAGCTCAGCCCTGCAAACCTGGTGCTGGGGGCCAGAGCTGCCTCTCTCCAAGCCCTTCCGGGGGGTTAGGAGTTAGGCCTAGAGTCCGGCGAGGCGGGCGGCCCGAGGTGTCGATCGAACGCCGACGTCGGTGTGGTGGACTCGTGGCTCAGCGCAGGCACCGGGGTCACAGGAGGGAAACACGCAGCGTGGAGCTTCCACAGAGCAGAGAGCCCCCAGTTTTATTCAGCCTGAGCTCCACTGTCGTCTGTGTGTGTGTGTGTGTGTGTGTGTGAGTGAGTGAGGGGGGGGGGTGGTGGGGGGCTCCTGGCTCCTGGGCTCAGCTCAGTCGAGTCAGAGCCTTCACACAGCGACCTGAGAGGAGAAAGCTCCTCCATCACAACACACGCAGGAGAATAAAAATATCTCTTCATCTTGAGCTTTTAAAAAGATGAGGTGACTTTTCCCATGACCCCCCCCCCCACTCCACCCTCCTCTCTCTCTCTCCGCCACCTCTCAGATTTCAGAAGCCCACTTCACCCTCATCATAATCGGTGGAGCCGTCTCCTCGCCGAGGTCGCAGTCAACATGTAAACATAAACATCAGCCGCTCAGGGAGGGGAGGGGTGGGGGTGGGGGGCAGGGAGAAGTTCAAGGTTCTGTTGTTTCTGCGTTTGTCCACTCGCCGCTTGTGTGTGTGTGTGTTGCTCGTGCGACATGTGTGTGTGTGTCTCCCAGGCCTCCTCGCTGCAGAAAGGGCCTGGGGGCTTTGTGTAATTAAAGCATCGGAGGCGGCAGCGGCGACGGTGGAGCAGGAGCGAGGGGGGTGGGGGGGTGTTTGTGTGTGTGTGTGTGTTTGTGGTGTGGTGGGGGAGGTGGGGGGGGGGGTCGGCACAGCTTTGGTGCGTCTGCGTTTCCTGTAACAATGACGGGCTTCTTCTTTTGTAGTAGCTGACTGCACCGTGACCCTGCCAGGCTCAGAGAGAGAGAGAGAGGGATGGCAGCAACAGGGGGGAGGGACTGTGTTGGCTCTAATGTGTCAACCACGTGGATCACAGTAACCATGGCAGCCCTTGAGATGCAGCCAGTTTTTTTTTTTTTTTCCCCTCTCCTCTCTCTTCCATCTCCCCAACCTCCTCCCCCCTCCTCCTCTTCCTCTTCTTTTACTCTCTCTTCAGCTATCACCTCACCACAGAGGATGTGCGAGCGCACAAGTCTGGAGTGAGTAAGCTTTTTTTTTTTCATTCTTTCTTTCTTTTTCTCCCCCCCCCCTCCCTCCTCCTCCTCCTCCTCCTGTATATTGTGTTGAGCATCTGGAGGCCTGAGAAAGGAGGAAGGCTGCCAGGCCCGAGGTCTGAGGATGACAGGAGAAGAGTTGGGTCAGGGAGAGTGTGTGACTGAGGGATGAACTCTGCCCCCCCACACACACGCCCCCCCATCCCCTCGTCTCCCTCCTTACCACCACCAGATCTAGTTACACTACTGGCCAGGGTCACACATTCCAGATATGTTTCATTATCTCAGTGCTGCTACGCTGCCTCCTCCTCCTCCTCCTCTCTCTGTTTCTCATAACCTACAAAAAAAAGAAAAGAAGGAAAAAAAAGAAAAGAAATCGGCTGGCTTGGCAGACTAATGGCTCTGGTCAGGCTTGATTGATTCAGTGAAGTAATCTGCAAATGGAATACATTAGGACGGCGGAGAGCAGAGCAGAGCAGATGACTCAGAGACAGCACAGGCACTCTGAGAGGAGCAGTGGAGGATATGGGAATATGTGCAAAGAGTTGAGACCGGTCTGCCATCTTCCACCTTCCTCAACAATAATTGCATCAGAGTGCTCATTTGCATGCGACGGGAACAGTTTACGTATTAGTATTATTATTATTTAAAAATAAAAAGTCAATTTTCATCCGGCGAATCTTGCCTTTCCTTCCGAAACGCGACGGAGGCGGTTGTGCAGCTCTGCAGCTCTGAAGTTCCATGTTAGGCAGTGCTGGGGAAAAAAAAGACACAAAATGGCTGCCATAGAGAGAAGCCTCCACAGAAAGAGCTGCAGCAGCTCTCTCCTCCTCTCCACCACACGGCTGCTTCTTCCACTCCCTGCACCGACTGGGAAACAGTGTTTTTTTTTTTAACATGTTATCAACTGTTACATTTGTCAGGATACAACAACTCACTGTTGTAGCCTCCCTCCCCAGCTCATAACTCCCCTCCCCCCTCCCCTCCCCTTCCTCCCTCTCACACACATACACACTCTCTATAAGTCAGTCACCTCAACTCCTCCTCAAGCCTCATCCACGTCCTTTCCTTCATCATTTGCCTTCTCATAATGAGCAGGTTGAGAAGCAGAGCCTCACACACACACGCACACACACACACACACACACACACACACACCCCTTCCCATCTCCTCCTCCTCATCCTCCCCCTCCTTCCTCTCCTCTCCTCTCCTCTCCTCTCGCTGTCCGGCTTGTGCAGTCAGCAGAACAGGCTGGTGCTGTGCAGTATTGAGCTGGGAAAAATCAATGACTGCAGAGTGGGAGTAGGTAGGAGCTTGTGTATCTGAGTGTGTGTGTGTGTGTGCGTGCATATATATGTGTGTGTGTGTGTGTGTGTGTGTGTGTGTGTGTGTGTACAATTCTTCAGCCTGTCCAGGGATGAGAGCTGTCCGCTGTCAGGTTTTTGCAGAATGTTAAAGCACTGGCCCTCCGCGCTGCACACGTGAAGATTTTCCTATATCTTGAATACAGTCTTTGTAGGTTTGAGTTATTCTGCGCTGTAGTCATAGTAACCATCAACCATCTGATTTAACATCATTAAAACCCTCTGAGGAATAGTTTTGTCACTGAACTTAAATGTTGAATTGTACGACTGCCTCCTATTTGATATTAGTGGGTGACTTTATAATAAGTACACACTATTAAGTATTAATAAATACTGAATTCATCATTTATAACACATGAATACTCATTAGTATGTAGTTTATAAATACAGTTAAAAATGTTTTACTCATCATTGATAAGCACTGACTGTATTTAAAAACTACTTTCTAATGAGTATTCATGCATTATACATGCATAAAATCAGTATAGTGTTTACTTATTATGAAATGTTACCTATTGTGTAAACAGCTTCCTGGTCAATAGGAGTTTATATATCATCCAAGTCAGTTCAGACACTTCTCCAGTTCTGTCGTCTAGCTCAACACTCAATCACCTTGTGTAGCTGGTTGAATCAGCGCGGCCTCTCTCCCACATCAACGACCCTGAACTGACAAATGAAACCACAGAACCCATCTGCTAACATCTTCTGCTCCCAGATCTTTTATTGTACAAAAGAAATACAAAAAAAAACAATGAGCATAATAGTGACATTTTGTCATTATGTCAGTTTCCTCTTTTTGCCAGCAACCCCCACCCCACCCACCCCCCCTCTCCAGGACCTTGGGGGTCTCCAGACTCTACTTTTGAGAGCCACTGAATTACATGAACACTCACTCTGTCACACTACCAACTGACTGTGGCCCCAATCTGTAGTGTTCACATGAGCAGCTGCTCCTGTTGGACCAAGGACAATGTAAGAATACAAATACAAATACCATTTACTTTATTAATCCCCAAAGGGAAATTCATTTGTCTGTCAGCTCATCACCATTTGCAGATTAATATATATATATATAATATATGTATAAAGAATATAATTATATAATATTGCCAATCACCCCCCCCCCCAAAAAAAAAAAATGATATTATTCAAGCCTGTTTGAAGTCTTTGTAGAAGAATGAAGACGTCTTCCGTTTATATATTATGATGTCACAGTGTGGTGAAAGGGTGCAGGGCTTTTCTCACACATTGTGTCGTCATTGTGTCATCAACTCCGTCTCCTGTCCTTTTGCCTCATGGGAAATGGAGTTTGCAGCTGTAGAGGTAAAAGCAACAGAAGTGCGACGATATAGTATGAAATTCTACTTCGATCGATCAGCAAATGTTAAATGAAACAAATCATTGATTCATCTGCATGTGCTGAGGTCACAGCAGATAAATACTCACTAATATATAATCAATGATTATTTACTGTGCTCGTACGGAACTGAAAAGAGTTTTCACCTTAAGTGACAAGGCTGGTTCTGGTTCTGGTTCTGGTTCTGGTTCTGGTTCTGAATAGCAGCTCTGCCTGTTTGTCGTTATGACAATAAAGCCACGCAGACTAAGATCAGGAATGGTCCCATCAAAGAAAAACAAAAGTAGACATGAAGATTGCAGATTTGAACACATGCTGCGTTAGCCCATCTCTCATTCCGCTAATTCGTTGTAAAATTTGTATTCATTCAGACTAAGCGCCCCCCCCCACCCCCCCTCCCCATGGTGCCCCGCTGTTAAAAGGTGGTTGCTTTTCATCAGGACGGATCCAGGCTTCTTCTCTCATCTCATGACTCAAGTGTGTGTGTGTGTGTTGTGCAGCCGTCCACGGTGACCTCCCGCTGAGAGTCAACTCCAGGAACTGACCTCTGACCTGAACTCTTTTCTTTTTTTTTTTTGCACCGTGTTGCGGGAGGAGGGGAGGGGAGGGGGGGGGCTGGGAAAGGTTCTTTTTGTTTCCGAGTCCAGATTCTGAGGCTGTGAGTGCGTCCGTTAATGAGCCGGCCATCAGGGCCCCGTCGTCAGATGACCGGTCTTGTGATATCGGAGAGGAGGCGGGGTGGTGCCGGTTTGAGAAGACTGGAGAGGGGTGGTGGGGGGGGTGCAGGTCAGCTGACAGGGCTTGCTGCTGGGGAAAAAAAAAAAAAAAAAGATCCCGCCATGGTTGTTTAAGCAAGGAATGTCATGCTGTTTGATCTGTGCTCTCGGCTCCACAGCGGTAACATCTCCTCGCTCCCTATCACATCCTCACACAGCGTGGCTCCGTACCGTCGCCACATCGCTGAGCATTAATTGGGCGTCAGCCAATGAGACACTTAAGCGATACTCAAACATAAAGGGGGCGTGTGTGAGCAGATTCCAACACCTCCCGTGTCGGTCAAAAAAAGGCCCAAGTGTGTATGTTTGTGTGTGTGTGCGCAGCCGCCGACGTAAGAGGAAGAGATGCAGGGAGGGCAGAGGGAACAGGGTGGGGGGTGCGTGTGTGTGTGTGAGGAGGGAGGAGGAGGAGGGGGGGGGGATTCTGAATCAGCGTTCTCCTCCTGTCACTCCCTCTGGGGTTCCTCCATCAGGTCACGTCCCAAAAATAGCAACGGGCGCCGTTTCAAGTGCAAAAAACCGCCAGCTTCGGGGCTGCAGCCAGTCTGCGAGTGTGAGATTTCTATGGGAATAGTTGGCCACCTTCCAATGAGTGCTTTTTTTTTTTCCCTCCTCCTCCTCCTCCTCCCTCCCATTTTTTTTCCCTCCTCCGATGTGACTGGCAGATGAGCTTGCATTTCTGAGCGAGCACATGGGCTCCACGTGAGCGGCCAGTGTGTAAACATTCACCTTCCCACAAACATAATCATCATCGCCGGCTGCCTTCCTGCCTGGCTCCGTCTTTGTGTCGCAGCCAGCCAGGCTCAATAACAACACCACATGGCATCGGAGCCTGTGCCCAGCACCAATTATTTCAACTGCCTCCCAAGATGACTTGCTTCAAATATTTTTTTTTCTTCCCCCCCCTCCCTCTCTCTCTCTCTCTCTTCTTTCTCTCTGTGAGCCTCATCCCCGCCAAGACGGATCATTATCATCAGCATGATGGCAGTGATGTGGAGTATTTCTAAAAACAGGAGGCATTGTATGTGAACATGGTAACAGACACGCCCCGTCGGAGGTACAGACGGCTGCAACGCGCCGGTGGCCGTGTGGATTTCCCTCCCACTTGATCCGACTTCATTTAACTTTGATGCGACTCTGAGAACAAAACGCTCTCACGCTCCTCTCTCCAGTGGGATTCACATTTTATCCAAATGCAGTGACTCGTCTTCTCCAGTGTTTTTCGCGTTTTCAGCCTGAGCCGAGCTGAGATTTATTTACATCCACACAGCAACACACTGATGCACACAAACTGATTTGCTTATGATATCACATATTGAGTTTTTCCACTTAATTTCCCCACTTTCCATCGTACCTGCAGCTTCCTCTTCCTTCCAGAGCGCTGCAGAGGATTCACTTGTCTGAATTTTTTTAAATCTCACTACCAACTTTTTGAAACGGTGCCATAAATCAGTGTATCACAAACTTTTTTTTAGATCAAAGACCCCTAAACTGACACAAATTAGACCACGGACCCCCCCCATTGGACAACATTTTGAAACGAACACCAGAAATACACAAATATTTGTTCTGAAACTGAATAACATTACATTTTTTTAGTCAGTGTACGTTCAAATCAGGGCCAATGGTGTGAAGTCTTGGAAAGATTTAGAGAAATTTCTGGAAAAAAAATGTGGTAAAACTTCAAGAAAAATTTGGGGGACCCCCTTTAACCCTCTCAAGGACCCCTGGTGGTCCCCGGACCCCACTTTGAGAACCACCGCCTTGAATAAAACTTTGTTTTAAGATGTCTCGTCTAACACGGTGTGGCTTCTTCTCTCCTCTGGTCCCAGGATCTGTCGGGCTCCATCGACGACCTGCCCACCGGTACGGAGGGGGCCCTGAGCCCGGGCGTCAGCACTTCGGGGGTGTCCAGCAGTCAGGGCGAGCAGAGCAACCCCGCCCAGTCGCCCTTCTCCCCGCACACGTCGCCGCACCTGCCGGGCATACGCGGGCCCTCGCCGTCGCCCGTGGGCTCGCCCGCCAGCGTCACTCCCTCCCGCACAGGCCCCCTGTCCCCCGCTGCCGTGCCAGGTAAGACACAAAGTGGAGGCTGAGCTTTGTCCAAGGTTGTTGTCTTTTTTGGTGTGAAGAACTTTTTTATTGAACCACTGCGAGTGAGACATCCAGTAGCATCCATACACATACACATCATCAAGTGTCAACATTCTGTTGTAGTGAGTGGTGTTCCTCTGTTCACAACCCAACAAGTTTATCCTCCATCTGCATTATTAATCTGTGCAGAAGACAACTCAAGTAACACCGTATCATAAAAGTAAATCAACCATTTCATGGACTAAGATCATGAGGTGGAAGCCATCTTTACACTAGAAGTGTTTTGGCAGCTCTGAGGCCGCTCAGTAACAGTTTATCACTTCTACATGCAGTTAAGAATCATCATTAAGGAGGAGTAAGATTGGACTGTGTGTTATGGCCTTTGGATACCCGGCCCCAAAAGGTCTGAACAGAGGTTTGTCGAAGGTGTGAAGTGTTGAGCCATGAGAAGATGTGTTGTGGTTTCAGGTCAACTGAGCACTTTGATACATTCACTACCTTGATATAGAACCTAGATCCATTATATAGTAAAACCTGATTATAGAGAATACTGTATATAGAGAACCTAATTTTTGTAACCAAATTCTTGTAAAGTAAAAATGAGGGAGCTCCAGCTAACGCAATCAGATGCTTTGTTCACATCCAGAGACAAAACAGCTGTTGGCGATTCTAAGTCCTTGACTTTCCAGATTAAATGAAGTAAGCGTCTGAGACTCCACCTACCTAGTAAAGTGTTGGACCCTTTAGCTGCCAAATACACAACAATCTGCGCTGCAGTGTGTGTTCTGACAGCTTTCTATCAGCAGTTTGAGCAACAGTAGCCATGGTATCAGTGAGCAACTTTGAGGACAACATGTTCACCTGCTGCCTAATATATTCCACCCACTATCAGGAGCCATGATGAAGTGTCAGTGCTCATAATGTTATTCCTGATCGGTGTGTATATGTGTACTTTAAATACTATCTGCAGTATGCAACATGTCTGGAGTTTATGTCTAAACTACCTTTTTATTCCACTTGTAATAATACATTTTTTACATTCATAAAGTTGATAAGGTTCAGTCATATTTTAAGGCCAAGGATGTATCTATTTTAATGCAAACTAAAAATGATTTACTTATAATTTTCAGTGTGATAAGATGAAACTAGACAGCATTGTGTTGGTAAACAGAATGACAGGACAGAAATAACTAATGGAAAACAAATGCTCAATATTTAGTGACTAACTTTATACAGTAGGGAATAATTTAAGATTCACCTGCCACAATGTGGGAGATACCTGCTAAAAAAAACTCCACGTCGGCCAAAATATTTTTACACCAGTGTCACCGTCAGTGTGTGGAGAGCCTGGCGCTGTGTGGAACATCCAGGAGACAGATTTAGAGTTTTAATTCAGAACTTGAGCTCACTCACAAATACAGTGGATCATATTTGTAATTCATGAAGCGAGTCGCCAGATGGGAACGTTAAGTTTCTGCTAACATGATGCTCGTAAACCATCCAAACACAAGTTACAGAGGCAACTACAACTCTGAGAGAGAGAGAGAGCTCCTCTGATCAGCTGATAACTGTTCTTTTTTTTGTTTTGCTTTGATCTGATTGGCGTGTCGTCATGTGATTGACAGGATTTCAGACAGGACAGGTGAACAAATGATTTTAAAGTATTTAAATAACTGAGATCCTGTGTTGTTTCCGTCCCACAGGTAATCAGATGCCTCCCCGGCCCCCCAGCGTCCAGTCGGACGGCCTAATGCACTCTTCCATGAACCAGTCAGCCATGGGCCAGGACAGGGGTGAGTGTTGCAGAGGGACAGAAAGAACCCCCCCCCCCCAGCTCCTTGTCCGCTCAGCGTCGAGCAAAAAAATGTGTGCCACATCCTCAGCAGCCCTTTGAGCGTGATTGTTTGAGTTTGTACACACTCCTCCCTCCTGTAAACTCTCCTCCAGGCGAAATCTTTAAATAAGAGCAGTCTGGCTGCCAGGTCCAGGGAGGGTAAGAGACAGACGCTGCGCCGCCGTGTCTGTGAGGGAGTAAAGATCTAGGTTGTTAACATAGGTGACGTGTTATGTAATGTTGTGTTGAAGCAGATGTAGGTTTTCTTTAAGTGGGTTAGGGTTGGATTTATTTTTATTTCTATTTTTTTTTTTTACAAATGAATCTAAATCCATCCTCCTCCCGTCCTCTCCAGTGTACATGCGTAACCCGCAGATGCCTCCATACGGGTCCCCTGGACAACCTGGCTCCGCCTTATCTCCACGCCAGTCTTCGGGAGGCCAGATGCATGCTGGGATGGGACCCTACCCCCAGAACAACTCGATGGGGAACTATGGGCCTCAGGGGGGCCAGTATGGCCCACAAGGTAGAGGCAGTAGAAGACAGAGGACAGTGTTGACTGTCACTTTTTTTTTTTTTTTTTTTTTCAAATCCTAAAAATATTATGAATGAGTTTACAGTTGTCATCCTGCGACCATCACAGTTTCATAGATAGCCCAGTTTTTGAAAAGAAAAGGCTTTGAAGTTTTCCTCTCACTTCATATATTTATGAAATTATATCACTTCACTTTGAAGTCTCAGATGGTTTCTGTGGGCTTTGAAGAAGTTCTGCTATGAGTCATAGCAGCGAACAGTGAGGGCCAGATAAAGCCTGCTTCATCAGGCTGCTTGTCAGAACAGGCAGCGCCGAGGTAAATTTAGAGCAGGACGACTGCAGACTCCTCATCTCGTCGCTGCAGAGACGACTAGAAGTTATTTCGCTAATTTCTCTGTTTCGGAAGCAAAATGCAATTAAAAAAAACTCAGCAGGAGTTCCACAGAGCTAAATATCTGTCCTGACCCCCTTTCAGGTTACCCCCGGCAACCCGGCTACACAGGGATGCCCAACGCCAACTACCCCAGCGGCCCCAGCATGGGCGGCACCATGAACCCCATGCCCGGCCAGGCCAGCGGCGCTCCGTACGGGAACATGGCGCCCGGCAGGATAGGCCCGGGCCAGATGGGCGCCCGCCCCCCCTACGGGCCCGGCATGGCCTCCAACATGGGGGCCATGCCGCCGCAGATGGGCGCCGGGATGTGTCCCCCTCCAGGCATGAACAGGAAGGACAGCGGCCCCACCATGCACCACGGACCCACTAACTCCATACACAACAGGTGGGTGTCGGATCGGCCTTGGCAACCATGTCGCCATCCACTTGTCGATCGAATCATCTCAAGATCCATAAAAATTTAAATGCGAATGAAGCTGGTTCAAGTGCGTTTCCATCTAAGACCTTTAAATCGAACTGAATTGACATAAAACATGATCGTAACACACATTTATCCGCATTTCCATCAGCATTTGTCACATAAACTTTGTATCGATCAAGAGAAAATCCGATGAGATCGACCGTATTAACTTTTTATCGATATTCATGACATTAAATTGGATTTTACTGTTTCCATGAGACATTTTGAATTCCATATTGCTTAATCGTGTGGATGGAAACATGGTTAGTGAGTCCTCGGCTGTGGAGAGTCAGTACGACTGATTGTGTCCGGACTCCAGAGACTGGAAAGATTCTTTTTAGCTGTGTGTGTGTGTACATGCACAGATGCATTGTTAGTTAATGTGACCATGAAAAATGATTGCTACTTCCCACGTGCAAGCCGTTGTGTTGCATTGTGTGTTTTGGTGAGCGAGTGTGTGCCGCGGAGTAGATGGCAGTCGACCAAATGTGTCTGTGTGAGAGAGTGAGAGAGAAAGAAAAAGAGAAGAGGGAGAGGATGAGAGAGCAGGAGATGGTCTCTGAGATCAGTGAATCACATCCTTCCCCCAGTGATTATGCCAGCTCAGCCCACAGAGAGACACCCGTGTGGCGAGTGCTCGAATCATGTAAAGTAAATTGATGTTTCCTGCAGAAATAATCTGAACCCAGAGAACACGAGACAAAAAAAAAAAAAAAACATGGATTTGTTACAGAATCAAACAGCGAGGCGTGAAAAAGACAGACTCCTACATCTTTATTTCTTTGTGATACCGATGCCACTGTAAGTCGTGTCCATGCTCCTTATTTACAAGTCTTCTCTTTCCCTAGGCCACCCGGCTACCCTAACATGCCCCAGGGCATGATGGGAGCGGGCCCTCCATACGGCCCCGGCATGAACAGCATGCACGGCATGATGAACCAGGCAGGACCGGGGCCGTACCCGATGGGAGCAAACATGGCCAACAACACCCCTGGTTAGTAAAAACTACACTGAGGCCCGGATCATTCGCTTGTAGTTTAGTCCATAAAATAGTTTTATAGACTGGCCATCTCTTATTTTTATGCGCTGCTCTTTATTACCTTCTGAACATCCAGGAATGGCTCCCACTACAGAGTTCGGCATGGACAAGATGACCCCCGCCCAGAAGATGAACAACAAGGTGGAAGGGACTCCCAAGCCTGAATCCAAAAAGGTAAAGGTAAAAACTCTAAAACCACAGAAATTCTTCTCAGTTCTTGTCCATGCTTTCTACCTTTTTCCGTCTCATGATTTCCCCTCTTTTTCTTCCCGCTCTGCAGAAGTCGAGCTCTTCCACCATCACCAACGAGAAGATCACTCGTCTGTACGAGCTGGGCCCGGAGCCAGAGAGGAAGATGTGGGTGGACCGGTACCTGGCCTTCGCAGAGGAGAAGGCCATGGGCATGAACAACCTCCCCGCCGTGGGCCGCAAGCCCCTGGACCTCTTCAGACTCTACGTGTCCGTCAAGGAGATCGGCGGCCTCACCCAGGTACGGGGCGGGGGGATTCTACCGGGAGGCCGCAGGATCAGAGCCAGGCGGCTGTAGCCATCCTCACGCCGACCCCGTTTTCACCTCCTCCTTCCCTCCTCTCGCCCACCAGGTGAACAAGAACAAGAAGTGGAGGGAGCTGGCCACCAACCTGAACGTAGGCACGTCGAGCAGCGCCGCCAGCTCGCTCAAGAAACAGTACATCCAGTGTCTGTACGCCTTCGAGTGCAAGATCGAGCGAGGCGAGGACCCGCCCCCGGACTTCTTCAACACGGACACCAAAAAGAACCAGCCAAAGATCCAGCCTCCTAGCCCAGGTGAGCCGCCGCCGCCGCCGCCGCCAGCGCCCCGTCACCGTTTATCTCGCCCTTTAAAACAAATTGCGCTCGTATCGAATGAAATGAAAGCTCATTTTCATCTCTCTCCCTCTCTGCCTTCTGCGCTCTGGGTTCCCATGCAGCTCATCACATCCTCCTTGCTCTATTTGCCTCATATCATCTGCCTATAAACCGCTGTATTTTTATGGTCACCTATTAATTGCGGTGTTAACTGCCGATCGCAGGCCGCCGTTCGTCTTCCCCTGTATCAGGCTGCCGTCCTCCATAAATCGCTGCCGTTTCTGGCGTGTGTTTGAGGAGTTGTAAATGAGGGCAAGCGTGGCTGTAAGTCACAGGCGCACACCCCATCCTCCGGACAGTTCCACAAAGACGTCTCTCGGGGGGGGGGGAGTGAGGGGGGGGATTACTCCCTGGCATTTGCACAGGACGTGACGAAAGACTTGTCCTTTTCAGACGTCCAGATCTTTCAATGAACTCCGACTGTTGGGTAAAAGTCAGTCAGTGTGTAAACTGGCAGTCGCTCATACCAGAGGTTCAGGGGGAAGGGGATGGGATGCGGGGGTTGGGGGGGTGGGGGGGTGGGGGGGGGGGGGGGTCGGGACCACGCTGTCGCCTGGAAGCTGTTTGTTTTGGAGGGGACTCGCGCTGGCTCCGGCTGCCAGGAGCAACCACACCAGCGCCGACCACGTGCTGCTCCGGCCTGGCCCCGGCCCAGGCCTGTCAGACACGGGGCTCTGAGTCAGCGCCGGGCTGTTGTTACAGGAGACATCAGGGTGCTTGTCAGCTGGCATCAGCCCTCTAGTTAGTAACGAAGGAAGAGCCGAAGAGGAGGGGAAGGGGTGGGGGTGAGGGGGTGGGGGGTGGAGGGGGGGTTCAGGAGGTGATTTGGCGATAGAAATGCCCCGTCAGTGGCGTGTCCTCGCTGCCTGGTGCCTGGCCGTGGGCTACAGAGGCAAGGCAGCGCTCCCTGGAGATTAGTGCTGAGCCAGAAATGATGAATGGGGGGGAAGAGGCTTGTGTGTGTATGTGTGTGTGTCTGTAAAAGTCACACCATTCTCTCTCTCTTGCTCGCTCACTCACTCTCTGTTTCTACCATGCTTTTTTTTTTTTTCCCATCCTCACGAGACCCCCCTCCTCCCCAACCCCTCCCCTTTCCTCCCTTCATCTATAGTAGAGGGAAATCCCTGCCCAGAGGGAGGAGGAGGGGGAGGAAGAGGAGGGTGAGCTGGTTAATGCGTGTGTGTGTATGTGTGAGAGCTGCAGAGGCGCGAGGGTGATGTGAGAAAATGTGAATAAATGTGACCTGCCAGTGACCCCAGTGTGTGTGTGTGTGTGTGGCAGTTTAATGAATGGGAACCTGTGAGTCATCAGACTGGCGTGCTAATAGTGAGAAGTCCTGAGCTGAAGTTAGGAATACAAATACAAACAATCACTCACTCTTGTGTGCACACACACACACAACTGGCCGTCTCCTGTCTCTGCAGGCCGGGCAGAGTCAGGGTTTACATCACTGTTCCCCGGTGACTCCCACAGCCCAGCGGTGCTTGAGAAAGGGCGAGGGTGGCTGGGTGGGGGGTTTAGGGGGTTGGCATGCTGCGATGAGCCGGAGGATTCAACATTTTCGCTGGCTGCGCACTCGAAAGCCGAGTGAGCTCGACACAAACTGTGTTCCTCTGTGCAGCACTCAGGAATTTCTTAATGGGATTTAGGATTGCCAAAAGCAACATGTGTTCCTGAAAGCCCCCCCCCTCCCCAGCAGCAGCGCTGAGCCCATCCACAAGGCTATCCCGTCTGACTATCAGCTATCAACTTCAACTCTCGCCTTTTGGAGTCAAGAGATGAGGAGGAGGGAATCTTATTTGAATAGTTTGAAATCTTTTAATTTCACAAAGTGGGGGACTTGATGTTTGCTTCCCACTTCTCAATGTGTGTGTGTGTTCTTGTTTTGCAGCTGGTTCTGGATCCTTGCAAGGACCCCAGACTCCTCAGAGCACCAGTAGTTCAATGGCAGAAGGGGGAGACCTGAAGCCCCCTACCCCAGCGTCAACCCCACACACACAAATGCCTCCAATGCCAGGAGTCAGGTAGGAGATACAGGCCTATTATTTATATAAACTACGTTAATGTGATGAAATGCTAGAAAGGAGAAAAATCACCACAGTAAACACTATATAAAATATACAATATGTTTGGCAGTATGAATGTTTTGTGTCTTGACTGCACAGCCCCCACAATTTTGAATGTTTTTAGATGCAAAGAAAAAGAAATGGGGTAATTCTTTGGTTTAAGAGCTGTGATGTTTCTCATTGCTGATCATAAAATATTCTTTACCGAAGCTAGCATCCAAACCCAATTCAACGTCAGTGTTTCTAACAAGCTGTCTGCTCTGCTGCAGGAGTAGTGTGAACCTGCAGGACCCCTTCGCTGATGGAGGCGACCCGGCATTTTCCAGAAGGAACGCCATGACTCCCAACTCTCAGGGCTACCAGCCTGGGATGGCCGGCCCAGAGATGATGGGTCGGATGGGTCCCTACGAGGCCAACAAGGACCCCTTCGGTGGCATGAGGAAAGGTGAGTGAGGGGTCAAACCAGCAAATCAGACACAGGGGTTCAAAGAATGTCAGAAACTTGCAGTTCTGTTGGAGGTGAAAGTAACAATCTTCTGTTTTTTTTTACTGAAGCTGGAGAGCAGTTCATGCCACCAGGCCCCAACAGTGGGATGGCAGAGCAGTACAACAGAGGCCCACCAGGCCCCATGGGCAACATGCAGATGGGCCAGAGGCAACAGTACCCGTACGGCTACGACCGAAGGTAAACATGCTGCTGCATTCTCCCATCAGCCTTGGTTTTAAAGTGTTTTAGGCTGGTGTTGTTATCTGTCAAGTTGAAGTCAAATCAGCTGACGAGGGTTTGATGGGTTTACAGACAGGAACCAGGCATGGGCCCTGACGGCAGCATGGGACCAGGAGCCCCTCAGCCCAACATGATGCCTTCTGGAGCCGACACAGGGATGTACTCGCCCAGCCGCCCTCCACCACAGCAACGGTCAGTACCATCCAGCTGAAAGACTTGTCCACAAATGGAGAGACAAGATGGATTAACGTCATTTAGATTTTTTATTCGTTTATTTTTAAACTGTCAGTGCGCTCACTGGGAAGAAGAGAAATGGTGTGAACTTATTTGTTTTTATTCTCAGGCACGAGTCCTATACTAATCAGTACCCTGGCCAAGGAGCTCCCCCTGGTGGCCCCTACCCAAATCAACAGCCAGGAATGTATCCACAGCAGCAACCGGTGAGAACATTTTGTCCGGTGTCGGCAAAACTCCTATTTCAGCTTGAGCCGTTAATTTTTTCAACATTTCAAGTTAAACATATTCATATATAATATTGAAATTGGCCGTGCAAAGCATTAGGTGTTAAATGTAACACTGGTTGTTGTTTGTTTGACAGAACTACAAGCGTCCTGTAGATGGAGGGTATGGACCTCCTGCGAAGCGGCACGAGGGAGAAATGTACAACGTTCCCTACAGTGGTCAGCAGCAGCCCGGACCACAGTCCACCGGGCCCCAGGGCCAACAGGACTGGAACAACCAGTATAACGCATACCCAGGAGGGGACCGCAGACCACCCGGCCCACAGAACCAGTTCCCCTTTCCCTTTGGTCGGGACCGAGGGCCGACACCCACGGGCCCCAACTCCCAGTCTCCAATGCCCCCGCAGATGATGGCGAGCCCTATGCCTCCAGGTCCCGACGGCCCCCAAGGCCCAATGTGGCAGGGCCGCACCGAGATGGGGTACCCAAACTATCCTAACCGACAGGGTCCTCCTGTACCGGGCCAGGGCCCCGCTTACCACGGCATGAACCGCTCAGAGGAGATGATGCCGGCAGACCAGCGCATGAACCACGAGGGCCAGTGGCCCGGCCACGTAAACCAGCGGCAGCCGCCGTTCGGCCCCGGCGGTTCCGGACCTCCCATGACTAGACCCCTGCCATCCACCTACCAGACTTCCCAGAACCACATTCCTCAGGTGTCGAGCCCGGCGCCCATGCCCAGGCCCATGGAGAGCAGGACGTCGCCCAGCAAGTCCCCCTACATGCATCCGGGCATTAAGGTGCAGAAAGCTGGACCTCCGGTACCCGCCTCCCACATCGGTCAGGCCCCCGTGCAGCAGCCCATGATCAGACGAGACGTGGCCTTTCCTCCAGGCTCCATCGAGGCCTCCCAACCACACCTGAAGCCCCGCAGGAGGCTCACCATGAAAGACATTGGTACACAACTTTATCTCATACCTCTCAATGTATTCAATAGATATGCATATTCATTAAGTACTTGACTAGAGGACACTGCTTTAGAGAATCAGATCAGATACATGCTGCGTGTGTGGAGTAGCTGCGATAAGTATTTGGAAAGCTTGATTCAACCTGATAGATCAGTGAACTGATTCTTATAATTAACTGATTTTTATTTTTGTCTTTTCTCAGGCACTCCTGAGGCTTGGAGAGTGATGATGTCATTAAAGTCAGGCTTACTAGCTGAAAGCACCTGGGCCCTGGACACCATCAACATTCTACTGTATGACGACAACAGCATTTCTACTTTTAACTTATGCCAGGTGAGTTACTTTCATCCCTTTAGTCTGAATGTACACCAGAGATTCTTTTCTGGACATGCTGAGTATGATTCCCCATGATTGTTTTGGTGACCGTCCTCTTTGGTTTTCCAGTTGCCTGGTTTCCTGGAGCTGGTGGTCGAGTACTTCAGACGCTGCCTCATCGAGATCTTTGGCATCCTAAAGGAGTATGAAGTAGGAGACCCCGGCCAGCGCACCCTCATAGACCCCAACGCTGCTGAGGACTCTGATGATGACATCCCAATGCCAGAGGGCGAGGACATGGACACGGACGAGGAGGACGAGGAGGACGAGGAGGTAGAGGAATCGAAGGCCAATCCCGACAGCTCCTCACTGGTCCAGGTGAAACAGGAGGAGGAGGGCTCCCAGAAGGACAAGTCTTCAGAGGACGAGGAAGAGGAGAAGGAAAGGGAGTCTTCTATCAAGGAACCCAATACCTCTACCTCAGGGTCCGTCGCGGACCCCAACCTCCACTTGGAAAAGCCCAAGCAGGCAAGCAAGTTTGATAAGCTCCCCATCAAGTTGGTGCGGAAGAAGAATCCCTTCCTGGTGAACCACTCATCCAAGCTGGGCCAGCGGCAGAGCTTCGACAGCGGTTTGATACACTGGAGCATCGGCGGGGGCGACACTACCGAACACATCCAGACCCACTTTGAGAGTCGGATGGACCTTCTGAAGCAGCGGAAACACACAGCGACGGCCGCCGAAAGCCGCAAGAAGGTCCACGCACTGGAGACGGCGACGGAGAACCACGAGAAGTCCAAGTCCAACGGGGAGGACAAGCCCCGGCAGCAGCCGCCCCAGTCCTCCGAACCTCAGAAGTCTCCGGCGGAGAAGACCTCTCCTCCCCTGCCCATCGGCGCGCCAGTCACTGCCACCATCGACGACGTACTATCCGCCCGCCCGGGCTCGGTCACGGAGGAAGTGGTCCGGGGAGGCGCCGAGGAGCAGAAGGAAAACGGCAAGTACCTGTTCAGCATCAACCCCGAGCTCCAGAGCCGCCGCAACATCAAGATCCTGGAGGACGAGCCCCACAGCAAGGACGAGACGCCGCTCAGCACGGCGTCGGACTGGCAGGACTCGCTGTCCCGGCGCTGCATCTGCATCTCCAACATCGTGCGCAGCCTCTCCTTCATCCCGGGCAACGACCAGGAGATGTCCAAACACCCGGGCCTCCTGCTGCTGCTGGGCCGCCTGGTGCTGCTCCACCACCGGCACCCCGAGCGCAAACAGGCGCCCGTCACCTACGAGAAGGAGGAGGAGGAGGACGAAGGCGTGAGCTGCGAGCGGGACGAGTGGTGGTGGGACTGTCTGGAGGTGCTGAGGGAGAACTGCCTGGTCACTCTGGCCAACATCTCGGGCCAGCTGGACCTCTCCATCTACCCGGAGAGCATATGCCTGCCGCTGCTGGACGGCCTGCTCCACTGGGCCGTCTGCCCCTCGGCGGAGGCCCTGGACCCCTTCCCCACGCTGGGGCCCCACGGCTCGCTGTCCCCCCAGAGACTGGTCCTGGAGACCCTCAGCAAGCTCAGCATCCAGGACAACAACGTCGACCTCATTCTGGCCACGCCGCCGTTCAGCCGCCTGGAGAAGCTGTACGGCTCGCTGGTGCGACTGGTGGGCGAGCGCAAGGTGGCGGTCTGCCGGGAGATGGCGGTGGTGCTGCTGGCCAACCTGGCCCAGGGCGACAGCCTGGCGGCGCGGGCCATCGCCGTGCAGAAAGGCAGCGTGGGGAACCTGCTGGGCTTCCTGGAGGACAGCCTGGCCGCCACGCAATACCAGCAGAGCCAGAGCTCCCTGCTGCAGCTGCAGGGCGGGCCCCAGTTCGAGCCCACCAGCGTGGACATGATGCGGCGGGCGGCCCGCGCCCTGCACGCCCTGGCCAAGGTAGAGGAAAACCACTCAGAGTTCACTTTGTACGAGTCGCGGCTACTGGACGTCTCGGTGTCCCCACTTATGAACTCTCTGGTGTCCCAAGTGATCTGTGACGTACTATTTCTGATTGGCCAGTCATGACAGCCGTGGGGAGGTTTCAGCTCTGCCTCTTTCCGTTCCCCTCACCCTGTTTTTTTTTTGTGTGTGTGCGCACGTGCGAGTGTGTGTATGTCTGTTGCGTGTGAGTGAAAAGAGCAAAACTGACTGTCTTTTTTTTTTTTTATTTATGCAAAATCACCTCGGATTCCACTGTCTTTCTACCCCTGCTTCTCACTAAAGGAAGGAATATCATGAAGTAGCTGTGGATTTTAAAAACGCGTCTGAAATGGAAAGATACTGGCTAAGAAGAGCAGATTGGGACCCAGGCATAGGACAGAGTGCGCTGCCCTGCGGGAAAAAAAAGGACTTGTTTTTTAATGAAAAGAAAAATCTCCAGAAAAAAGATAAAAAACTGTAACCAAAGTTGCTGTCTCGTTTACAGTGAGTTTGGGGGATACGTGTGCTCGCCTCCTCCCTCTGGGGGCCGGCAGGGAGGAGAGGGCACAGACTAAACAATATTATGGTTCATGTTTGGAGGCTACATAGACGCACGGACTGTGGTGTGGTATAATTGCTGTAACTTTGGATGCTATATACTCAGCCCCACAGGAACCACATTATTGGCTGTGAACAGACATCTGTCAATGGGAGGCCTGTGCAGTAGATTGTAGGACTTTTTTCTGTACTGTACACCTTAAAAACTGTAAACATACTGTAATAATACTGTTTCACACTGAGATACGCTGGCTTGGCAGCAAACTGTAGTTTTTAAAAACAGTTTTAGTTAATGTCGAGAGAGAAAACGGCTTTCCCCCCAAAGTATGGTGAACCTACAACACCCCGACCTCTTCTCTTTGTCCCTTGATTGTATGACTTGACCCTTATATTAAAAAGTCACCTCTTTAGGACTGGTCCTCAACTCTAGATGCAGTCCAAGCTGCAGTGTATATATGATGTTGTACATTACACTTCTCTCTCTCTCTCTCTCTCTCTTTCTCAACTTCTGTTGCTCTTCACCATTTTTAATCTTTGACAATTACAAGCCCCCACCCCACCCCTTCACCCACCCCCACACCCCCTCCTCCTGCATCAAGTATGTACGCCATGTGAATACTTGACGCCCACCCTCTCCGTTACTTTGGCGCCTCACCTGCTTGTATCGCGCTCCGGCGGGAGGGGGGGGAGGGAGGGTGTTTAGCTGCTGTCCAACACCGCCCCTCCCCCCCCTCCTCTCTCTTACTTCAAGTTTCAGTTTGTCTCCAGTCTGGGTGTAGAGAATATAACAAAAATCATGTCTGCGGTTCCATTTGAGCTCCTTCATAAATGACAAACTAGACCTTGATGAAGAAACCATTTTAATTTTGTTTATTTTTTTTGTTTTTTTTTTGTTTTTGTTTTTTTTTTTCCAGTGATGCGGATTCTGCATATTTGTATTTCAGATGATGTAGCTAAAAACTTGATGTAAATTCCTCTTTTTTCCTTTTTTTGGCTTAATGAATATCATTTATTCAGTATGAAATCTTTATACTATATGTTCCACGTGTTAAGAATAAATGTACATTAAATCTTCGTAAGACGTTTGCTGTGGATTTATTTATTATTCCCCTCATACACGGCGGAGGCAGCAGTAAATAAGGTCCTGGGTTTTTCATCTGGCTCGCGCAGAGACAATTTGATACGTAGAGAAGCAGCACGCGGCGCGTTTTGCTGACGATCCTGATATTTACACAGGGATGCGGAGACGCGGCTCGCTCCCAGCTCTGTGGAGTGTTCCGCTCATCAAATGCACGGCCATGTTTCCCATCGCTGCGCTGACTGACACCTCACCCTGCTGGAGCACGGCCGTCCTCGTCCTGGGATCGCACACGCTGATATTTACATTTCTATTTACATTAGTAGGGAGATATGCTGAGGCTGGGTTTGTTTGATGCACAGAGATAAGAGAAGTGCTCTCATACTCTTTTTGTTTATTATTATCCTACAATATTGTCAGTGAATTTCATTTGATATTTTGATAGAAGCTGCACTCAATTTTAAAACGAATCAAGGAAAAAAACAAAAATCGAGACAGCCATGTTTGATTTGAAATGCAAAAAAAATTACAAGAAACAAATGAAACAAATAATCCCTCCCCAGTGGACGGCATGATTAACTTTTGAAATATTTATTTCCGCTGTCGTCCTCAATGGAGACAAAATAGCATCTGTAAAAACAAAAGAAGCAGCATGAGCTAAATGTGGCACCAGCTCTGTTTTCAAAGGCTCCCACCTCCTCTAGATGTGGTTTACTTAGTTAAGCTTTATTTAATCACGACGTCTCACTGAGATCAAGATCTGTCTTATGAGAGGGACATGAAAACAGAGTAAAGCCCCCGCTTCCTCACCACAACACCCACTGCAGGAGGCTCTGACTTGCTCGGATTTATTAAAGCACATGGATCTCAAAAAAAGGCTGGATCCTACATTACCCATGATGCAGCTCATCAGCATCCCTTATTAGGCCCCTTATCCTGGTTACATCTGTGTAACCCTGCACCTTTCATTTATGGTGAAAATAAAAGTCTCAAACCCTGATGACATCACAACATGAGCAGCATTTCTCATTGGTGAAATGCTCATTTAAGACAACATGAAACATGAGATATGAAGTGTAACATGTACACAAACAGAAACACGGATGCAGGAAAAAGAGGAATTTAATGAAGTGAAGCCAGACACTAAAAAGTATATATGAAAAGTATGTGAAAAGCTGGGTATTAGAGGTTTTAATCCATGCTCAGATCTAGATTTAAAGTTTAGGCTCCAAAACCTGCAGAGTTCAGCTGCTTTGTAAGTTTTAGTAAACTCTGAATGTTCCACAGTTTGAATAGAAGAGCAGGAGAGGAGACTGTGTCACTGTGTTACGTAACAAACGCTGGCTTCAACTCATCAGCCTCACATCTGTCAGTCCTGTTACAGCGGCTCTCAGAGATGTTTTCACTGTGGTGTTGCGCCCTCTAGAGGTCACTCTGCGGTAGTGACACAGTGACACAGTGAATAATGAAATGAGTCAGGCAGCAGGATGATATTTGCTGAGCTGAGGTGTTGTTAGAAACATAATCCAGGTTTTTAGAGTGAGACATAAAACTCCCAAATAATTTAAAACACATGATTATCTGAACAGAGATACAGCTATGTAAATGTCCTCAGTCGAGATAAGAAAAAAGAGGAGGAAGTTTTTGCCAACATTTTTGTGTGAAACATGTTTGGAGTAAAATCTGAATTTTAAGGGAATATTAATCAGTAAAACAGATGATATCAATAGAACAATAGCAGCTGTTTGTCTTCTATATTATTTGCAAAATGTTCCACCGTACACAACATTATCTTTGTGACTTTTGCTGATTTCTTTTCCTTTTTCTTTCGTTCATCTTGTATCGTTGAACATCTTCATCCGTGCAACACGCTGATGAACAGCTGCAGCCTCCTCACATCTGTTTCTATTAGCACCTGGAGCTGAAGCAGCAGGACTCACCGTGGGAGGATCTGAGCAGGTGAGATGGCTCCGGTCCACACAAGTGAGCTGCCTGGCTGCAGCTTGTTATAAACCTTCTCCTGCCAGCTCCATCTCACGTGTCTCTGGGCCAGTGTTAGATAAGAAGTGAAAACTTCATCCCTCTTCTTCCCTCCTGCTCAGTTTTCTCTGGTCTCAGTCTGTTAGCTCCGTCTCATCCTGCCCACTATAGTTTGGTTTGAAAACTACACTTATAATACATTAACAAACAAAACTAAAGCTACATAATATAGGCCTACAGACGTGGACAAAATTGTTGGTAAAAGAAAGAAAAACCCACAATTGTCACCAAAATAACTTGAAACTGCTAAAAGTAGTAGAAGCTTTGTGGGCAAATGAGACAAAACTGGAGCTCTTTGATCCAAGACTGAAGCTTTCTGGTAAGTCACATCAGCTCATTGTACAAAGATACAAAAGTTAAGCATAGAAAGAAAAGAACACTGTCCCTACTGTGAAACATGGATCAGACCTGGTTCTGGTCTGGTGCTACAGGGGGTCAGAAATCACCTGACTGCAGTGATTGGCTCAGAAGGTTGTGCAACAAAATGTTAAATTGAGATTAAGTTAAAGCAGAAGTAAGCGATCCGGTCGTTTTGGGTAATGCTGCGTTCCAGGCAGGCTTTTGAAACCGTAAATTACAGCTTCAAGTCACAACTTACGATTTTGTAGCGTTTCAGGCAACCCACTCGTGTTTTTCCGACCTGTTTTACCTGTGAAAGTCACTATAACGGCCACTCGTAACTTCCGACCCGTGAACTTGTACCAGATCGAACTGGTACGACTTCACAGGTCGGAAAAACACGAGTTACGAGCTGCCTTGAATGCACCATAATAGTCCTCAGAGCAGAGCAGAGTGACTGACAGACCCGTGTTTCAGACCAAACACTCTATGTAAGTGATTGCTGTCGGAAGATATAACTATTTAAGACTTATATTAACACAAAAATATCGCTTACTTCTGCTTTAAGAGTACCATCATTTTTGTTTCATAGTTTGTTTTTTGAAATGATTCTGTTGAACCACACTCAAAAGCAATGTCTGATCTTCACAAAATTTGTATTTATTATTACTTCTGTCAGTTTCAAGTTGTTTCAGTGACTAATGAAGCTTAGCGAAAGTTCAGTCAGGAAGACCATCTCTTCAAGCATGCTCACTGAGTCTTATTTCATCTCTCCCGCTTCCCTCTTGATCCACCCCTCATCACTTGTCTTCATCCAATCACAATCCGCCACCTTCTCTCCTTCTCCAATCAGCTTTCAGCTGTCATGTTTAAAAGTGTTCTCTCTCTACTTTCATCCAGCACACAAAAACAATTCTCGACCCACCTCCTCCCCAAGATCCAGGCCATCTCCATCTTCATCCAGAGGCTTCCATGTCAGCAGGCGTCGTCCCTACCACCACCGTGTCTAAGCCTGGGGGAAGTCCTCTTCAGATCCACCTATCTGTCCTCTAAGCTGATCTACTCCCCGGGGCATAAGCACCAAAGTTATCTGTACACAATGAATGTCTTTCTGCCTCACAACCTGTCTTATCCCATTCTTAATAGTCTGTCCTGATTGAATTGTGGGTTTTTCTTTCTCTAACAGAAGGGTACCAACTATTCTGTCCACGTCTGTATGACAGATGCCTGGGACGTTTGAACAAACACATTTTCTACTGTGGATATGAAAGGACAAGTTTTATTATGACTTTAACAATATTTTGTAGGATGGACATGCAGCCTCTGTTATCTCAGACTGTGTTGGACTTGTGTTATAGTGTGCAGCACTATTATTCTTCATGTTGACAAAAAAAAAGAAAGAAAGAACCCTCAATTTTCCACTGGCTCCACGTTTCACCTTTTAGTACAAAAGTGTATTTCATATTAATATGAACTCTGTATTTTGTAATTGGAGCAGTGAGTCTCTCAGATTCAGGCTCTTTCTACAGATACCTCTTTCATCATCTTTTCTCCTCACCCGAGACCCCTGAATGTGCTCCGTTTAAACTGCCTTCCTGTTTATTTTCCTCTGCAGATCCACCGTGGCACAGACTCTGTCAGATATTGTGACTTTCCTGCAGAGGACAAAGTGTCTCAGAGGAAACCATCAATTTGATTGAAGAGCAAAAAGGTACTGATCTGAATATAAGATGAAGCAGCTACTGACTCAGTTCCTGCTGAAAGTCTGGCATCTTTTTTAAAGCTATTTGAACAGAAAACAGTGTTGAATTTTCTTACCTGCAATTTATGTTGCTCAGCACATCCTGTTTCTTCCACTATAATTTAGTTTCTTTGATAGCAGGTGTGTTTGTACCAGTTACTGTATCTGTGACAGAGTTCCAGACATTTCCGCTACCAAAGTAGTAGAATAACCAGTTTGCACTGGTATCTCTCCATCAGTCAGTGGCACAGTCTTCTCCTATAGTGTTGAATGATGGACACAAGAAAGTCACAAACTGCTGTCTTCCCACCCACCATTGAGGACACATCAGCAGGTGCAGAAGCAGAGCTACACACACTGCAAATAGACATAAAACATTTTTTTATGTGTCTGTCCTTAGATTGTCTGCTTTAGGATTGTGCATGTTTTTTTGTTTTTTTGTTGTTGTTTTTTTTGGATCATTCTGTTTACTTTTATCTAGTTGTACTCTTGTGCTGGGACCTGAGTACAGATTTTGTTCTGTCATGTGCAACATGAAGTTGAATGACAATAAATGAAATGAACCTTGTTTTTCCAGCATATTATGATGTCAGTGAAGTTGATCTTTGGTCTTTTGGAATTAAAATGTCATCATCACCTCATCATCCTAGTTCACATTGGTGAAACTTATACACAGCTAATTCAGATTTGTTTTGTAACACTGCAATGATTCTGACCTTTGACCTTCACCCACCAAATGACATTACTCCCTGAAGGTGTCACTGAGGTAATGCCTTCACAAGAATGATTATTGTTATCCATGCTGTCTAGGGGAATTGGTGAAGCCACAATGAATAAATAAATAAAACCGGGTCAAAACAGAGAGGAATTTTATAGCTTCAGAGTAATCGTGATGGTTTAATAAATCGTCCCCTTGGAATTATAAGGTTCTATCTGACATTTTTGTCAAAATTGAGTTATTGACATATTCCAGTTCTGGTACTACTTATTAACATACTATGAGGTGTTTTTTCAAGTTTCATGCATTTTTGGTCATTTAATCTGGAAAACAAAAAGGTTCTATCTGCAAACTCAAACTCTATCTTGGTCTTATAAGGTTCTATCTGCGTGAACCAATCAACACTCGGAATACAAACACAAGGACCAATCATGTTCTAATTCTTTATTATGCCAATGCTGCCCAGTAAAGGCAGGGAAGCATAGAACAGTACTGTACATAACTGTACTGCCTACTGTACATAACAATGAATAAAAACTAAAAAATAAGTTTATGTTTTTCTTTACCCTCTCTGTCTTTGTAGATTTTGCCAAAGAGTAGCCTACTGGTAATCATTGAATCATTGTTAGCTAATTTACCTTGCTAGCTAGCACTAGCTTGCTATCATTACTTTAGTCTTTTGTAAACATTCGCAGGTAAACACTGTATGAAAGGGTTATGATTTTCAACAAGCTAGCTAGCTAGCTAGCTACAGTAGCTAGAAGGGTATAGTAGGACACAGTCATAGGCTACAGAAGAATATTTCTTTAAAAATTCACAATCGAGCTAGCTAGCTAGCTGATGAGACTGTCACCAGTAAACTAAAAATAATAGGCCTACAGGATGATGTTTAATGTTAGTAATTTTAAAAATAGCCTGTGCATAATGTGTCTACACCAGTGATATTGTTTGATCTACTACTGTCTCTTTAATGCTGTGTTGTTGTTGTTTTTTTCCTGAAATGCTAGAGAGGCAAAAACTAAGCTAAAAGAGGAGAAAAACACACAGCACCAGGCAAAGCGACAGAGGCAAGTTGATAGTAGAGCTAGGGTTACAGAAAGAAGCATTATGACAGAGGACAGAAGTTAAAAACAAGAGAGAAACTAAACATTAATGTAACATTGAGCTACAGAGAGAGATTAGGCTAGCCTACTGCATTATGTCCACGCTATCAAATAAGGGAAATGGGGGAAAATAATAATAATAGACACAATTTCACCAGACAATTTATCTACACTACACAAGTGTTGTCTACAAGTAAATTATTAGTAATCTGTTAGTATTCTCTAGAAATCATTGTTTCCTTTCATGTTTTGTAAGATAGAACCTTATAATTCCAAGCCGATTTTGAGTTCTTTAGAATAAGGTTCTATCTGCATTTAACCTGTTTGAAAAAACACCTTTTCCAAATTTTCTAGGATTTTAATATTTTACATTTAGAATACACTTCAGGTGTCTATAATTCCAGTATATAAAACAAACTTGTTCCACATATCAGTTTTGCTATTTAGTATGCAAAAACTTTAAACCTCTATATCTCAAATCTGGTCAGAGTGCAGATAGAACCTTATAATTCCAAGGGGACGAAATGACTTGTAACAGGGAGAATGTGTCTCTTGGCTGAAAACCAACCTTGTAAGATCAGAGCCTCCAACGCTGTCCCAGCTCTTGTCCCTGCAATCCGTAATTTCTTGTTTATGACAGATAAGACTACAGAAATATACACATCATAACATCATTATGATAAATAATGTTATCCACCGCTCTATTGATTGCTTTCTTGCCGGCTTTGTTGAAAACAAATGCACATGGGCGGGAGGAGGATTAGCAAAACAGCAGAAAAACGACCAGACTTGCATAGTTCCCCTTTAAAGCAAATGTCCAGGTTGGAAAAAAAACAAAAACCAGAGTTAACCAGAGCAGAAACCTGTTGTTATATTACTGAGTGAGCACCTCTGCTTGTGTATCTTAGTTTGGTACATCAGCTAAAATCATCCGCCAGAGTCACACAGAGCTAATAGTTTTGAATGTGTTTTCTCTTTGGACTTTTACTGTAATCATCTTCCTTTTACATTTGTCAGTTGTATCTGATTTACAGAATGACAGTGTCATTTCACAATCAAAGGGTTCACAGTGGACAGACTCTAATCAGCAGGATCTGACTGATAAAGCTCATGACTCCTGTTCCAGAGGAGAGAAAACCCTGTGAGAGCAAGTCTGGATCAAACACCTGTCAGCCAGCCCATCGTGTTATCTGTGGATACGGTTGTAATAGAAGCAGAAACTGTGTATCAGACCAGTGAGATCTTACAAAGCTCTGTTTATATCTTGTGCATCTTGAACTGATGGAGGTACAATCTGTGCCTGAGATTATAAACTAAACATGGAGAGTGAATCATCTCCTTCCCGACAGCTCAGCAGTAAACGGCAGTAGGTCACAGGTCTAGTCAGAGATATCTACTGTAGCTTCTGGACAGAGATTCATTCACAACAGCTGCACCAGATGTCATTTTCTGTGCTGTCTCATCGAAAGCAAACCGGATGAATTCCTCTGAAAGGATTTCAAGATGCTTCTTTCCAATCAAGTGTTCCTCAGCTTCTCTTGAGGAAAATGCTTTTTGGGGCAGAGCGCAGTGACCTGATGACCCAGCTTTTCTCAGGTTTTGGGAGCTGTCAAGAGCAGGATGTCCTCAGGCCCGCCTCAGATGTAGATGCTAAGGACCATCTAGAAGTGCTGAGCAGCTATGAATGTAGGAAGAGGGGGTCACTTCTGCTGCTCGCCCAAAAACGTGGGGCAAAACCAAAAACAACAGGAAAGAAAGTGGTCCGGAAGTGAAACCTCCCTATAGCGCTGACGTGAAAGGAAGCAGAGGTCCCAGCAACCGAGAAGATGCATCAGAGAAGCTCAAAAGATTCTTTAATCAGAATCAGAATCACATCTATTTGCATGTATGTGCAGACATACATGGAATTTGACTCTGGTTTTTTGTTACTCGCTTGTACCAACATTTATAAAACATACAGACTGAGGACAGCAACAACTGAGCAATAACACAAGACAACAGAGAGTACAAGTACAAATATGATTAAGTAAAGTGGCCAGAGCATTGAAGGTGGTCAGTTGGTAGTGCAAATAAACAATGAGGTAGTAGTGCAATGAGATAAATAACAAATACTGTGTGTATAGCACCTGCCAGAGAAGAGAAGTGAGAACAAGTTGTGTCCAGGGTGTGATGGGTCAGCGGTGATGTTTGCTGCCCGTTCTCTGACTCTGAAGGTGAACAAGTCCTGGATGGAGGGCAGGTTGGCACCAGTAATTCTCTCTCAGTCTGTGTTTGTATCAGCAGCTCCTGAGGCAGGTGCTGGCACGGGAGGTTCATCCTCGGCTGGGCCTTTTTGATGATGCCATGTGTGTTGGATGCCCACCTCAGGTCCTTTGAGATGGTGGTGGTTCCCAGGAACCTGAAGGTTTCCACAGTACAGGGACGTGCACAGACTTTTTGAAGGGCAGGGGCAAAAAGAAGAAAAAAAAGGGCACATACAGCTCGTCCTCGCCACCGAAGAGGGCACTTTAGCACTCATTTTGGCTAGGAAGACGGCACTTCAGCACACATTTTGGCTAGCAAGAGGGCACTTTAAGACTTATTTTGGCTAGCGAGAGGGCACTTTAGCACGCATTTTGGCTAGCAAGAGGGCACTTTAGGACTCATTTTGGCTAGCGAGAGGGCACTTTAGCACACATTTTGGCTAGCAAGAGGGCACTTTAAGACTCATTTTGGCTAGCGAGAGGGCACTTTAGGACTCATTTTGGCTAGCGAGAGGGCACTTTAGCACGCATTTTGGCTAGCAAGAGGGCACTTTAGCACACATTTGGCTAACAAGAGGGCATTTTGGCACATATTTTCCAACAATTGGGCCACGAGGGGGGGAGACCACCCCCGCCCCTCCTCACCCTATTCACACCACTGCCACACCAGCCACAATGTTGTTGAGTGTTGATGGGGAGGCAGTGGTACCTGGATGAGTTTGAGGAAGTGAAGCTGTGTCAGGTTTTAGTGAAACATTCATCATCTCTAAAGTTTTGTAACGTCCCATCATGTTTCCTTCCATCAATCCATTTCCATTTACCCAAACTTCATCAGTACACAAAGGGTCCTTGCCCCTGTTCCTGCATCAAGGTCCTTTTTTTTTTTTATTTCCGGCCATGTCCATATTTACCATAACAGAGTCATCTGGCAGCTGCGGCGGCCTCCATGGCTGCCTTGGGATTACCGCTGGTGTTAAAAGCCGTCATCCACGTTATGTGATGGCTAAATCAGCCATTAATTACAAAGCCATATGGCTTCAGTTTATCATATGTCAGCTCCAGAGACATTTAATACCAGTCTCATAGTTTCTTGATAAACTACAGCACCTCTGAGAGTAACAGCAGATGTGAGCGCCCACAGCCTTCAGCTCAACCCGCCGCCTGCTGCTTCCCTCCTCCACTAAACACACAGCTTCTTTCGAAATTACACCTCTTTGTTCAGAATAAACAAAGTCCTGGTGTTTATGATCACATGCTGCTGATGCGCCAGACCAGAAAGTATTCAGGTTTTAGTGAAACTTATTTTCCTGCATGAAGGATTTTATTCTGAAAATTGGGATCTTTTTCACCCAGTGACCCTCATGCTCCATTATTATCTAGTCACACACGAAGAATACCATAAATCAACTGGATATTTACCACAAGTGTATTTACTGCTCCATATCAGCCTGTCAATGACATCAGGTCATAGATTTTCATTTACATAACTACTACTGTGACATGCTCCTCTGTCAGAGACCTTGAGGCCCAGCCTTGGCAGGAGAACAGTACAGTCGTCACAGGCCAAGTGTATTCAAAGCTTTTTGTGTGTGTGTGTGTGTGTGTGTGTGTGATCATTGTGTTAAAGAGAACAGCATGAAAAGAGCTGGTGAGGACAGCGAACGTCTCATCTGTAAACTGACACGGCTCTGAGCTCAGTTTGTTTAAATCTGTTTGTGCGGTTGACTAACAGATTTATAATCATTATTTTGTTTGTTACTTTTTTTAATTCATGAATTTTGACATTTATTTTTCATTACCGCCACCATGGTTTAGAGATTGTCCAATTATACAATAGGCAGAAGGTGGGTGGACGTGCACAGGAAACACACACAACTATAAACCATCTCTTGACTGAACATTAAGAATCATTAAAAATGATTTGAAGGGCTGTTTGTAATAATTAGTGTCTACTTTGTCAGCAGACATCCAGCCCTGCATCTGCACACATATCCAGAAATCGTTAATGGGCTCTTCCCTCCTCACCTGTCTGCTACACCTAGTATTCATGGTCTGTCATATTTCAATGGGCTCCTCTCTACTCTGGAGATATGCCGCCCTCATGTGGTCAGAACAACAAAGTACAGTCATTTAACTTGTAGTCTGTTGTATGGGCGGCAGTAGGAGTCAGTTGTAGTGTGTGGTGTGATGGGTGTGATAGGAGTTATAACAGCCCCCCAGTCTGTCACAATAAACAGACATACACATTGCACTGCTGCCACTTGATTGGACGATTGGATTATTGGTTGATTGGATAATTGAGTGAGTGTTCCTAATGGTTGGTGACTTTATACTGATGATAATTTATAGATGCCAAATAATCAGGAATAGAGAGAATCAACAACAGTTTCCATGAAAGCAGCAAACCTGTTGTATGAAGGATTAAACTGGAGACTAGAAACACATGAAATAATAAGTGAGTGGAGAAATAACACCTGTCGCAGCACTCAGTGTGACCAAAGAGATGCTGACAGCCCAGCTCTACCAAACATCTGCTGCTAATTAGCTGAATGAATCAGGTCGCTCTGGGAAACAGAGCATCAGTTTACAACCTACAGGTAATAACAGTGTTGCATTTTAGTGATATACAGAGGTAAAGATTGAGAATCTGACCCCTGAAGTTTTGTTGCCCATGCATGTTAATTGTGAGGCGTAACACTTGGGTTTTACAGTTCATATTTTTCCACACTTTACAACTCTGTATTGTTTGTAGCAGGTACAGCTGAGTTCCCCTTGATGAATCATCTCCTTGTTACCACATCTGATGTGACAATAAGCACAGGGAACAGATGGAACTTTTCTCCTGGGTCTGGTCTGAAGGAGGCTTCATCACACATTCATTGCTGCTGCAGTTGAGGTGTTTAACTGAGCTGCCCTCAGCCATGTGTCACTGGTCTAAGGTTCAGTGACTTCCTGCTGACAGAGGGGGAAAGAGCATGAATGAAGAAGCTGCTCCAACAGCTGGACACTATCCACAGAATATGTCAAATTATGTGAAGTAATATGAAATGGTTGGACTTTGAAAGAAACAATAACAGTTTTTGAGTTTGATGCCAGTTTCTTCAATTGATATAACTTACTTAGGTTTAGAATACATCGACTCCTTTTGTTAGTGTTGTAGTTCCCAAGACGTGCCTTGAGACCACATTTACATTCCTGCTTAGTCTTGTGTTGGTCTTAGTCAAGATAGACTCTTTTTTTAAACCACAAATGTCTCTCTCTGTCACTCGCTCACTTTGGTTTTTGTGAACTTAGAGATAATCAAAATATCAAGCCACATGATCATTATGATCACTGATACTGAATACAGTAATGGTCTTGAAAATGGTCTCACATTTGGTTTGGTCTCGGTCTTGAACTTGATCACACACACGCAAATTGGCCCATTGCCATAATCCCTATAGTCTTAGGAGTTACCTCGTTACCTTTAATTGTCGGTGCAAGCTATTTTTAGAACGGTGGGACATTACAAGAGTTGTTTTGGAGGCAAATGCAGAGACTGCTTTACCTCAAAAACAACCCCGTCTTATAACGTTCTGTTACTCTCTCATAGCGTGGTGAATGTGCAGGTCACAACTTGTCCACCAGAGCGTTTTGGAGTTGTTGGATTGTGTATTTGATGAGGGAAACCAAGAAATCCCATTAGCCTCCGTAGCATAGCTCTGAGCAGCGGCTCTGCTAGCTTTCACCAACAAAGGTAACAAACCTACTCCTAAACTATAGACAATGGGCCAATTTGCCAAAATGTTGAACTATCCCTTTAACCCTTTGATGCACAACATATGCACACCCCCTCTAATGCGCAACATGGGTCTAAAATGACCCGCATTCATTTTCCATGTGAATTCATGCTGGGTGAGTGTTTCTTTGTGGTATCTTTTAAAATCAATATATTTTATGATTGAATCCTCCAAGTATCATTTGAATATCTTGTTTTTAATTAGTACAGGGTGTTATTTCCATTTTTACTTTCTTATTTTATGAACAAATAGACAAAAAGTCTCAGAGAGTGGACCAGTTAGCTAGCTAGCAGTTGACATTTCTACATTCTACTGTATTAGTTAACTACAGTAGAACATGTCACCAGCTAGCTAGGTAGGCAGCTGTTGACATGTTCTAGCTGGTGTCTACAATAGAATATTATTCTATTGTTGTCACCAGCTAGAACATGTCATCATGTTAACAGTTAGCTAACTTGCTAATATTAAGGTATTTCCCTTTATGACAAGTAATGTAGCTACTTATTCAAGGTAACTAAAACCTTATCAATTATGCACAGCCCTATGTTCCCTCAGCCCTATGTTCCCTCAGCCCTATGTTCCCTCTGGACTCTCTCTACCTATCTGGACTCTGTCTATCTGGCCTGTCTAGCCTCTACCTGGTCTTTTTACTAAACTTAACCAACTCCTTTCTTCATTGCCTAAACCCAACCAATGGTGGGACCAAAGGGCTGTGGGAATAGGGCCTAATTTTCAGTGACAACAAAAGTTAGAAATGAGGGAACATAGGGCTGAGGGAACATAGGGCCTAATTTTCAGTGACGACAAAAGTTAGAAATGAGGGAACATAGGGCTGAGGGAACATAGGGCTGTGGGAACATAGGGATGACCCCCTTTAATGAGTCATCAAATGTTTCTTTAGGTAAATTGGAATAATTGTAAAACAAGTAAATATGATTATATGTGCTTAAAAAAGAATATTTACTGAAGAAAATAATAAATACTGTGCAGTGATTTCAAAGATATAACATTGAAATAGCCTACTCAGATAGAATAAACTATGGTTAGCTGTTGACCACAGTAGAATATGTCAACAGAGCTATTAATGGGGGAAAAGGACAGGTAATGACTAGTCATTATTGTAATCAAGGAAACAATGGTCTGTTGTTGGTATAGATAGTGAGGGAATGCTAAAATTAAAGTATTCTTGCTATACTTGTTTTTTCAACCGGTCCACTCACTGAGACATTTTTGTTCATTTTTGTTCACAAGTTAGAAATGAAAAATGGAAATAATGACCCCACTAATAAAAAACAAGATATTAAATAATACTTGGAACATTCAATCATAAAATAGATAGATTTCAAAAGTTACAGCAAAGAAACTATCACTCAGCATGAAATCACATTGGAAATGAATGTGGGTCATTTTAGACCCATGTTGCGCATTAGAGGGGTAGTGATACAAAATGTGTTTTTATTAAAAAAGTGAAAAAGTAAAAAATAAAATAAGGATGTATTATGATCAAAAACAAGTTAATTGAGGAATACCTGGAATTCTATATGATGAAATAAATTTTTCGCAAAGATATAGCACAAAAAAACTCACTCGGGTCTATTTAGACCCATGTTGTGCATCAAAGGGTTAAGGCAAAGCAAGTTTATTTGTAGCCCATTGTCAAAGGGCTTTACACAGCATCATAACATCCTTTGCCCTTACATCTCTATAAGTTGTTCAGTATGTGCTTTTACAACTCAGCAACATGATCCATGGTCTGAAATCCTTTACCCTCAGTGGGTTCACATGAAGCTTCTTAAAAAGCTCATCAAACTGCAGGTGTTGAGGTTAATAGGGGCTGACCCTCTTGGTTACAACTTCTATGGACACCCAGGATACAGATTTAGCAGCTCTTAAACAGTTGATGATCCATCAGAGAAACAGAAAACTGAAGCACCACAGAGGTGAACAAAACACTGTTACTTGAGTCGATATTGCTGGCAACTCAATACAATTGAAAGATGTCATGTTGCTCCACATTCAGATAACCTAATGACCCTGAAACAACCCAACTGTAGAAGGTGAAACAAGAAGATGTTTTGTAGAGACAGCCATCAGTCACTTAACCAACTGTCAAACTACTAAAAGGCCTCTGATGAATTGACATAGGACACCATGGTCATCACCACTAGAAATTGGTTGGTCAATAAACTGAGCATTGTGTTGACACAGGGAATGTTTTAAAGGCAAACA
Organism: Trachurus japonicus; assembly: GCF_045865225.1. Taxonomy (NCBI): domain Eukaryota; kingdom Metazoa; phylum Chordata; class Actinopteri; order Carangiformes; family Carangidae; genus Trachurus; species Trachurus japonicus. Next base: position 33,506,381 of record NC_140917.1, read on the forward strand.
GTGAACCATTTTGGCTCACAGGTTAAAGCATCAGTAAAAGTCAATTTGAAGCCTTCACAGGTTGAAGTGAGCAAATCGAGTGCGAACGTTTTACTAAAAATACTAGCCAACATGCCAAGTGACCTCAATGCAAATTGCCATTCATTTTTGCAGCACCTTACACACAGGTCAAAATGGTTCAGACCAGACAGCCATTATACCATTTACACACTAGGTGGCACCAATGCTACATTCAGAATTGAAAGTACCACAGAGCCGAGTAGGAGTCAAGATTTAAATGAATAACTTTATTTCAAAGCACCAACACAGTAAGCATTCACTGAACCTGCAGCACCTGTAAAAAAAAAAAAAAAGAACATACACACATCAGAAACCAGACAGAAACCAGACTTAACAAATCAAAAATCTGTGATAAATGATCAGATACTCACCTGACTGTGTCCAAGCTTGATCTTCTTCCATGTGCTCGGCTGATGAACGCTTGGAGCCTGCGGCCTGTAAGCTGCCGCCTGCTGGGATGCCTGTGGAGCCTGTGAAGCCTGGGGCCTGTATGACACTGTCTGCTGTGGAGCCTGTGGCCTGTAGGATGCAGTTTGTGGAGGCTGTGGCCTGTAGGACGCTGCCTGCTGTGGAGCCTGGGGCCTGTAGGACGCTGCCTGCTGTGGAGCCTGGGGCCTGTAGGATGCAGTTTGTGGAGGCTGTGGCCTGTAGGACGCTGCCTGCTGTGGAGCCTGGGGCCTGTAGGACGCTGCCTGCTGTGGAGCCTGGGGCCTGTAGGATGCAGTTTGTGGAGGCTGTGGCCTGTAGGATGCAGTTTGTGGAGGCTGTGGCTTGTAGGACGCTGCCTGCTGTGGAGCCTGGGGCCTGTAGGATGCAGTTTGTGGAGGCTCTGGCCTGTAGGATGCAGTTTGTGGAGCCTGTGGCCTATAGGACGCTGCCTGCTGTGGAGCCTGGGGCCTGTAAGTCGGCGGTGAGGGCGCTGTGTAGCCCTGTGGCTTCTGGACACCAACCTTCTCCTCGTCGACAGGATCCCTCAGCCTTCTGATGGCAAACCCACCGAAGCGGTCAGGGATGCTGTGGGTCTTGGTTGGGGCAAAACGCTGAGTGGAGGCTCCAGCAGGGACGTTACGAGCTTCCTGGGCCGGCTTCATGCTCCTCCCAAACGCTTGGACGGAGCTCGTTCTGCTGGGGGCCTGCTCAGTGGAGATGTAGCCGGGTTTGGAGTTCAACCTCTGGCTGACAGGGGCATTTTGTTTGTATGGTGCAGGAACAGAGTGGGAATAACTCACATGGCTTGAGGTCCTGGTGGAAGTGGGCTTGTAGCCGGCTTTGGATCGGCGCTGGGAAACCACTCTCCTAGCAGGCGCTTTGGCCGATGTCTGCATCTTCACAGGTGTTTGCTGCTGCTGTGGTGGTGGAAGGGCACCGGCGCTGAACAGGCTGGAGGTCTTTGCGGGTGAGGAGTAGCCTCTGTGCTCAGGCCGGGCTGGGGTTTTGGTAGCAGCACTGTGAGGCGGCTGCGCCACAGACTGTTGGGAGTAGTAGCCTCTCTGGACAGATGCAGAGCTGCTGGGCTGATACTGGCCGGTACGTCGTGTGCCCTGCTGAGCCGGCCAAGTTTTCCCCCTGCCCTCACCATGGCTAGCCTGCCTCTTGTTGTACTTGCTCACAGAAGTACCACTGGCAATAGCGGTTGAAAGGCCGAATGACCGCTTTTGAGAATTCACCTGTTTGGAGTGTGTCGGCCTCAGGTTAGGTTTCAACTCTGTGCTGCTCTGAGCAAACCCGGCTGGAGCGTAGCCGCCCTGAGCCGGCTGCGACAGCCTCTGGTTAGTGTAACCTCTGCTTGCAGCCTTTGAATAAATGCTGCTGCTGCTCTGGGCTGGAGAAAAAGAGTCCTGTCTGAATTGATCCTGGGGATAGCTGCCACCAAGCCTTCGTAGGCTGCCGTCCTGTTGCAAGAAGCCAGCATATCTGTCGCTATTCTGTGTCTTGGAGCTTTGTGCTGCAAGATAAGACAAGAAAAAGTGTGATGAGCCCAACAACCGGCAACAAATCAAAGTGTTAAAGCAGTACTAAAGAACTTTCAGTTTTGGTTGAGTTTAGCGGCGCCTGTGGACCAAAGCGGTAGTGTTGCCTGAAGGAAGACTCCATTTCCCATGAACACTAGCGTGAAGCCCTGTAAATATCCTGCATTAAAATTAACAGAAGACATCAAAACTAAGTTTCTGTTTCCAGTGGATCATTTCAAAGTGAAAACACATACATAATCCATTGCTAAAGTGCCATTTTGCCTGCTCCCTCCTTGTTGTGACTCACAAAAGTGAAAGTGAAACTTAGTGAGAGCAGGGTTCCTACCATGCTCCTCAAAGCTGCTTAGTGTCAGAGAAAGAGATACAGACCCCCTCAGGCCATGACAGAGGTGTCATTCAACTTGTTGTAAGTCGATGTATCATCACAAAAGTTATGAAAATATTTTATGAAGGTTGAAAAGTTCCTTAGTGCTGGTTTAAACAACAGTGATGCATGTGTTACTGCTCACCTTGTGTGGCCCATAAACAGCGTACATGCTCTGCTTGAAGTAAACAAATCAGCCAGATCCTGTTCAGACGGGAGGAAAAAAAATAAAACCATCAAGGTCAGAAGAAAGGGGACACAGCAACTCAACACACTTTTGTTTCGTTAGAAGAAGGAACTTACCCCAGATGAACTCCACAAGCCATTTCTGTGTGAACAACGCAGCCCAGTCAATACAACAGTAGCCCAAACTGCCCTCCAGCTACTCACTCTGCATGTGTGTTCAGCAGTGAGGCAGCATTTATTGCAGCCTGCATCCAATCACTGCTTAATGAGCTGATTGCCTACAGGTGCGTGTTGTTGAGGTGTCTGCTGTGGATCTGCAGCCTGACCCTGAGAAAGCTCCAGCTAGCAGCTAGCAGCCTTGTTAACATTATTAATGAGGCCGTCCTGTTACCTCCTGATGCTGGACGGACCCGGGCGGCCCACTGTGGTAATGATGCAGTCGACCCTAACCGTGACAAACAACTCATGAAGATCAGCACGCTTCCACCTCCCGTCTGCAGGTCATTAATCACACACTGTATCGCCCACAGAGTGATCTGCACATCACATCACATCACACACACAAACACACACACACCACAGCTTTATCCCAATGCCAATTGATTCTGCTAAATGAACGCATGATTTCACATTAAAGCAGAAGTAAGCGATATTTTTGTGTTAATATAAGTCTTAAATAGTTATATCTTCCGACAGCAATCACAGAGTGTTTGGACCGAAACACGGGTCTGTCAGTCACTCTGCTCTGCTCTGAGCCGAGGAGAAAACTTTTCTGGTATCCTACAAGTTTTATCCAATGAGGAGAGAGAACGGCATGAAGGGCTGTGTGTGCAGCCAAGGGATGCGCGTGAATGTGGTGACGTAGGGATGAGGACCAATAGATCCATGACGAGGGCGGAGGCTGCTAACTCCATCAAGACGGCGGAGGCTGCGTCTCGTCTTGTCATCGGCTGACAAGACGTTATGGTGCGTTCAAGGCAACCCGTAACGACCTGTGAAGTCGTACCAGTTCGATCTGGTACGAGTTCACGGGTCGGAAGTTACGAGTGGCCGTTATAGTGACTTTCACAGGTAAAACAGGTCGGAAAAACACGAGTGGGTTGCCTGGAACGCTACAAAGTCGTAAGTCGTGACTTGAAGCTGTAATTTACGGTTTCAAAAGCCTGCCTGGAACGCAGCATTAGCCAAAATGACCGGATCGCTTACTTCTGCTTTAAGCGTCATCGGACGCTCCGCATGAAAATGACACCTTCACACATGTACTATGACAGAGGACAGGACACGCTCCCTGGTAGTCTTGCAGGTGTGAATCTTCATGCCAGACTGTGCTGGGTCAATAGCATAATGACAGTCCCCCCACCCCCAGCTGCCACAGGAAGCATGATCTAAGTGCATCACGACAGAATCTGTCACCATGTCCTACTTTTTCTCTGGTTGTGTCAACGCCCTCATCAGGATTTCCTCTCAAACCTAGATTTATTAAAACTGTTTTGTTTTTTTGGAGTGTTCAGCATTCACATAGGCGTCCCACACAAAGCCAGAGTGGCGATGGCAAATGTCCCCCCGCCCCCCAAAAAAAAAATCCTCTCTACGCCCTAGGAAAGAGTGACACCTCGCATGCGATGACCAGATGAGTGTGGTGGCTTAGATCAAAGACACAATTTCCTGTCAGAGGAAATAGCACAGAGGGATTTTTTTTTTCAGGAGCAGTTTCCTTCTTTGCTAAATTCTTTCCATTACGCCTATCAACTTTTAGATGAGCGACAGAGCAAGTGAATGTCCCCCCGCTGGAATCAACAAAAATATAATTGATGACACAGACATAAGAAAAAAAAACATATTGAAGGATGAAGAGAAAAAAAAACATGACTGAGACCTCATCTCTTCTCATTTCCATTCAAACTGTTCTCCCTGAACAGGCTGCTGCTCTGGCAAAAAAAAAAAAAAAAAGGACACACTGCGCAGACCCCTGACCTGTGGACAAATGGAGGACACGCACGCCTGTGACAAACCTCTCTTGTGTTAAGGTTACGCTCTGCTCATCAGCTCCCTGCGTGCTGATTCCTATCTGGACGTGCAGCGCTGCAAACGGGCGCCGATGGAAGAGAAAGCAAACGAGGAGTTGTCGTCTAATTTTGTGCAGACGTTTGCAGGATACTTGTGACAGGAGTCAGAGTCCCAGCTGGTTGTGATCACACTGTATCTATTAAATCTGAAAATTTTATTTGTAATATGGCCTTTCACCTCCACTAAGCCAACGGCTCTTGACTCTGCTACGTTTGGTCGTCTAAAGGACAAGAACGGCGGTATTTTATATTTTTCTTATTGTCAACAGATCACAACCAACAATGCATTCCTTTTAACTTTCCGTCCATGAACTCCTTTTTTTTTTTTTTTTTTACAAGATGTAAATCTACAGTATACAAACATTTATTTGAATTAAAACACTATGATGTTCTGGGTTGTGTAGTAGCACACATTACCTTCTGATCAGGTCTGGATTCATACATACAGTGGGTATATACTTTCAATGAAAACATTCAATTTACAAGAGAGAATCAAAAAGAGAATGTTTTAAAGGGATACTTCACCCAAAATTGATAATTCACCAATTTTCTACTGTTATGTCAAGGAAGGGTTTGGAGAACTTTTGGAGTCATCAAAACGCTTCTGGAGTTCCAGGGGGGGTTCGGCTGGCAATGGATTTTCATATAATGGCGGCGGATTGTGCTCACTTTTGAATTGTCCAAAACACACACTATGAAACATCCAGATACCTCCATACTGCTCGTCTGTACTGACCCAAGTGTCCTGAAGCTGCAACATGAAAAAGTTGTTCGGAAGAAATTTATTTGATCTCTGTTTTTAGCCTTGTTGTAGTATTAGTGTTTACATCATACACTGGGAGCTACTACTACAACAAGGTTAAAAACAGGTTAAAAGGTTAAGGTTAAAAACAAAAAATGTATTTGATACATTTTTTCCGGACAACTTTTTCATGTCGCAGCTTCAGGACACTTGGGTCAGTACAAACGAGCAGTATGGAGGTATTTGGATGTTTCATAGTGTGTGTTTTGGATGATTCAAAAGTGAGCTCTATCCGCCACCATTATATGAAAATCCATTGCCAGCCGGACCCCCCCTGGAACTCCTAAAGAGTTTGATGACTCCAAAGGTTCTCCAAACCCTTCCTTGGGTAGAGTAGAAAATTGGTGAATTATTATTATTTTGGGTGAAGTATCCCTTTAAGTTTTCTGTGATTTTGGTGTTATATTATCTTGACAGGATATCTGCTGATTCTACAGGGAAAAAATGATTTGTTTCATAATGCAGTGCTGTAACAGAAGGTCCTGGTCCAACATGAGCAGCAGCATCTCCTCAAAGTCCTTGATGTGGCAAGATGATGTAAAGTCAGAGAGAGACAGTCAGCAGATGGTGTCTCCTCTCTGGAAGAATCTACCCTTTGGCCTCCGAACTGTTCTTCTCCTCCTGACCAATCAGGTGCCTCAGATCCCTGTTGGGTGCACCGGGCCCCCTCCCGCTCCGGCATCTGGTCCTGTGTTTAAAATAATGAAGGTAATAATAATGAGCTTAAGTCTCCTCCCATCAGGAAGGCGAGAGGTCAAACTACCTATGGAGAGTTCACACTCGACACATTCCACGAGCAGCTCGAGGATCCATCATCATCATCATCATCACCACCACCACCAGCGCCGCCGTCGTCATCAGAGGCGCTGCGCTCGCTCCACTTCCTTTAACTCCTGACATTGTTCCAGAGGTGAAAATAAAGGGCTGTTACACTCTTTTGAAACTTTGCATGAAAGTCTAGTAAATTTATAACAATTTTTTCACCCTGAACCAAATTAGATCCCAACAGCAAAGCAGCCATTTTGAACTTTTTTCTGAATGTGAGTGCAACATAATGTTAATAATCTCACTCAGCAAGAAATTGTCTCAAGTACAGTAGGTTAAAATTGAACCACAAAGATGGAGTTCAAGCGCCACAACAACCTCTCCCTAAGCTAATCTTTGGATTTATTGAGGTTAAAGGAGCTACTTGTACATTTCCTCTGCTGCTTAACAAGGTTTCTCGTCAGGAGAAGGGAGGTAATGATGATTAGAAAAATGCCCTGTGCTTTTTCGCTTCTCTAGGTAATGATGATTGTTGCTTGACAAGAGCTTTGGCCATTGTTAGTTCACACCTCAAGAGGTTAAAGTACGTCCTCTGAGCAGTGCTGTGTCTTCAAGGCAGATGACTATGCGAATTTCAGCTGAATATCCTGACAGTAGACAGGTAGCCTAGCAACAGCAAATAGCGCCTCATTTTTCTCATTACTTTTGACTTGCCATTTCCAAATCTCAGTGATGAACTTGGTGACAGTAGCGTTGTTGTTGCTGGCAGCCAAATATATAACACAGCAGCACGCTTGGAAAAATGGCTAACCTTTCACAGCTAGTGACCTCAGTTCTGGTATCGTGTTCCTGCACAGCTGCTGTAACTGCAATAGTCACTACCGTTTTGGCTACATTTTGTTCTACACCTTGGAACAGTATCTGGTTCTATTCACGGCTCCACTGCATTCAAAACCTACTTGCTAACTAGCTGTCTGCCATTTGGTGTTGTGCAAGTAGTGTAACGGCAGTTTAATGGAGCTTTTAGGCTAAAAACAGATTCCTGTTGTGACCAGATGTAATGTTAATGAGAGCAGTTAGAAGAAATGTGTGGGCCAGAGAAAGAATCTGCTGAAAGATGTTAAAATGCTGAGAAGAACTGCGCAGAGTTCCTCCTCAGGCTTCTGAGCACCAGTTTTCTATTATATATTATCCAAAATATGAATAAGCTCAGCTTTAGGGTTCTAAAATGCCTACTACTGTAACTAGACTAAAAAGTGGAAGCATACCATGGCCAACAAGCCTATTGTTTTCAAACCCAACCCATTGATGCATGAGGCTGGTGGTGGAGCAGTATAGGAGTTGTGAGTATCTTGTCCTTCCTTTGAAAGGCCATTTATAACCAGCCGGCACAGGCCTTATTCCCTCTATGTGAAAAGGACAGAGGAGAAGCTCTTTAATGACTCATAGGGGGGTTATTCCTATGGTTTTACTAATCAATCAAAGTGCTTGATTACATTTGTTCACCGCTGGAGTGATTCATCTTTATTTCGTGTTGCTCTCCCAGGGGGATCTTTGGAGGATTATAAAGTAGAGAGGAGATGCGTCAATTCTTTAAACCTCAGCACATCAAGTGAGCCTCAGCTTCAGGGTCTCATTCAGAGTTTTAGAAAAGAAGGCAGGATGGGATAGCTAGGGAAATATGTCTCTAACTTAACCCCCCCCCCTCCAACTCATCCTCCGGTAAACAACCACAGCAACAAAACAGAACTTCTGACAGGCCACATGGATTGAGAGACTGATCACAGCCAAGTGGAGGACAGCAGAACCCACAACAAGGCCTAGGACTGTCAGAACACAGAGGCCCAGAGGAGGGGAAGTTATTAGGGTGGGGGCTATGAGAGTCAGACTATTGCTCTGTTTACAGTTGTCGTCAATTCAGAGATCAATGGAGACAAAGTCATGAAGGCTTCACAGGGAGGCTGCATTGTTGCGGTGGAGTGTTTTACATGAGCCGGCCTTTCATACGGGACAGGACTTTGTTGAAAGCATTTGTTTCTCATTTTCTGTGGGTCCTGGGGATCCATTGCGGTCGTGCACCAAGAGGTTTTTGTTTAATTTCAAGAGCATAAAGTATTCCATTATGACGTGAGGATACAAAGATGTTGTACAAACTGTGGTGAACGCACTCAAACGGGACTGATAGATTACGCAATTAAATGCAAATTAAACGCATTTGTAATGTGAGTTTTATTGAAGTTGACTTGAAATGTGAATAATTCTCCATGTTTCTTTGAAGACAGTATAAACTGTAATGATATAACTATTTTTTCCACCTTTGAAAAGACAATTCATTGACTTCTGTAAGCTTTTATGTCAGGCCGATGTTGGGGTTTATGTCACGAGGGAAGCACTGTTAGAAAAGAAGATTGAAAATGGAGCATGTCATGGTTTTAGCCTACAAAATTGAACACTTTTCACCTTTTTAACAAGCTTATATAGTATTGTTCATGTAGTTTTAGCAAATTACAATGTTTTTCTTGTAAACACTTAACATTTAGCAATTAGCAAGTTAGCAATTAGCAAGCTCAGCTAACAGGCCTTCTAACTTCAACTTTCCAGACACTCCTCGTGCTAAAGTTAGCACTGACTCAACACCTGCTGAGTCATGGGCATCTCCTGCACCCTGAGTGCTGTGTTTGTGTTAGCCGCCTCTCTTTCATGTTTCCAGCTGAGGTAAAGGAAAACAACCAGACTGTCAAAACTCACAGCAATGAATGGTCTTCCTGTAGCTTCAGCACTGTGTCTGGAAACCAGTGACTCCATCATGACACATAGAAAGTTCACAAAGTAGCTAAGTTAGTAATGGCAGTGCTCATATAACAGAACAGGACTGAGCAACGACCTTGAACCAGGACCAGAGTGATGTTATGAGTCTTTTTTAATAGGCTATTCGACCACACACAGATCGCCCATCACTAATCAAAATAACAACTTAGAGGCACTATTCCAAAGTAAATGATCTATCGTTTGGTGATGAGCAAATAAGGACACCAAGTGCTGGTTTTATGGAAAAGGGGAATATTTATTTCAGATTTATTTTAGATCAACACTGATTAAATAACATCTTAACTATAGACTGTAAAAAATAATGGACGTAGCACCCGTGACGTCACCCATTGGTTTGGTGGAGTGTGTTTTGTGCCGCTACTACGGGGGTTTGAACCGCGCCATGTTGGATTTGACTTGCCATATTTGGAGCGGTGCGGCCGTTAGCCGGCCGAGAACCCACCCACTGGCCTCGAAGCAGCGGTCTCCGGACCTGTCACTCAACGTTTCTTTTTTTTTTTTTTTAAAGTATATTTTTTGGGCATTTATGCCTTTATAGATAGTACAGTTGAGACAGACAGGAAACGGGGAGGCAGAGAGAGGGGGGATGACACACAGCAAATGGCGCCCGACGCGGGACTCGAACCGGGGCCGACTGCAGCGAGGACTGTGCCTCCACACATGGGGCGCCCGCTCTAACCACTACGCCATGCGACGCCCCATCACTCAACGTTTCTGAGCCCTAATTGGCCAGAACACCCCCCTCAGAGTGTGTGCAGGGGTAGAAACTATCGGTTGAGACCAAAAAAATAAAATGTACCAGGCTGTAAATATGTTTTTTTAAGCTGTAAAGTCGGCTATTTTAACATGGGGCTCGATTGGAGTTGCTCCCTTCTGGAGCCAGCCCCCAGAGGAAGCCGAGGGGATTGCAGTTTTTTGAACGCGGAAGTGAGCTTCACTTCTCAGACCGACAACTGCCCCCTTGATCTTAACACAGTTTTAAGAAGAACACCAAGGCCAAACAATAATACATCTGTAAGGTTAATCGGAGTAGCCTAATTGGGGAATATTGGGGGGAAAGGCATTGTTTAGTAAAGTTTAGAAAATGTCTGGATCTGCCCCTTTACTGCATTGGCACCAACATATAACAGGTTCCTCCCTGATCCATAACCGCTCACTCCACCAAGCTTGGTGCAGAATGGTGCACTTAGTGTAATCCTGCTGTGTGGAAACCTACTGACAGAGGTAAGTAATAGGACAATTCAGATCTGTGTGTTTACTCATCCTCCACACTATATGTGTGTTTAAGTGTGTTGTTAGCTCTGGCCTTTATGAAAGTGATGAATGGGAAGCCGGCTGCTATAATGGGCAGTTGGGCCAGCTGTACCAACTCCTCCTGACTTACATCATCTGGCAAACACAGTCACATTGATCAAGTGAACAGCCGAACAATGGGTAATACCCCACTGGAACCACTTTTATGGTTCAGTCGCCACCTTCACTGACCAGACCGGTTTGATATGATGGATCGGCTGTATACAGGAAGCCACATTAACAAATTCATTGATCTCACAAATAAGTTCATTGTCGAGGGAGAGAGAGAGAGAAGAGAAGAGAAGCTCAGCTGGACTTTGTTGCGCTGCGCTGTTCTGGGTTTGGTTTTATAAGTGGGTCGCCAAATGTAAAGCAGACTGTATCAGATGACTGTAGTATTTACTGATGCAGAATGTAAATGATGACATGTGTCCTTGGCTGAGAGCGAGACAGCTGCGTATGTCATACTGTGCCAGTGCAGGGGGGTAGATGCCACTTTGTCTCTGTCGTCATGCTGCTGACTGTTGTGGTCTCTTTTTTTTTTAATATGTTCAATTCCTCACAGATGTGGTGTTCACTTTTAAGGCATATTCCCTATCATGGCCATTAAACCCATGTAATGGCGCCAAGATGTTCCCAGAGACAGGAGGCGTATAAAAGAAAGAGCAACATACTCCAGAGGAACACATTAAGAAAAAAGAAAAGAAATACTTTAAATATGTATTTTGTAAAAAAAAACACATGCTGAGCAGAATACAGCAACATGAAGCTGTAAAGTTTTTCAAACGGTTTCCTGTACAGAAACCTCAACGCCATAACAAATAGCTTGTGGGGAATACGGCGACTCGAGAAGCAAAGCTGAAATAAAGATGTGATCTTTTAATCAGATATGTGTAACGTACACTATGAAAGAACAGTCGCTGGAGCAATTTTTCTGCTTTTAACAAGCCTCTCCTCTGCACAGTTAGTAATGGAGAACGTCTGGATGCATTCGCAGGGTTCCTCTCTTTTCATTGCATTCCTGCTGAGACAATTTTGCACAGCCTATAGCGCACAGACCATATATTTTTCAAACAGACAGGCTCATAAAAAGACAAAAAAAAGTGGGCTCCTAATCCACACTTTAATGAGAGGAAACGGAAGTAATGACATCCAGGGAGTAATCTTTCTTCTCTCTGCTCCACCAATTGACACCAATAACCCGTGGCCGGCTTAATGCCCCGGGTGTGACACACTGTGTAATAGCAAATGAAAACTTCTCCTTGGGATCGTCTCCCACAGGCAAATATTAAGAATGATGACACTCGAACAAAAGCCGGATCAGAGCGCTCAACTTTGTCATCATGAGTGAATCCTATTACGCGGCGGCATAATGGCAGTCTGTGAAAACAGAAAGAGAATGAGTATCACAAGGCATCTTTCTGCGCCGGAGAACAAAGCTTATTTGAGGCGTCTCGCCATCCGAGCCGCCCTTTGTGTCAGCGCGCGAGCCTCAATTGTTTTCTCCTCTGCGAGTAAATGCCCCGGCTTAATGTGGTTCTGCAGCTCTGTAAGGAATGACACCTTCAGCTCGGTCCAAACTTTGTAAAGTCTACAATCATCTAAAGCTGTTCTCACCAAACACCAAAGATCACATTTGCGCTAAATGAGTCTACAGAGATCATGACTTTCTGCAGTTTTTATTGTGTCATTCCACATGCTGTAGAATTGCTCTCCCATATTACAAACATATCTGGATCACTATCAGAGGAGCTTGGAGAAACATCTTGATGGGATGAAGATGCTCCTTTGGCTTCGAACAATAGGAGGCTGTTTCAGTTTATCTCCAGGGCTCCTTTCCTCCCCGCAGTCCAAATACCTAGAAAGCTTACAATTTGAGCAATAAACACTTTGGGGAATGGCACCTCGCCATGCCCCTGTTTGTAGCTTCAAAAGGCCACAGTGAATTGCTTTTGACATGTAGTCATTCAGAGGAACAGCCAGGAAACAAACAACATTTGAGAGAAGAGGGATTCAATGGGATTCATTCACTTTGAAACATGCATGTGAAACATTAAGGAGTCAGTATTCGATAACACATCTCAGGATTTCAGATACAGTGAAGGTAGAGAAAAACCAAAAAGAGTGAGGATCACTACCTCACAGGTCAGAGTGAACTGCTGAATGAAACAATGTAGCTGGTGTTTCAGAATCATCTGTATCTTATCACTGGAAAAGAAAAAAAAAATCCCCTAAACAGAAAAACGTGGAGAGTCAGAGAGTTTTCCTTCAAAGAGCCTCCGGAGCGGCTGTTGTCTTTAAGGAGGGAGGGAGATTGCTTTCAGCAGCCTCAGCCCAGGACTGGTTCTCATCATTTTGACAATAAAAAACTCAAGGAGTTAAAACAAAGCTACGTTTCATGAAAAAAAAAAAAAAAATGAGGGGGCTAAGAGATTTCCGCTGGTCTGTGCTGAACTGTCTCCCCCCCCTCTCCCCTCTCTCCCCTCCTCTCTCCTCCCCTCCCCTCCTCCTTCCAGTCCATTCCAACAGCCAGAGAAAAGCAGAGTGGTGATTTCAAGGAGGGCTTTAGTGAAGCTTTTTGGGGGCTTAATTCCTCTCTGGCACCCTGGGGCTGAAGGAAGAAGGGACCAAAGGGTTTTGAAATGGTTCAAAGATGACTGAGTGATTGTGCTTTAAATTCCCAGAGGTTTGTTTTTCTAGTGTCAGGATTTTATTGCAGCGTCTGGTTGCAAGCTAAATACGAGGACGCAAGATGTGACACGGAGCCGGAGCGCTGACTGAGAGCGCTGAATGAAAGTGTGCCAAGAAGAAAGTGAATTGGGTCCAGATCACTAAAAAATGATCAGTAAACAATACCAAGCTGACTTTAGGCACTTACTGTTGTTTTAGTGTGAACATAAAGAGCAGGCAAAGGATATGAGCACTCACTATTTCAAACATGTGTCCATCAGACATTCTGTATAGAGGATTAGTTGTGCAAGAGGGAAACATGGGCAGTGCATGCTTTAATCAACAAGGCTGAGATTATTAACACTATTGTATTTATATATTTACACACAGATCTGTACAATTTTTACATGTTCCTACTGATAAATGCATTAGAAAAGAGTCATAAGGAAATACAGAGTCCTGTCACACGTCGGCGCTCGAGGAGACCTGTGACAACCTGGGGTCAGAGTCGATCTCGAAGCGGTAGTGGTAGCCCTCCCACACCTCCCTGCAGGCGTCCCGCATGTCGTAGATCCGCTTCTTGATGCCCTTGCGGTTGAGATAAAGTACAAAAAGGAAGATGAGGCCCACGAAGCCCAGGACGATGCCCAGGAAGACGTACGAGGTCTGCAGAGCGAGGTCTGCCCCCGCATCCCTCTGTTGGCATCCCAGAGTCAGCGTGCCCACCGCGAGCATGGAAGTGTTCCTCATGCTGGCCGGGAAGCTGCACACCAGGCCGTCGGCGTTCCTGATTCGATCCTGAGATCTGTTGAGCCACAAGGCGAAAGGCTCAATCCCGCAAGTGCACGTGAACGGGTTCTCCCCCAGAAGAAGGTCGGCGTTGGGCAGGGAGTCCAGCTCTCGCAGACCCTCCTCGGGCACCGTCTTGAGGGCGTTGAGCGTGAGGTCCAGCTCCTCCAGCTGCTCCAGACCGGAGAAGGTGGAGTTGTGGATGGCCACCAGGGAGTTGTTGGAGAGCTGGAGCCGCCTCAGGCTGGTCAGGTGGGAGAAGATGCGCAAGGGTAAGAAGATGAGGCCGTTGTGGGACAGGTCCAGTCCCCGCAGGTTCCCCAGGGAGCTCCAGCGGAAAGACGTGGCCAGGTCCATCACCACCGAGTGGTTGTAGAGGGCTCGGCTCAGGTTGAGCTCCCGCAGGGACTGGTTCTGGACGGTGAAGGCCTCGGGGTGAATGACGGCCAGCTGGTTGTTACTCAGATCCAGGGAGCGGAGGCTGCGGAGTCCAGCAAATGTGTGGGATTCCACCTCGGATATTCTGGATTTGAAGACACCAAGAGAGACCAAGAAAGTTTAAAGACTTATACTAGTGCTGATTAAAGTGTAACTGTGGCTCATTATGGAAATACAACTGAGGATGGCTGCGATTTGAATTAACATTGAAACCAACAAACCTCAAAATTCAACTTTTGAATATGGTTAACTTCATATCAACCGAGCATCTTCTCATTTGACTTAAAGGATGTGCTTCTCCGTGCTATAATATTCAATACAATAAGAAAAAGGCACAGGAGCATCAAGAAGACTCTCACCTGTTATTACTCAGAGACAAGTTGGTCACATTGTCCAGACCTTTGAAAGACTCCGGTCCGATGCGGCTGATCTGATTCCCGGTAACGAACAGATTCCTGGTGTACCCCGGGATCCCGGTCGGGATACTCTGCAGGTCTTTGGAGACGCACTTCACGGTGTGAGCCGCCTCCGAGCACTCGCAGCGCGGAGGGCACGACGCGTGAACGCAGCAGAGGAGCGCGCAGAAAACAATGCAGTGCGTTAAATCCAGCATGTTCAACGTGCAAAAGGCAATCGGAGTGGAGGGAAAAAGATAGAAAAACACACGGGGAAATTTAGAAAAAAAAAAAAAAAAGGAAGGGGGGCAATAAATAAAACGATCAGCTCCTCCGAGACGTCATTCTCATCCGCTGTCCCGGCTGGGAATGCGCCCTCAACTTTGCATCTGTGCAGAAAGTGTGGCCGGGAGGCAGGCTGTGATTTCCATGAGAACAGAGGCGAGGGGTCGAGCTGATCAGAGGGGGTGCTTGATCCTCCGCCGTGGCAAAGCGGGGCGTCGCTATACTTCTCTAACAATGAAGTTAAAAGGACCATCGACTATAGTGCAATGATCTGCGGGGAGGGGCTTCTCTCCTCCTGCCTCCCAGTCGCTCTGCTCGCTCTGGATCCACCAGATCTTCCCCCCTCGGCTTCCAGCAGAAGCTGCATGTGCCGGTGGCGGTGGGCAGTGAAGAGGAAAAGAGAAAGTGGATCACCTCTCAGGATTAACCAAATATATAAAGTCCTTCAGCTGTGTCTGAGCTCAGATCACAGTCTGATAATGTTTGCAGATCACAATAAAAGAAGCAGAGCAGGAGTTATGTTTTATATAATAAAGTAAGAAAAAACACAAAGTCGTTTCATTTATGCAAATTTCATTTCTAATACACGTTTCTTTAATGAAATGCAGTGAGTCACATAGTTTCACTGCTATAGTTTGATGGATCTGGTGTCTCAGGTCATTCCCCTCTACCCAGGTGGTATGGAGAAGTGGGGGAGGGGTGTTTGGTGGGGGCCAGACTGCAGACCCTTTGATCCCCCCCACAACACCCCTTGTTCTTGACTACTGTGATGCTCTTCAGGATAATGGCCGCTGAGTGGGATATGCTAGCTAGTGGAGTATCAAAGCTGTGACGGCTTTTCCTTCCTTAATGTTTATTCTGACAGATGATAATGATTATTACAGGAATCACTTCAGAGTGTGTTTATAGAAACTCACAGGGTAGGGGAGGGGGGGCTTGGCCTTTCATGGCTCACAGAGCCTAGAAATCCTAACATCATCCCTCCTGCTGACAGTCTGATGAAACACAGTCGTCATAATTCAAGGACGGAAATTCAATGTAAAAGAGAGAGAAAAAAAACTCCCACAAATTTCTACAATAATAGACATCTTTATTGGTATTATAGCTGTAAGTCATAAACACATTCAGAGCTCACACAGTCACTTGCAGGAGTCTTAAAATTCCCAGCAGGCCATATGATCTGCAGCATAAAAGATATTTTTTAAGGGATTAGAGAAACAAAAGAGGGTTTGGAAAATTGCAGACTGGTATAAGTATTGATGGTGGCACTAATAATAGCATCCCCAACTGCCTTTTGTCAACCGTCTGAATCGCCGGGACCACAGGTCTCCACATTCCTGGACCTGGCTCTTGGATACAACAAGGCACCGAAGCAGGCCACGTCCAAACCCATTGAAATGGTCTCCAGTGAAGTTTGGCGGTCTCGCACATGCACTCACAACAAAGGACTGGTGTGTTATTTATCTATCTATCTCTCTTTCCTAAAATACACATAGGCTTATATACTGTATTTCTGTGTGTATAGCGGTGGGATGACAATGTTCGTCAGGTGATCTCAAAGGGCTTTTTCATTCTTAGCTCGAAAATGTGATGAATGAGCTGATTCACTGAAGAACAAGTGACGTATTCAAGGACACGGTTTGGCTCCCGTTTTTTTTTTCTTTTTCTGACGTTTAGCTCGATCACAGAGAACCAAAGAGGTTTTCACTTCTCTGTTTGTTTCTACGGGTGGAAGTCTTGACACAGATGTAAAATGTCACCCCAGTTTAGGCAATAATGAGCGTATTTCCAGATTTCTTTTTTTAAACCCATGCTACTTATAGTAACACCACTCTGAATGCGTGGCTACCAGTCAGCTCACTCAGTTTTCCAATAAACATAAATATTTCAGACTTTAGGGCACTTCAACACTAGTTACTAGTGGCACAGAACAAAAAAACAATGTGTTTTCTTTCATAGACTTCTTCCACTTTTTAAATTGAGGTCAGGTTCTCTGTTTCCTTCTTTGTTTCCTTGTTTTAGTGCTTAGAGAAAATGACTGTGCAGCTCTTGTCTACACAATCTGGAGCTACGCCCAGCACGGGGCTATGCATCGAATCAACATTAACTCAAGCAGGCCTGTTACAGTCTAATTTATTATTTATTCTTGCAAGATTTACCAGCAAATCACATAACAGTTGAAAGAGATTAAGATAAAGATATGGAGTAATAAATATAGAACTCATTCAATAGGCAGGTGGCTGCAGTGAAATGCAGCTGATTATTAATCAAAGAAGCCACAGTATGAAACATGAACAGTCTCTCTCAAACACTCGTATATTCTTGCATGCATGCAATACACACATGCTGGCATGCAATCACATGCTCTCTCTGATTGTGTGCATTGCTAAGACGCACACGCACGCACACACGCACTCGCTGCACAGCAGAGATGATATGCAGAAACAAAAATGAGGCAGTAAATTATTGAAAGGATAAATCTGTAGCAAGCGATCAAGTCCGCAAAGTATATAAAGAGCACCTGGTGTAACGGAGTAATGTGTGTTCAAATATTTACAGGCAACGTGGGTGAAGAAGACACACAAGAGGCCGAGGAGTATCTCAGCTCGGCGAGGAGAGCACAGTGTGGAGCGCTAGCCCTGCCTAGCGTCAAAAAGCCTTACCACTGGGTCCAGCCGGGACGCTCACACGTCTAAAAGGACACCTACTCTGGATTATTGCAGGATGTTGGCCGCTACGTGTCAAAAGCTTTGTGAAACAGCGCTGACATTTCACAGTGACCTTCCAATCTGATCTGCAGAGGTGGAAAACAGCAGGAGCGACGCTGATCAGGCGCTGGGTGGGGGGATTGGAGGGTGGAGGGGGGGTGGGGGGTGTGTGTGTATGGACTTGGGGATATTCAGCAGGGGTTTTGGTGAGCGAGAAAAACCTGAGGATCCTGGCTACCTGCTGCTTCGGGCAGCGCCGTGGACAAAGAGAGGGCCCGACACTTTTTTTTTTTTTTCCTGTTTGATTGCAAACAATGAGGGGATTTAAATCTGCTCAGCCAAAGCCATGGCAACGGATTTTCAAGTGCCAACCATCATGTGGAATTAACTCCTGTTTTTTTTCTTTCTTTCTTCTTTGACGCATCAAAAACAACAGAAAATATCACGCATAGAGGATCCGTGTGTGAGAGAAAGCTTGTTTTTTTTTTTAGGCACTGGCAACTTGCTTCTTCATGATGAAGAACAGGCTCCGACATCGACAGGCTTTTCCTTCGATAACTTTGGGCTGTTCCCGGTGAAGAAGTTCCATATTCAAGGACACAGTTTGAGTTGGTCTTGCATTCTCCTACATTTGGCACAAGTGTAAGAAAAAAAACCTTGTACTCGGTCTGTTGGTTTCCCCACAGCCACATTCACTGAGGTTTTGCTACAATCATTGCACGGGTGCTCTGTAGTTAAAGGTATGAAAACATCGATCGTAAACCTACTGAAGTAGTACATGAGGTGGTCTCGTGTGATGCATGTCGAACAGATCTCTGAGAAAATATTTCTTCTTTTTTTTTTTTTAGAAGACGCAGACTTTCTGATATTCTATAGAGTTAGTCTGATAGGAGTAAGAAAAACGCACAAAAATACAAACTGCTCTGGCGTGTTGAAGTTGCAGTGCTGTAGAAGAGCTACATTAGATCAAGCATGAGATGCGATAAATTCCCTAGAAAGGCATCTAATTGATTTAACATGTTTGTGCTCCCTGGAATAAACATGGAATCCCTGGAAGCACTGAATTATGGGATTGCACTCCCGATCCGTTACAAAGTAAGACCATCAAAAAATCTAAAAGCGAGGCATGGATGTGTTCCCATCTGGGAAAATTCAACGATGTACAGTACATACGCACTAGAAATGCGGCTTCACACGTTCTACACTTTGCAGGTGGCGATGGCTTCAACCTGCTGTCAGACTGTCAATAATCATCATCCAGTGAGGGTGTTTGAATGGTCCTGGTAGTTGTTGTGGCGGTGGTGGTGGTGGTGGGTTGGGGGGGTGTTCAGTCTCTTCTCTCAATATTTCTGAATTTAAATGAATTTTTCGTCACCACTTCCAGCTTCACCACTGGAGTAATGCCGCTAACAGGCCGCCTTGCTCCCCGCAAAAACCCAGCCTTTGCGTTGGTACACGTGTGTTTGGACATTTTCCTGTTCAGCGTTCTCTTGGAGGGCGATAAGTCTTTTATCTCCTTGGGTTTTTGCGTTTTGCCTCGACACCGTGCGATGCCCCCGCCCTTTAGCTGTTTTCAAAGGTCAATCCCCCCCACGTTCCGACCTGCAGGGGTTCCACCGTGTCCTAACCGGGCCTCCCAGGTCACCGCAGGTTGAGGGACAGGGCCACGGTCAGGATGATGCCCAACAGCATCAGGAAAGGCAGCCAGGTCTTCAGGAAGCCCGCACAGCTGGAATCAAGAGAGATGAGACCAGAAGGTGAGGACACATGGAGACGGAGACACAAGACTAATCAAGTGTTAACCTGTTCTTTAAACCACTAGCTTGCTGTAACAGTAACAGTTGTTTCAGTATGGCATGTAGCGATGCCATATTTTCACATTACTATCCCCCTTTGTCCTGAATGAGGAATCTGAATGAAGAATGAAAGGATGTGTATGATGGAGCAGGAAGTCAACTCAGATCTATACGTAGTTTAACTCTGTGATGAAATGAAACGCAGCCTGAAGACAAACAGCCTGGTCACCTGCTCCGGTCTTTAAGCCACTACAAATCTGAGTTCTCACTAATCCTGTTTGTGCAGCTGGTTTCATAACTGCAGTTTACAGATTTAACAGAGTCTGGATGGTTTTTGTCCCACATGGAAGCTTCATAGTCAACAGCGAGTAGTTGAAAAATACTTCTTCAATAATCTCCAGAGGCTTTCTGGGATGTGTAGTCCATTCTTGCACCTATAAAGGGGCCTTCTGCAGGAACGTCCTACATACTGTTAATACTTGTAGAATCAGGGCTCTCTCCCTCCCCCCCCCTCTCTCTCTTTTACTCTCTCTCTCGATCATGTCTGAACCCTAGGGATCCCACAGAAACCTCATTCACAAGCTTTAGCCCCGTTTCTTATTGCTGCACTAAAGAGAGCAGCTGGGGTTTATAGGACTGCTGCTAAAATCAGCTTTTAAGGTAGATAACATTAAGATATTTTTGGACTAAAGGTGACAATGAAGCTCCTACTAGATGTTTACTTTGTCTTCTCATGACAAGATCACTCTAAGTAGCTAATGTTTGCATGAACCAAACAAATTCTGAAGTCCATAACATGTTTTTGGATACTTCCTGGTGATGCTCTGTCAGGCCTGAATTGTATCAATCTTTACTTCCAGCTTGTTTCAGCGGCTTGTGTCATAAACAACCCACTGACTGACTATTTAATGTCTATTATGATCACAATGAGTGGGCAATCTAGCAGTGTCATATCACAACTTTAACTAAATCAGATGGTGGATCAGATTTATAACTAAAAAGACTGTGATATAAACTTTTAGTCAGATTTCACACCTATAAAGCTGCATTATTCAAAACTTGTCCAACAACTTCTACACTGTTCACCCATGACTGATGAGGTCATCCTCTCATAGCTATCAGCTATTGTTTCATTTTCAATCCCAATGTGCTGGAGTGGAGCCACGACAATAAAAAACCAATCAGTCATAATGTTGGACTGGACTTTGCAGTGTCCAGACTTTTTGTTTCTGTATGAAAGAATGTGTCCATTCATAGTGAGTCCTCTTTATGTTTTGATTGAGACAAGACTGTTTTCATTTTATGTTTGTCACAGGCTGCACAGTGAAAGCTGCATATTGGCAGAGCAGCAACAGCTTCTGTCCTCCATCTGTGTCTACACAGGGTACGTTCAGGAACAGTCATTTACATTTGTAAACTAGGAGAACATGAACTTGAAGCTGAAGATTGTGCATCGTTTTTTGGCTAAAACACTAAAATCCAGTGAACACAACAGACAGTTGTATGAATGTCAATAGACAAATACAGAAGTGACTGAAGTTAGTAGTAATTGGACCATTAAAGGGATAGTTCAACATTTTGGCAAATTCGTCTATTGCCATAATCCCTATAGTCATAGGAGTTGGTTCATTACATTTAATTATCAGTGCATGTTGTTTTGAGACCCGGGGGGCCGAGATGCAAGCTGCTCAACGAACACAATGGAGGTGAACGGTACAGGTCCCCTGTGACCTGCACATTCACTACGCTATGAAATAATAATGTAACATTACGAGACTGAGTTGTTTTCAAGGCAGATGCATAGCCAGAAATACATTCCAGACACGGCTGCTGGACGGAGCGCAAGTAGTTCTGAGTATTTGCTTCATGTTTCGTAATGTTATATAATTATACATGATTATCTCATAGCGTGGTGAATGTGCAGGTCACAACTTGTCCACAAGAGCGTTTTGCAGTTGTTGGATTGTGTATTTGATGAGTTTGAAGAGAGACAGGGGACCTGTACCATTCACCTCCATTGTGTTCTCTGAGCAGCTCACGTCTCTGCCCCGCTGATCTCAAAACAACATGCACCTGATAATTAAAGGTAATAAACCTGTGACTATAGAGATTATGGCAATAGGAGAATTTGCCAAAATGTTGAACTATCCATTTAATTATATCACTCCAGTAAGCTGTTACCCCATGACAGCCCATCTTACCTGACATGCTTTCCGTGGATCAGAGCGAGGAGGCAGAGGTTGACCATGTTCCATGAGGTACTGTTTTCATATCGCATCAGATTCAGAGCCATGGCGACATGTGAGTGACAGTTGTCACAGCAGAGGTTGTGCTTTGGGAAAAACAAAAAGTTGAAATTAATTTCCACCTATTTGATTTTCATATCTGAATAACAGCACATGTAAATAAAATATTACCATCCTGTGCTTGTACTCCTCTGAGGCGTCGTGCACCGCCGTGTCCCAGGCGTTGGAGCCGCTGGCGTAGACTTTGCTGACGTCGAGCATCCAGTATCTACAGTCATGGAGAAAAAACAAGCTCTGCTGTTGTATGGAGCACAAGTATGACCACAGGTCCTCGATATTTCTGTGTAGCAATTAATTCACTTACTTTGTTGGTCTTCCAAAAGCCATGTTGTCTTCCTGCAAGAAGAGGAAAAAAATATTACAACCATATTACCACCTACAGTACCACTTCAAATTAGATCATGTGATCACCAGTGGTGTGCCCATGTTGAAGTTTGTTTCTATAGTACAAATGTCATGAGCGCACTGACACATTCTGCAGGAATTTTTTTTTCAAGGAGCAAGATCTTGTAAAATAGTTTAACTTTTCCATCACAAGACTGAGTCTGCAAACGGCTCAATAAAGCATATCAGTGTCTGCTCTGTCGTTTGTTGTGGTGCATCTCATTTGTGTCACAGGCTTTCATGAACACCCACCCTCCTGAAATCAGATATGCTGAGTGGGCTTCAAGGCTCTGGGTCGCATTTGTGTTCCGTTAAAGCTGCAGCCCTGTGAGCCTTGTGAATGGGATCACTGCTCTGACATGAGGTGCTGACAATATAGGACTTGGGAAAGTAAAGTTAAACCTGTTTTGCCCTGTAAAAAGGTTTGCCATGGCCCTGCACCGGCCAATAAAATGCTTGCACGTGCACCCTCCTGGTAGCTTATCTTGTATCATGGATGATGTGTTTCTGCTGTTTAATTTCAAATCACCATGGTGAGAAAAAATACACAGAAGCTGTGAGTTTGGAGTTTGTTTGTCATGTTGTGTTTTAGTGTCTGTGAAGTCTTCAATTTATCACTTCAACTGTCCAGTGTTTATGAGTTGGATGATTCAACTATATTTGGTTACATGGGTTTGCATAACACAAACAATTAAAAGTGTTGTGTAAGATTTTGGACATAAAAAAAATGTTTGAAACAAACTGAAAGTACGGCTAGAGAGCAGCTAAGTGATTTAAGGAACGGGAGAGGTTTGAGAAACATCTTTTGACATTTGGAAATGCTTGTTCTGCTGTAAATCAAAGTTTCCACTGGAATCTAATGTAAGAGACTGTAAATGCCAGTCTCTAAGGAGCAAGTTACAAACTTTCCACAGACTGTGGTGAGTGTAAAACATAAGGTTTGGTAGTATAGAATAGCAGAACAGAGCCTGGAGTTCAACACCATTCATGTTTCATAACAAGAATTACATACAGAACCAGTCAGAAGTTTGGACTCACCTTCTCTTTCAATGTGTTTTCTTTATTTTTTATTACTTTCTACATTGCAGATTCAAACTGAAGACATCAAAACTATGAAGAACACATATGGAAACAAAAAAGTGTTAACCAAAGCAGAATGTGTTTTATATATTGTATTTTTCTAAGTAACCACCTTTTGCTTTGATGACAGCTTTTTGCAAACTTTTCATTCTCTCATCAGCTTCATAAGGTCGTCACCTGGAACGGTTTTCCAACAGTCTTGAAGGAGTTCAGAGGTGCTCAGCACTTGTTGGCTGTTTTACCTTCACTCTGTGGTCCAACTCATCCCAAACCATCTCAACTGGCTTTATATAACAATTTGTTTTAATTGACACTTTTGTGTTTATTTCATAATTCTATATGTGTTCCTTCATAGTTTTGATGTCTTCAGTATGAATCTACAATGTAGAAAGTAATACAAAAAAGAAAAAACATTAAAAGACAGGGTGTGTCCAAATCTTTGACTGGTACTGTATGTATTTAGTGCCAGATCTTCTCACATAACTTAACTTCCAAAGACCCAATTTTGTTATTTGGAGCATTAACAAGCAGCACCCTCGTCAATGAGACAGTCCATGTGGACTCCCAATTTTGGGCTGTAAACGGTTGTCTGCATATGGATGTGTTACTTCACACCCATTATGGCAGACTTTGCTTAGTTTTATACAAGCAACAACATTTCGTCTGAATCAGCCTGTGTGAGCCACTGTCAACACTCACTGAGACAAAGTAAGGCCCAGCAAAGTCCCGGATGACTCCAGTGGAAGTACAGATTCCCATGTGACCGATGAATGGAAGCAGCCATCTGAATGAAAAAAGCAAACAAAAAAACATGCAAAGTTTACGTTATGTTTATTTTATTTGATATGGACATCACAAGTACACAGAGACTGTCCCAGGGGACAGACCAGATGCTTTTGCTTAGGTGTGTGTAGCACATGTACTAATTTTCAACACCAGAGGAGGCTTTTCTAAAAACACAGAGCATATGATCAACAATAGAAAATAAAGCAAACAAGTTTTGATTTTAGCCATACTTTGAGCCCTCTGTTAAAAACATTGACATCAGTCTCCAGTTTTAAGTGAGTGGGTAGAGACGTTAACCCCTTTCACTGAAAAGGCAGACTGTCCAGATGATGTTGTGCACCTGGCAACAATACAGTCACTACTGTAGGAAGCTTGTGTGTTTACATTACAACATAAATGAGAAAACACATGGATGTGTAACACAGATGTGTTGTAGGACAGACGGTGTAACAAGCTATTCACTTTTCCCCCAAAGGTTCAAATGTCAGACAAAGTCCACAGACGCTGTTGTTGTTGAAGTGGTGAGTGCCAGCCAGCACTGTGGAATAGGAAGTAAAGGCAACCCACGGACACAAACGCACCACAGCTCTAAACTAGGCTAATTTAAAACTAGTCTGATGACAACGTTTACAACGCTTCAATTAGCAGATATAAACGGCATCACTTATCCTGGTATTGCTGTGGTGAGAACATAATAACTTTCTAACAGCTTAGCCCACAGCTCTGTAAACTTGTTTTTGAGTTGTTTCGTTGGACGTCTGCTGTTTACTGTGCTGGGTTCATTTTGTGTGTTATTATTCGCCTAAATGCATTTCTGTTTAAATTTAAACTCATAAAATGTTACATTTTAAATGCACATGCGTGACTCCGTCTCCTGTCGACAGCAGAGTCGCTTTGACACAACGCGTTAGTTAAATGGAAACCAGCAACAGGATGGTATTGTACGTGTGCTAGCTAGCTAAGCTAGTGAAGCTGTCACTTCGTCCCCCGAGGTTTTTTTTGGTCAAAAGGCGACTCGCTACACCGGCGGCGGTAACTCACGATAGCACGGGGATAGGTGTCCACACAATACAGTAAGGGTAGCGGCTGGTTTCTGGGTTAATTTTCTCAGAGGCTATGTGGTAATTCTTCATGGTGTCTTTTTCAACAACATCCGCCATCATCAGCTGTGGAAAATGAACTTCATTTGTCCCACTTGCAGCTGCGTCAAGTCGGACACAGACAGCGAACGAGACCGGAAATAGTTTCAAAATAAATCACATACGCGTATTTTTAGCCACTAATAAAGAGAAGCAACCGGATTACATGCCGCTGACAATGTTACTACTAGGAGGATATATGTATTTTTTGCTGACAATCATGAAAATCATGCAAGGTAATTAGATATACGCAGCAGTGGAAATGTGGGAGTTGGAAATGTTTTATTTTGAAAGTTACAACTTCAGGCTCTCCCGCTTATTCAGGCTAACTTGATAGTCTTGTGTTGCTTGGCAGCCAGAGCAGTTTCCGGGGTTTCTGTGAGCCAGATATGGATGTGTAGCACAATTGTTTCTTCATGGACCAACAAGGTCTATTTGAAAGTGACGACATGCTTGTATTGATGCAAATTTGCATCCAGTGCTTGTAAACAAACAGCTAACATGTAGAGTTCAGCATCATGTTGAAAAAAATATTAAGTGACAAACTGAATTTATTAGTTTTAATTATAAGTGTGTAGCTACAGGTCATTAGGCCAAGTCAACCAATCACAGAAATGTGGGGTGGTTTGTTGTTGTTTTTTTGCTTATTGTATCATGTCTTGTTTGAGCTTACGGAACCAGTTGATATAATTTATTTGAAGTAGCTAATTTTTGAGGCACATTTGTTCAATGTGTAAATTTGCTGCTTTTCTTATTTCTCAGTTTTAGAATGTGAATATCTGTTGGTTTTGCACCAACAAAATAATGAAGACGTCACCTCCACCTTTATAAGGAAATCATAACAGGAATTATATTCAATATTTTTAGAGATCAAACATGACCATTCAAGAGAATCATCAATCTGTAGGCTAGTGAAAATAATCACTAATTGCAGGCATTGTCGATAGGTTTACAAGCGTCAAGGGTTAAAGCCTATGGCCTTTGACAGATGATGAGGCATTCATTCATTTATTTTGTGACCTTTACACTCATTCAGGCTGTAAACATAATTACACTAACACACTAACACTGTCGTGAGGAATCACAGTTCAGGAGCTGCTCTGTTGAAGGTGTTATAGCTACTGCACAGACTGCAAACCACATGTAACAGTTTAAAAACAGCGTTACTAAAACCTTAACTGGCTCTGTGTCCACTTCAGGAGAATGATCCTGTATATTAGGGCTATAAGGGATAAAATAACAAATATCTTGATTTTCATCATGAGAAACAACACACAATGAACTACATTAATATAATAAAAGTCACAGTTTGCGACCATGTGTGCTGTCATCTCTGTAACTCCAATAATACACTGAAAACCATACATTAACCACCCAACCACCCGATTCATAACAACTCCTCTCAGTCTCCAGGGCACATCCATGTCATACTGTGACATTTGTTTGGTTAGGCTATTTGTTATTTGTTATCACCGATTCTATCACCGTATATGTCCAACATGAGACTCAGCTTTCTGTTGTCACAAATAAATCTCAAACAATAAAAGTGAGTTTTGAGTTTGAATGGTAATTTCCAGGTCTATTAACGCACTTGTAGCCTACCATTGAATCTATGAAGTTAATTAATGGTTTAATGACATAGTTGTTCAATGCTTTAACTTCAATGCAGGTTATTGCAGACAGCTTCTGTTTGTCTCCATGCCAGCTACACAGAGAGCTCTCCAGCACAGCAGAGGTGGAGGGCTGCTGCAGCTATCGAAGGAGTTATCTGTGGCAATGGTGGAAATGGAAACAAAGCTGAGCCCTGGGGATCTGCTGGGGCTCTGTGTACTCCATACTACGTCCTATTAGATGTGACAGGTGATATATTGTGCGAAGGGCAAAAACAAACTACTCAGCAAAAGCGGGCAGACATTGATAAACGAAGGCACACCGGGCTCATGATCGGGGAGCTGAGGGAATTCTCCGGCAAATGCCACCTCGATATCTGGCTGAGCCATCCAACCCAATTAGGCCAGAGGATGTGCTGCTTTAAGGACTGTAACTCAGCGATGGGTTATCCATTTCAGTCAAAGGTTTGAAAAGTAAAATGTCAAGTGTCTTGCTAGTCACCACTTCGGCTCCCTAGACTGTGTAGACCCAGCTAAGAAGTGAAATCACAGTTTAATTCTGTACTTTTGAGACATCACAGAGGATGTGGATTTATCAGCGCGGGGGCTGTGAATTAAAAGTAAAGTTAAAAAGTTGTATTTCCTGCTGGTTAAATAAGGCTCTGATTAAGGAGAGAAAAATCACTCCCCGTACGGTCGTTTTCAAGCCACGCAGCACTTTCCCACACAACGCAACGTCACTTTAAAGACTCCCAGGGGGTGAAGCGCTTTTTTTATTAAAGGCAAATGAAACCTGTGTCTAAGAAAACGCACACAGATACATTTCCAGTAATGAATCTACCCATCGACTGAGTGTAATTTGTTGAACTGTGATATTGATTTTCTGTTCTCCTCACTACAAAGCACTGAGCTTCAATTTTTGCATCGGGGGTTGTTACAACTTAACCCACAGTTTATGTTGTGGGAGTCCCAGGTGACCAAAAGGTTGCAGATATTCCCCTGGAGACTGTGCAGCAGTCAGTTTGTGATCTTATTCAAAATTTTGTGAGGGGAATTTGCACCACTACAGCAGAATGTCAAATGGGAGAAATGAGAGGAAATGGCAGGTCCTGCATACTAACCTGGCACTGGGGCCCTGTGTCACTTCATATTGTCCTCGTATTGCACACATTCCTAAATATCAATCAAGTTATTGAAAAGTATCTACAGTTATTGAAAAGTATCTAACCAAACATGAGTAACATGTCAAACATAGGGCAGTAATATGATCACAGAACATGAGCAGTGCTTGGTTTCTGCAGTAAATGATGGTTGATGCATTCAGAACGTTCCTCAGACTCATTATCTATAAATAGCAAGAAACATCTTCCCAGTTAATGAACCATGAAATGTGTTCATAAAACATCCAACTGTCGATTTTCTAAACTGCTTCTCCTGCTCATGAGGAGTGAAAACTATCAAATGAGTTCATTTCTGCATGAAGTCTGCTCTCTGCTGTGGCCAGTGTGGTTAAAACAAATGGAACACTGCCCCACTGTGGATCTATGGGGGAGCTACTGGGCTCTTTGTAGTGTGGTGTTCAGAGAGTTTCACTGTAGCCTATGTAGAATCAGCTGTATTTTCCCCATTTCTTTATTCACAAATAATTACAGAGACAAACTCAGTGCTGTAGGACACTTCAGTTCCTCATACAGGATGTTGTCAGTTTTATACATGGAACATTTATCCATCAATTACTCATAGGGGATAATAACAATACAGATATCATTGAAGATGAAAAAAAAACGGAAAATAAGCAAGATTAATGTTGAAATAACATAACGTGAAGAAAAGAAAGTTAATTATTAAAATGATAACTAAAAAAAATAAGGAATAGGAGCTTTGGAGATTTTTTGAGGGAATTTTGTGAATAATAAAAATGTTAACTATGCATGTAAGGGTATTCATCCATTATGTTACTCTGTACGTTTACTGTACATGGGTAGGGTGTTGCTGCTACAAGGAATTGTGGGACAGCGTTATCGCGGTTCCTTTTGTAGGTAGACCTAAGGAGATAAGATAGGAAGCATCGAAACTCCTTATCATTTAGAGAATTCGACGAGCTCTTATCGTGGCTGCGCTGCCGTCCCTCAGTGGTTTCCCTCGATCAGGGACCTCCCCCAACAACAGCTCTGTTCATTTACTGTGAGAATCCAAGTAGGCTGCAAACAAACAAACAAACAAACAAGAAAGTAGCTGTACCAGGGAAACAGGTTGAACAAAATCTGTCTTTATGTCACAGGACACTGGTCAGTTAAGAGAGAAAACAAAGCACCTGCACATTGTGTAGATATCCCCTGTCATCTCCAAGCCCCCACCATATGCAGTTTCACACACCCATACAGAAAACCAGTATAATACATGGGTTCTATTAGATGTCTTTATTAAATATTTGATAACTTACCATCCTTAATTGTGTACATGCAGTCATCTTTTACATTTACAAAATGACAGAAGAAGGGCCTGCAGCAAAGGTTTGCATAGTGCCTATATGGTCTATAAGGACTTTGCTAGTACCCCCCTCCCCCTACTGTCCTATCAATTAAAGGCAAAAAAAAACAAACTATAATTAAACAGCTCCGGAGTAATTTTGATGGTTTAATAAATGACTTGTAACTAGTTCCAGGGAGAATGGAGGTTCTCTTCCTTCCACCTAGCGTCTCTTGGCTGAAAACCAACTTTGCGAGATCAGCACCTCTGACCCGGTGTCCCAGCTCTCGTCTATGTGGCACCATGAAACAAACACGCCCCGTAACCTGTAATCTCTTGACAATAAAGTATTTATGATAAGACTACACAAATATACATGTTGTAACATCGTATGATATATAACATTATGTACCGCTCTATTGATTGCTTTGTTGAAAACAAATGCACATGGCCAGGAGGAGGGTTAGAAAAACAGAGGAAAAGAGACCGGACCTGCATAGCTCCCCTTTCAGGGTTATTCTTTAGTCTTATTTGTGTTGATAAGGATATCATTAATGTCGTCAGGGAATAGTGGGTCACATGGCGGGCTGAGATATCTGGGTTACACTGAAGTAAGCAAACAATAGACAAATGATGACAATAAATAACTAGAAAAAGCATTTCCAAGAATGGAAATGGTGTGACTGCTGATAGCAACTGAACGCTGTTGCAGAATTAGCAAATAGTGCAAGCTGTGATCACCATACAAATGTTTGACCAAGGTCAGAATCGAACCCACATCCTCATGGTCTTTAGACTTCCACTCTGCCTCTAGGCCACAGTGCACACACAGTTGCAGAGACTGTTGTCTGTTAATGATCTGCACACTGTCAACATCAAGAAAGCTTGAGAGTCAAGCTTGAATGACTTAGAATGAAAATGTCTGTGAATTTCAGGCTGAGCACTAACCATATGGCCACAGAGAACCTGAGTTACAATGAGCTTTATACTATGAGGAATCAAAGACTGTCCAATGACAGCTGAATAATTGGAATCAAAAGTCAAGCAATGAAGTGAAAAGACTGAGGCAGGAATCAAACCCATGACCATATGATCACTAAACCTTTACTCTGCCACTCGGCTACAGAGAGCACACTGCTTTCAAAACTGTTGTCATTCATTGTAATGTGATGATGTGCTGCAAACTGGTATGAGTAATCAAGGAGATAACAAACACCTCTAACCAATTGAAGGCGGGGGAGGAGAGCAGAATTCAACATAACATAACAAGAGTTCTTCCCTTGGATTCGAACCAGTGACCTTAGGGTTGGCAAACATCCACCCTAACCCCTACACTACAGTGGAGTTGTGGAGAAGAGAGGTTGAGACTTTGATGAATGTGAGATTTTTTGTGAAAAAGTTAAATATTTTAAAAAGTATAAATAGTTAAAAAGAGAAAAGTAATGCCGATAAAGTTCAAAAAAAGCTGCACGTTTTGATATATGAATTGTTGAAATAGCACAAAGTATGAAGGACTAGAAGAAGACCGTAAAAAGGCGGAAGAAAATGGCCAAACAGAAGAACAATAGTGTGACTGCTTCAGCAGTCACACTAATTAAGACTAGAAAAAGCATTTCCAAGAATGGAAATGGTGTGACTGCTGACAGCAACTGAACGCTGTTGCAGAATTAGCAAATAGTGCAAGCAGTGATCACCATACAAATGTTTGACCAGGGTCGGAATCGAACCCACATCCTCATGGTCATTAGACTTCCACTCTGCCTCTAGGCCACAGTGCACACACAGTTGCAGAGACTGTTGTCTGTTGATGATCTGCACACTGTCAACATCAAGAAAGCTTGAGAGTCAAGCTTGAATGACTTAGAATGAAAATGTCTGTGAATTTCAGGCTGAGCACTAACCATATGGCCACAGAGAACCTGAGTTACAATGAGCTTTATACTATGAGGAATCAAAGACTGTCCAATGACAGCTGAATAATTGGAATCAAAAGTCAAGCAATGAAGTGAAAAGACTGAGGCAGGAATCGAACCCATGACCATATGATCACTAAACCTTTACTCTGCCACTCGGCTACAGAGAGCACACTGCTTTCAAGACTGTTGTCATTCATTGTAATGTGATGATGTGCTGCAAACTGGTACGAGTAATCAAGGAGATAACAAACACCTGTAACCAATTGAAGGCGGGGGAGGAGAGCAGAATTCAACATAACATAACAAGAATTCTTCCCTTGGATTCGAACCAGTGACCTTAGGGTTGGCAACCAGTTACCCTACCCCCTACACTACAGTGGAGTTGTGAAGAAGAGAGGTTGAGACTTTGATGAATGTGAGATTTTTTGTGAAAAAGTTAAATATTTGAAAAAGTATAAATAGTTAAAAAGAGAAAAGTAATGCCGATAAAGTTCAAAAAAAGCTGCACGTTTTGATATATGAATTGTTGAAATAGCACAAAGTATGAAGGACTAGAAGAAGACCGTAAAAAGGCGGAAGAAAATGGCCAAACAGAAGAACAATAGTGTGACTGCTTCAGCAGTCACACTAACTAGAAAAAGCATTTCCAAGAATGGAAATGGTGTGACTGCTGACAGCAACTGAACGCTGTTGCAGAATTAGCAAATAGTGCAAGCAGTGATCACCATACAAATGTTTGACCAGGGTCGGAATCGAACCCACATCCTCATGGTCATTAGACTTCCACTCTGCCTCTAGGCCACAGTGCACACACAGTTGCAGAGACTGTTGTCTGTTAATGATCTGCACACTGTCAACATCAAGAAAGCTTGAGAGTCAAGCTTGAATGACTTAGAATGAAAATGTCTGTGAATTTCAGGCTGAGCACTAACCATATGGCCACAGAGAACCTGAGTTACAATGAGCTTTATACTATGAGGAATCAAAGACTGTCCAATGACAGCTGAATAATTGGAATCAAAAGTCAAGCAATGATGTGAAATGACTGAGGCAGGAATCGAACCCGTGACCATATGATCACTAAGCCTTTACTCTGCCACTCGGCTACAGAGAGCACACTGCTTCCAAGACTGTTGTCATTCATTGTAATGTGATGATGTGCTGCAAACTGGTACGAGTAATCAAGGAGATAACAAACACCTGTAACCAATTGAAGGCAGTGGAGGAGAGCAGAATTCAACATAACATAACAAGAGTTCTTCCCTTGGATTCAAACCAGTGACCTTAGGGTTGGCAAGCAATTACCCTAACCCCTACACTACAGTGGAGTTGTGAAGAAGAGAGGTTGAGACTTTGATGAATGTGAGATTTCTTGTGAAAAAGTTAAATATTTGAAAAAGTATAAATAGTTAAAAAGAGAAAAGTAATGCCGATAAAGTTCAAAAGAAGCTGCACGTTTTGATATATGAATTGTTGAAATAGCACAAAGTATGAAGGACTAGAAGAAGACCGTAAAAAGGCGGAAGAAAATGGCCAAACAGAAGAACAATAGTGTGACTGCTTCAGCAGTCACACTAATTAAAAACACTGAGCTGTAACTGGACCAAGATGGCCAAAGTGCTATAAGATTAAAGTTTAAAGTGTGCTTTGCAATGAGCTACCTCCTCCTCTTAGAGTTGAGGAGGGAGACAGCAGATGGGATGAAGGATTTTTTTTTATTAGTGTGACTGCTGAAGCAGTCACACTATTGTTCTTCTGTTTGGCCATTTTCTTCCGCCTTTTTACGGTCTTCTTCTAGTCCTTCATACTTTGTGCTATTTCAACAATTCATATATCAAAACGTGCAGCTTTTTTTGAACTTTATCGGCATTACTTTTCTCTTTTTAACTATTTATACTTCTTAAAATATTTAACTTTTTCACAAAAAATCTCACATTCATCAAAGTCTCAACCTCTCTTCTTCACAACTCCACTGTAGTGTAGGGGTTAGGGTGGCCGTTTGCCAACCCTAAGGTCACTGGTTCGAATCCGAGAGTGGAAGTCTAATGACCATGAGGTTGTGGGTTCAATTCCGACCTTGGTCAAACATTTGTATGGTGATCACTGCTTGCACTATTTGCTAATTCTGCAACAGCGTTCAGTTGCTATCAGCAGTCACACCATTTCCATTCTTGGAAATGCTTTTTCTAGTTTTTTATATCTGTTGGTTTTGATTGGTTGAAGTCTGAAAAGGGAACCAGAAGGAAGAAGCTCAAATTGTTGGTATAGTGGATGGGAGCTGTCAAACAGGATAGATAGTGCTTTATGTTGTACATATCCTGCAGGGTTTCTTGGTCCGTGCCAGTTATTTTACAGCAGACGTTGACCACTCTGGACAGTAAATTTTTGTTTTTGATATTAAGGGATTGGAACCAACAGATAAAAGAAAAAGTGAGCACATACTCAACATAAGACCGGTACAACATGTTCAACAGGGTCCTGTCGACCTGGAATTTTGCCAGCTTCCTGAGACAGTTGGTGACTGTGATTACTTTGGTCATAGTTTCTTGCACGAGTTGATAATCTTTTTCTTTTTTTTTCGCCAATAAACGGTTTAACTTCAGTTTGAGATCTCAGTTTTTGTTTAGCGCATCGGACATCCAGGCCCAACCTCAGCCTCTCAGGGAGTTGTTTGGTTGAAGTTGCTACACACACACACACCCACACAGCATAACACAATCTTACAGAACGGGTTGTTAGTCATGTAATAAAAAGTGCAACTGAAGATGAGTCATGATGAAAAGATAGATTAAAAGATGAAAAAAGAAAGGAAAAAAGTATGAATAAATGAATGAATAAATGAGTGAATCTAACGGTAATAATAATAATAAAAAAGGTCAGCTTGTACAAGGTCCTGGAATGGGAAAGTGAAATTATTGAGCTATTGAGTAAGTGAGTGTGGTGAGCAACAGGAAGTGGGTATTTGTAAAGAGATAAACAGACAGAGAGAGGGAGTGACGGAGCGAAAAACCTCAAACTCAGTAGATCGATGTGTGTTTATCGGAGGCCGCATGTCTATATTTAAAACTGTGAAGAGAAGCAGAGCCAGTGGTGATGTGTGGCTGTGTGTGACCTTTTCAGAAATTCTCCCAGTTTACTGAGTGAGAGGATGAAGATCTTGCAGATGATGGATAGTAACATGCTCAACACATTTTTTTTCTTGTTCTAGTTGGTCGCTTAGATACCTGAATTCAAGACTTTCATGGAGCTTACCAAAGGAGTCATCTCTTTGTTGATGTGCAACTATACCTTTAATTCATCCAGTGCACAAATGACTCACTAATTTCTCCCGCAGCAGTAGGCTACTTTAAACAGTTTACATATCTTAACGGGGACAGTCTTTTAAATGTGATATAAGTGATGTTGCTTTGATGAAATCCTGCCTCTAAAGTAAAACTGAAGCCAAATCTAGTCTGTATCATTGGATCAGAGTTGCCAGTGTCTGGTACACTGTGAACTAATTTCCTCCAGGACAGGTGGGAGAGAACTGTTAATTATTGCAAACACTTTTATATGAGCAGCTGGGAAACAGCTACAATTGCTTTTTAATTGCAGTTTGTGATGTTGTTTTAGTGAAATGTGTAGTCAGAGGGGGCCGATCTCATCTGATGCGTTGCTTTTTGCCTCCCTGTAGACAACCGAGGGTGTTTTGTCTTATACAAACCACTGTGAGCTCATCCTCTGACACAAATCACCCACTAATTCAGCAGTTACCAATATTTTCCAATGCATGGCCCACTTTAAAATCTGAAAACTGTTGGCAGTCCACATCCAATGCTATAAATCAGGGGTGTCAAACATGCGGCCCGCAGGTCAAAACGGGCCCACCACAGGGTTCAGTATGGTCCACGAGATGAATCTGCCAAATGTGAAAATGACATTGAGGCAAGAAGAGACATATTGGTGAAATTGCAGATATTTTTCTCAAGATATTTTAGGTTGTTCGTATGAGACACAAAAGGCAAAAACACTGTTTTTTCATGCACTGATCAATTTTGAGATTTTGGGCCACTTTTCTTCCTTAATATGAATTCTTTCAGAAAAGTGTAAAGAAATAGTAGAAAATCCACATTAACATGCTACTGTGACCCATGCCATGTCAGGTAGCCTATCATTGTAAAGCTCTCTCTCTCTCTCTCTCTCCTTCTCCTGAACAATGATGTACACTGTAAGAAAAGTCCGTAGTTTTACGGCACAAAGTACCGTGTTCATGTGAAGGAATTTTCCGTAATATTTTTTTACGGGTGTTTTCACCGTATTTGTTAAGGACGCATTGCATTGTGGGAGAAGCGGAAGCCACCAACCGCCGTTAACGGTTTATCCTCGACTAACTATCGTCTCGTCTTCGGAGTTGGGAAAGCCTTATTGCACTTCTGTGGTAAATGTTTTATTATTATTTTCTAACTAAAATAACAAATTAGCTTAACGTTGATTTAACGGTTAGTTTTAACCGGAACGTGTTCTCCAGCCTGTTAACCTGTCTTTTTTTTTTTTTTTTACCGGTCATTACGTTAACGTTACACGTTAACCCGACATGGAAGCCGGGGCTTTTAATTAGCGATAACTCTCATTCTAAACCCGGCTGGGGAAAAAAAGAGGGAAAAAGCAGCGGCGATATGTTTTGATATGAGCGTTAGCTGCTGTTAGCCACTGCCTGTAGCTCAGCTAGTTAGCTTCAACCAACTGTGTTTACATCGACATCTTAGCGCTGGTCTTGTTGCTAAGGTAACCCTGCTGCCTGCCAGCCCCTGGAAGAACCGGTTCTTAGCTCTGGCCCCGCACCGCAAGGAGTTGGTGCTGGCCTGGAACCAGTTTTAAGAACCAAGAACCGGTGCTTAGGCGGTGGAAAAGCAAAAAAACTGGTGCTAAGCTGGTAAGTTACAGAGAATGACTGTAAATATTTCGGAGTGGATAAAGTTTTCAGTGAGCTTGTGTCAGACTTGTGTGAGCTGGAGAAAAATGGCATATCTTTTGAGGATAAGATATACAGAGGTACTGTTGCATGCATAATGGGGGATAACCTGTTTTTGACGGCGATATGTTTTCATCTGAGCGTTAGCTGCTGTTAGCGATATGTTTTCATCTGAGCGTTAGCTGCTGTTAGCCACTGCCTGTAGCTCAGCTAGTTAGCTTCAACCAACTGTGTTTACATCGATATCTTAGCGCTGGTCTTGTTGCTAAGGTAACCCTGCTGCCAGCCCCTGGAAGAACCGGTTCTTAGCTCTGGCCCAGCAAGGAGTTGGTGCTGGTCTGGAACCAGTTTTAAGAACCAAGAACCGGTGCTTAGGCGGTGGAAAAGCAAAAAACTGGTGCTAAGCAGGCACTGGCTCTGGTGGAAAAGGGGTCAAAATGATAACATAGCCAAGCCATTAGCCGTTAGTTAAACCGTGCCACCATGTTGGCTTGTAATGTGTGTGAATTTAAATGTGTCTCAATGACTGACTACCTGAGGCACTGTAGATCACATAGACACCTTAACAATGTACTTCTGTCATGTGGCCATAAAGATTGTGGAAGAAGGTTTTCCTCATTCAACTGCCTTGCTGTTCACATGTCACGAACACACCCAGGCACAGGGATCAGACAAACTTGGAACAGGAGTGTGTCTGTGCAGTTAAAGTGTTCGTTCAATTTTTGCAGCAGAGAATATGCCGATGTTAAACAGCTTGTGTCTCACTTGAGTGCCCACATACAAGAGGGTCTGACTGTAACGTGTCCCTTTGATGGATGTTCTAAGACTTTTAATGTAAAGACATCCTTTTCATCTCATATTTCCAGATGTCACAGAGGGTGGAGTGCCATCCAAATAGCACCTGTTCATCTCTGTGAAGCTGCAGAACAGTATTTTCCAGGTGAGAGGGCAAATGCAGAGGATATACCTGAAGGAATTGATGTGAGTAATGCAGACCAAAGTACGGATGTTGATGTAGAGCAAAGTAAGGCTGCCGAGAGTGATGAAGTGCAAGATGCCTTCACAGAAAATCTAGCTCTGTTTTACTTGGGTTTGCAGACAAAGTATTTAGTCCCAGCCTCCACAATTACAGAGATAGCAAATGAGATGAAAACACTTCAGGATATTCAACAAGAGTATACAATAGATGTGCTAGCTCAAGAACTTCAACAGTATGGTGTTCCAACAGAAGCATTAAGATGTCTGGGGAAGAGTGTATATGAGCGGAGCCCTATGCACGAGGCCTTACATGCAAGTGGGCCTTTAACTACACACCATCGAAGGCTGCAGTATTACAAGACACACTTTAACTATGTTCAGCCTGTTGAAGTCACACTTGGCTACAATGATAGAGGGCAGAGGAGACACTATCATTACATTCCGTTACTGGACAGCCTCAGAGCACTGCTCAAAAAGGGAAGTGAAACTCAGCAGAGTTGTAACCCTCTTCTTGTTGAAGATAGTACATTTCGTGATTTCACTGATGGGCATGCTATTAGATCTAATGCAATGTTTGCCACAGACCCAGATTCTTTAAAGGTGATGCTTTTTCAAGACGCTTTCGAGGTGGCTAATCCTCTTGGATCTGCCAAGAAAAAACACAAAGTTTTAGCTGTGTACTTTACTCTTGGAAATTTCCTTCCACACCTCAGATCAACTGTTGATCAAATCCAGTTGGTACTGCTGTGTACAGAGAATGACTGTAAATATTTCGGAGTGGATAAAGTTTTCAGTGAGCTTGTGTCAGACTTGTGTGAGCTGGAGAAAAATGGCATATCTTTTGAGGATAAGATATACAGAGGTACTGTTGCATGTATAATGGGAGATAACCTGGGCTCCCACATGATTGGTAGGTTTACAGAAAATTTTAGTTTTGCTGAGTATTTCTGTAGATACTGTCTAGTCACAAGAGATGGATTTCTGTCTAACCCTCTCACAGTTTTCACTCATCGAGATCCTGCTGGTTATAATGAGTCTGTGCAGTTTTTGGAGAGTCACCCTGAAGTGACCATGCATCAGGGCATTAAAGGCAACAGTGTTTTCAACAAACTCTCACATTTCCACGTGTGCCAGCCTGGACTGCCGCCCTGTTTGGCACATGACTTGTTCGAGGGTGTTGTGGACTATGACCTGGCAATGTGTTTGCAGTGCTTAACTAAAGAGAAGTGGTTAAGTTACGAGTCACTAAATGACAGACTCAAATTATTTCCAGGTGAAAGCAGCAACAAGCCAAATGCTATTCCAAACAAAGGAACAAAGCTTGGAGGCCATGCAGCCCAAAACAGGTGGCTATTGCGGTTCCTGCCTGTTTTGGTACATGACAGAATTAAAGATGCTGACAATGCTATCTGGCAGCTGGTACTTCTTCTGAGGGAGTTAGTCGAATTTGTCTGTGCACCTAGCCTGTCAGAGTCTCAGATTGCGTACATGAAGGTACTAACTGAAGAGTATGTGGAAATGAGGCAAGAGTTATTCCCGCATTCAAAACTGAGACCAAAACACCATTATCTTCTTCACTATGCAGATTTGAGTCTACAGTTTGGTCCACTAATACATACTTGGACCATGCGCTTTGAAAGTAAGCATAGCTATTTCAAAAGATGTATCAGGTCAAGTCAAAACTTCAGAAATGTCACTAAGTCACTCGCTGATAGACATCAGCTCTTTCAGGCTTATCAGAGTCAGGGCAATTTTTTCAGCCCCCAGGTTCAGGTGTCAGACTCCACTACCTTTTATCCAGAGCTCTATGATGGTGGCATAAGGGCAGCAGTTGCACACTTTGGACTGGACTCATCTAACTCAGTTGTTACAGATAAACTACAAGTTAAAGGCACATCATATGCAAATGGTATGCTTGTGATACAGAGATATACCAAAAGACAACTACAGCTGGGGGAAATAGCGAGCATTGTTATCAAAAGTGAAACAACTGTTCTGCTTTTGCTGCGGGAGAAAACTGCCAGCTGGGTACCTGAGCTTGGCGTCTATGAAATGGACAAAAATAGTTCAGAAAAGCTCATTTGTGAAAGTCTTGACAAGCTTAATGATTATGCTCCACTTTCTTTTTACCACAGAGGTGCAAGGTTACTCATCCCACTCAAACATATGCCACTATGGAGCTTGTGAAAGACTTGATTCAGAAAGCTATGCCATTGCTCAGTAATGATGTAATGGACTCACTCATGGCTAGACTGGAGGCGATTGGAGTTAACAGTGTAGATGACCTTAACTTTGTCAAGACCGAGGATGTCGATGGAATTCTGCCCCCCATTCAGCGTAGAAGACTAATTCAAGCTTTCACTGCAGGTAAGTTTAAAGTTACTTTGATTTTTTTCCCCCACAGATATTGTCTGTGGACACAGACAGACAGGACACAGACAGACTGATAAACGGGACACAGACAGACTGACAGACAGGACACATACAGACTGACAGGACACAGACAGACAGACAGACAGACAGGACACAGACAGACAGACAGGACACAGACAGACAGGACACAGACGGACTGACAGACAGGACACAGACAGACAGACAGACAGACAGACAGACAGACAGACAGACAGACAGGACACAGACAGACAGAGTGACAGGACACAGACAGACAGGACACAGACGGACTGACAGACAGGACACAGACAGACAGACAGACAGACAGACAGACAGACAGACAGGACACATACAGACTGGCAGACAGGACACACACAGAAAGACCACGCACTTTTTTTGTAGTTTCAGTTTTTCAATTTTGCACCCCTTTATACCTTTAGGGGACATTTTTGTCCCATAGACAACCACATTTTTTTTTTATTGAAGGGCTATAACAGTAAACAAAACAAAAAAAACATGCATTCTGCAATCATAGTGGCTTCTCCTCTTCAGAAGAGGTAGTTTGCCGTCTTTACACTGCACCACTAGATGGCGCCATTTACCTAGTAACCAGGCCTATGATCACTTGATGTGTATTGGATGCAGTGTAAGTTTTGGTCTTGTTTCTTTTCTTTTCTTCTATTTTTTTTTTTGTTCCTCTAAGCAGTTATGGCCAAAAATTGAGTGACAATTTCCCTCATCGGACAAAAATGTCCCTAAGGGTACCGGAGGGTTAATACTCTCTGTCATATCTCACTGGAAACAAATATAAAATGACAATAAATACCTAATACATTCATGACATCAAAATATTGTGTCAAGCGTTAACACAAATCTTGAAAGTTGGCAAATTCTAAACCTAGCTGAGAAACAGTTTGAGTACATTCAGACAAGTTTTGTTTCAGCTTGTTCATAACACTTTATTAGCTTAACCAATGTGATGTCGTTTTGTAAAACATACCGCTGGTGACATGCATTTATTCATACCATACCTGGATTGTTATAGCTTATAGCATAAATATAAATGTAACATTGTTAATTTCATTAATTTTTGGTGATGTATGTTGTCCGTAGATTCACAAGCTGTACTTGGCTCGACATCTCTGCAACAGAATGTCCATCTGCCCCAAAATCCACCTCCGACACCTGGTCCCATGGAGGATTCTCCATCCCGGGAGACTGCTGTACCGTGGCACAAAATGCCCCCAAACCTTATGCTTGCCTTAAGTGAAAAGAAGAGACCAAAGCCTAAAGAGAGAAGAGAGCTGGTCCGTATAGTCATTGACGATGTACTCAGTAAAGGGCGTGGAAGGCCTGGAAGAGCAAAGCTGCGGGAGATTGCCAAGAAGATTGTAGAACAATATCCCTGCTCTTTTCAAGACAGAGAGATCAATGGAAACAAAGTCATTGGAACAGGATATGATGCTCTCTTCATACAGCTAGAAAATAGACTTGAAAATATTAGTAGGCCATTTACCTTCAGCTCAAGAACGAGGCCAGCAGAGAGTGAAGACGCAGTGAGGAGAAAGTCCACACTCTCAGATCGTTATGGGTGTGTGGAGTGGCAGCCTGCTATCGAGAACATAACAGAACTAGAGTCTAAACAAGAAGACTTGAAAAGTGGCTTCAAAACCCACCATCTTCAGGAGTCGTATGTTCGCAAATTGATGACTGAAACATATTCCATCCAGCGTGCAATGATCAACAATGGAAGCACTGTAAAAACAGTACTGGAAGAGTGGCCCTTCCTTTTTGAAGCTGTTCACCTGTTTGACCACACATCTACCCTCCTTGGCTTACCAGTGCAAACAAAGATGGCAGAGGAAATGTCCAAAAAGGGAAAGAGCATCAAGGACTTCCTCGACTCAAATGGAATGAAGATGTCAGGGGAAGATCCAGTACAGCTGATCTCAGGAATTGCAAAATTCTTTAAGGAAAAGCCTGATCTGCTTTTCTATCAAAGTGAGGTAGGTTTCCAAAGAGATCAGTAATATCCCACTTACTTGGTTTGTTTCCTGATCAATCTAATTCCTTATCTGCTGCCTCCTCCCCTCCCCTCTCACACAGACAGACAGACAGGACACATACAGACAGACAGGACACAGACAGACAGACAGACAGACAGACAGGACACATACAGACAGACAGACAGGACACAGACAGACAGACAGGACACATACAGACAGACAGACAGGACACATACAGACAGACAGACAGGACACAGACAGACAGACAGGACACATACAGACAGACAGACAGACAGACAGACAGGACACATACAGACAGACAGACAGGACACAGACAGACAGACAGAGTGACAGCAGACAGACAGACAGACAGGACACAGACGGACAGACAGACAGACAGACAGACAGACAGGACACAGACAGACAGGACACAGACAGACAGACAGACAGAGTGACAGCAGACAGACAGACAGACAGGACACAGACGGACAGACAGACAGACAGACAGGACACATACAGACAGACAGACAGGACACAGACAGACAGACAGGACACATACAGACAGACAGACAGGACACATACAGACAGACAGACAGGACACAGACAGACAGACAGGACACATACAGACAGACAGACAGACAGACAGACAGACAGACAGGACACATACAGACAGACAGACAGGACACAGACAGACAGACAGAGTGACAGCAGACAGACAGACAGACAGGACACAGACGGACAGACAGACAGACAGACAGACAGACAGGACACAGACAGACAGGACACAGACAGACAGACAGACAGAGTGACAGCAGACAGACAGACAGACAGGACACAGACGGACAGACAGACAGAGTGACAGCAGACAGACAGACAGACAGGACACAGACGGACAGACAGACAGACAGACAGACAGACAGGACACAGACAGACAGACAGACAGAGTGACAGCAGACAGACAGACAGGACACAGACGGACAGACAGACAGACAGACAGACAGGACACATACATACAGACAGACAGGACACATACAGACACCTCTCTCCTCCCGTCCCCACTCCTCTTTTCCACTCCCCTTCCCTCTCACCTCCCCTCCCCTCTCTTGGTGAAATATGTTTGAGTATTCATGATCTGAAAAACAAAGGGTTCTAAAGGTACACAATAACTGTTTAATGGCGCAAAACAACAATTTTTCTCTTTTTCATCTCAAAATATCTTTTTGCTCTGACAGAGCTCTTGATACAAGGATTATCAGTTTGTAATAGCTAAAAATGAATTTTGAGGTTTAGGCTTATTGTAGTTACTACGACCTAGTCATATATGATGTAAATATTTGTATGGGAAATACTGTATAGATTGGAAACATAGTTCATGACATTCAGTGTTTCTTCAATATTTTATTTTCCAACAACAGGAGTCTACAGCAACAACAGGACTGAGCATCCCGAGCACCCCCTGCATCCTTATCATGGGTATGTAGTCTGTATAATATTATGGCATGCATGTTATGGATTTAACTTTTACTCTTTATTCTTACTCCTCAACAACCGTCGTTGAGTCACACAAGGCCACTCCTGAACGACAGTCGTTAGAATGTCATCATCTTTATTTTCCTCATCTTTGTATCTTCCTCTGCTTCTTTCTCCTTTTCTGTGTTTCCATCTATTCCCCTTCCTCCTGCTGTAAACCATCCTTGCATTTCTCCTTCTTTCTCTTCTTTTTTCCTTTCTCCTCCTTCCTCCTCTTCCTCTCTCTCACTTTCTTCTTCAATCTGTTTCTTCTCTTTATCCTCTGTCTCTTCCTCCTTTCTTACTCCTGACTCTCCTGCTCATCTTCTCTTTCTCCCCCATCCTTTGTGACCTTCTCTTCTTCCTCCTCTTTTTCCTTCAGCTCCTCATCTTCTGTTGTATTTCTCCATCTTTTCCTTCCTGATCTGTTCCTTCTCTTTATTCCCTGCCATCCTCCTCCATTTCCCTCATTTTTTGTCCTTTTTATTCCTCTGTCTCCCCCTCTCCTTCTTTCCATGTTGCTCCTTCTCTCTTTCTCTTCTTCCTCCACCATCTTCCATCTCCCGCTAACCATCCCTACACTTCTAATTTTACTCCTCTCTCCTGCTTATTTCTTTCTTCTTTGACCTCCTGACCTTTTCTTTATACTCTTCCTCCCAGCTGTCCTCCTTCCTTGTTCTCATCTTCTTCTCCTCTTGTCTTCTATTTTTCCTTCTTTCCAACCATTCTTCTCTCCCTCCTGCTATCATCTTTGTATTTCTCCTTCTCTTCCTCCTCCACCTCCTTTTTTCCTGCTCCTCTTTCCCTTTCTCTTCTTCTTTGTCTCTTTCTGTTCTCTCCTCTTCCTCTCTTCCTGTCTGTTGTTCTGTTTGCAGAAACTCGCTCTGCTGCTGCACAAACATTGTACTTAGTGATCAGCTTGAACAGGCATGACAATGATTGTGTAAACATGATACTAGTGTAACTATGGCAGCTCTACTACTTATTACCAAAAACTGAAAGTGATCATTAGCAAATCAAAATGTTGGAGTATAGTGATTTAAATAATTATGTTTGCAGTCGTTTTCTGAAGTGGATGTGCATTGTTTTTCTTTTTTTGTTAATATTTTCTATCTTCTAATATCTATATGTTTAAGGTGATCAAAGATTCAAAGTTGCTGTGGACCAGGAAGTTGTGAATGGCCATGTCAGTTCACTCATTGTGGCCCTCAGCTACACCTTCTCTTTATTTTATGTGCTGAACATAAAATACCCCAAGGAGCTCTCGCTTACCCTGGAATTCATACAAAGGTAAGCAACTCTTTGTCTTGGTCTTATGTATAGAACATATTTCAGTTTAATTAATTTCATTACTTGTGTAGCTAAAAAAATATATATCTATTTCTTTAAGAGTTTTCCTTGGAATAAACCCAGAGAGAGGGTCGAAGGCGGAGAAGAAGGGCACCAAACACCAACACATTCCTCCAAGACTGCTTAAATTCCTG
The DNA here is from genome assembly GCF_045865225.1 of Trachurus japonicus. Classification (NCBI taxonomy): domain Eukaryota; kingdom Metazoa; phylum Chordata; class Actinopteri; order Carangiformes; family Carangidae; genus Trachurus; species Trachurus japonicus. The sequence goes on from NC_140917.1 coordinate 33,550,809, forward strand.
TGTGGACTGAATAACTTCGAAAATCCTTGGCTGGCAGTTTAGGAAATGGAGGCTCCAGTGACGCACACACACACACACACACACACACACACACACACACACACACACAGTCATGCCTCTCACACTAGTTTCACTTTGAACAGTGTTGTTTAATAGGTTATTTTCATTATTAGGGTCAATATTAGACTCCCCGAGTCTATTTGAGAAGACACACAGCTCACTTCCAGATAATTAGCTCACTGAGTTAGGAGCTGGTTCTTGGTGTTGGAGGATGTGGGATCAAGACCCAACCAGGGAGTTGACTAAAATACCAGATGGTCTTTGTGAAACAAATGTACAAAATCTTAGAGTCACAGTAGATGTTTGACAAATACATATCAGAATTTTACCTCTTTTTACAGTGGTTTCAAATCTGTCTGCACGACAGTGAATGGCTTACTCAATTTGTGAAGCCACCATAGTACTGCCACTTGCCAAGTAGCTCAGTGTGATAGACAACGGCCTTTGTTTCCAGAGGTCGCGGGTTCAATCCTTAACTGGTGTGTCCTGTCTTCCTATTCTCCTGTTTGTTGTTCAGAATTTGCCTAAATTTGCCAAAATATAGCCCGGACCCAACCCATCGCTGCGCAGCAGCTATAATCAATTAATCTGTCTTTTGTTTTGAATAATTGATTTGTTTGTTTGGTCCACATATTGTTGGCAAAATGAGAAAAATGAAATACAGTAAAATGTTGAAATAAAGGTGCCAGCAGGTGGACTTCACACATACTTGCAGCTAAAACAAGTGTGTGTAGAAGTTAAAATTAGCCTGCGGCCTCTACCAAGTGCTGTTATCTTTAAATTGAAGTCGTGATGAAGTGACTGGGCTGTTTATTGGATAATAATGCTGACTGTTCATGCTGAGACTGCACCAAAAACCTAGTTCTTGAAAACTTTGTATCATTGTTTATCGTCTACAAAATTAGCACTTTTTAAATGGTGCTTTGCACTGTAGTTAAATGAATTGAAATATTGTTTAAGTCTGTTAAGTGCTAACAACATTCTGTTTGTTGCTGTTTTAAGCAAAAAGTCTGAAACCTTTTAATGTTGTTTTTCATATTGTTAAAATAATTCTTGAACGACTTGTTTTAAAGCAAGCAAAACCTTTATGCATATGTCTCAAAATCGTTCATGGCATAAAAAAATAAACATGTGCAATTTAAATATGTTGTAGTGATTGTATTTGATCATGTTGCTGTGGTGTTATTTTAACTCATTACATTGGTCTGGTGATGGATACCATTTGTTATTGTATTTTAGCATTAGAGTGGAAGAAAATACATGTTTATTTAAGTCGCAACGAACTTTATTGAAATTTTATGTTTCATTTAGACATTTTTAATAATTTCTAAATCCTTCCTTCCAGTGAAGAAGGAAATCAACTTTAAATCTACTGAATTATCCGTTTTCTGACTAACAGAAGTGTCTGTGAATGAACAGAGAATTTACTGTAAATATACGGAATTATCCGTTTTCTGACTAACAGAAGCGTCTGTGAATGAACAGATAATTTAATGTAAATATACGGAATTATCCGTTTTCTGACTAACAGAAGCGTCTGTGAATGAACAGAGAATTTACTGTAAATATACGGAATTATCCGTTTTCTGACTAACAGAAGCGTCTGTGAATGAACAGAGAATTTACTGTAAATATACGGAATTTTCCGTTTTAGAATTCACAGAAGTGTCCGTAATATTAACGGATAAGTTACTGGTAATTTTCTGCCAGGACTTTATCCGTTTTTTAACGGAATTTTTTCTTACAGTGTAGGCTTCAAAAATTGCCATTTCCTCCGTATCCGCAACCAATCGTAAAAGTATGATTTACATTAACAATCTATGGAATTTTACAGCAGTTTTCTCAAAATGAGTTTTTCCTCAGACTCCAGGTTTATTCCTGTCTATATTCTGAACGTTTTTACAGAGGGGATTGTTGATATATAATTCACAGCCTGATTTATACAACATTTTATTCCTAAAAACATTGCAAAATTTGATTTTTTTTTTTTTTTAGGGCTGGTGACAGTATTTTCTCATTTACAGAGTGATATAAAGAGATCCCCTCTGTAAAAACTTCTGACTCTAATATGTCAACAAAATAAAACAAGAATTTTCAAATGAGCTTTATCCATTGTTCAGATTTTGGTTCTATGCAAATTAGTGCATATTTCATTAGATACTGCCTCATTTATATAAACATAAAATTTTTAACTTGTAATACAAAAAATATTTGTCTTAATGTAAGTCATAAACTTGGGAAGTTTCATGGTGATATCTGTTAGTTCAATTTTTTATCCTATTCACCTGTAGGGTCCCCCCTTAAAACAGGGAAAGGTTTATCGTTGTCATTATAGGTTAACAGGCTATTATTTTAATGGTCCACCCCACTTGAGATGAAATTGCACTGTATGTGCCTCCTGGACTAAAATGAGTTTGACACCTCTAAGGCATGGAGCCAAATAATAATTAATCAAAACACTTTTTATATTAATGGTGATTAATGTTCAGAGCTGAACTGAAAGTTGTGACCTGGTGGTGGCAACATATAAGTTCCTATCACTGCCTTATCACAGTGACTAGTGTTTTTGAAACTTTTGCTTTTTTTTACCCTTCTTGTCAGAATTAAATTATTTATCAGTGCAGTTTCCCAGAGCTTATAGGAACTGCTTCTCTACTGTCACACATTTCACTGTAAATTTGCAATAATTCTCTGGCAGAAGCTTCATTCCAAAGGTCATGTTATTGTTTGCATTTATTAAATTATTTGTATTTTACAGTTTCTTGCTGTATTTTATTGTTTAACTGGAAACATGTAGTATGTGCAAATATTTAATAGCCTATTCTTGTAAATAGTCACAGTTGATTCAGGAAGTTTATATTTACAGGAGGTAGAACAAATGTGCTGCATTTTTATAGTATTCGTCTTGTCTGCAGTCAAGTCAACTAGTAGCGCTTCACACTATCAACCACATTCACACATTCACACATGCATAGAGCACACATACACACATACTCACACACCAGTGATCCATCAGAGGCAATTTGTGGTGCAGTATCTTGCTCAAGGACACTTTGACATGTCGACTGGAGGAGCTATCAACCTTCTCATTATGGATGACCCACTGTACCTCCTGATTATATTATTAATTTCAGATAAACTATTGGAGTAATAAAGTATCTGTAACTAAGGAATGGTACTTAACAATACAATACTAATTCTAAGTGTATGTGTATGTGTATGTGTATGTGTATGTGTGTGTGTATATATATATATATACATATATATACATGTATATACTACTACTCAGGCATCTGTTAAAGGGAACTTACAGAGATTGCTATTCTGAGAAGAAAGTTGATTACTGCATGATCAGATTGTGTTCCTGTTCCTTTACTATATGTATGGCCTCCATATCTTCAGTAGTGTAAGTACTGTACATGCCTTCAGCTGTCCTGTTGGAGACTGTTACATTCTTCGGCACTCCAGAGGTGAAAGTGAGGAAATATGTGGACAGACTGCAGTTTACATTCAGCTGGGCTCAAACCCCAGGGCCAGTTCCCACCATTGCTTCAGGCTAACCGGTTATGTAACAGGCAGTCCTGCTGTTACAAAGCCAAACAACAAAGGAGATCTTTGGTGGAAATTGAATGTGATGACACACTGGGATACAGAGCTACTTTTTCTTTGCTTTTTTTTTTTCGTCATCCACGGGCTGAATTTGATTTGGAGCAATTTCCTGAAATATCACAAACAGTGCAAACCAGAACTCAAGGGAATATACAACTCTAAAAACACAAACCATCCTTCAACCTTTGCTCATATACCTTACAATAGTTTGGAAATACACAACACTTTGCTGTTTTGTCAGGGGTAAGATGAGAAGAGTGATATCACATGAAGCTCTCGCCTGTAAAAAAGGTTATGTCAGCAGAAAATCTGGAGAGAGGAGGTGGTTCTGTCCTGCGCAAACAACTACTTTTTTTTTTTTTTTTTTTTTTTACAGTGTCAGACGACCTATGGGAAGAGACTGTGATCAATATAATGAGCTGCCCCATCAATTCCAGATTTAGATAAATTCAATTAAAGATCTATTATAGACTGCACTATCCTGAAAGTGATATCTTTGAATCTGATATGTGACGGATTCTTCACTGCTGTGCGTCTTCTGGTGTGATACATTTGATTGGTTTTCTAAACAGTATGGATTTCACACAGTCTGATTCTATCATGTCACTCTGATAGGACAATGGCCCTCTTCTCCCATGAAAAACAGTCTCTTAAAGCATGGTTGCAACAACAACAACAACAAAAAAGTTTCACTCTCCGTCTCCCCCATGTTTAAAAAGTTCATTATTGTAAACAGACCTCACAAAGAGGGTCTGGTTGTCATATCTGACAGTGCTTGATGAGACTATTAAGCTATTCAATCTATGACCTTTGCGGTATTGCTTTGCCTTCACTCTCTGCAAACGTTCATATCTAGTACACCACTGACAGTCTGGCTCCTCCACCCATTCTCCTTTGTGTCTGCAGGCTAAGCTCTTTGGACACGATTCCCTTGTCTCTCAGTCAGTTTGTATAACTAACTGTCTAAACAGGTGCTCTGTCCATTGTGTGTGTTCACTGTGGGTTCAAATGTTAAAAAAATGTATTCAAAAGATAAAGAATGGAAACGTACATCTCATCTGCTTAATTCATACATAAATGCATCCTGACGTTTAATGGTGTCATAGCCTCAGGGCCTCTGCTCTGTCGGGGTTTGTTGTGAGTTGTGTGTTGCGTGTCCTGTATTTCATGGTGCAGATTCCTGTTTTGGGTGGAACTCGATCTTGTGTTTAGTTAAACTTTGTTAGCATCAAAAGATCGGCAGGTGCATCAGAAAGGACGGATCCGAATGCCAAAGTTCAACAGAGAACATCCTCACTTGTATCAGGCTTATACAACATTTTGGTATAGGAGACCAATCTTTTGAGTATTTTAAAGAGGACCTGTGCAGTATTTTTATTTTAGCATACCTATGCTATGGTTAAATGAATGATGTTACTTGTTCCAGGGAGAATGGAGGCTCTCTGCCTTCGGCCTAGCATCTCCTGGCTGAAAACCAACCTTGTAAGATCAGAGCCTCCGACCCATCTCTTGTCTCATGTGCCCTCTCTTGTTTATGACAGATAAGATTACACAAATATACACATCATAACATCTTAAATTATATATAATGTTATCCACTGCTCCATGGATTGATTTCTCGCCAGCTTTGTTGCAAACGAATGCACATGGGCAGGAGGAGGGTTAGCAACACAGCTGCAAAGCAACCAGACTTGCACATTTCTCCTTTAAAATGAAAAAAAAGGGAGGCCACAACTATTACACAACTTGAGTGGCAGTCGTGTGTGACTTCTACAGATCAGCAAACAGAGACAGCAACGCCCTCACATCTGGGGAAATCTTTCAAATCTTCACCAATACCTGATAACAGCACGGTCTGGTGACGATGAAGAATCCCATATCTTCCAGCCTCGGTATGTCGTCTCTATCCTCTCAAACCTCCTGCAGATCATGGAGAACCACACACGGTAAAGAAAAGGGTAAATCAAAACAGAAATAAAAAGGATTGAGTATTATATTACATGTAAAATGAAAAAATATGTCTGTGAGATGTTGAACACTCATTAAAGCCCCATGATGCATCTTTACTCCTGGTTATCACACTTGTTGACAAAGGTTTTTAGTTAAAAAAAAAAAGCCCTGAATCATTACATGTTCATATAAAGCCTTTAAATAAACCCTCTTGTTTCTCCACCAGTGGCCTAAACACCTGAAAATGCAAACTGCACTTATTCAAACCATTAGTTCAGCTCAGTAATGTGGTCACAGTGTGTGATCAAACTCTCCGCCGCGAACACGTGTCTGTGCATGACATGCAGGGTTTGCATGTATTTCAGGTATTTAACACTCAGCCTCAGAGGAGTCCTGTGATTGGAGCTTTTTATCGCAGTGAATCTCAAGTATAGTGTCTGTTCAGAGATGAACACAACAGGGAACAAACGTCCTCGCTCCCTGAGCCTGGACTCGTCTCTTCAGCATACAAATCTGATCGGATTAAGGCAGCTCACGTTTAAAGTCTTTTTCTCTTTCCTTTTTGGTCTGTTAAAAAAAAAAAAAAAAACATCTTCTTCCTCCTGATCCACTCGGTGTTTCAAGATGCGATTGCAACACGTTTTCCGGTATCAGTTTTCACAATAAAACACAGCACTCACAAAGTAGTAGGCTATAGGGTACAGTTTGCCTAAATACTTTAGATTACTGTATAAAACTGGATATTAGGTCTGATTATCTAATGTTGCAGTTCTATTTCATTACTTTGTTTTATAGGCTACAATAGCCTACATCATAGTTCATCAATTGATTAGGACACTGGCCTACTAATATCTGCAAAGACAGTAGTATAATGTGACGTCCTTCTGCTGCAAAGTAAACCAAAAGATTATACTGAGACCTAGGATTTGTTTAATTTATTTTCTTCATTTTTTGTTTCTGTTAAATTAATTTGATCAATTCCAATCTTCTTCTAGGGTAGGCTGTGTTTGATGTTAACAGTAGCCTATACTTTCAAATTGCAATAAGTAGCTACAGATAGTACAGAATCTATTATTTCTTCCTTTTCCAGAAATGTGCTATTATTAATGGAAGAATATCATTTTTTAAATCAAAATCGATGTTATTTTTATTCTATATTATTACCAAAAAGAATTGGGCTTTTATTTTTATAGTCAAATCGCAACACTTCCGGCTTGATTTAAACGACGTCAGCTTGACGCAGAGTTCTCACTTGAGAAAAGCGAGTCAATCTGTTGAATATTAGTGTCGGCGGGCGGAGGAGGAAGAAGAGGTCAGTTCAGCAGCACACTGAAGGAGAGCAGCAGCACAACAACAAGGTGAGCTCTTCTTATTCTTCTCTCTATACATAAACAGGGACTAGACAGTGTGTTAAAGTGGTGATGGGGAGCAGCCAGGAGAAGTTAGGTTTGTTCCAGGCAGAGGGACCAACTTCAGTGACCCTGTTAGGTTCACACCCAGACCTTTTCCAGCCGCTCCACGCTGCCGTACAGGACGGTACAGTCCGGTACAGTTCTGTACAGACGTGTCAAGTGAACCCAGATGAAGTAAAGTGGGTTTGATGCTGATCTGGGCACAGCGGCAGGTTCTCACAGGGGCGGGCTCAGGAATTAAAAAAAAAAAAAAAAGTTGTAGATGGCAATGATCACTGTACAGGAGGAGGGGGTGGGGGTGGGGGGTATCTCAGGTTTGATTTAAAACGTGACACACTGCTTTTAAACCTGCTGTTAGTCTGTTAAACCAGCTGTAAAGGCGTTTGTCCAGTTAGACTGCTTCATAGTGCATACATGTCTTGTGTCATTCACAAAATATGTGGGTGGGTGGGGGTGAGGGTACTGTTATTATGTTGCCTCAGTTGTTTTCAATACTGATACTCTTGTCTTTTAAGTTAGATGTCTTTTTTTCAGTAGTATAAGTGTATAGTTGTGTTTTATCTTTCAGGTAGCCCATACATTTAATTTGACATATGTCAGGATATACAATGTAGTCAAAGGTCTGGCTCAGACAGACGGAAAAATGGTAGGCCTATAGTACGGGAAAATATTGCATATGGCAGGAGATATGCTGTTGGATATTATTGAGTATTGGCCACATTACCAGTGGTGGGGAATCTCCTTGTGCATGATTGTGCAACCAGTAAATTGCCTATTTTTTTTTTTTAACACTGGTGAAACATGGAAGGGGCGATTAAAATCTCTGGGATCTGTCAAGGTGGCAGGCCAATGTGTGTGAGGATCATGAATGAAAAGGAAATGTGAATATATACAGTGTGCATCCCTTAATTTCCTGCTTGTGCTCCTAAAATCTTAATTTAGGGGGGCCACTATGCTTCTATTAAAAAAAAAAGTTAGTCATAAGAAAGTAGTTATGATATATATTCTGAATGGGAGTGATATTGTGACATGTTGGAAGACAGTAAGAATTGCCATATATTGCAAATTTCTTTTCCCGAAAGTCTATTTACAGAAAAAGTTGCAGCTGTATTTGTATTTCACAGATCCTATAACATCCTACAACATACTAACATTTTGTGCCGTCTGAATTATCATTGATTGGATGCTCAAATACACAAAACCATGTAAACTATTAATACAATATCAACACAGTGCTTCAATGAATCAATATGGTCATAAAATAAAGCAATATTTGAATGTATCAGTATTCTCTTACACCATCCACTATCTAATTAATAATGAAAAGTTTTAACTAAAGTGAATATGAAATACATACGCACATACGTATATCAAACTGTCTAAACTCCTTTTTAAATATTTGTTGTAACATTCAGTAAGGTTGTATGTGAAGTATTAGTCTATTTTAGTATTTAATCTTTCTCCAGTCAGTGTCCAGCCTGTGGCCATCCCCACAGCCAGGTGAAGGCAGCCACAGCTTTTAAACCAGAGGCCTGCTTCCACCACAGCCTCTGCAATTACACCGTAATGATAAAATTGCGGAGGCTTGCAGATGCACGTACGCCTCTACACCTTAATGCAGTCACTGCTTTATCTGCCACCTTCCAAAACACACACGCAATCAGATGACAGTCAACATGTTGGAGGCTAAAAGAACACGGATGGTACATATTGTACAGTATCAGCTGCTCTAAAAGTTATAACAAAGACATTTTGTCTGTAAACCTTCTCCTCTGCCCCAGCACTCTGGACTATGACACCATTATTGTGAATGCACAGACTATTGGCACCAGCCACTTTACTCTGACATTACTTTGCACTACCTTGCTTAAAACATGCCACATATGTGCACATCCATATTAAAGATTGATTCATATCAGCATCCACACAGAACCCATACTTGCACAGTAAACACCTATTGCAATATACTGTACATACATGTTTCTTATATATTCTATTACATTTTTTTTTTTTTTTACTTTATATTTAAATGTGTGTCTCTCATATATTTTTCATACTGCATGTATTATTTTATTTTATTTTATTTTATTTAAACAGCATTGCATATAGAGAGAAACACAGTTTAAATTCCTATATAACTTCAATGTTTTTCAGGCCAATGACCCCCAAACTAAAATTGTGTTTAATATTAAACTGGGCCTAGTCCCATGTATGAACATACCTTAGTTGTTATTGTTCATTCACTATTCAATTAATACAAATGTTCGTATATTAAACAGGTACAGGTGGGGCAGCCATGCCACTGCCATTTATAGACAGACCTTGTTCATTGATACCAATACCACTATCAACAATGTCTGTCAATTGCATGATGATAGTGTATACAAGCTATTCAAATTGAGGTTTTTATTTGTAACATAAATGTGGAAACGAAAAAATATTAAAAAATTGTCTAATCAACCAAAACTTTTGCGACCGCCCTGAAGTACCTCGGCAGACCCCCTAGGGGTCACGGACCCCCTGTTGAAGACCTCTGCTTTATCTCATAGATTAGATTATTAGATTAGATTATACTTTATTTCATTCCCGAGGGGAAATTCGTTCGTGACAGCAGCATTTAACAAAAGGAAATAAAACAGGACAAATAATGAAATACACAATTCATAAAAATACTTTAAAAAGAAGAAGACAAAAGAAGAAAATGCTACGGTGCTCTCTACCTGCTGGACAAAGTAACAGATTAAAAAAGTGCTTGCTGGTAGATGTAAAGATGATGTAAATCATGTAGCATTGACAATAAAGTTGACTTTGAATTTGATCTTTTTTTTCAGCAGGAACCATCCAGCTGTTGACAGCCATGGCAACCATAGTGATGGAGAGCATCGGGCGGGTGTTCATCAGCCTGCAGCAGATCCGGCAGGTTCCGCGGATGCTGACCGAGGCCGCCCCCTCCATGCCCGGCACCGTCAGAGACACCGAGGTCCCCCCCTACTTCAGGGAGCGCTACGTCTGCACCGGCTACCGGCCGCTCAACCAGAACTGGCGCTACTACCTCCTGTCCATGTTCCAGCGCCACAACGAGACCCTCAACATCTGGACTCACCTGCTGGCCTTCCTGGTTTTCCTGGTCAAACTGTGCCAGCTGGCCGAGACGGTGGACTTCGTGAACGACCCGCACTCGTGGCCCCTGTTGATCCTGGTCCTGTCCGCCCTGGCCTACACCGCCTTCAGCGTGGCGGCTCACATGCTGGGGGGTAAGTCCGAGCTGTACCACTACGCCTTCTTCTTCCTGGACTACGTCGGGGTGGCGCAGTACCAGTACGGCAGCGCCGTGGTTCACTTCTACTACGCCGTGGACCGGGGCCTGCACGGCCGCCTGCGGGGCGTCTTCATGCCCGCCGCCACCGCCTTCAGCTGCCTGTCGTGCCTCGGCTGCTGCTACGGCAAGTACTGCAACCACAGGCTGCCCACCTGGGTGCGCAAGGTGTGTCAGGTGGTGCCCTCGGCGGTGGCCTACCTGTGGGACAGCAGCCCCGTGGCGGCCAGGCTCTCCTCCTGGTCCTCGTCCGGCGGCGACCCGGCCGTCCCCTATCACTTCGGCCAGGTGGCTTTCTTTCTCAGCTGCGCCTTCTTCTTCACCTGCCCGCTGCTGGAGCGCTGCTTCCCCGGGCGCTGCGACTTCGTGGGGCAGAGCCATCAGGTGTTCCACATCTTCCTGGCCTGCTGCACCCTGTGTCAGATCCACGCCTCCCACCTGGACTTCGTGGGCCGCAGGGAGCTGTACACGCGCCTGCACGCGGACGGCGAGGCCGCCGTCTTCTTGGGACTCTACGTGGTCACTCTGAGTGTGTGCGTGCTCATTTGTGCCTTCATGATGAGGAAGGTCAAACAAGTGCTGGACTGCAAAACCAAGTCCAAGTAAATATATGGGATGTGTTGAGTGCCTTTCCATCCAGACCTACTGCTTTCAATGAAAGGGAACAAATGCTTTTGGCCTGTAAATGTAAAATACCTGTGTTGGCATTTCATAACAGTAAGCTGCAGATTACAAGAGACATTAAAATAAATGATATTTGGAGTTAATCTTTTGATACTCATCTGTTAGAATATCAGAGTTAGGCTGACAAAGTGAAGACAATTAAATCTCATGATTTACACAGACTATCAAAGTGTGTATCTACAGCTGATAATGAGTGTCACTACTGTTACTGATGGAAAAAAAGAAAAGATTTGTCTGGATTTCTGTTTTCTTTAATCCTCCAACACTGTGATGATGTATTGAACAGCATATTGAATGTGCAAATATTTATTTTGGATATTTTAAAAGGAAGTGGCTCCTGTGTTGTGTCACCCAGGCTGAAATGATTTTAAGGTCTTACTGTTATAATCGTGGCTCGTAAATACCGAGTCAAAATTTCTCCTATGCAAAACAATCCACTTCGTAACTGAAGTAAAGACACTAGAAACATTTTTTCAGCATTTTTTTTTACAGTGTAATAAGGATGTTACAACGCGGCAGTGGCCTTTGTTTTTGTGCCTTGAGAGCCCGGTGTTGAATGTTTTATGCTAAGTTTCGCATAAAGTTGCTGCTGACTGACTTTTTACATTAACATTTGTATTAAAAAAATGTACTGTAATGCACTGTAACACATGAACGCCACCAGCTTATGGCACAGTGTAGATTCTTAAAAAAAGTCTGAAGTTGCCATCACGTGATGAGATGTTTGTCAGTGCCAGTCTGAGACTAAGACATTTTTTTAATGTTGTTGCCGTTGTGCTAGCACAAGTTTTTCATATAGCACATCTGTATTTGAATGTACCGTCTGTAGACTGTGTTTTCAGAAAGAGGATTCATGAGCAATCTGAGTTTTAGCCTTTTTGATTGTAGACTTAGTATGTATGTGGGCTGTTTTGTAGTTTGCACTGTATGTCAGGATGTCAGCGATCACTGTGTATGTGTCTTATTGGAAAATTGTTGTTTGTGGCTTTTGTCGTACAGGGGGGAAAAGTGTATGTGAGTGGATGAATCACAGATAAAGGTACAAGCGAGGATGTTTGTCTGTGGGAGATAATGATGCCTACTACTGACCAGCATGTAAAACCAGCGGTTAAATAAAATGAAATAAACGTTTCATGTAACACTGAGTATTGACGTGATGTGACAGTTCATCTCTTATTATCATTATAGCCTGTAGAGAGTAGTGTAGTGTAGTGTTGAAACTAGATTTTTTCAGTGTAAGTCATTCATAAGAGTTAACCCTCACTTAGCCGACATGTACAGGATATTGTGTAATCTGATGATACTCACTGAATAGTGAAAGTAAGTAAGTTTTATTTTTATAGTCACAGATCATTTTTATTTTTAATTTTTATAGTCACAGATAAAATCACAAAGTGCTTTACAGTAAAGTGCATACAACATGCACTATGTTGAATACAACATATAAAAAATAGGCACGACAATATATTCATCACAGCAGTACAGATTTGACGTCTTTAGGTACAAATGGTTTGTCACTGGGGTTGTACCCTCTACAAATTTGTACCCTACAAGGATACATTTTAGTCACTAGAGTGTTTAAGTCTATTTTTGTACCCTAAGGTGCATAAATGTCCCCATTAAGTACTAACAGGAAGGGTACAAAAATGTTTCCATGTTAATGGGTACAATAGTTGCCCCAGTGACAAGCTGTTGGACCCTCAAAGGTACAACTTTTACACATTATTTCTGAGAGTCCACCTTGTGTTCTTTTGTGATCTCTTTCTCTTGATGCACCGTTTTCTTTGACCTTTTTGCAACATCCTGTTGAATATATTATATTTTGTCTGTTTCTTCCTTGTTATTGTCAAATTAAATTAAAGCCATGGACCTGCCGTTGCTTCCTATCATAAAACTGAACTCACACAGTGTCGGTTCTATAAATACAGTTTTATTAAAGAAGTATTGAGAAAAAAAATATTAATATGAAAATTCGACAGCTGGATCAGGATGGATGTTCCTGAATGGTTAATTGGTCTCCGTGGTAACCTGTTAAACAGTGTGCCTCATAGAAAGGGCAGGAGGAGGAGGAGGGAGAAGGGCGTCAGCTGTTATTAACATATAGTGAGGATGCACTTGATGCACTCAACACACTGCGATGCTGTAAAGTGAATCTGTGCCGTATAGTACAGTTAATGAATAAAAAACAGGCTTGTAAGACAATGGAGATGAGCTCTTGTTCTTCGTCTCACATCACAAACCATGTAACCCGTACCCATTCAACAGAAAGAGCAAAAAAAGAAGGGATGTCACGGCGGCAGCGGAGAATTCAGTCAATGAAGGAAGCAGATGTTCCGTTTCATCCCTCCCCTCCCCGCCGCCTGCAGCAGTAAACACATGACGCACGGGCTCCTCGCCTGGCTAGCTGTCCACTTGGAGTCAGTTTGTCTGTATTTGTGAAAAAAAACAGGTTCGCTGTATGTCCTGTTTCCCAGAATTCTAATTTTCTAGAACCTGAATTGTCAGGATGTTCCCTGTGTAGAGCCCAATTTACATGTGACTGTAGGGAAGCTTTGTGTTGGGGGAGATTACCTCCTCCCATCTAACAGTGAAATAGCTTGTTAGAGGCTTTGCTTTCCCTCAACACAGCAGGTGAAACCCTGAGTCAGGCTGCACAGGCCCAGAATCCAAAAAAAAAGAAAAAAAAAAAGGTGAAAGGGGCAAAGTCCCACTCAGATTTACAAGTATTTAGCAGAGCACCTTAACGTGTCAGTGCAGGCCCACCCACTCCCACGCATGCCTGTCAGGTAAATGCCTGACACTTGGAGTAGAGCGGGGTTGAAGCAACATCCACGCTGTGTTCAAAACTCTCTGTGTCAAGACTAGGAAGGTGCAGCTAACATGCCCTCAAGGGAGCTGACCCTGCAAGTGTGGAGGTTAAAGGATGGCTCAGGGACGAAAGGGACAAAGGTGGGGGGAGGGACTCCATTAACTGTGGATGAAACAGTAGGCAGCGCGGGGGTTTTCTGCTAAATGCTGGGCCAGCTGCTTACCGAGTTAGAAATCCGTCCCTTGTTTCTGTGTTATGTTTGGTTGAAGTGATTTTGGGCAGATTCACAGGTGAGGATCACATCCAACCTGTCTGTTGCCTCACTGTTTCCCTCACCTTTGTCAAATCTTTCAAGCATCACCAGAGACATGCAAAAGTTAAAGCAGCCCTGGTCAAATTTTCTATTAATATGAACAGTGGAAGTGGAAGATGAAATGATTTCCAAAAGGCATAAAGTTACAGATGACACATTCCTTTTACATTTTAAACATTATAAATGCAGAAGAAGAAGAAAAAATACTTTATACCCTGGAGGGAAATTGTCGCGCAATTGTCCAGCATCTTACATAACCCAAAATGATATGATACAAATGCCAAGTAAACGTGTATAGCCATATATTTGAATTCTAACAAGCAGAGATAATATATACAGTATATAGCCTATATATATTATTTTCAAAATGACCGAAAAGGAAAAGGGCCCACAGCAAAGGTTTGGGCCCCCTGCATAGTTAGTAGCTAGTAGCCCCCCCCCCTCCGGAAACTATCACAGTGTGTATAGGCTAAATAGTAAATATCTTGTCTGATACCTTGTCCAAAGTTATCCAAGTGCTCAAGTCTCCTGGATTTCCCATTCTTTTGCAGCTTCACTTCCCTTTTTCATTCTAAAATTGTAATAAACAGAATAATTTTAACCAGGGGCATCCAAACTTTTGCATGCCACTGCATAGATGACGACTATTTAAAAGTAGCGTATCCTGGGTCCTCACGCATACTTAGCATCTTTATGTGGCATGTTGTCCAACCACGCTGAAAATCAGAGGTAGAGTGATTTCTAACGGCCACAGTCTAGGTGATGAAAAGTCAAAGGCAACAAGAAGGAGGGGTAATCTCCTTTAGCACCTAGGTGTGAATGTCCTGCTTGTCAGTTGTGGGAAGTAATGAAAACACAGACCTCTAATCCAGTGTCCAAACTGTGTTTGGGGAGGGGGGTTTCTAGAGGTATACCATTTAAACAGCAATGTTCTCTCAAAGATCTACATAGAACATTTTCCTGGCTTAGTTCCACCTTCTCATGTGGAT
The DNA here is from genome assembly GCF_045865225.1 of Trachurus japonicus. Classification (NCBI taxonomy): domain Eukaryota; kingdom Metazoa; phylum Chordata; class Actinopteri; order Carangiformes; family Carangidae; genus Trachurus; species Trachurus japonicus. The sequence continues at coordinate 33,565,951 of NC_140917.1, forward strand.
CCTGTGGTGGCTGGGCTTTTGGTTTTACATGCAGCTCTGTCCAGGTCTTCAGACTTCAGCTTATTCAAACAAACAAGCTGTAACATGTTAAGTAATGAGCTTCAGAGATGCTGGTGCAGATTTTTTATTTTTTTTTACCCTCAACAGAGCCAGGCTAGCTGTTTCCTTCCCTGCTAATGCTAAGCTGGGCTAACAGTCCTCTGGCTCCAGCTCCTTATTTAGCAGATGTAAGAGTGGTAGGCCACTGATCTTCTCAACATATCGTTTTAAACAGTAAATTTATTCTGTTAAATTCTCTCCTTTATATGGTTTCTTTCTTTCTTTCTTTCTTTCTTTCTTTCTTTCTTTCTTTCTTTCTTTCTTTCTTTCTTTCTTTCTGCTATTGGAAAACTGAGGTGATCCTCCCCCAGTTCACCTTCTGTTTAAATAAAGGCAGCTTGGCTCTGCTTTGCCATCATGACGGCCAGCAGCTCTTGTCTCTGTGCATCTGTGTTTGTGTCTGCGGTACGTTTCTGCTGCCCCCAAGTGTTGATGACGAGGCATTTCTTTGAGGTGAACTCATCAGCCTGTTTTATTATTCTCATGTCATGAGCAGAATTGGTTCCTCTCGTGCAGACGTCAGAGATGATACCGTTCACCTTGCTGGCAAATGTCAGCTGCATCGACCCTCCAGGCCGGCTCTGCAGTGTGGCTCTGGTCCTACTGCGAGCGCTGGTGTGTGTTGGTCCGAGCTGCACGGCTCAGTTAGGCTACTCACTTAAAACCGCTGAATCAGCTGAATTATGGCACTGTTGGACTCTCTCCCACATTCCTCCTGTCTGACTCACAATAGAAGGGGCCAGTCTGCTTCCCTTTTCATAACTTACAAATTAAATTTGATCCCTGCTCGTTAGACTTCATGTGGATGGAAAACACTTTTAAACGCATGATAACAGGAGACAACGCACAGCTGGTTTCCCAGAGCCTGAATATGATCTTTCTAAGACAAAAAAACACGTCAGAGACGCATGAATCTTGATTATTTCAAGTGACTGACCGTTGCTTAGAGATGGAGTGGTCAGACTGAGAGCAGCAGAGCTGGACAACTACAGACTGAAGCCTCTTGGCAGCCATGTTTCACATTCAAGTTTCCTTCAGCAACAATAAATAGGCTACCTTCTTATTTCTTGTACGCCTTTAATGAAGGCTCCTTTTTAGGTGAATGGTGAACACTTTTTCTTGAAATTCAAAGGGGCTTCTGCTTAAGAGGATTTATTCTTTAATTGCCAGTTTTAGTTATTAGCTACAGAAGCCTTAAAGGTCCAGTGTGTAATTTGTCAAGGTTTATTGGCAACATCTGAATATACTACAAATGAATATATTTGTATAAGTGTGTAATCGCTATAAAATAAAAAATGTTTGGTTTTCATAGTCTTATAATTCTTCTGTTATATCTACCGGTACATACAGTATAGCGAGGGTCTTGCTTAGAAAGTGTCACCACTGCATCTTGCGCCACCATGTTTGTACGGAATGGAAAATCCAGCCGACCAGAGAGCTTCAAGAGTTTCACGTTCATAAACAATAGATAAATAATAGCATCGGAATGCTAGATGTCACTGTTTTCCCCTCATTTTACACACTGGACCTTTAAGTAGCCAGAATTTACAATAAATAAAGCCTAGATTCAAGATAACAAAACAACAGTCTAGGTTAGAATCGTTAGAGGGAACATCCCTCAGTGTAGCAGTGTCAGAGAAACAGGAACATAATCATTAATGTATCATATCTCTTCAATAAAGGCCTGACACAGACAGCTTTATGCCCCGCTCTAGACAATATGAGACAAAATACACATGCATCAACAAGACAGTAGGGAATGTTCAGCTTAACTGTCGGAGCCTGATGTTGTCATTAACTACACAGCTGACAGGTTTCCAGGCCCTGGCCGTCTCCATGGATCCCGGATCATGACTGAGAGATGCTGATCAACACACTGCCACCTACTGTGTGATGGAAAGCTTAGTCTCGGGCACATCCCTCATTAATTCTGGCGCCATCTCAGGAAACCAGGCCAACAGTTTTGTTTTCTAAAGAGAAAATGAATTGAATTAATGCAAGCTTGCTCAGGGCTTCCATAATATCTCCATGGATGGTGATAATGAATTGCATGTGTGTCAGTCCATGTTAGGAAATAATGGAATGAATGAATCTTTTTCTTATGTCCGATAAGGAGTGGGCTGAAGTTAAAAACTTACTGTATGTGGTCCCACTTCTCCATAACTCAACCAAAATTAAGCAGTCTTCTGGCTTCCAAAGACATTCATGGCCCCTAAAGGATAAGGCCTCTGACGTTTCTCTGGATATATATATATTTTTTTGGTTATTAACTTATATTGATTATCTGATTGATGGTCATGAAATTTAGTAGATATGAATTCCAATCTTCAAGATCCTTATTTTGCATGACATTCCAACATATATAGCCTACTGGTGAACTGGCACAACACTTCCTACTAACACAGATGATGTATCCAGATGTGTCCTGGATTGGATTTTTGTGTGAGAGATGTCTCTTTTTATTGCATTTTAACACTTCTCATATTTTTAATACATTTTTAATACATTTCATATGAAATATGAGTGTTTAAGCTCAATAGCTTCCAGGTTATGTGACTTATTGACTCCAAACCAGTGCAGGACCATGCTACACCTCTTTTTATTGCATTTAACACTCCTCTTTTTTTAAATACATTTTTAATACATTTCATGCTGTTTTTACTTTTTTTTTTCTTTTCCTCCTGTGCCACAGTGAGGTTAAATGTGTGGGTCAGATGTCCATTGGGTGGTATGGTGGTGCAGTGGGTTTATCAAGTGTCCGTGCAGGCCTCGTCCCAGTCCTACAGTCCCTGCACGTGCACTCTAGGTTAAATGGTGAGTCTAAACTGTTAATGTCTGTGATGTTGTTTGTCTCTGTATGTGGCCCTGTGATACCTGACCTGACCCCACATCAGCTGCGACTGGATCCAGCTTCTGCAATCCTACTCAATGGATGGATCATGGATGGATGTTTACTATTAAGTAGATGGTGACCAATACTTGTAGCCTACATACATTCATATCTCCCTGTAGTGACTTTCAGTGGGCCCCTTCATCACCACTTGATTGACAAATAGCTGCAAAACAAACAGACGGTGCCATCAGCCTCAGAATTTGTTTTGTGCTGATTAGCTAAATGTTTGCATGTCAATATGCTGCACTCAAATGGTTAACATGCTATATACATGTTACTATTACCTTTGTGAGCATGTTAAAGCAGAAGTAAGCGATCCGGTCGTTTTGGCTAACTTCTTGTCAGCCGATGGAGTTAGCAGTCCCCGCCCTCGTCCCTACGTCACCACATTCACGTGCATCCCTTGGCTGCACACACAGAGAGGACCGCCCCTTTATGCCGTTCTCTCTCCTCATTGGATAAAGGTTGTAGGATACAAGGAAAGTTTTCTCCTCGGCTTACAGCAGAGTGACTGACAGACCCGTGTTTCAGACCAAACACTCTATATAAGTGATTGTTGTCGGAAGATATAACTATTTAAGACTTATATTAACACAAACATTCTGCTTACTTCTGCTTTAACTTTTGCCTTCAGTTCAAACTTCAGCAGGGCCCATGAGCAGCTGTTGCAGCAGAGCTGTAAAAGAAATAATCATAAGAATATTTCAAGAGACAGAATCAGAGCATTGTAACTATTTTTAGAACTATTCGGTTACCTCTCTAGACTTTCAGGTGGCACTGGTGGTGAAGTCTGTTCCTTCACTGTTGTGACCACACACACACTACAAGGTTCACTGAGGGGTGCTGCTGAGTGATGTGGCTGCTGGCCTGGAACGCTGCATCTCAGAGCACGAGTGGCAGCTTCCTTTGTGCTGCTGGATCCAGAGGTGCCCGTGTACAGACAGCATGTGTAGGGTAGTATGCCATGGCAACAAATGCTGCTAGTTTAAGTCATCACTATTAGCTTTTTTCCCCTTGAATGTTTATTAAGCTTTTTATATATTAACATAACCACAGTGATAAGAGAACAACAACTCTCAGTACAACATTGGTCTAGACAGTCTATACACATTTACATCTCACATGCACCCGACCAGTAAGGAAACAGCCCATCTTACTGCCCTTCTCTGTGGAAAAAAAAAAAAAAAAGGACTTAAATACTTTAAGGGATAGTTCAACATTTTGGCAAATTGGCCCATTGCCATAATCCCTATAATTTTGGGAGTAGGTTCATTACCTTTAATTGTTGGTACAAGCTATTTTTAGAATGGCGGAGCAGAGCTGTGAGCTGCTCAAAGCTTCGCTACGGGGGCTAATGGGATTTCTTGATTTCCCTCATCAAACTCATCAAATACACAATCCAACAACTCCAAAACGCTCTGGTGGACAAGTTGTGACCTGCACATTCACCACGCTATGAGATAATAATGGATCGTTACAAGACACAGTTGTTTTCGAGGTAAATTCATGCAAAACCGCTGATGCACGTTCCCTTCGTGGGCGGTTTTTCAGCAAGCAGTCTCTGCATTTGCCTCTAAAACAACTCCGTCTCATAACGTTCTGTTATTATCTCATAGCGTGGTGAATGTGCAGGTCACAACTTGTCCACCAGAACGTTTTGGAGTTGTTGGATTGTGTATTTGATGAGTTTGATGAGGGAAACCAAGAAATTCCATTAGCCACGGTAGCGTAGTTCTGAGCAGCTCACGGCTCTGCTCCGCCGTTCTAAAAATAGTTTGCACCGACAATTAAAGGTAACAAAGCTTCTCCTAAAACTATAGGATTATGGTAATAAGCCAATTTGGAACATTTTTGAACTATCCCTTTAAATAAATAGAATTAAAAAAAAAAAATACACCCCAGATCACAATTCTAGATGTTTCAAATGACCAGGTTGTAAGTACAGTGTTATGAACAAGACACAGGAAGAGAGCCAAAGGCCAAGGACAACACTTGAAAGTACTGAAGCCACTGCAGAGTTAGAAAAGTGAAGACATGGCGTCCAATCATAAACTGTCCTTCTGAAGAGTGAAGCAGACAGGTCAGGTACTCAAGGGGAAAACATTCCATAATTATCTTATGCCAGTTTGATTTAGTGGGGGGTTTGTCATTTATCCAAGACAAAAAGATGTTCTTCCTTGCTGCATAAATGAGGATATTATACAGTCTGGCAGAGTTAGCATCCATCACTATTAGCTTTTAATGCAAAATAAGTTATAGTGTACCGCATACACTGTCTGATGCACGCTGCTGCAATGCAAGAGATTCTTGACTTTTGGATTCAAAAAATCAACTCAAATCGGGAGAGCAGTTCATTATGGAATAAATGTATGAGCCTGACCAACGCAGCGGAAATACATGACAGAAGTAGAGCAGTATTTCATGTGAACAACATCCACAACCTTTTTATATCTAATTGCATCCTTGCTGACGTTACGTCCAGCCAATTCAGTTTTGCAAGACATTAATTTGCAAATGTCTCACACTCTGCTATAAAACACATTGACAGCAGGAAACATTTAAAAAACAACAAGTCAATTCCTGTCTGGGGAGTAAGACACGCAGTGTGTTGTTCACTATGACAGCAGACAGACTTTGTATGGAGGGAAGGACAGGTGGACGATGGCTTAATTGCTGTGAATAATGCAGTTTTCTGTTCACAAAGCAACAAAACAACAGACGAGGCTTCTTTGGTGCTACAAATAAATGAATGAATGAATGAATGACTAAATAGGTAAAGGAGATGTTCATTGTTATAGTTTCTGTAAATCATCCAAAATAATACAGGAAATCCAGAATAAACAATTTCTTTATATTCATTCAACACCCTGGTTGAAAAAAACGGAATGCTTAGATGTTACAGAATGCACACACACACACACGCAATGAATCAGTTGAGGTAAGCCAGATACCTTTAGGAAAACCAGACGCTGCTTATATGCTCCAGATTTGTGTGTGTGTTATTGTCTTGAACTGCGACATGCAGAAAAATGAATGAAGCGTTAACAGAAAAAATGAGGTAGAAAGAGGCCAGCTCTGGTTAAAGAAGGAGAAAATGAGGAGAGAAAGGAAGAAAGAGCCTTAAAGGAAGAAAGGAGGGATGGGATGACAGGAAGAAACATCAAAGACATAAGAAGCAAACGGCAGGGGGAAGAATGCAGAAGCCTCAATTAATTTGTATTAAACATTTCACAGAAAAATAATAAATAATCACCCATGCACTGTCTCTTACTGTAACACTACACAGCAAACAGCTTCCTGAGTATGCAGGCAGAGTGCTGTCAAGTTCACCACAAGATCAAATCATTTCCTGTTGTTTTCAATATTACACTTCCACTGGCATGTGACAAGAGGATGGTCACAGGCTGAAGCCCTTAACTGATTTTCAAACGATGTGAGAAATGTTTCTGTGTGGCTGCTCACCTACTAATGATCAATATCAGTAGGCTATGTATTAACCCGGTAATGAATGAATCCATTAGATGAATCAAGTGATGAGGTATGAAAAGACATTCAATTTGTTTTCATGTGAAAAAAGGAACGATCAACAACTGTTTAACTACTTTTTTCTCTATGCAGTTACAGTAATATGTTTAGAGCTAGTTTAGGCAGAATAGTATTGGCCCTGAGATCCCTCACACTCAGGAACACTGCATGTTTTCATTGGATGTTGCAGTTTGATTGTAACCTGCTATTTGGGAATATAGCTATGTCAATAAAACACTGTAAACTGACAGGGGTAGTTACAATTAGATGTGATTTTCCTATACATTGTGATCCAGAGGTGGAGAACAAAATTGTAGGCCTACTTGTCTTGTGCAAAAAATTATGTTACAGTAAGCCTACATTACAGTAATGAGGCGGACTGGGTTGTTTGCAGCCAGTGAATGTGCAGAAAAGTGACATAAAATGAGAGACACTCTGCAAGAAGACACTTTGGAAGATCCTCACTTGATTTCACTAATTCATTTTTTTTTTTTTTTTAATCCTAGCCTAGCTATATAGTATAATTTTTTCATTAGTTACTCATGTCTTATGGGAATTGTGCACGAAGGGCTATCCTACACAGACAGAACACTTGCTGCATGAGATATCATGTTAAATAATCAATCATGTTTAATAGCCTAATCGTAATTTCAATAGTAGCCTACTGATAAAAAATAATTATGAATATGATTTTTGTCCTAATCAAGCAGCTCTAGCCCGCTGCCCTTCTCCATCCTTATTCTTATCTGATTGGCTTCTCCTACTTAAAGTTAACAGGATGGAGTTCAGCGACAAAACGTCAGAATCATGACCTGAATGTAGGCAAAAAGGGTACACGAGTAAAAAAAAAAAAAAAAAGAGAGAAAAAAAAAGTGGTATTTTATTTTGAAAGCAGCGTCAGCCAACTTCCTTCCCGTCTCGTCGATAAACCGCTGAGCTTGACGCGAACGAGCCAGAAAGCCACTGGAGCAGACGCACAAAGGGTGTGGAAGAACCTGCAGCGATGGGAATCAAACTGTACTACACCACCGTTACTGCCTCACGGACGGTGAGTCGAGCGGCTCTCATTTCATACGTTTAACGTTCCGGTTGTGTTTGTGAGCTCCGGTAGCAGCAGCAGCAGCAGCAGCAGCAGCAGCAGCAGCAGCTAACAGTGCTCAGTCCCACAGACACACCTAGCAGCCTCTCACTAACAGCTCCTTCCTGACTAACAGTGCAGTGGGCCTGACACACTCACTGCCCACACTTATGTCATTATTGAACCGTCAGCGTTACGACGGGGAAAGGTTAAAGTTATCACTGGGGGAATTAGCATTAACATAACGGACTTGTACAGACCCTATGGTACAGACTGAGCAAGTCAAGCTCGCCTCCTTCATCTCGGCGGAGGGAGGGAGAGAGGGAGGGAGGGTGTTTGGCTATAGCTAATTTTACTCTGCAGGTATTTAGCTTCAAAGTGTGGACGGTATGACTTATCAAAAACAGCGACAGTATCATAGTGTCATATCTGCACAATAAGCTGACCAGAATAGCTAGTTGTATTGACCTTTATGCATCCGCTTCCTGTGCGGAAACTGCTCGCCAAACTTCATATAAATTCAGTCAGTTTTAGGCTGCAGTAGTGAAGTCACTGTAAAGGCCTCCAACAAACTCATTATTGTAACTTAGGTGAGTGATTCTCTGAATTCGTTGCACAGTGGGTCCCTCAGGTTAAACCTCAAAGAAAAATTTATTTTATTTTATTTTTTGCATTTTAAAGCCATAAATTGATGGATCCATGTGCCTTTGGACTATAAAACACACAAAAAAGCAATAGAAAATCCTGGATGACAGCCAAATCTGTATGTCCCTGTTGACCAGAATCAATTTTTCATTGAATTTAAAACAAATAAAAATTGCAAGTCACCTAAGTTTTTTGTTAATATAATAATATTCCTGACTGCTTTAACCAAAACAATACACAAATCTGAAAAAAATATACAATATTTTATCATGTCTCCCAGTTTTGGTCAACCCTGTAACAACATAGCTACAGTTATGTAGCTGTTTTAAAAAATAATGGTTCAATTCAACAACCTCAGCATTGAGGAAGTGACATCACTGAAGTCTTTAGAAGAACATACTGTAAAGAGGAGAAATGATTGCATCTTTTCTATTTTATTGTTTTTTATTGTGAGACTCCATTATATAAATACATGATAGTTAACAACTGTTTAGGAAAACACAATCATGTTGAAAAATATTATAATTTCATGATTTCCTAAAGTCATGTGATGCTACAAGTGTTGGCAAATTATGGATCATTGGTCACTTTAAGCCAGGATCTTCAACCCTGTAACAGAATAGGCTACATTGTGAGGGGATTGAGTCGTTTTTATGGGGTTGAAAGTTTTTTTTTTCAAAAATCAGACAACACAGAGTGCACTGAATTCAGAGAATCACCCAGGTGTCAATTACATGTACATTAGACACACAGACATCTTTCATCTGCAGCACTTCCTGTATCACTTACTGTAGAATTGTCAATAATTGACCCTATGAATCAATAATGCCTCTGAACTAAGAGCTTCCTGGTAGATAATATATAAACCAAATTAACCAGTGGAGTCTTAAGTGTCTGTAAAAGTCAAATATTTTATTTCTAATATTTAACCTACTTGTTGATGTGAAAATAAGATTTTAAGAGTTTGATTTTGCAATGGAGTATTGCTACATTTTCTACACAGCACAGTATTATTACAGTAGAGCAGGCTGACATCAGGACGGTCTGCAGACAGAGATAACCTCACTGTGCACTACCACATCCCTCGCTAAAATAACTTTTGCAGCACTTTATGAAAACAGTGTATGGCGGCGATGCACTGGACCAAACATCTGGTATCTATTAGGTGAGAGGAATTCATGTAGTGGAAAAGTTTTGTGACTGCGATTCGTTTTTTTTAACCCTCTCCTGTCCTGTGCAGCAGTGAGCCGACCTCTGGATACCAATGGATTGTTAACTATTTTAATATGCATTGGTTTAGATTTGTGTATATATATATTTAGTTTGTTTAGATTATAATAATCTTTTCCTTCCATTATAAAAACACACCCAAGACACACTGGGACATTTAAAAATAAAAACAATCCCTTTTTTATGCATGTTTTTCTCATTTATCTTTCTTAATACAGTTCACTTAATGTCCTGCAGTGGAAGTAATACACACAACATTCAGGAAGGCTTTCCTGGCTGTCTCCACCATTGAATCAATGCAGACCGGAACATCTAAGCTGTCGGGCGTGCTTCAAAATAAATTGCCTCCTTTTGAATTATTGTGTGTGGTCTAAGTCACACACCAAACTTCATACAATTCAAAGCAGCTGTAAACTGCTGAATCTGCTCTCCCGGTTTTGTGTAACAAGCAAAAATCAATTCCTCTTTTTCTGTGTAAGGCCACAGCAGTGTTCTCTTACAGCTGTGTGTATGTGTGTGTGTGTGTGTGTGGGCCAATGAGTGCCAGCTTTGTGTGTGTTTTCCAGTTGGTGTCGTGCTTAGGTGTGGTCACATTTTTACGAACTAAACCCCCACTCCCAACTTCCTCAGTTGACATAAAGATAGTAGAGTGGTCACTGGGTCTATTAATCATCAGCCACCAGCCAGATAAAGCTGCTGCTTTTTAAAGGCACAGTCTTAATAAAGCTCAGGCTGATTCTTTGTTTCCTCTATCTCAGCACTGTTTTCCAGAAAAATGTCTGCATGTCCTCCCCCTAGAGGAGAAATGACATTTTAAACAGTTTTTTTTTTGTGTGTGTGTGACCTTGATCTGTTTGTTATTCACTCCGCTGACTGAAACAGCATGGTGACCGTCAGCCTTTTGCAGGGGTCTCTCTACTCTCTACGTGCAGATCATTAGCTCAGGGTTTCATAAATGAACTCCCTCTGAGTGCTGAACACGTCTTTCAAACGGCTGCTGTGGTTTTTGCTCTCCCTCCTCCCAGGTGAAGTCTCAGCAGGCTGAAGTGATACGAATCCTCGAGAGTAAAAGCATTCAGTACGAGCTCATCGACATCTCGGTGGGCGGGGAGCTGCGTGATGAGATGAGAAGCAAAGCAGGAGACCCAACAGCTGTCCCTCCCCAGCTCTTCAATGAGGATCACTACTGTGGGGTGAGGAACACACACACACACACACACTCGGCTCTAACAGAACAGAAGATGTCTAGGGCCGACATATTGTTGTGTTATTTATTTTAACTTAATTCATTAGCTGTCAGGCTTATTTAGATTAGATAAGTATTCCACTATTGACCAATATAAATCCACATGAAGGAATCTCTGTTTCTCTCCGTGTGTCAACTGAGGAATGTTTTGGGCGAAGAGAATCATCCAACAACACTTGGAGAAGACTGTGGTGATTCATCCACATAATGTATATCATTGATTATGACAACAGCATGCAAACTGCAGCTAGAAAACCTGCAGAGGATTATCTGAAGTGTGGGAGGATTTTAGACAGAAGGGGAATGACAGCAGTACAACAGCTGTACGTGGTAGCTTAAAACAAAAACCAGGCGTCCCACAGGGCTTTGTTTTAGGACAACACTGTTTTTGTTTACCTTTTAATTTACAAGCTGCTGTTGTTGCAGTAATATAACAGACAGCGTGACTCATCCAACATGGATATTCAGTCTTTATTTTCTGTTTGTCAGCTGTGTTTGAGTGAGAAAATAACCTAAACTGATGTTTCAGTCTGTATATGTTTGAGTTCTATGTCACAGATAGTGATTTTCCAGTCATGGGAAAGAGTTGCTGTGACATCCAGTAATAAACTAATGTCCCCTCACATGCCAGTCCGTTAGGTACACATAGATACTGTAAAACTGATCTTTATGATACAGCAGGCCTGCTGTAAATCCTACCTGCATGAACACTGTAATCAGTTTTATGGAATCTCATTTATTTTAATGGTCAGTTAGTTCAGAGACTGTCACTTGAGCTGTCCACTGGGTTATATTGAGAGGTGTCCTTAGGATTTTGTCAACTTTAATTGATGTAAATGAGATATTTTGTTAATTCTGAGACTTTACTTTTGGTCAATGATGTGATGCAACCCAGTGTCAAGTGGTATAAGTAGTATTTTTTCATAAAAATCTGACTATATACAGGAAAATAAATCTGGGCTAAAATGTGCAATAAATGTAATTCACTTTTGCAATGCAACATTATGTTCCTTCACAAATTATACATAATTCGTAACATTATTTAGAAGAAAAGTGGTGTTTTTGAGCAAAAACAGTGCTCAGTGTTGCCAAAATTTAAATATAGAAACCCAGCAAAAAAATCAGTTTCAATTTAATGTTTTTTAGTGTATTTTTACAGTGCATATAGAAAATATTTGCTATTTAGCATTTTTTTGTGGTTACACCATTTTACATTTCCAGGGGCATTCAGTCTTACTTTTGTTATATATGGTTCAAATGTCATTTGAAATGACATGGCAAATCTGATGCACGCTTTTAGAAACATTTTTAAAAAGATATTTCTGAATTGCTCATCTTGCCAACTGTTATCAGAACTGTTTTCTTTCCCTGTTTGCTGACTGACTCTCTTCCTCTCCACAGAACTATGAATCGTTTTCCGAGGCGGTGGAAGCTGATACAGTGGAACAATTCCTGAAAATGGCATGAGGAGGTCGAAGTGTAAATTCTCCATCTTAACCCCAGCCGCCTCCCCTGCCCCTGCCCCCTGGCCCCCCGGCCCCCCGGCCCCCTGGCCCCACCCTCTGCCCTAACGGAGGTCTTCTTATCCACACTCCCTGCACCACTGGCAGTGTCCATCCACCTTCAATGCCATAACAAAGAATGCCAAATATCTCGTATTCAGCTAATCAGAAGACACACATTCCCCGCAACCTACTGCGTCATTAGACTCTAAATCAGTCTTAACCTTTTATTTTTTATGTCTTTAATTTTTGTTACTTTCTTTGATTCCTTTCAGACCCTGTCTGACAGACCAGTGTTACTAAGGAGTCCTAGTCCACTAGGAATCAATGGGGTGTCTAAATGTGCGGTAATTAGGTCGACTAATCTTGGCTGCAGCCACATGATCGCTGGAGATTAAACTAATCCACTGGATGACAACATTCAACCCAGAATCTTCCTGATCCTCTGCAGACCAAACACACATCATCACTCAGTCTTAACTACCTTGTTGTCTTTTTTTCTGTAGCCTTCAAGTTCCCATGTTGTACATGACGGCACACTATCCGTACTTCACATGGATGCAAGTGCACACGGAAGTAGCAAGGACCGTGATGTCCTTAAAACCCAATTAACTACAAGTTCTACCAGCTGTAAGATGCCTTCTGGGCACAGACAGTTTATTGTTGTTTCTGGTCCATTGGTTACCTTATGCAATTATGTGACGAGAGGTTTGGTTTGAAGAAGCAAATCCACTGTAGCCCACTGAGGTCCTGTGCTGATCTGGTTCGAGGGGCTGTAATGCCACCAACATTCAGAAAGTTTGTTTTTTTTTTGGGCCAGAATTTGGCCAGATATCAAAAATAAAGTTTAACTTTAATGAAGCTAGAAACTAGCACCCGTCTGCGACATATTAAAGGCACCCTGTGGAGTTTTTTATTATTATTATTATTAATAAGTAAAGTGTTTACAAAAGTGCGTTATCCTTCAGGTTATTTGTCTTTACAAATGTCTGGAAGGAAATGCCTATTTGCTAAAATAATACAAAATCTGCATTGTCAATATCTATGCTAGCTAGCTTTTGAAACTCATAGGTAACCCAACTTGTGTGTTACCACTACCTGTCAGTCTCAGTAGTGTGAGACTGGTGGCAGAAGTTAATATACTTCCTGTGTGCATAAGAGGCAAAACAGGAACCCACTGATAAAATCATGGCTCTACACAACTAAAAATAGTCAAACACTCCACAGGGTGCCTTTAAGATGAATTGTACTGAGGGTGTGCCCCATGTGTTTTCTGGGATGTGTAGGGAACTTTAGAAACTAACACACCACCATTGAAACTTAAACATGGTGGCTGATTTGAGAAACCACACAAATTTGATCCTAATGTGAGGAATCAAAAATTACATGAGATATTAAAGAATACAAAGCAGCAAAATAAAATCCAGATGAAAAGACAATTTTGCAAACTTTATTTTTGGAGTCTGGTCAAACCTTCCTGAGGGCGAGGGTTTCAGGAGGGGATTGCAGTATTAGTAAGATCATGTAGAGAGGATGGATTTGTGGACCAAATACTCCCCATTAGATATGCTATAATGGTTTCCATTGAACCAAACTTCCTCAGGAGTCGGCGTACTCTTGAAAAAACAAGTGGTTTAACATTTCAGTAGTTGGCTGCTTGATTCTAGCAAACAGTTGAGCAAGAAGAACAATGTGTTTAACATCACATTTGGTGCCAATGTATCTGTAACGCTCTCTTGGAGGTGGTTATTTGCTGTAGTATTAGCACTTACCTGACATCTTCTATGTTTTTCCATAATTTTACTGTATAACTTGAAAGCTTCACCAATGGGTGCTCTGCATTGCTGGGCAACATGACGCCAAACATTTATAAGGGAGCATTTGGTAGGGAGACTAAATGATTGGACTGAAAGATGTGAATCTTCTTTGTTTCAACCACGTAGCTTTTTTTCCTTCTGCTGTTTATTTAATGTCAGTTTCACTGATTGTACTGGGCATGAAGATGCAGTAATGTGACTATGCACTGAAACCCTTCCTCATTCTGAATGACATGAAGGTCAAAGCTGGTGCGTTTAGATTGACCGGACTCAGTCTCACTAGCCTTAGGGAACACTCACCACATGGGAAAAATGAAGGCTTCACTTATTTGTGCTTTTTATGTATTTGCATCATACATTTCATTAATCTCAGTTTAAATATTATGTTTTTGTATTGGTTTCATGTCTTTTTTTAAAAATTGAGAACAACATGATTTCCCTTCTTGTAATCGTTTCATCTGTCAAACCCCCACTTTGCTTTTCATAATTGTGTTGTTACGGTTTGGGATCCCTAGTAATGACAGCCTTCACACACAATGTTTGTGCACTGTTTTGTAGGTCGGTGGTTGTAGGTGTTTGCCTGTTATTGTTGTATATTCACTATGAATCATGTTTAAGACATTCCATGTCTCTCTGAGCTCCTGCTTTGCTTTTGGACCAATTCCCCTTGGCCAAAAAAAGAAGAAATTAGGGAATAAAATGCTGTTGTCTTCCAAGAAGATTGTGAAAAGTGATTTATGGGTTAAAAAATAAAATGGAGTTGAATCTACCTGTCTGGATATGTTTTTTAATTGGCTGTGGAACTAAAACTTTAAATGTGTCATTTTAATGAGGAATATTACAAGACAGTGTAGGGATCTTAGTTCACCCACAAGATGGTCATTTCTAATTTGCATGTTGGTGTAATATTATGTTTGCCAGTGCAGTCACATGAATGGCATCTTCCATAGTAGATCTAGTTGTGTCAGTGCATTTGTTGCAGTTGCACGTGAGCCACATATTTTTTCAGAATAACTGTTAGAAAGACGTCATCATTAGTATGTTCTATATAATGATAACAGACATCATCTAGTTTGTTGTTAAATATAAAATTTACATTCTGTCCAATTGGCAAACCATAAGGTTATTCTTATGACAGGTTTAATGATCATTCATTAGTAACTGGGAAAAATTTGTTAAAATTCTGTAAAGAAGAATATTACATAATGAATTAAAAAAATACCAAAGGAAGTAAATTTCGGATTTTAAAGAGGAACTATGTAAGTCCGGTTGCTTTTCCACAGTTTTGTTAACCCTCCTCCCGGCCATGTGAGTTTCCTTACAATGAAGCCAGCGAGAAAACAATCAATAGAGCGATACACAACGTTATATCATATTCTCTATCATATATTTGTGTAGTTTAATCTGTCATAAACAAGAGAATATGGGTTACAGGGCATGGGACAGAGACAAGAGCTGGGACACCGGGGCAGCGGCGCTTATCTTGCAATCAAAGATGCCGTCTTTGTTGCAAGGTTGGTTTTCAGCCTAGAGACGCTAGGTGGAAGGCAGAGAGCCTCCATTCTCCCTTGTAACAAGTTAAGCCATTTATTAAACCATCACAATTAATCTAAAGCAGTTAACTCCAGGTAAAAATGTAACATAGTTAAGCCACAAATCCTGCATAGTTCCTCTATATTTAGTATAGTTCCTTTATTTACTCAACCGCAGTACCTCTGTGCTCCTTTGGGGTGGCGCTGTAGCACGTTAGACCTTTCACTTTGCCGCAGAAGAAAAAGATAGCGGAAATATACATCGTGGTTTCAAAATAAAAGCCCAAAACAACATTACAGCCCACCGTCTGCGCTGCGGTTGGTGGGGTAAATGTAGAATTACTTTATTTTGAAAACGGTCACGGGAAGTTTTGCTGTTGAGTCGGCGACGTTACTAAACATTAGTCCAAGGAAGGAAGCTGAGAAATTTGACAGGATACTGACAAGGTAAGCCGAGTAAAATAGTGTTTTTATTGCAATGGTGTCAGAGACAGTTGATATGTGCATCAGAAACCTGTGTGTTCCGGTCAGCGCCGTCACTGTGTGACTGACAGGAGCAGCAAACGCACAGGTTAGTTAGCAGAGTTAAGCTAGCTGGCACAAGTGTTTTGAGATGATAAAAGCTCAATGTTCACTATTTCAACTGGTCTAAAAATAGATCAGTACAAGCCAATGAATCCAGTGCCTGTTTAGGTATTTATAACATTTTCATTGTATCGGACCACTGCAATAATCTCTCCATCTGCCACTTTTAGCCGACACAGCCTGGTGTTTGTGTAGCAGAGACAGTAGCCCGCACTGCTGTGAGGTAACACACTACACTTTGTTAGAAACAGCGCGTTTGGACTGAATAGGAATCACACTGGTCCGTTTGTCCATGCTGTGGATATTAGAGACTCTAAGCTGCACTTTTTCATTCAAACATTAGAAGTTATTTTAACACGGAAACTACTTGGGTAAGTGTGTGGAGCACAGGTGCATTCAGAGGACCTATAGGTTTGTGTGTGTGCTCACAACGTAGTTTAACTTAAACTCCGTTTGGTTAATCTGTATTATGTATTTGAAGTTGGCATAAATGTACAGTTGTTATGCATCCTTGTGCTTTGCTGGTAACTCTTAGATTTAGATATAGCCTAGACCAACATGGACAAAATTGTTGGTACCCTTCTGTTAAAGGGGGAAAAAATCCCACAATTGTCATTGAAAAACTTGAAATTGACAAAAGTAATAATAAATAAAAGATTTGTGAAAATGAAGTAATGAAAATCAGACATTGCTTTTAAATAGTTTTTCAACAGATCTATGTTTCACAGTAGGTACAGCTTCATTTTTGCATCCTGCATTCAAGACACCCTGTGCACCTGGCACACCTAACCTGACCAGGAGTCAGCAGGTGCAGAAGTCACTGACTGCAGTGAAGATTAATGGTACCATCATTTTTGTCCAGGCCAGTTTCATTAGTTTGTTTTTTAAAATAATTCTGTTGAACCACAGTTCAAAAGCAATGTCTGATTTTCAATAGTTAATTTCCATCTATCACAACTTTTTTTTTTTTTTCCAGTTTCTGGTTACTTCAGTGACAATTGTGGATTTTTCTTTCTTTAATGGAAGTGTGCCAAAATTTCTGTCCACGTCTGTATGACTCCAGTCCACTCCAACTCAGTGGAAGTGAATTGGAGGAATCTGTGGTGCTCACAGCTTTGGTCCTGGTTATTTTAGAGATATAAAAGAAACATAAAAGTGGTTGAATAATCAGTTGCAGACATGCATCTGAAGCCATGCAAAAACTAGTACGAAAAGTCATCGTATATCTATAAAGGGAGTAAAACTTTGGAATAATCTTGACTATGAATTAAAAAACTGTGTAAACAACATTATTGACAACTATAGGGCTGTATCATGACACATTGTAAAAACTGGAAGTCTAGCTTGTCCATTCGTAGCCTTCTCTTTTGTTTTGCAAATATAAGTGATAATATTAATTCTGTCCTATTTGCTCTTTATCTTCATCTTGTAAATGCATATCTTGATGTACAAAGAGTAGGCACAATAAGCGATCCCTTCAGCACCTTTTGCTCCATGTTTTACTGACCAATCAATGCATTTTGTCTGTTATTTTTAATCGACCAAACTCAACATATGAGACTTGACAAAACAAAAACATAAATGATCAGCTTTGATACATTTGCTTGTCTTTCTGTCCCATGAAGCCACATGTGAAGATGAGCGTCCCAGACTACATGCAGAGCGCCGAGGACCACCAGACGGTGCTGGTGGTGGTCCAGCCCGTCGGCATAGTACCCGAGGACCAGTTCTTCAAGATCTACAAACGCATCGCCAGCGTGAGCCAGGTGAGCATCAGGGACTCCCAGCGCCTCCTCTACATCCGCTACCGCCACCACTACCTGCCCGAGAACAACGAGTGGGGGGACTTCCAGACGCACCGCAAGGTGGTGGGCCTGGTCTCCATCACCACCTGCGCCACGGCCAAAGAGTGGCCGCAGACCGCCGAGCGCTTCCACGGCCAGAAGGAGGTGTACAGCTCCACGCTGTACGACTCGCGGCTGCTGGTGTTCGAGCTGCAGGGAGAGATCGCCGAGCAGCAGCGCACCGACGTGGCCTTCTACCCCGGCTTCGACGACTGCTCCGACGTGGAGAAGAGAGTGGAGGACTTTGTGGAGTCCATATTCATCGTCCTGGAGTCCAAGCGGCTGGACCGGGCCACGGACAAGTCTGGAGACAAGATCCCTCTGCTGTGCGTTCCCTTCGAGAAGAAGGACTTTGTGGGTTTGGACACAGACAGCAGGTGAGTTCACTCCTCGGCATGTAGAGGCTGGTACAGGTGTGCTTCAGTCTTGAGTTTGTCGATGTGATAATTTGCGTTATTATTTCAAAACGTGTTTGTTTCCGTGTCAAGTTGCTTGTTACATGTTGGCCTCGCCAGTTTAAAGAACTTCTCCTCTCAAAAATCTGTCTTTTGATTTTTGCTGCTTTCAGTTCTGTTTGTTTACCTTTGGTTTATTTGTCTTTCTTCTTCTTCTTCTTTTTTTTTCTCTCATACTGTCCTGTGAGTTTATTGTTGGGTGTGAAAAGGTGAGACGGTAGCTCCGTAAGTCTAGTCCAACCCACGCCGGCCCCATAAGCTTTAGCTCTGCCCCGTCAGAAACAGCTACACCTCGGGACTGTTGTGCATTTGCTCGTGACTCTGAGCCAAACTCATCACTCCTCCAGATGTGTCTTGCACAAACTGATTTGAAACATCCTGACACTGACAGCAAATTATTCTCATGCAGAGCATACATTGGAAACTAAAACAAAAAACCCAGTTAAGCAAGAGTCAAGACTCATCACAAACCTACCACCTGTCTGTAAAACCTACAGTTCAGTGCAGTAGTTGACTCGCATACTGTGACAACAGTCCTGTGTTTGTCACTGTTACAGTTAAGAAAGCACTAGTCTTATATTCACAGGTCCCGTGACCCCGTGTTTTCCATTCTGACAGTACTTCTGTAGTGAATGCAGAAGACAGTTAAAGGACCATACCTGTGTTTTTCTTCATACAGCAAATATAACCTTGAAGGGATATTTCAACATTTTGGCAAATTGGCCCATTGCCATAATCCCTATAGTGTTAGGAGTAGGTTCATTACCTTTAATTGTCGGTGCAAGCTGTTTTTAGATTGGCGGGGCAGAGACGTGAGCTCTACATGGCGTGTGGTATTTTCGCCTTTCCCTCATCAAACTCATCAAATACACAACCCAACAACTCCAAAACGCTCTGGTGGACAAGTTGTGACCTGCATATTCACCACGCTATGAAACAATAATGGAACATTATGAGACAGAGTTGTTTTCAAGGCAAATGCGTAGCTGGAACTACATCCCAGACACAGCTGCTCGGTAGAGTGACTTCAGAAGTGCAAGTAGTTCTAAATATGCTATTTGCTTCATGTGTTTAATGTTACATAATTATGCGTTATTATCTCATAGCGTGGCGAATGTGCAGGTCACAACTTGTCTATGAGAGTGTTTTGGAGTTGTTGGATTGTGTATTTAGTTTGATGAGTAAAATGTGGAAATACCGTGAGCCTCGGTTGCGTTTGCTGAGCAGCTCACATCTCTGCCCCGCCGATCTAAAAACAGCTTGCACCGACAATTAAATGTAATGAACCTACTCCTAAGACTATAGGGATTATGGCAATAGGTGAATTTGCCAAAATGTTGAAATATCCCTTTAATGCAACCAAGCATATCTTAGTAACTTGCAAAGAGCCACTGGTTTCAGAATCGACCTGGGTACTGTAAGTAGTTTATTCATGTATCTGACTGTCTCTCTGTCTCTCTGTCTTTCTGTCTTTCTGTCCATCCACCTTGTTTTATGTTTTTCTGTCACTTTTTCTACCACACACTGTTTGGATTTATATTCTGTGTTTAAATGCTGATGGAGGCCACAGGTTAATGTTACCACATATAGGCTCTGAGCCTCTCTTCTGATTGGCTGAGTGTTTTCTGAGCGATCCAATCCTGAAGCGCTGGATGGTGGATCCATGTGGTCTGGGTTCAGGACGTGGCTGACAGCGGTAACTTCACAGTTGTGATGCCACAAAGTTACAGAGGTCCTGACGGCTTGATTTAAGGCTCAGTCTGTGAGCACAAGCTGTGTTCATTTCTCTGTGGACTGCAATTTGATACTCTAATAGTAATAATAAAAACCCAGACCTGGTCCAAAGACCAAAAACATGGACCTTTAATAGTAAATTTGATGTATGTATCGTTTTTTGTAATTGTAGGAATTACAAACTGACATTTTTCAATTTGATATCCATATACAGTATTACATAATTAACCGAAACTGGTGGCCATCCTCGCAATTAAAAAAACAAAAAACAAAACACACACACAACATGCTTTGGAAATGCAGAGCCTTATTGCAATTGTGATTTAAAAGTTGAAAACAGTGATGTGGAATAATTTGATAATGGATGTAAAGTACTGAAACAGAAAACACTGCTATGGTCCTTTAAAGGAGGAGCTGATAGTTTGGACTCAGTGAATCCAGTTTGGCTCAGTCCACGCTGCTGAGGTTTGTCCCTGCTTCAGAAGAGTTTGGTTTGGGAGGGGGCAGTTTGGGATTCATGAGAGCAAACATTATGAACTAACTTGGAAATAGCTGCGCACCCACTCATAAAAACACAAATTTGAAAAAGAAATGACACCCATGTCCAAAGATCCGGTTTGTTTCCTGTGGTTAATCTTTCATCGGCAGCAATTTTCCTCTCAGATTTATTCAATTAGAACATTTTCATTGTTATTCCGAAGAAACGAAGCATTATTGAGCGTTTTTAAACTGCTAGATGTGTGATATAGATGTTCCTGTAGATTTCCATATCCCCGTGTTTTTCTCCTCTTGACCTTCCCAGTCTGTTGGGAAGCACATGTCTTGCACAATGGTCATATTTTCCCCTCAAAACAGTTCCTTTTCTCTGTGTCTCCTGTGAAGCTGCTCCGTCCTCGGTACCTGTGTTATTGTGCAAGACTGAAGGGTCGTAGTAGGTCAGCTCATCCTCGTTGTGTTGCTCTCCTTTGCTTGTGCTGTCCCGCCCCACGCGCCCCCTGTGTACAGCAGCTGACCGATAAGATTCACTCCAGCCTCCTCCCTCTGGCTCCCTGCTGACATAAGAAATGACAGAAGAGCTCTTTTCATAAGCAGGAGAATGGAAAAAAAAAATCTACTTACCATCCAAATCCATATATGTTATTCAGGAATGTGAGCGTGGTTATTCATTCTGCTGTTGTCTGACAGACTCCCTCTCTTTCTTTCTCCCTGCTGCTTTTCCTCAGGCACTATAAGAAGCGTTGCCAGGGACGGATGAGGAAGCATGTGGGGGACCTGTGTCTCCAGGCGGGCATGCTGCAGGACGCCCTGGTCCACTACCACATGGCTGTGGAGCTGCTCAGAGGGGTTAATGACTTCCTCTGGCTCGGTGGTAAGTCTCAGGGATGGCAGCTTATTACTGCAAGGCCAGAGCGCGTGTGTGTGTGTGTTTGTGTGTGTTTGTGTGTGTTTGTTTGTTTGCTGATGCTGATGTTTAATATTGTACGATATCCCATGAAGCCACACAGCCACAATATCAGCCAGCTGCTGTTTTCTAGATTTATATCAACTCTATATCAATCTCACTGATGCTGGACTAAATACCAAAATTGACATTTGGGTGTTAAAGGCCCCATGCTGTGCACTTTTCTCTGGGTTTATTTACCTGCTGATATCCCTAACAAGATGTATCATTGGTTTTGAGTACCTGTGATCTGCTTAATATCGTTTATACTGCCCCTTTCTGTTGCTTCTTTCTGGAGCTCTACCAGGCACAGATCATTTGGCCAATCAGAAGAGAGAATGAGAACCTCTCCTCTGATTGGCTGACTGTTTTTGAGCGGCATGTGTTCGGGCCAATCACAGGCAAGTAACTGAAACCTAAGCTGCATTCATAAGAATTGAAAAAAAACAACTGGTCACGGTGGGCGGAGTTACCTTGTGTGTGACATCACAGAAAGGAGGAAGTGCTATCTGCTCGTCTTAAAGAGAATGTTCCTACAAATGGGCGGTGTGTGTTTCTCCGTTTATGACCAGTTTGATGCATGGGGCAGTATATACGTGGCCCAGAGACCTCCCCAAGCACGAAAAAATAACCAAAATCACATTTTTCATGCCATGGGGCCTTTAAGTTTTTTCTTACATGATCACAAATTGATCCTTGGGATTGTGTTGTTAGAAAAAATAAGGCCTTAATTGTTGTTAAAATGTCTTTAATGGTGCGTTCCAGTTGTACCCGTTACAATTTTAATGTGGAACACCGCTTGAAGTTGGATCTCCAACTCGGAAAGTCGGACAAGTCCCAGCCGCCCCGGCATAAGAATCCATGATGGCTGCTAGTCATGTAACAGTGGTTAACACTCACAGTGGTTTTACTCTTTATTTTATTTCTCTTGTTATTGTCTCATATTAAAGTCAGCCATGTGCACTGTTCAATTCCTATCCCGGGACATTTTCCAACACTGTTTGTGCGTTATGAACTAACAATGACTAGCAGTGGCTAATGGCTTGTTACATGTTTTCGTCTTAAGTTTGTACGGCTTTTTAAGAATTTAAAATTCTATGATTTTATGATGCTCTTAACATGATTTTTATTTATCACTGCAGGTTTTCCTTTTTATTCTATTATGATATAAGCTCGGATCGCCTTTTATGACGTCTTGGCATGTAGCAGCATTGCACAAGCACTGACCAGACTGATTTTATGTCTTTTGTGTCCTGTATGTTGTGAGTGGATGATGTAATTGATAAGAAATGTTTTGATATGCAACCGAGAGGCACTATGGGCCCAAAACAAATTTCCCCTCCGGGACAAATAAAGCTACCTTACCTTACCTTAGAAACGGTATGGATTGCCACCATTGGAATCTAACATCTACAAGTATGAAATCGTTCCATTGTCTCTTCATTTTATTAGTCATCCATTTTTCTGATTTCAGTGTTGGTTTTTCACCTTGGAGGTGGCATCATTCCGAGTTCCAGTGTAAATGGAATGGAATAATCATTCTTTCATCATATCAAAATGTGTAAATGTTAAAGCAGATATCAGTGGAATGTTTTTGTTAATATAAGTCCTAAATAGTCCTATTTTCCGTCAGCAATCACTTACATGAAGTATTTCAGCCTAAACACGAGTCTCTCCGTCACTCTGCTCTGCTGTAACCCGAGGAGAAAATTTTCCTTGTGGGATACAAGTGTTATCCAATGAGGGGAGAGAACGGCATGAAGGGCTGTGTGTGCAGCCAAGGGATGCGCGTGAATGTGGTGACGTAGCACGAGGACCAATTGATGCCTGACAAGGGCGGGGGCTGCTAACTCATGGTGCGTTCAAGGAAACTCGTACTTTGTGTTTTTCCTTCCCGTGAAGTCATACCAGTTTGATCTGGTACGAGTTCACGGGTCGGAAGTTACGAGTGGCCGTTATAGGGAACTTTCACAGACAACAGGACGGTAAAAACACGAGCTACGGGTTACCTGGAACGCTACCAAGTCGTAGTTGTGACTTGAAGCTGTAACTTACGGTTTCAAAAGCCTGCCTTGAACACAGCATTAGCCGAAACGGCCGTGCCGATGATATCTGCTTTAAATTGCATAGGAAGTAACATTTTCAAACATGTTTCAGTGCTACAGTTTCCACTGTAGTATCATCTGGTTTTATGAATGTCCTGGGTTCACTGGGTCTTGATTTCCCATCCTTTTTGTGTTTGACGCTATCCATGCTGACATGTACTATCACTAATAACAGTATGAAAGTATTATGATACAGTAACTCTATATTGTAAGTTTAAAAACAAAGCAGGCAAGGTGGTGTGGCAATTAAACAAATGAAGTCCTGGCACGAGGCTCAGAAGACAATATAACAGGAATATAACAACATAGACAGAACAACAAAGACAGAAAAGTACAGAAGAATATAAATACAAATGAGTTGAGAGAAAAGACACAGCAGGAGAAAAGATTCATGCAGTTCAAACATCAGGATTGCTGCAGGACCTTCAGAAGCTCTTGCGAGATCTACAAAACAAATGTATAATTTGTGTGTTATTTATGTTTGCAGCTGCGTTGGAGGGTTTGTGCTCGGCGTCGGTCATATTCCACTACCCCGGAGGCACAGCGGGGAAGGCCGCGGGACGGAAGCCCAGTATCTCCCAGCCGGCAGACGCAGGGAAACGCCACAGACCAGGTGAGAACGTCGCCCCGTGGTCAGACTGATGGAGTCGGACAGAGGTCTGGTCGGGAAAACAGCTGAGTGAGACTGTCATGGCCGACTGTCGACCCCGAGAGCTGCTGTATTTCACTCGGCTGAGCTGCTTCCTGCGTGTGTGTCAGCTTCCTGAACTGCTGAGGCTTCTCTTATTTACCCTGATGACTTTAACACAGTTTAATCTGTCCACTCTGATATTAACATTCTCATAACAAGGTGTTATATTAAAGGGATAGTTCAACATTTTGGCGAATTGGCCCATTGCCATAATCCTTATAGTTAGGAGTAGGTTTGTTTCCTTTAACTGTCGGTGCAAGCTATTTTTAGAACGGCGGAGCAGAGCCGTGACGCTACGGAGACTCTTGGGATTTCTTGGTTTCCCTCATCAAACTCATCAAATACACAATCCAACAACTCCAAAACGCTCTGGTGGACAAGTTGTGACCTGCACATTCACCACGCTATGAGATAATAACAGAACGTTACTAAACAGAGTTATTTTCGAGGCAAATGCAGAGACTGCTTGATGAAAAACTGCCCCCGACGGGAATACGCATCAGCGGTTTCTCATAACGTTCCGTTATTATCTCATAGCGTGGTGAATGTGCAGGTCACAACTTGTCCACCAGAGCGTTTTGGAGTTGTTGGATTGTGATGAGTTTGATGAGGGAAACCAAGAAATCCCATGAGCCTCAGTAGCGTAGCTCTGAGCAGCTCACGGCTCTGCTCCGCCGTTCTAAAAATAGCTTGCACTGACAAATCAAGAAACGAACGGGTAACGAACCTACTCTAGGGATTATGGCAATGTGCCAATTTGCCAAAATGTTGAACTATCCCTTTAACACAGCCTTGTGTATATCTTCACTCAATCAATATCATCACATGCATGTTTGAGTATTAAGCAATGATGAAGTGCTTTTACGATGTCTGGATCTGAGGCCTGAATAATTTAAATATTTTGATAAATTCAACCAATGACTTTTTAATTTGATTTTACATTTTATAAACTTCCAGATTATATATTTACTTTTTGATTCTTTATCATCTATATAATCTATATAACCTTCCATGTGTAAATTGCATGCTCGGAGCTTCTCATTGCTCAGTGTGTGTGTGAGTGTATTTGATGGGTGGCCAGTGGCAGCGGCCTTTGCGCAGACTAACACTGCTAACACTGCGCCTTGCGTCATGGAGTGAATCTGCATTCTCTCTCTGTGTCTGTAGGGGCTCAGGAGGTTCTCATTGACCCAGGTACGGTATCTCTAACCCACGTAGCTGTCGTAGATTTAAAAAAACAAAAAAAAAACCTTTCCCGTCTGCTTGTGGTCGCATCAGCCTTGTGTTTTTCAGCGTCGCTCTTCCACCCCCACTCCCACCGCATCATCCTGATGTTTATTCCTACGCTTTTATTTTGAAAATCACCTGACTTTTTTTTTCTCCCCCCTCTATATGACAGGTAGCGCTCTGCTGTGTTGATTTACAGTCGCCATTTTTTTTAACTAATGTACCTGATCTTTCTCACAGCCATGTTTTTGATCAGTATCACATGATGACATTTATTGTTTTATTTCAAGCCTCCACCATTCAAAGATCTCATGTCTTTCTTTTGATTGAAAACCACTTAACCTAATATAATATAATATAATATAATATAATAATATAATATATATGTTTCTGCCTCTTTGAAGACAAGTTTACACAGCACCAGCAGGTGGCATCTAATACCAGTGGTGCATACTTTGATTTCCCACTTGATGAATGCTCACTGTTGCATAAATAAATCACATAGTTCAGTTATATTCTATTCTATCACTTCATAGTCTCTACTTCATCTGCCTCTGTGCAGATATTGTTTATTGTTTCTCTTTTTCCTCATGTTGTATGTGCAGTTTTGGCTGAGAAACAGAAACAGTGCAGCGCCGCGTCTCATTATTCACACGTTCGTCGTAGTGACAGCGCCACAGTGTTGCTGGGCACAGCCCTGTTGCTAGGTGACGCACACCCGATTGGTATTTGTATTCTAATCAGATTTGGCCGAGAGATGCACCTTGCAATGCTGCTTTCAAAACATTTCTGGTGCAAGTGTGACTTTCCCTGGGACACAGCTGGGGTCAGTCTGATCACATCTCAAAGGCCTCACAATATTCAGGCTGTCACTTTTTACTGCTGTAATGGAGACTGGTGGCAGAATACATACAGTCTACTTGAACATTAGCTGGTCATAATTTTCTGTTGTATTTGAACCCATTGTATCCATGTCTCATTTAAGGTATGTATCACTATGCATGCGGTGGTGGTAGCCAGGGAGACGTCTCTAGAGTGTTTCAGGTTCCCCTCCTTCCTGTCCTTTCATTTCCATTTGTGTTGGATCAGGCTGATGGGATGGTTCCTTTCCCCCACAACTAATCACATCCCATCATCTTTTGAGCGTAGGTGCCCTCACAGCCAACGGCATCAGTGCAGACACCAGCACTGAGATTGGACGAGCCAAGAACTGCCTGAGTCCCGAGGACATCATCGAGAAGTACAAAGAGGCCATCTCCTACTACGGAAAGGTACAGACACACAGCACACAACTGTTCAGTCAAGATGGTCGACCAGCATCATCATTCAGTCAGATCTCACTGTTTCTATAACACTTGTTGTTTTGTTAGTTTGTTAAAGGGATAGTTCAACATTTTGGCAAATTAGCCCATTGCCATAATCCCTATAGTTTTAGGAGTAGGTTTGTTACCTTAACTGTTGGTGCAAGCTATTTTTAGAACGGTGGAGCAGAGTCGTGAGCATGAATTTACCTGGAAAACAACTCCGTCTCGTAACGTTCCTTTATTATGTCATAGCGTGGTGAATGCGAATGTGCATTTTGGTGTTGTTGGATTGTGTATTTGATGAGTTTGATGAGGGAAACCAACGGCTCTGCTCCACTGTTCTAAAAATGGCTTGCACCGACAATTAGAGGTAACAAACCTATACTCCTAAAACTATAGGGATTATGGCAATGGGCCAATTTGCCAAAATGTTGAACTATCCCTTTAAACTTGTTTTGAAAATCTCCAGTTTTAAATTATATCATCTGTAGTCTGTCTATTCAAGAAAATCCTTTTCATGGATCAATAGTATATCACATGTCTTATCCTTTAAAATCCCCACCCTTGACTTGAGATGATGAACACATGGAAGTGTTATTATGCTGAGGTTGCTGTGATATGAAGCCATCACTTCACGCAGCCATGTGTCCACCTTTTAATGTTTATTCCAGTCACCAGGGGGCAGTGTTTAATTTGGTTTGACGGCATTCGAAGGCAGCGACAACACTTGTGTGTGAACAGCATCACACCTGTCCGTCCTCACAGCAACTGTTCCTGAGTCAACACCACATGTGGAAAAGACTCCCAAAACAAGCATGAGAGCCATGTGATCTCTGAAAATAAAACCTCACCAGTCAGGGATGAAAATCTGTCGAAAAGCCGACAAATGACTAAGTGTTCTGTATCCGTTCCTCTCTCCAGACTACTGTACTTGAACAAAGTCACGAAGAATAGCGTTAAAGTATCCTTATTGCTTAGGGAAAGCTGAATGGGCTCATTATGCCACCAGACTATTCAGAAGCAATCCTCAGCTTTATCTTCATTATTATAATTGCCTTCTTGCACTGACCTCCCTCAGCCCTTTTACCTGTAACTAGTTCATTCAGAATTAAATTACATCTCAACACACACCCATTCAGATGTTAATTGAATTTTAATAAGGAAACAATGAAAGTGGAAGTGGAAGGAAGTTGAAGGATGGTGAGATTAAAAAAAAAAAATGGTGTGAAGCCTCAGTCGCACTAACTCAGGTTTTCGACGGAAGTGCGAGCGGAGCTGGGAATTCCAGAAGGAAGAGCAGTGACGGGGGATCAGAGCGATCAGAGCGATCAGAGCGATCAGGCTTGTCTGTCACTCCAGTATCTGCAGTGACTGATGAGGGTGGTCTACGTTAATGAAAGAACACTCCCTCTGGTAATGAGGTGGGTTGTGGAAGTCAAAGTGCAGCTCGTTGACTAATTACCCTCCTCCTCCTCCTCTTCCTCCTGTTATCTCCCTCAGTATAAGAACGCAGGCGTGATCGAGCTGGAGGCCTGTGTGAAAGCGGTCCGGGTCCTGGCCATTCAGAAGCGAGCCAGGGAGGCCTCCGAGTTCCTGCAGAACGCCGTCTACATCAACCTGGGACAGGTACGCGCTCTGATCAGGAAATCAAAGCTTCTCCACGCCACGCGGGAGGAGTGAGGTTTGATTGAACGAGGGTATCTGACCATTAGCAGAAAGGGAACACTGACACACAACTCACCTGGATGCAGAGCGTCTCGTCTTTCACATGAGAGTTTTTTGCCCTTTTAAAGTGCTTTAAGTCTTGTTTACTTATGTAACCTATGTAGCCGATTGAATTCTATGGAAGAGGATTAGGGCCACTGTGGGGAAAAAAAAGTGACTTTAATCTTGGAATTCTGACTTTTTTCTCCAAATTCTGATTTAAACTCAAAATTCTGACTTTAATCTCAGAATTCTGACTTTAAACTCAAAACTCAGACTTTTTTCTTTTAAGTCAGAATTCTGAGATTAAAGTCAGAATTTTGAGTTTAAAGTCAGAATTCTGAGATTAATGGTGCGTTCAAGACAACTCGGAAGTCGGGAAAAAATGAGCTCCGTGTTGTAAAAAATGAATTGAATGGTGTGGAACTCAGAAATTACAGGTCGGAAACTCGGGTATCATTTCAGAGCTCCGACTTTCCGACTTGATGTCACGACAACATCAAAACATGGCAGCCTTCGTCTTAAATGGTTAGAATTTAGAAATTTTGAAGTTATTTGTTGAGGTTTTAATGCATATTTTTTGTGTATTATTGCAGTTTATGAAATACGTTTATATTAAACTGTGATTGCTGTTTTGTGTGAAATTGTGGTTCTCGTATGTAACGGAAATAACGTTTAACAGTTATCTAGGCTATAACGTTATGTGCACTCATCTGCAGCGTCTCCTCTCCTCTTCATTTGCCTCCAAAATAAACATCATTTATTGCTGCATATATTTTTCCTATTCAGCAACGAGCCACAATATGTCAAACTTCCTCCATGTTTTTTCTCTTCCGAGGTCCTACAGCGTGAACGCAATGATGTCGGAAGTCGGAAATTTCCGAGTTGGGAATTCTGACCTCCGAGTTGTTATGAACGCAGCATAATGTCAGAATTTTGAGTTTAGAGTCGGAAATTCTGAGAAAAAGTCAGAACTCACTTTTTTTCCACAGCGTCCCTAATCCTTTAACGTAGAATCCCTCAGGGCTTGTAAAAAAATGAAAGCTGTTTTCCCTGATTACAAATCTTACTAGAATTTGATGGGAATCACTTTTCTCACCGGTGATGTTTGCAAATATCCAACAAATCATTAAATCCATTGGGGGATAGCGTTTGAAAATGAAGTATCCAGTGTATAGTATATTCACCAGTTTAATAATATTATAATTGGTGCCTGAAGGCCTGATGGGAGTTTCTTTTTGTTAGTGTGTTTATTGGTAATCTTTCATGTGCTTTGCAGGAAGTTACACCGAAGGCATGGGCAAATAATTATATGCCTCCACACGTGTTAGAATATATCTGAAATACTGTAACTTCACATCATATACGGTAGATCATTTATGCAGATGCCACGACGCCGGTATATAAGTTATTATATTAGGTTTCCACCTCAGTTGCTGAACTACAAGTTACAAATACAAGAATTTTATGCCTGAAATTGTTTTGTTTTAAAGTCCATTTACCTATTTATTAAGTTGCATTTACTGCTCTGCCCTCACTGATAAATCCAGAATGTAATGCAAACTTTGCATACCGATACAAACATAAAAGTGTTGGACACACAAAGCTCTGCTACACTGATGAAACACGATTCTCATTGAGGTGCACTGGAGGTTTGGAGTTTCCATATCACACTGTGTGTAGCAGGATTAGTGTCACAACATCACAAACAAACTTTGAATGTGGAAACAGCATCAAACCTCCATTTTCTTTCACTGCCGGTGATGATTTTAATTCTGTTTCCATGACCACAGCTGTCCGAGGAGGAGAAGATCCAGCGCTACAGCATCCTGTCCGAGCTCTACGAACTCATCGGCTTCCACCGCAAGTCTGCGTTTTTCAAGCGCGTGGCAGCGATGCAGTGTGTGGCCCCCACCATCCCCGAGCCCGGCTGGAGGGCCTGCTACAAGCTGCTGCTGGAGACGCTGCCCGGCTACAGCCTGTCTCTGGACCCCAAGGACTTCAGCAAAGGTAGGCTGGGACATTGAGCTAGTTTTTTGATGTCGTCTAAAGAAATAAAAAGTTCATTTTCAAAGTTATTTTCATGTCACGTGAGAGAATTATTCCAAAGATGTTCTCCACACTGTTCATATTCATATTAAACAGTATTTTCCAGGGCTGCAACTCAGATTTTCGTTATTGATTATGCTTTTATGGATTGCGAGCTGAGCTAATCATATTTACTTTTGAGAAGCTGGAACCAGAGAGTATTGGAGATTTCTGCTTGAACAAGGAAACGATTGAGGTTTACTGTCGACCAAACCAGGAATTAATCATCTAATTAATAGAGGTCTGATCTGTTTAAGTCTCCCCTGTAAACACATTTGGACAGTTGAGAGAAAACAAACCCCAGCACTTGTATCAGCCTCACTGTGCAGCTGCAGCAGTGTAACATCAGCTTTATCAGGATCAAAAGTGAACACGAGCATAATACACATTTCCTTCCAGCATGTGTCACTGTGTAATACATCCACTGGATGGTTGCATATTTTCAAAGTGAGATTTACATACATATAGAGGGAAAGACAGAAAATCAAGTGGCAATGATACAAGGTGCATACCTTATACATGCAGGTGCATATCAATAAAGTAGAATCTGATGGAGGTCAGCAGTCTTCTCCATCATAGTGGAACCAGACTAATGCAGATCTTTCCCACTTACTACTTGAAAATGTGCAATCGAACGTCACCTGAAGTCAGAGAAAAAAATCTACCCCGACACAGAACAGAACCACACCGTCAACAGTACAACATCAACTAAAATGCATCTAAAGGTCCAGTGTGTAAAATAAGGGAAAAACAGTGACAAATAGCATTCAGATTCTATTATTTATCTATTAGATAATTCTATTGTTTGTTTATGAATGTGAAATTCTTGAAATGTGCGCTCTGGTTTTTCCATTCCGTACAAACATGGCGGAGCAAGATGGTGACACCACCAGAGTAGACGCCACCAGAGTAGACGCCGCATCGAACGCTGGGGCACGAGAAATGCGGCCGCCATCTTGAAGCGGTCGTTCTACTCAGTTGAGCAGCAGAAGTAACAGGATGCCAGAGCACTGAGCAGCATATTATTTCTGTTCTAATCAGCAGAAAACCATCGAAAACAGCTGCTCTGGGGATTACTTTCCACAAATTAGACTGAACATTACTCTTGGTTGTATTTTGTGAATCAAATATTTATTTATTCTCTCTCCTTCTCTCACTCTCTCTCTCTCTCTATCTCTGACCTGATATGAATTGATTCTCTGGTTTATATAATATATTTTTATTTTCTCTAACATATAGCTTTTATCTCTATATATTTATTCATTACAGGAATGCTGCTCACTGATCAATTGCTGCTCTCTACGGTCTGTTATTTCTGTATAATGACCGGTTGTCAGTGTAACAGACTGTTACTAGGGACGCCGCTCTGATCAGCGCAGCACAGAAAAGAGAAACTATGCAGGATATTTACCTTATGTTTCATTTTTACCTTCAGTAAAAAGCTTTGGACTAATTGTGGTGTTAGATAAATGACTTGTAACCTGTTACAGGGAGAGTGGAGGCTCCTTCCACATCCTGGCTGAAAACCAAACCTGCTGCTCAGAGCCTCTGTAGTCCGCGACACTTAACACTCCCCATAAACCTATAATATCTTGTTTATGACAGATAAGACTACACAAATAGCAACGCACATAGTAACATGTATGTGATAATCCATCGATCCAGTGATTGATTATGAAAGGCTTTGTTGAAAACAAATGGGAGGAGGCTCAGCAACACAGCGGAGAGGAGACCAGACATGCAGATGTGCTAAATGATAACATTTCTAAATCGATAAAAGTCGTATTTTGATCAACATTATGTTTCAAATTAATTATTTCACTCGTAAGCCGTGTAATAGGCGGGATAATGTTTAGTAAGTTATTGATTAAATGCACTGACACTTAATTTCACCTACCAAACAGATTACACTGAGTGGAGCGGGCGACCGGTCCAAGATGGCGGCCCCACCACTCGTCAGCGCCAATGGGCTGTAGCGTTCGATGCGGCGTCTACTCTTTATATGTCTATGGGTGATACGCTCTAAAGCAAGACCTTTGTTATATGTAGATATAAAAGAAGAATTATAAGGCTATGAAAACCAAACATATTTTATTTTATAGTGATTATACACTTATACAAATATATTCACTTGTAGTATATTCAGCTTTTGCCAATAAACCTTGACAAATATTACACACGGGACCTTTAAATGCCAAAATACATTAAAATGTTTTTTTTTTAATTAAAAACTTTTTATGCCTTATGTGAAGCACTTTGAATGCAAAATGTGTCCCAGTCCGCCATGTTTTTGGTTATTCTGGCATGTTGTGCCTTTTGCTGCAGGCTACAATAAGTGCAACATGTTTCTTTTTTATGCCACAATTCTTTTTTTTTCTGTTTTCTTTTCAGTTTAAAAATTTGAGTTATAAATATTTTCACAGCTCAGTGATTTCAATGAACTGTGGAATTTCTAGTTATTCTCAGTCGTTTTTGGGTCATGTTGGCTTTGTTCAGACAGTCACAGTGAGGACGTGACAGGACAGTCAGGGGGAGAGGTAGTGGATACAACAGAGGCCCACCTGCTCAAACTCAAACTCAGGTTGCTGCTGTTGGGACAAATCAGTACCATCAGTATCACAATCATGGTTTCGGTCTGGCTATTGTGTGCCGATCAAGATCCAAAACATCACATTGAACAGAGGCAATAAAGAAGAACAGACTTTACCTGTACAGATGGAATGGAGAGATTACTGTCATCCTATCATACTTTGATTTTTTTTTTTCAAGGGTCACAAGTCACATAAAGAATTTTTGTCTGTCAGTGAAAAGGCGTAAACCTCACTGACTGAACTGATCTTTTTCAGATAGTGAAAGCAGCTAGTGTCGGTGGAATAAACACACATTTAAAAGATAAACAAGATGAATAGCGCGGCTTCGCTCCACCTCCAGCTCTTGCTTTTTCTTTTCAAGAGTGCTCCTTCAGGGCGTTCTGCATTCAAGCCACCACTTTGCTCAGAAAGAGGCCCGGCTGAAACCTGACCCCGGGGCTTTTGTAGACTCTTCGGCGAGGTCCTCGTGATAAGCCTCTCAGTTCCACAGACTCTTGACCCCGGCTCGTCGCAGCCACTCAATGACAAGCGTTGGCAACACAAAAGACAGCACTCGCAGCGAGCAGAGAAGCTCAGGGACAGCCATATGTTATTCAGGGGACATTGTGAGACGTGGTGGGGATTCTCTCTGATATGCTGTTAATCTTTGGTCCCGGTTACTTTAGAAACGAGCTGCAGGCACTTTGAAGAATGCTGTTAGTCTTAGAAGATGTTTTTAGATGCATCACACAGGTAGTGCTTATGATCCGATCTAACACACCAAGAAGCAGCTATTTATTAAAGGGATAGCTCAACATTTTGGCAAATTGGCCCATTGCCATAATCCCTAAGGTTTGTTACCTTTTAATTGTCGGTGCAAGCTATTTTTAGAACGGCGGAGCAGAGCCGTGAGCAGTTGTTTTAGAGGCAAATGCAGACTGAATGCATGAATTTACCTGCAAAACATCTCTGTCTCGTAACGTTCTGTTATTATCTCATAGCGTGGTGGATGTGCAGGTCACAACTTGTCCACCAGAGTGTTGTGGAGTTGTTGGATTGTGTATTTGATGAGTTTGATGAGGGAAACCAAGAAATCCCATGAGCCTCCATAGCGTAGCTCTGAGCAGCTCACGGCTCTGCTCCGCTGTTCTAAAAATGGCTTGCACCAACAATTAAAGGTAACGAACCTACTCCTAAAACTATAGGGATTATGGCAATGGGCCAATTTGCCACAATGTTGAACTATCCCTTTAATACAATGACTTTCCTATTATACAAAAGGTAAAGAAAGCTACTCAGATAATAATCCTGAATCTGATGATGTAATCAGGGTTATAATCATTACCATTGTTATCAGGGTTATAACAGTGTAACATTTAAAGCAGAAGCTCTGTGTTACAAACCGGAGTTGTGGAGTTACATGTTTTAATCAGGCTGAAAATGAAAGACACAAGCAAGTTGCACAATGGGTAGTGGGCCATCCTGAGTTTTTGGGAGGTGATCCACACTGGGAGTAAGAATTCTGTATCTTCTTTTTTTTCTTAGTTTCTCTCCATCCCTACAACTTCATGGAACTGCAATACTGCGCAGGACTAACCCCTTTATAACAGTGCATTTACTTTCTCAAACAAGACACACATAGATCCACAGGCGTAACAGTGCGTTCATATCGACTTCCGCCACCAAGAGATGACTTTAAATTTGCAATTTAATGTCATTTGTACTGTGGGAAACGCTGCATTCTGATGGTTTATTGTTGAATCTGAAGCAAAATATTAGGAAATTAGAGGAAATGATCGACTCTATGCATTTCATTTTTAAAGTAAAGTAGTTTTACTCAAGTGTAATTTCTTTACCACACTTCATTAACTATTAAACCCTCTCTGCTGTATGAAAATCTAAACAGCAGCTGTGTGATCTAAAGTGAGAAAAGTTGAAGTTTATTTAAATATAGACGAAGGGAGAAGAAAAAGCAGAAATAACACTGAACATTTGTGTTGTATTACTGAGGGCAAAACAGAAGTGAACTGACATTATGAGATATGATTTGAGATATCCATTTATTATATCATTAAGTTCACTTTCTGTGTAAGCATCTAACTCCTATTATAATAACTAACCAAAAGAGCCAGACTGTCCCCTCCAGTGCTCAGATTTATATTACACAGGGTCATTTTACGGCATCCAAAAGTGGAACTCTTTGTGTGGACAGAGTAGCTAATTTATGAATCATCATTTGGTAAAATATCACACAATTATGTAAATGGAGGTTCCAGTTATATTGAATAAAACATGTGCCACCGTGGTCCAGAAATACTTAACATCCTCCTCCAGTGCATTGGAGTCACACTTCATTATCTGCAAATGAGTGTGAGGTACAGTTACAACTAAGCGTCTCCTGGGAGTTAAATATAATCTGTGAATGTATGAATTATGAATTTATGGTTGATCATTTGATGATTAAAAGTTTGAACCAGTGTATCGGTACCAGTATTAATCGGCCCGCTATTGTTCAAAAATCGTAAAATTACGTTGTTTTTTTTCCCTCTCATTGATTTATTAACTCATTTGCATCTTTTTCCGTTCCAGAGAAAGTAGCTAAAACACCCAAATAAACAATTGTAATTCTTCCGTTGGCATAGGATGACAGGACACGGGACATTCTCCATCCATCCTTTTCCTGATCTCACTCATTAGGGCTTCATGCACGACACATCACTGTCTGTCTTTTGGGGACGGTGTAGCAATGAGTTTGTGCTGTGAATTAATGAGTGTGTATGGAGAATCAAAACTTTGAACTCACATCGTTGTGGACATGATACGTGGATGTCATGATATGTGAATCAGTGTTTGTAGCCGGTTCAGGGGTTGAGTTTTTTGTGTGTAGTATGTGCGTGTGTATAGGTGCTGCACGATCAGAAGAAGAAAGCGTCACTTAGTTTAATCTCGTAAATGAAATTTGAAAGAGAGAAGTCAGAATGGTAACTCTGTCTGGTAACGTTCTGTTATTATCTCATAGCGTGGTGAATGTGCAGGTCACAACTTGTCCACCAGAGCGTTTTGGAGTTGTTGGATTGTGTATTTGATGAGTTTGATGAGGGAAATCAAGAAATCCCATGAGCTTCCGTAGTGTAGCTCTGAGCAGCTTGCGGCTCTGCTCTGCCATTCTGAAAATAGCTTGCACCGTCAAATAAAGGTAATGGACCTACTGCTAAGACTATAGGGATTATGGCAATGGGCCAATTTGCCAAAATGTTGAACTATCCCTTTAGGTTAGCTGGTTGCCAGTTTGCCAGTGGCTGGACTGGAGGTAAGACTAGGGGAGGAGGCCACAGAAATGTGCTGGTAGGATTTAGATCTGATCTGAGAATCAAGTTTGGTCTTTACATTGTGGTGTGCTAACCGTTAGCCTTGTCACAGCCTAGCTACTGTCACAAACTGTGACAATAGTTAAATCTGCCTCGTAAGAAATAGCTAAACGGTGGCAAATTGTTTTACGATAAATTAATAATACACATTAGTCCTGTCAGAATAACCGTGTTGTACCACAACTGAGTATCAACAAATAAAATGTGTTACGAATAATGGTGATAAATGACTAAAATCCCTTTTACTACTGTAACAAATATGGGAATGCCAAAATAAAGAGGTCCCTTTTTTTTTTTAAGTTATCAATGTCTCTTCCCCTCATCAGGACATACACTGACTTTTTTCCCTTAAAAAGAATCCCTATGTGGGCAGAGATCTCAACCCCCCCAATGTTTAACACAAATTTACACCCTTGCGCCTAATAAAAAATGTTTAGCTTTCTTTTCTGCTCTCTCAGTCACCGTTCCAGACCTTGGTCGCAAACAGACGAGGACACTTAATATCTGAATATCTTCAATATAGAAGTATTATAAAATTACTCTCACAAGTGGATGACTGTTCGGTGAACCATGTAAGCCTGAATAACAGGTCTTAACTACAGATAAAAAGAAAAAAGAAAAAAAAAAGGCAAGTGCTCTTGAATCCACCTCCCCGGCTATCTACCTCCAGTCCCCTAAAGAGCCGATGGGAGAGCAGGGAATGATGGCTGTAAGTCTTTTGGCAGACGGGATCAGGTGGGAGTTTATCAAGCAATAAGCTGGCGAGTCAAGTTCAAGTGCGAAAAAGAAAATGGGGATCACTGGTGCATTCCAATAAGGCTGCTTTGCCCCGAGATACAGTGGAACAAATGGCTTTTTAAGTGGCTCACAGGCCCTTTTTTTTTTTCTTCACTACTCCCCCTCTCTTCACCACAAATGGGAACAGACTCATTTTCTGTCTCTTTTCTCTCCCTCACACAGACCGCTGTGACAGAGATGTGGGGAGTTTCTTTCTTTTTTCTTCTTTCTGCGATAATTTACATGTTTATTCTGGAGGAGAATAGTAATGGCGGTGTCATCATCCCGCGCAGTAGCAAATTCCCTCGGCTTCATCAGAGGCGGTCTGAAGGTACAGTGGCTTTTGAGTCGACTCGGTGCGACTGCTAGGCCGTGGCACCGCGCTCATTATCTCGGTGGTGTGTTAATTGGATTGCCAGACCACCTCCGCAGCTCAGGTCTGAAAATACCACCAAATGAAGCCATTTTTCTTTTTCTTTTTCTTTTTCTTCTTCTTCGTCTTCCTGTTTCCAGCGAGAGTGGCATCCACCGAAAACCCAGAGTGTCCTTTTGGATTACTGTCCCCCAGATAAGCGCTAGTTTTGGCAGACAGGTGGGAGTCTGCTATTTTTAGACTGCTTAGTGGGTGCAGTTTCACGACAGGGAAAAAAAAAAAAAAAAGCTTATGAAGGAATTGCATTTAGAGTTTGTTCAGATGGCAGAAAAGAAGTCAGGGTGAATAATCGCCACAGTAGGAAAAGTGCTGATAAGTGAAAAGCATCGTGGGCATGATTTGACGTTATTGGAAATATTTAAGCTGAGGAAACATCCCAGTGTTTATCAAATATCCTTCCTCCCTGTCGCCCTCTAGGCCTCCCCGCCACTTCTCCCTCTAAGTTTTATTTTTTTTTCTTTCCCACTCGGTGAGTCAACAGTCGACAGCTAGGAGTGGAGCAGCGCATCTCGTAGTGGGGGCTGAGGGTCTTATGTAACATTTGGTGTCAGGCTGGAATGCTATTAAGACGTCTGGTGGAGCTCTGCAAAGCAAACAACGCCGCAGCACGTGGAACCCTCTGCGGTGGGGGGGACACTTCAATTTTAAGAGACGGCTCCAAATGAAAACCCTCGAGTTTGATCTGATTATGTCTGGCCTTTTTGTGTGTGAAACACTTCAAGTATAACAAATACAGACTTATGAAGCTTTGTCACACACTCGTTGCACACACAGGTACCGTGTAGGTGTGTTTACAGAACATCTGTGTCGAATTTAGGGCTTTAGAAGTGAAATGAATATTATAATATCAACAGGAGTATTCTTCCAACATGACAGTGTGCAAAATCGTGCTGATTAAGGGGATTTCATTTTAGTGGTTTTGTGTTTTTATTTATGATATCAGACAGAATTCCTCATGTGTAAAACACACCCCTCAGTGTTTTGGATTTGGATTTAGATTTCCTTTATTGTCATTGTCACGTGTACAACGAAAATGAAAATGCCAAACCAGACGGTGCAACAATAAAGAAAAAGACAATTATGATAATCATGTTGATTCAGTCCAGTCACAGCTGTATTTACTTTAATATCATAGATATTTAGTACTGCAGCAAATTTAGTTGAGTTTAAAGAACATTTGTCACTGGGGACAAACAAAGAAACACACAAAGATACAAAAGGAAGCAAACAACCATGATAAGACAAACTACAAACTTTTTAAGACAAAAAAAAAGAAAAACGATGAGAGTGACATGAAATAACATCACGAAAAAAATCACAAAAAACAGTGCAGTGAAATAAATAAACAAATCTATGTAAAAAAAAACAAACTGTAATTGTAACTGACGTCTTACACAGGCTGACATGAGAACCAGTTCATGATGGTTATTCATTAAAGTGAAATGAAGAGCACTTTGAGTGGTCTTCATTTCACTAAATAGTGACTCTCTTTGAATTTTCAAGGTGAGCTGTCATGCTCAACTGCAAAATCACTTCATCCAACATTATTCATTTAATATGCACACATATTTTGGTAATAACTTTCTCAAATATTGTGTATTAACAATTCCAGATTGTATAAAAAAAAGGAAAATTATGTGTTATCAGTGACCAGAGTGTCAGCAATGTAAGATATCTCATCTCTGCTTAATCAGACCTCAGAACAGTTGAAATACAGTTATTATACATGAAGTTACAGTTAATGTCTTATCTGTTGTGCACTTTATTGTTTATTTTTTTGCGTTAACATTACAATGGAAATATCACTTTTTGAAGGCTCTTTTTTGGGTGTTTGTCTTGCTTTCTGGCCCCCAGAATATGAGAATTGACAAAAATCTGTAATGTTCAGGCTCTCTAGGTTGAAATCCATGTGGTTTTACAAACTGTTCCCTCAGTTGTCTTCTAGTGATGTAACTAGAATTTGAATTTGCATAACCCCACCCCTACCTGGTACCAGTAGAAGGGGCGGGGCAAGCAGTGGTTCATTTGCATTAAAGGGACAGGCACTGAAACCAGCCGTCCTGAACAGGGCTGTTTAGAGAGGATGAAAAGAGCTGTGATGTTTGATCCTTGGGGGATTTTAACCAAAGCATGTCACAGACATGTCTTTAAGACACCTGGGAACTATTTTAATTTGTGGAAAGGGGGGATAATATGTCTCCTTTAATATGTCAACATGATATCTTGAAGTCTGATGAACAGTATGATTATGATTCTAGACTTTGATGCTTGTGTACTAATTTGGTTTGGTAGCCGTGTAACATTAGATGTCAGCAATGAGCTTTGTCAGTTCTGTGACTCTCTGTCTCTCTCTGTGTGTGTCTCTCTCTCTCTCTCTCTCTCTCCCAGGCACCCATCGAGGCTGGGCTGCCGTACAGATGCGCCTGCTGCATGAGCTGGTGTACGCCTCGCGTCGCATGGGCAACCCCGGTCTGTCGGTGCGCCACCTGTCCTTCCTGCTTCAGACCATGCTGGACTTCCTGTCGGATCAAGGTCAGAAAAAAACAAAAAACCAAAACAACCAAAAAAAAAAAGCCACAGTAAACACCTAAACCTAAAAGCAGCACCTAAACCCTGTGAGCGGCTTCCAGCAGCCTTCATACCCAGACATCAAAAATCCGCCGCCCCTGTCCTCTGGTGATTTCAGCATTATACCTTGTGCTTAATAGTATACGACGCACAACAAAGCCAACTTTTTCTTGGCGCCGAGTGCAACATTGTGCTGTGAGCAGAAATCCTGTGCAGCCAGGAGATAGGGTGTTTTTTTTTTCTCTACTGAAGCAGTGTGAGCCAGACGGTCCACTGGACACACAATAGAGGGCCAGTGTAATCCCTGGTTGGCTACAGAGCATGAGAATGGAGGGAGAGAGGGAGAGGAGAGAGGGAGGGAGAGGAGGTATGAACAACATGAAGCAAGCTTACTGTATAAAATATTAAACATCAGCAGAGGGACTTGTGCTGCTGTGTTTAGGGTGCTGATAGTAAAAGCCTTCTTAGGAGCCGTCCTGCCGGAATAATGTTACTATCTACAGCCTCGCATACATCAAAAACACCAGCGACTGATGTAACTACTACTGCCACTGTTGAGTATTTTCTCACTGGAGGAGCTGACCTTGTAAGCCAGTGTGTTGAGCGCTGCTTCACTACAATAAAATACCATTTCATATTTACTCTGCTAACTTTTCTGGGCTCAGAGCGCTGCCTGCAGCAGTTTGGGCGCTCTCCTTTGATTGCCTTTACTCCCCTCTGCAGTGGGATATTAAAAATGTCAGACAGGTTATTGTAGGTTGCTGTAGTGGAATAAGTCCCTGTTGTTGTTAGCTTGGAGTTTGTGTGTGTGTGTGTGTGTCAAGAATAGACTTTGACAGAGGAGG
Organism: Trachurus japonicus; assembly: GCF_045865225.1. Taxonomy (NCBI): domain Eukaryota; kingdom Metazoa; phylum Chordata; class Actinopteri; order Carangiformes; family Carangidae; genus Trachurus; species Trachurus japonicus. The sequence continues at coordinate 33,607,257 of NC_140917.1, forward strand.
ATGTTGGTGTGGCTCTGCAGCAGATAACAACAGCGTCTGCTCTCAGAGGGATTCCTGCGCTCATGTGGGAAACCTGTCGTCATCAAACATCTATTGATGATGAGCCAGGGCGCAGAAGTCAGTGACACATTCTGTGTTGTCGGGTGTTTTTTTTTTGGAGGGGCGGGGGCTTTAGTACATCAGGCGGCCTCAGGTGACCCAGCTGAGGCGGTGCCCTCGCTGCACTCTAACCGAACGGTTTCCTTGATCCAGAGCCACCTGGAAGTTTCCTCAGCAGCCTCCATGTTGTTGTATATGACTTCCTCTTTCTTCTTGCCATTGATCCAGAGCACAGTGGGGACCGTCCTGAAAGATCCCTCCGTCCTACCTCCACAGGCAGGCACCTTGCCCTCCAGCCTTGTCTGGGCCCCCCCATCGTTCTCTGCCTTCTTATGTTTTACCTTTCAACCGAATTGATTAGACTCTAATTGGCATTGCACAAGTAAAACAAAATTGTTTGCAAACCAATTGGTGCAGAAAGAATAAATACAACAAAGAATAGATTATAGATTCTAAACCCTTATAAAACTCACATAAGCACCAACAACCATCTTATGACCATTTCACAACTCCATTTACAGCATTCAGTTGGGCTGTTGTTGTGTTGTGTTGTGTTGTTTAGGCTTAAAATTTGTACATAAATGGGGGCGTGGTTACATTGAGTGACATGTTCACAGACGTTAATTGGTTGCTTCGAGTTCAGTGGGCGGATTCTCGGCTGGCAAACCGCCGCACCTCTCCAAATATGGAAAGTAGACTCCCACTAAAATCCAAGATGGTGCAGTTCAAATGGCCGTAGTAGGAGCACAAAACACTCCCCCAAACCAATGGGTGACGTCACGGTGCTACGTCCATTCTTTTTACAGTCTATGGTTGCATTAGCTGAGCAGCTCGCGTCTCTGCCCCGCCGATCTAAAAATAGCTTGCACCGACAATTAAAGGTAATGAACCTACTACTAAGACTATAGGGATTATGGCAATAGGCAAATTTGCCAAAATGTTGAAATATCCCTTTAAGTTACAGGTACTGTAGGCTTACGCTGATATTATATAAATGTTGTACGTATATTACTCACATTATCTAAATACTTCTTTCTCAGATTTTCACAGTCTGCCCTGCTGCTGATTCTGACTCTCATTTCAGTGCTTAGCTTATTGCACATTGAGGGATGACACATGTCAAATAAAACTTCACAATAATGTTGTGCATCACAATATTGAGCCCACATTTAATAAAATGTAATTGAAGAGAACAGACATACTAGAATTAAACTCAGCAGGCAGCCCGATGAGAAACCGTGGGTCGATCCTGCTCAGTGTATCTGTCATCATGTGGAATGAAAGAGGGTGGTTTTCTTACATCCATCCACTCTTATTTTGTTTGTGTAGCTGACTCAGGAGAGAAATTTATAAGAATTTATAAGATTGCTTAAATATTTGTAGGTCCATAATATTAACACAGAAAAACTGGGCAGACATAGTATTATGTGTGTTCATTATGTATGAGTGTAGTGGTACTTTGTGGCTGAAATCAACAGTTATTTTCATTTTCAATAGACTGATTATTCCACATATAAAATGACAGAAAATTGTGAGAAACAACATATTTTGCATTTTGAAATGTATATTTGTGTCTTATTACCTGAGTTTACTGTCATATAAAATGTGGAGAAAGGACAATTGTTTTCATGTCATAAGCTGTAAATTTGTTGCAATGTAGCATTAAAAAAAACAAAACCAGTTTAATATCTGATCAAGTAATCAACTAATTGGAATGCTCATCTGTAGAGAAATAATACATCTGCCACCAGGGTGGTTTTAAAGTCATATTTTTGTTATTGTATGCAATTTTTTTTAATTTGTTGGTGCTTCTCTAAAATCTGCTTTAAAAATAGACAGAGTCTTGCTCATCTTTATTTTGCAAATATTGATGACACTGTCTGTAAGTATGGTGAGAAAACACATTGTCTTTGAGGCAGGGTGACATCTGCCATTCTCCTCAGTCTTAAAGTAATCACATCCCTCCCAGGAGCCGTGTCTCCGAATTGGTTTGGTTTTTTTCAAAGACCTCTCTCGGGCTGGTTGTATCTTTTCAAGTCTTTGCAGGAATCATCGGGAACATAGCTTGAATGTTTTATGAGAAGACTTCACCTTTGCAGCCGTGCTAGAATTTGAGATGACTCCCAAAGGCTCTTTGTCTGGGTCATGACAGGGTGACCAGGTAGGGCTAATTAGAGCTGATTCCTGCACTGCCCCGCAGTGTGGCCTCTGGGGCAGGGAAGAGAGTGAGAATGAGCACAATTGAAAACATGACGGTGAAAAAGTGCGGAGCAGCAGGGTAGATGGAAGAGGTCATGACTGATCACATGTTTCCACTGGACGTGACTGAGCTGTAGTTCTGTTGTCACAATCTATCAAACTAGAACTGTCTACCTTTTTTTCTAACTTGTAATGTACAACTTAAAGGTCCCATACTGTATGAAGGTAGATGCCCACATATTAATGATCAAGCAGGTCTAGGTTCTATAATAATATTGTCAAAGTATCAAAGTGCTCAGTCCACAGACAGGTGCCTGTATTCAGAAACTGAGCCTTAAAACCAGCCGTCAGGACTTTGTAAATGTGTGATGTCACAGCAGAGCAGTCACCAACATCAGCCTTCCCTCTGTCCCCACCTTGACTCACCAAACTGGATTTGAGCAGTTCATCCCAGTCTTCCTGTTGTCAGATGCTGTCATCAGATTGGATAGGAGTGTCTGAACTGCCATCTTTATGTCTCCACAGATGTTCTATGGGGTTTAAATCTGGGCTGTGGCTGGACCACTCGAGAACAGCGTCCTGAAGCTAGTCCGTTGTTGTCGTAGCTCTTTGCTTCAGGTTGCTGTCGTGCCGAAAGGCGAAACACTCTCATAGTGTCAGGTCAAGGGCACTTTAAAGCGGTTTATCTTCTAGAACCTCTCTATATTTAGCAGCATTCATACTTTCAGGTCTGAATGGTCTTCATGTCCCAGAGAAGTTCCCACCACCATGCTTCATCATATTGCGGATGGTATTGATCATGTTTAAGGTTCTGACCAAAGTTAAGTTGGTCTCTCATCAGACCAAAGGATCTTTCCCCTCATTCCCTGAGTTCTTTAAAGTTCTTTGGCATATGCCTTTTAGTCAAAGTGGCCTCCGTCTATGAGATGGTCATTCTTCCAGCAGGTGGAGGACTTTGTTGAAGAATGACCCTTGGCCCTTGCTGCCTGGTTTCTCAATTTGGGTGGATGTCCAACTCTAGAAAGCCCTTGTGCTTGTGGAACAGTCAGTTAGAATCGATTTCATAACCTTGCCTCAAAGGGATAGTTCAACATCTGCACATTCACCACACTATGAGATGATAACGGATACCCGAAAAACTGCCCCTGAGGGGGAATGCGCATCAGCAGTTTTGCATGAATTTACCTTGAAAACAACTCTGTCTGGTAACGTTCCGTTATTATTTCATAGCGTGGTGAATGTGCAGGTCACAACTTGTCCACCAGAGCGTTTTGGAGTTGTTGCATTGTGTATTTGATGAGTTTGATGAGGGAAACCAAGAAATCCCATTAGCCTCCGTAGCGTAGCTCTGAGCAGGTCGCGGCTCTGCTCCGCCGTTCTAAAAATAGCTTGCACCGACAATTAAAGGTAACGAACCTACTCCTATGACTATAGGGATTATGGCAATGGGCCAATTTGCCAAAATGTTGAACTGTCCTTTTAAAGGTTTTTATTCCTCCAGTTTCTCTCTTCCCAAAGATGCCAATAAAATCATGTCTACAAAATGACAAAGCACATACAGAAATGCCTGGGGAGATTTTTCCCTTTCTTTCATCACAATTTGAAAATGATAAAAGCATCAGAAAAATAACAGCATTGTCACTTGAGGAGCGTCCTTAAAACTAGAGGTCGTGAACTTAGAATATTGTTTTAAAATTTGAAAATGCACAGCACAGCACAGTTGACATCAATTATTCCTGCCCAAATTGCCATTTTCTTCCACCAACATTACTTAGTCTGACATCGGCTTCTTCCACAGAAAATAAAATAGCCAATTATTATGGCTGACTTATCGTTTTGTTTGATGTACTTCGCCTGCCATCTATCATGTTGATTAAAGGAACTTGTCATCTGCAACATGTCAACCAACGACTCTCCAATTACGATTCATTGTCACAGCGAAAATCAAGGCGTTCAGCTGTCAGTCCAGGTTTCAGGGGGTCTTATGGTCCATTTGCCTAGAAAATGTGTTTTTCTTGTTCTATCTGGTATTAGTCTACACCCTGTTTCCATCACCGATTATTTAGTGGGCATTTTGGCCTCGTTCTAACCTCATAATCACATCTGTCTCAAGTGATGTGACCACATGTTGACTGCTCTAAACACAGGTGTGAATGCACCTTGAGGACGTACAGTATTTGAGATCCAATCACTCATCCACCATTGGGAGGCAGTCTGGACAACACGTGGCCACGTTCTCTCAGCACTGTGAAAGGAGATAAGATATGTTTTACCTGTCACAGTATAAAAAGTGAGGGTGAAAATATAAAAAGAAGATGATATACTGTACAGTTATATACCAAGTATCAATAAAATAAATATATACAGTGCTGAGTTTGTGCAAGGCTAAAGATTAAAAGCTGTAATATAATAATAATATAAAGAAAATAAATATACGGTAGGCATAATTTTTTTTTATAAATTCAACTTGTTGGAGTTGAATAGTACAAAAATGCAAGGTAATGAGTGCACCAGTACCAAGAGTTCAGAGTGCAGGTTATTGCAGAGTAATGGTGGTTGGAATGAATGAGCTGCTGATGCACCGTGGATGCAGCAGTCTGTAACAATGCAGTCACTGCACCGTCTGATAAGTGCCAGCACAGTTTCATAATGAACAGAAAATATATCTTTACCTTAAAGCCTAATGTTATGGAGCTGCGAGCAGAGCCTTACTCTTTCTCACTCAACACATACAGGTATGTGTTGAGTGAGACACATACCTGCAAATAAACAGGTCTGTTTATTTGCATAGAAAGCAGGGGAGTAATATCTCACCTCAAGTTGTCAATGGGACGGTGTTTTAAAGAGAGTTTATTGTCATTGTTATGAAAAACAATGAGATAGCATTGGAGCATCTTCATACATGGCACACAACACATACAATTACATAAATAGAGACACCAAAACCCTGATGCTCAGTCCATTAAAGTTAGTTAGTTAAATGTATTTGTCCCGTAGGACATTTGTCTAGGACATGCATGCAGATTGCTACACATACACATACAATAGTGCATAGTGCATGGACAGGACATGCATGTACAATTAAAGTGCATCACAATATGTCTACGAATATAAAATATATATAAATACAAAAATCACAATCATACAATCACAATACACTAATGCTGCTTTGAGTTCAGGACTCCCACTGAAAGGAGTTCCTGTATAGGTAGCGTTTTTTATTCTTAACTGCAACTCTATAGCGTCTGCCGGATGGGAGCAGCTTGTATCCACTGTGTAGGACATGAGAAGGGGTTGGTGATGATTTTCTTAGCCTGTCTAACAATGATTTTATCAAAAAGCATCTGGAATGATGCAAAGAGTACAGAAAAGAAGTACGGCATCAGAGGAGTGTGATGAGAGTATCGCAAAAAGTCTAATGTGTGTTGCGTGTGGAAGCGGTGGTGGGGGGTAGAATAGTTGGGTTGTTCATTCAGTAGCCAGACTGCTTGAGGGAAGAAGCCCTGGGCCTGGGTCTGGGGGTTTTTAGCACGAATGGACCTGTAGCCAGGTGTGTACAGATGAACTTAGAGCTGACCACTCCTGATTGGATCCCTGAAGACATTTCCTCATTCGTGAAACGTATCACAAAATGCAAGCCAGCTTAGAGTCAGTGTGAAGGCTGCAGCGTCTCATCCACAGTCCTACTTATGCCTCATTTGGGGGAAATAACAGAGGCTGATACATCAAATAAAAGAAGGGAAGGCAAGGAGGATGGAAAACAGTTTTGTGGCCGACAACAGGCCTGAAGGACCGGGGCTGCACCGCATCATCTACAAACAAATCAATACTTTGTTTGCCCTTCACAGATCATCCCTCACACCGGCCTACCTCTTATTATTTTCCTTTTTCACATCCAGCTCGGTTGAAACCTGCTGCTTTTTTTTTTTATGAATTATTTTGGATCCGTTCTGACAAACCGGGGAGGTATTGATACGGCAAAAGTACAAAAGACACTGCCGGAACACCTGAGGCCTCTCATTACTGTCACACTAATTTGTATGGTGTGAGCATGGCTTCACGTCAAGCTCTGGAAAGCGCAGCCTTTTTAATGAAGCGCGTGGTAGGGAAGGTAGAACCGCAAACAAACTGGTTAGATGAAGGCAGATTTAATAGGTGCAAATCTCAGAAGTGTCTCCCTCCCGCTCTTCAGTCGAGGTGATGTCGGCTCCGTTTGCACAGAAGAGGGACCCGGAGCAAACTTTAACTCACGCCGCCCTTTTCTTTTCATCCGGTCCTGGGATTCGTTATTCCTCCTCCAGACGACTGACACCCGGAGATGAGATGCTTTGAGTTGGTGGGAACTTGCATGAACCGCGAGAGCTGCACCTTTTCTCCTCCCTTTTTTGTTAGGTGTAAAAAAAAAAAAGTGCTTATCTGGACAGCGTGTTCCAGCTGTCAGCCTTAGAATGTGCTTTGTTGTGTGTTTGCCTGGGCAGGGAGCTGGGAAAAAAAAAAGCAGGAGAAACAAGTCAACAGGGTAGGTTTTCTTCTTGTTGAACCTGTGTGTTTGATTGTCTGAGGGCCATGACACCAATCTGACCTGCAGGGAAATGCATCGAAAGAAGAAAACTATTGGCTCAAATAAGGGTCAAAGAGATGTTGACAAATAACTCCCAACTCTGCAGTTGTGAATAAAGCTTTAGAAATAAAAATCCCGGTGAAATACATGTGTAAAGATTTGTACTTGTTAAAAAAAGGTGTTTGTGAATAACATGAAATACATCAGCGGTGAAGTTCCAAAGACACAATGTAGTGGTTTTGTAAAAAACTGTGCACACATACAAAGCAGACAACTACAGAGCCAAAAAATGGATGGTATCACGGCAACGCACGTCTTTACATACAGGCCAATGAGGAGGCAGGGAGTGCCGTCACCTCCATCTCTGCCGCAGGTCCTGAGAGGTGTAGTAGATTTTCAAGATGGATAACAATGTGGGCTCCGCCATGACCCCGGAGGGTTTGCATACATACAGCTCATTAAATGTTTACTATTAGTTTTGACAGAGTCATTAAATATAATTAAAGTCTCTCCTGGGTGGACGAGCCCACACAGTGTGGGAACATGGAGCACTGAGTCTTACGCACAGTTTGGTGCTACTGTGTCTCTGTGTAGACTTTTTCATTACCACAAGTCATTCACAGAATTTCACCTGCAGATTTATTTTCCGGGTCGACAAACAACAAACTGTGGAATTATTTATGAGCAGGTTTACATACCCAGAATCTTGAGCTGACCCTAATTTGAGCCCGTACGCAACAACTGTTTTGCTTTTGGTAGAAACTAAAACTTAAACTGGAACAGTTTTCCAAGTCATACACAAGTGGAAATCACTGGTCAGAATTTGTAATCCTCAGATATTAACTTCAGTCCATTTCTGTCTGTGTAAAGTAAACCTGTTCAAATGTTGTTTTTGTTTTTTATGTGAACAGAGTTGTATTGTTTTTGTTTAGTTTTGCCTTTGTGTTGTTTGCCTCTGATAGTAAATTGGATTGAATTGAATTGGAGATTGTAGCATATGTGTAGCTGAGTGCTCTGTCAATGGGCTCTATGCACAGCTCCACTACTTCCTGAACTTAATGCTGCTCCTTTATTTCCTGTCTTACATTACCGTTGTTTTCGAGGTAAATGCAGAGACTGCTTGCCGAAAAACTGTCCCTGACAGGAATGTGTTTTGCATGAATTTACCTCGAAACTCTGTCTGGTAACTTTCTTTTATTATCTCATAGCGTGGTGAATGTGCAGGTCACAATTTATCCACCAGAGCGTTTTGGAGTTGTTGGATTGTGTATTTGATGAGGTTGATGAGGGAAACCAAGAAATTCCATTAGCCTCTGTAGCGTAGCTTTGAGCAGCTCACGGCTCTGCTTCGCCGTTCTAAAAACAGCTTGCACCGACAATTAAAGGTAACAAACCTACTGACTATACGGATTATGGCAATGGGCCAAGTTGCCAAAATGTTGAACTATCCCTTTAACTGTAGCGATATTAGAGGAGTCCCTGGTTAATAAATTGGCCTCAGCTGTGGCGCCGGCTTGAGAATCCAAAGTTGCCACGGCAATTTGAGGGGGTTGCCATGACGATAGACGCACCCCAGGCTAATGCAGACAGAAATGTTGATGTTGTACAGTCCTATTTATTATAAATCACCCCAAATAAAACTATTTCTGAACTTTTTTTTTCTCCCAAAACTATAATGATTTATGTTTTTTAATATTATATAGGCTATCAGTATTTGCAAAGAATTATGGCTACCTGTGCAGTTGTCTTCAGCTCTATGGAGCGTTTTAGCTTCTCTCAGGTTATTGTTTTGTCTGTATGGCCTTAGCCTTGTCTCTCATCAACCTGTATTCAGCCCAAAGAGTTAAAAAAAAGAAGAAGCTCTGAACTGACTGTTCACTACCTGCTCAGCACTAAACTACAGACAAATGTAGTGACTAGCTGGGAACAAAGTGGGGGCATTTATCAACTAAAGAGCCAGATATTTTAATTCATCTGAATGCTAATGTTGCTCCCAGTCAGCCGCATGTGTAAATAGGCGACTGCTTGCTAATAAGTTTGCCACAACAAATTTAAAAGGTGATAATTTGTCAGCGACAGTTTTGCAGGTTCCTCTGATACTGAATATTAAGTGGCCCAAAAAACTGGAAGAGGCCAAAACAGTCAAGAAATACTAAGACCCATTGGTTCAAACAAGGAAACACAGTAAATTAATAAAAATAAAATTAGATGAAAGTTTGTTAATGGTTTACTACGAAACATTTAAAATAGATTGCACTTTTACTTTGAAGGATCATTGATTTTCATTAGTCATTGTGGAAGAAATGAAAATGTATCAGTTTTCTATTGTAAGCTAAATGCTCAGTACTGTATGTGTAGACTGGAGTTGTGTCCTGGAGTGGCCCCTCACCACGCGGCTGCTGTGAACACTCAGACGCGGCAAACAAGGGAGAAAAAAAGGACAAATATCTCATCAATCATGAGAGCTGTGAGCCAGGAGGACAACTGAGCTATTACTCCATTCATCTCTGGCTGTTTTATTCCTCTTCCTCTTCTCCCCTCTCCCTCCGGTTCCTCCCTCCGTCCATCTCTCACATCTCACTTCGCTCCCTCCGTCATCGTCCCGTTCCTGCCCTCCAACCTCTCCCTCTCTTATCGCCTTCCTTTCTGTCTTCGCTCTGATTTGCTAGCTGAAGTGTCTGGCTCCCAGTTTTATATTAACATTTTTATATGGACAGTTTAGTTGGACAGTTTTTACTGTTGCCAGAGGACATAAAAATCCTCGCGGCCGCTGATACGGGCGTCTCCTCTCATAGGTACGGTGTGTATCCCCGGCTGCTGATCAGATAAACATCGTCTTTTGGATCACGCAATGAGGATGTAGCCTGTTTTTCCCATTATTTTTTATTGAACAGTTTTTTTATTGGATATACAATAAAGTGAGAGGAAAGCACCAGGCTATCATAAGAACTCCTAATGTACTCCTAGCAAGGATTATAGATCTGTGTGAAATCCTCGTGAATTGTCCCTCTCCACTTTGATGGACAGTCCTGAAACTTGCACAGCCAAAGCAAATTGTACAGCCGGGTGAGCAGTAATGTTCCCTCAAAAGGTATTGATGGTACAATAAAACTTATATTTTACTTGAAGGCTGGGGCTCTTATTGCTGAGAGGGAGAAACACCTCACAGCCCATTAACGTCTGCTTAATTTACACCACACACAACCATGAAATCTGGATGGCAGAGACGGAGCTGAAATGATCAGGGTGTGAGGGAATTTAAGGGAAATGGTGTTATGTTATAATTGCTGCTGGCTGCTGTCTTATCAGAGGATAATTCTATCTATAGATTTTTTTTTTTTTTGCAGCTCATTGATTTTTTTTCTTCTTCTCTTCTGTTCCATTCTTCATTTATAGAAAAGAAAGAAGTGACCCAGAGTCTGGAGAACTACACCTCCAAGTGTCCGGGTGGAATGGAGGTCATCACCCTTCCTGACGGCCTGAAGCTCCCTCCCGTGCCCTTTACAAAGCTTCCCATTGTCCGGTAGGAGACCAGTCTGTTCTTCTTCTCCATGGTGTCACATGTTGGCTTCCTTTTTTTTTTATAAACTCAGCGACATATCACCCAAATTAGAAATCTGTAGCAATTATACAATCAATGGATCAAAGTGGCAGTTTCTTACTTGTCACTGTGAAAAGATAGGCTGAAAAATTCAAAGAATCTCCTAAAATGTAATTGGTGCTTTTAATTTCAATTGCTTTGAAATGTGGCTTTACGTGAATCTTTCAGCGATAATTTTAAAACTATTCCTTAAACTGGATAAATTAGTTTTTTTCCTCTTTGAAAATAGTTAAAAAATCGTTGTGTGTTTGATGATTTCAAATCCACTTTATTACCAAAATGTTAGTGTGACTTCTTCAGCCTGTCTGGGACACTCGTCTGTTTAATCTTAAAAATTGGGTTGTAATGAGTTGCTTTTACCTAAGAAGTCCTGCTCAGCGGTCGAGTGGTTAAGAGTACGCCCCATGTTGGCAATGCCCAATGAAGAGATCGCTGGATTGATTCCTGACTGTGCCGATCTGTACTGTGTGTCATTTCCCCAGTCTCTCTCCACTATCCTGTCAATTAAAGGCAAAAATGCCCTAAAAATGATCTTATCTTGGTGGCTCTGAGGCCGACACTCTGAGCTGCTGTTAGAGTGACAGAAGAATCGATTCCTGGTAAGCTGCCACCAGTAAAAAGGACAACTAGTGTGGACATAATTTAACAATGTAACTGTTCATCTTTACTCTGACCCATGTCATGCAATTCTGACATCATATCAAAACAGACTATACAGCGGATCAATTCAAATGCAGTGATGTAGGATCAGTGCTCATTATCAAACAAGTTGTGGGTCAACAGTGGAGTGAGGCTTTTATGAAAATATATTAGATTTTCTACAAAAACAGCAAATACTGTATGTGACAGATACATGACAACCTGAAAAACATCAAGTCTTTTATTGCATCAACAAATTGCCATCTCAGTCATAAATGAGCTTGTCAGTTTTAATATTCAAAGTTGTCTGGAAACTCCACATCCAACTAAGATGTCTCAGACTGTTTGGGTTCAGTAACATCATATCATTATTTGTGAGCTCTGATTGGCTGGTATAGCAATTTCTCCCATAAGAGAAACAATGGTCACTCAAAAGTGGACAGACAAAAACCAACAAACCAGTTGCTCGAGTGTTGCCAGTAAATAAAACATCCTGAAAAGTTGTTATTGTGCTGCGCGGTGTGGATCCTAGTTTTAATGCTTTTTTTTTTTACAACACTTAAATCACTTCACTGACAGCAAAATCCAGTTCAAAGCGAGACAGTTCTGCCTCAAGGCAAAGAGTGACCCCTGCTTACTGCAGTCGGAGGCTATGTGGAGGCAGGAGAGCTGGAAACGAACCAAAGAGAGAAGACGCATTGGCAATGAAGTGGATAAAAAAAGAGATCTTTCTCTCAATGTCATCACAACTTTGACCTTTCGATCATAGAATTCATTAGCAAGTCTTTTATTACAATGTGTAATGTTTGACTTAATAATGAGCAGCGGTAACTGCAGGTTCTGCTGTGCAGGAGTCTTGGATTAATAACACTCCTGGGTGTGGAGTGAACTCTTTATTTTTATCAGTTTTCTCTGCGCTGTTAGGAATCACTCAGGATATCTCTGTAGAAATCATGAATATTCATCACAAACACTGAGACGAGTGTGACAGGATCTTTTGGAAAGTGACACATGCTCATGTCACCGTTGTGTCTTTTGATGCCCAAACTAGATCGGTGAAGCTCCTCAATCTGCCTGTCAGTCTGCGGCCCCACAAAGTGAAAGGCCTGCTGGGACAGAACATGTCCACCGCCAGCCCCTTCATCTACTCGCCCATCATCATGCACAACAGAGGGGAGGAGCGCTGCAAGAAGATAGGTAAGTCACTGAGATTGGTCGGCACAGACGGAAACAAAAGACTAATTTGCATTTACAAGCAATTGGCTGTTTGAGTTGCACAATCTTATCCATAGTCAGACTGTCCAGTTCAACAGCCAATCAGATTTGAGTGCTTACTTTATGAATGAGAGACAAAGAAGGACTGAAGAGACACCCTGGGTGTGAGTGAGGACAGCAGCAAATACATTTATGGATATGTCTGAGAATAATTATTTAAAGGGATAGTTAAATATTTTGGTAAACTGGCCCATTGTCATAATCCCTATAGTTTTAGAAGTAGGGCCATTACCTTTAATTGTCGGTGCAAGCTATTTTTAGAACGGCGGAGCAGAACCATGAGCTGCTCAGAGCTACGCTACGGAGGCTAATGGGATTTCTTGGTTTCCCTCATCAAACTCGTCAAATACACAATCCAACAACTCCAAAACACTCTGGACAAGTTGTGACCTGCACGCAATTTTAATTCTGCATTAATTTACATCAAAAACAAATCAGTCTGGTAACGTTCTGTTATTATCTCATAGTGTGGTGAATGTACAGGTCAATTTATCCACCAGAGCGTTTTGGAGTTGTTGGTTTGTGTGTTTGATGAGGGAAACCAAGAAATCCCATTAGCCTCCGAAGCGTAACTCTGAGCAGCTCACGGCTGCTCACGGTTCTAAAAATAGCTTGCACCGACAATTAAAGGTAACGAACATACTCCTAAGGGATTATGGCAATGGACCAATTTGCCAAAATGTTGAACTATCCCTTTAATATTATTTAATGATTAATTAATTAATTAATTAACCTTTATTTAACCAGGCAAAATTGCTAAGAAAAACCCTAACCCTAACCCTAGGGGGCAAAGGGGGAGGGGGAGAAATAAAAAGTTACTTAAAAAAATAAATTTGCATTGATATCAGTCCAGTGATTGGAGTTGTTGGTTATGTGCTGAGGATGTCGACCTGAAAGACAAGCAGTTTAGTTAAATTTAATATTGATTTAATACCAAAAAAGAAAAGAAAAAGATCTTAATAGCAAAACCAGTAAAATAATATTTACTGTACTGCGATCACCCCTAATGGTGAGTGCCATATAAAATGATGGGCTGTCAGGACTGAAGTCTTTGAAGATGATTTATTTATTGTACCTGCGGTGAACTATCAACTTCATTCTCAAGATGAAATATGTGGTAATTCAAGCCTTTTTTCTATCAAGCTGTGATTATAACTGGAATGGAGTTTTGAGTCGGGGAGCAGTGGTCCAGAAGTTATTATTCCCTGGTCTGAATAATCTTCTTCAAAGTAACTCAATATAAAAGCACATTGGTCTTTCAGACATTGTACCAATGTTGTGGGCACCAGTTTTCTTCTCATGTGAACTGAACATGGGCTTAAGTTCTCTTATCCATCCAAAGTGGACTAAATTGGACTAAATGTATGTCGGCTGCAGATGATATGTTTAGTTTTAGTTTTTTAGGTAGCACTGTAATCGTCCGTCTGCTGGTATTGGTCAGAATTGCAACCTGCTGTATCCATAGTGTGATTGGAGACTTCTCATTATGGCACCTTGGGAGTCGTTTAGTTAACATTTACTCATACAACGCTTCAAACCAAGTGGAGGACAACATAACACTAAAGGCTCAGTGGAGTAGAGACCTTGGTGTAAGTGTCTCATCTATTCAATAAGTGCACTTGAATAGTTGTGATGTGTGTGTTTAAAGGTGTTTAAAGGTGTACTGTATTCTCTATTATAAATACTAAAACTATAGCAGTCAAACTACATATAAAAAACCTAACATTTTAAATGATATCCTGATTGATTGGATGCTGCATCTGATCAGACTTCAGATCAGATACATCTCAATAGCAATATTGGAGTCAAGACATTTAACTCAAGTGTATCATTCCCAAGTTCTATAATTGATCTGTTTAACGATTCATCATCTAGTTAAAATTTTGATAGTTGTCTGAACAATTAAATAACCAAAACCAAACAACTTTCTTTATTTTTCTGGTCATGCTCCCTAAAGACTGATCATGGTCAAAATGATACGCTGATGAACATCCTCAGAAGTCGACACCTAAAGATAGAGTGCTGCTGCAGCCTCCCCAGGTTAAACGGAGGTTTTCTCATTTTTAAACTCATTAATTTCTTCTTTTGGTGTCACATCAGCTGGATCTCTCAGAGCTTTGCAAAGGAACCCGGACCGAGATCCTTGAAGATGTTCCATCTGCACTGAATCATCTGATCAGATCTGATCAGTATTGACAAAGCCTTTCAGATGAGAAGTCGAACGTCTTCAAGAACTTAGAGCTTTGAAAAGGAAACTAGACCTGCTCAAAGACAAACTCTGACCTGGATGACTGAGCGTCTCCACAGACTGTCAGAGGGACTGCGTGTCTTCTTGGACATATTCCAGTTCTCTTTTTATTGATTTTTATAATGTCTGCCGCGATTGGACAGATTCCTTATGGAGAGGCAAGAGCAGTGTCTGCACTCCAGGCTTATTTTTGTTGACTTGTCAAACTACGTGAGCGCACAATTTAGTTCTACAATTTTACATGAATTATAGCTGAAAGGTAATGGCCAGCTGCTGTCATTTCTCTAACGATACGCCGGCAATTACTGTGCATCAGCATTCTGCAAAAGCTGAGAGTCTATTTAATTGTAGTTTGTTATTCAGATCTTAAATGGTTTTTAATTAATTTTCCACCTGAATGTATTGATGTATTCCAGGGTTGCATTCACCAGTAAATGGCTGCTGGTAAGATCTGGGTGTTTGTGGAGCGTCAAACCTGTTAGTGATTGAATCTCTGCCAGGGCTTCAGACATTTTGGATCATTCCTCCCGTCCCATTCTCTAGGCGTGACATCAAGGCCTTATGCACATTTTTTTTTAACAATCTTTTTCTTGTTTGTTCTTTATAAGTTTTCCGTAAACACAGCGTCATCGGAGCTCCCTAGCTCAGTCTGAATTTTGGGGATATTCATTGACCATTTACTAGAGCGGGTGTTGTAAGTGATTATGGACTGAACAAGTAATGCAGAGATGTAGATGTTGGTTTCCCTCATCAAACTCATCAAATACACAATCCAACAACTCCAAAAGGCTCTGGTGGACAAGTTGTGACCTGCACATTCACCACGCTATGAGATAATAACAGAACATTACCAGACAGAGTTGTTTTAGAGGTAAATTGATGCAAAACGCTGATGTGCGTTTCCGTAGGGGGCAGTTTTTCAGCAAGCAGCATCTGTATTTGCCGGCTCTGCTCCACCGTTCTAAAAAAATCTTGCACCGACAATTAAAGGTAACAAACCTACTCCTAAAACTATAGGGATTATGGCAATGGGCCAATTTGCCAAAATGTTGAACTATCCCTTTAAGGATGAAGTGATTTGATTGTGGTGGTCAGAGGTTGAAGTAACTCTGATGTCACAAAACTGGTTTTTAACCAAAATCTTTGAATTTATATGCCAATATGGACACACTTGAACACATACCTGACGCATATGGCATTTTATATAGAAATGTTCACTGTCCCATCATAGTTCTGTTCTGTTGTCAGTGCTCTGACTCAGGAACTAGAGATCATAACTCCATCACTGGCTGGTTGGTAGAGACAAACAGTGTGAGGCAGTATTTCTAGTCGGGGAGAAAAATGGTGAGACACAGATATGACATAAATTACATATCAACAGTAAACCCTTTTGTTATGAACCTACTTGTTAAAAGAATACTTGTTATTACTCTTATTTCATGTGTAATTACACGTAAAGGCTCTCATGTCTCTTATCAGATTAGATTTATATACTAAAGATTTATGCACTGACTGGGACTGCTTTGAATGAGTCAGCAGCATAAAAGCAAAACAAACAAATATATAATATAATATAGTATAATAAAATATATATGTCTAAATCAAATATAAATATTTATTTGCCTTCCTGTCACGGTGTCCTTGTAAACAAAGCTTACCTTAACAGGTCTGGTGTTGAATTAATGACTGCCTCTCATGAATGCCTTAACGGCCTAAGGAACATGCAGCATATTCATCACCAGCTACGTGAGCGGCGGCCAGAGGCTCAAGGCTGCGCCCGAATCAATCACCGCCGCCCTGACTGGAAATCTGCCCTATGAAAAACTACAGCTTGTTTGCGTCGCGTCTGGAGTGAATCAGTTCCAGAGGTTTATGAAATCCCCGACGCAGAGTCATCAAACAAAGTCCAATTTAATATTATATCTGAGTCACAACGAGAAAGCGTGCGCGCGTGTGTGTGTGTGTGTCCTGAGGTTGTAGACATCGACGGCAACATGTTGCCAAAGCTGAGTCAGGGACATCATGCAGGGCCACCCCCCTTCATCTCTCACTCCTTTGAAGCCCTTTGACATCCATCCCTGCGTCTTTGAAACACAAGTTTACATCTTTTTTTTTTTTTTTTTTTTGCGAGGGTATATGTTTCTATCAAAGTGTAGTGGTGAAATCGATGCCCAGTCTAAGTCATACAGCAATTAACACAAAGTACAAGTTGTGAGACTGCATGAGAGCTGATTGTGAGAGTTGGCTTTTTGAGACAAATGCTGGAGTCACTTGGATCATGTATAATATAATATAATATAATATAATCATGTGCCACTTTCACGGCAATCTTCTTTTTTTTGTCTTTTTTCTTTCGCTGCACTTTTATGAAATGAGTCAAGACTTGAAATGTTGCTGCTTGTTTTGGTCTTCAGAGTCTGACTTTTAAAGTGAAGCCTTGGAGAAGTGTGTATCTTCTTTGCACTGGAAAAGAAGATTATGATGTGGTATGTTTCAAGTAGCCAAGTAGCCTTAATTCAGGGATGGTTCAGCTTGCCATTTTGATTTATTATAGAAAAAGGAAGCATTTGTATAGCATCATACACATTTCCTGACTCCTAAACAAGGTTGTACTCTTGTTTTTCATGCCATAACCTGCTACAAATTAATGTTGCACAATGTATGTATTTGTATTACATTTCTATTTTTTACTTTTATATTGCATTTGTATTCCAGAAGATATTTATTTGAGGTATATTGCTTTGCTATATCTATATATTATTTCTTCCTAAGCAGATTCCCCCTATGTGAAAAACCTCCTTGGTGATAAATCTGATTCTGGTCATTCAAAGTCCGTAACAGAAATAAAAGAAGCATAAACACTAAAAGTAATCTCATATCTAATTAAAATGCAAGGTTAAATGAAAGCAGATGAGCATTTTTTAGCTTCTTTTTAAAAAACAAACAAAAAAAACAGAGTTGCACAGTTGGGGCCAATTTGATATTCATAGAGTTACGTCCAGCAGTGGGCAGTATAGTGTCTAAATACCAAGTACATACATTGTGCACAATGAAATGTTTCCTTTGTAATGTCACGGCTAGTTTTTTTTTGAATAATTTACTTTTAGCCTTTATTTGATACAACTCTGTAGAAAGACAGGAAAACAGGACTGGAGACATAACTTTTTTACTAGGAGCACAGTGGCCCCCAACTTAAAATTTAAGGAGCGCAAGCATAAAATCTAGGGGAGCACAACGACTTACAAAGCAAATATTCACATTTTCTTTTCACACATTGGCCTGTTACTGTACCTATGATGACAGATATCAGATTTTTGAGTCGCCTCTTTCACGTTTCACCAGTTTAAAAGCAAATTTACTGGTTGCACATGCACAAGTAGGTGAAAAATTTACTTCCACCATCTCAAAATTTCGGGGCCCCCATTTAGAAGCAGTCTGGAGCCATGGCTCTTTAACCACTCGACTACCGAGCACCCTTTAGTTTAGTGGCATCAACCAGTACCAAGACATCTTTCTTCTTGCCCTGTCACCAGTGAAATGTGCAGAGTTGGGACATTCTTGAGGACTTCATTATGCTGCGATATGTGCCACAGCTGTAAACCTTTATAGCCTCTGAGCAAACGTCACTTCCCACTCATTCATTTTTTTCCCCCAGGTCTTTAGTATTCAGCGCTAAGCTCTGGCAATTTGAGGTATGTGGACACTGTGAATATATATGTGTATTCTCTTGCTCTTAAAGTCACATGCTATGAATCAGATTGATGTTCAGCCATAAAACAAGGGGTCCTCTAATGGGAGATTGTTCTCCCTATAATTGCTCTGAGACTCCGTTTTAAGAACTGTCTAGTCTGCAGCTATTCATTCACATTGATGTGTGCGATAGGCTATCTATTACAGTGCTATATGGACATACAGGGAGGTGGGTTTTATTTCATCTACTGTAGTCCTCAGTGGGGACACTGAGACACAGTGTGACCTGTAAGCATTTAGGCAGCGACTTCTTTTCTATTGTTTTGGCTCCGTACCCCAGCACAATGGATCTGACATAAAACAATAACTATGAGTTTAAAGTGCTGACTTCCATCTTTAAGGGAGCTCGGGGGTGTTCACATCACATAGTGAGTTAGCAGAGCAGGACATTCTTACCCCAATTTTAGAGGCAGGGGCTCTGATTCTCAGCATAGAGAGTTTTCAGGGACAAAGGTTGTAATAGCTGAGTCATCTGTCCAACACTGTGTGATTCAGGTGCTGAAAACCAGAGGATAAATCAGTGTCTTCTTCCACAGATCACTCTGGGTGGCACTAGATCTGGAGTTTTATTTGTCAACTATTCCCACATAGAGCATTCTTGTACCTGACTGGGTCTTAGGGTGATGGAAGCAGTCGTCTGCTGACACCAAAGTTGCCAATTATACAGAGCCTTGTTGTCAGTTTCCCCCAGTGGCCGGTCACGGTATTGCATTGATAAATCCCATTTGGCGGAAAAATCAATTTGCTCATAAACCACCAGAGACATCTGTGCAACTCCTGACAGTCCACCAGGAATGATTACTTTCTCCTTTATACATTTTTAAACCATGATGGTTAATTTGCAGATCTTTCCCAGAGCTTATGAAAGCTATTTTTACATTCATGACGTCAACTGGATGTAAATTTGATGTGCTAAGCAAGGCCGAGCAGGCACAGCCAAGGAGAGGGAAACTAATGGGCCTGTCCAGTGGACTGTACGGCGTGGAAGCAACACTGGAAGCGGGAGGAGAGAAAAAATGTTTCTGGTTAATGTGCAAAGCTTTTTTTTAAAAATTCAAATCCAGTGTGTTTTTTCATAATGTATACATGGTCAGTTTGAAAGCAAAAACAGCCTAACCTTGAATCTAGAGCTGCATTTCAAACTCAGCATACTCACTCGTTTCGGTCCAACCATGATGAACCAACAGGTGTTGTCGGCAGCGGGCTGAATCCGACTGAACGTGGTATAGATAGCCTATCGCGCACATCAACGTGATAGCTGCAGACTAGACAGTTCTTAAAACTGAGTCTCGGAGCAATTATAGGGAGAACAATCTCCCATTAGAGGACCCCTTGTTTTATGGCTCAACATCAATCTGATTCATAGCATGTGACTTTAAGAGCAAGAGAATACACATACTATATATTCACAGTGTCCACATACCTCAACGACTGAATTCTGAAATTGTGAGGATCACATAAATGCAACTGACAAAACAAAAGAGATTCATCAGTCATCATTGCCTCGTTTAATATTTTAATTATTCTGTAACCTCACGTTGAAGCCAGTGAGGGACACGACACCCGCAATTATCAAGTCAAAAATATATACAGTACAGTATATCACTCCTGGTGGCTGACTGTGGTATAGGTGATAGGTGATAGGAGCCTGAGCAGAGTGACTGACAAACCCGTGTTTCGGACCAAACACTCTATATAAGTGATTGCTGTCGGAAGATATACTGTAACTATTTAAGACTTATATTAACACAAATAGTCTGCTTACTTCTGCTTTAACCAGCTCTATTACTCGAAAGCTATTTAATGAAGGTAAAAATGTAGCATAGTTAAGATAAAAATCCTGCATAGGTCCTCTTTAATTAAATTGTTTTCGAACGTCCAGTCCTCAAGGTGTCTGTCGAGAAGAATTCTGACAAATATAGTTGATGACCCGAGGTCTAAGATCCAGTCTCATAATAAATCAGTGTCTTGTAGGTTCCTGACCCATGACTAATGCTGCAACCTAATGTCGGTGCTCCCACTCGGGAAAGTCTTTAGTGAAGCAGTTTGGATGCAAAGTTTATCCCAGTCCGCCATGTTTTTGGTTATTCTGGCGTGGTGCGTCTGGAACACACCACGCCAGAATAACCAACGGAATGGAAATCCAAGTTTTTCACTGGGAGATTCCGAGTTCCGAGTTGTCTTGAAGGCAGCATAAGTGTTCGACCTCTACTCTCTGGGTCATATGTGATTGTTGAAGCAACGTGCCCACATCAACACAGCGTCTGAAGTTTTTAAATCTTTTTTCTCTGTGTATTTGTTTGATGTTTGCTTGTCAACAGCATTAAATATATAGTCAGATCTGGATCTGCCTATATATTTCATCTGTTGTTTGACGTCTTTGTGAAGGTCCGCCGCTCTCTGACTCTTCCTCTATTAGTAATACAGTTGGGGCCAGCAGTACGGTAAATCACTGTAGTTTTAATGACATCTCACATGCAGTCTCAGTCAGCGGATGTGGTCAAAATGATTTTGCCAAACTCCTCTATCTAAGGCCAAGAATATACACGATCAATGTCTCGCTGCTCTGAAACATCTTGGCATCTCATGCCTGTCAAACAGATGAGGCATCTTTTGGTCTGTGCTGGACTTTTCATTCGGTTGCTGTTTAAATTCCTTCATTTAAAGCATTAACACAATTTCCTTCAGAAATGTGTCTCCATCTCAGGCTCTAATGACAGCTTTGGTTATGTTCTCCTGCTCTGGGCTTGTTTCATTTCACATGCATGATTTTTGCTCCAATGCCCGGGCATCGTGTGCATGTATTATTCAGTACTACGAACCACTGCTGATAGCTCTGCAGAATATTTCTCCGTAGGATGCAGTAACACCAGTAAACGTCTCGGGCTCTGTCTCTGGTCAGATAAAAGCTTGACACTGTGACGGGATTGACAAAATAATTTGCCCTGAAAAGACCTAAACGCAAACAAGGCCAGTGTGACTCAAAACATTAATTATTGCTTTGTAACAACAAGGTTTCAAAAAATGCCGAAGCCTTCGGAGGTTTGTCTGGAAATCACAACGGAGGCTTGAGGAGTTAGTACCGAAGCAACACAAACAAAAATGGCAGCGATCCAGTTTAGTTTTTCTATTTTCTGAGGTGTATTTCACACTTAATTGGCCGGCTATGAGAGCAAGGCCTGCGAGCCAGACCCGAGGTTGTGTGGGGTTTCCAGACATTCGTATTATAGATATCTTCCTTTTGACTGACTTAATTTCCCAAGGTGCACGGCTGCAGTTTGCCTTCCATAAATCCCCCTTCCCTGCCAGGGTTCTGAGCTTGGATTTTCAGACCCTCCTTTGCAAGTCTGTTCAGAGCGAAGGACTCTTCTAAATGGACTAGAACGTGTTACATTTCAGAATGGAGATGGGGAACGGCCACAGTGAGACTGAAGTGGCGTCTCAATCTAACAAAACCTTTCAATGTCTCATTCAGGAATGATGGATACTGCAGTGCAGAGCTGGAGTCTCTTCATGTTATTTTTCTCTTCTTCTTAAAGTAAGATGAGACTGTGAGTAAGTCCGGGCCGAACTCCAACTTTGTTCTCTCAGGAGTCAAAGACTGCAGCTTCATTCTGGATATTATTACAAATTCCTGAATGTTTAGAAAATCTGCGTGAATACAGGACCCATAATGCAACAGGAACCTGCCTTTTACTGTTTATGTTTCTCCTGAGTCCATTTGATTAGGTCCTAATATAATTTGATCTCATTGTTCCTGCTGGCAGCTCAGTAAATCTCATTCTGGGAGCCAACAATGACCCATCGGAGGCCTTATCTTGCCTTTAACAGCTTCCTGCATCTATTCAAATGCTGTGTGTACAACTCAACACCACACCCGTATAAGAAGTTCTCACTCGGACATTAATATGCTGTTGTAATTGCCTCCATCACTTTTGAGAGGACTCTTCACAAGATTTTGGAATACGGCTCCAAGGCTTTGCTCTCACTAAGCAGAGCAGCATTCAGTATTGACATGAATGAGGCCACTCCAACACAGAACACTCCAGAAAACAAAACAGAACAAACAAAAACCTTGCATCATCTGGTGCAAAAAAAAAAAAAAATTAGAATCTGGGAACACACTGTGGCGGCCAATCAAACATGTTCAAGTGCACATTTCCAAGAGATTGCACTGTAATGACATTTCTACTGTTTATCTCGTGACTGTTGTGAATGTAAATGTAAATATGAACTAACAGCCTATGGCTATATTCATTATGTTTCTTTTTTATTTACTTTTATTTCTTTTAATATTTTTATACAGTACATATATTTTACCCTGCTAGTCATCAATGCACTTGCACTGTCACTTTATTCATACGCATACTCAGGAAGGATCATACATAATTGTTGAATAACTGAATGTTTATTGTTACTGTTTATTGTCTGTCTTGTTTCTATGTGGTTGCACTTTAAGGTTTTAGCTTTTAAACTCGTTGTGCTGCTGTGCAATGACAAAATAAACAGATTCTGATTCTGATGGAAGGTCAATGATTGTTAACAGGTGCTGCGAGAAGTCTCACCAAATCCTACTGATGATATTTCATTGTCCTTGTGGCAACAGAATCAACACACCTGCACCTGAAATGGATAAAATTAATTATAGACTTTAAAGGATTTTTACATTATACAGATGTTTTTTGACAGATTGTGTTAATTATTGATCTTTAAAGTGAGTCCAACCAGCTGTAGCTAAGTGAAACTGAGCTTGTCCTTTTTATATCCACTCTTGTTGAGAAAGCAAAAGTGTGTGTTCTCCAATATGTCGGCCCGTTTCTTTAAAGGAGCTTATTGCATCTCAGCTGAAGCGAGGAGGATTTTATTCAGTGATTATTCACTTTGGTTCGAAATTTATTAAAAATGAATCAGCAAGATTTTTTTTATTTTATTTACATCATCTATCACTGACTGATGCCCTTGCTCTTTAATAGCAACATATCTTAATAGTGTATTTCCCTCAGCTCATAAATTCCAAATGGGTTTTAATATCACTGATGTCTTATTCTAATGTTGTAATGTATTCATGTCTTTTCATTTTCCCCAGACTTCCAGTGGGTTCAGGGGGATGTTTGTGAGGTGCAGCTTATGGTCTACAACCCCATGCCTTATGAGCTTCGAGTGGAGAACATGGTAGGTGAAATTTCTTCCACCTGAATTTCAAATGCACCGTAAAGTTTTCAAGGTACAAGGAGATGTATACATTTCTTTTTGTCTTCTTGGTATAATTGAAGCCAGGAATACTAATCTAGTGACTGGACCTTCCAGATACTCGTGTCTTTGTTCTACAGTCACTTCAGTCACATTCACTGATCGCAGGAAATCTCCATTTCACTAATTGTGGGGTCCTAGCCCCAGTTGGCTGGATCTCTGTTGAATTGGGTCAGTCACTTTAAATGGGATGAATATTTATGCAGCACTCATTTTACATTATCTTTCTTAAATTAATTGACATTACTATGCACTATAGTACTTAAATTAAATTAAAGAGTTTTCTTTTTTTGGGGGGGTAAATTCTTGCCAAAAAAGAAAAAGCCGAATTAGGTTGATTATGATTCTATGTATAAAATAGCCCTTTTTAAAGGGTGCATTTGTGGTTTTAAAGGGATACGCCAACATTTTTTATCGTGTCTTGCCTCACTCCCGAGTCCATGACCAGCAGCAAGATACGAAAAAAAAAAAATGTTGGCATATCCCTGGAACAACCAAAAACCATCTAAGTCTAGTTTTACATCTACTTTTTGGCTGTTGCTCTAATAACAACAGGTCAGTGAGCCCATCTGAAGCTCTCCTCTGATTGGCTGTTGTGATCAAAGAAAAATACAGCAGATTTCAGGAAAACGCTCAAAGAAACCAAACGCTGCAGGAATGGACACTGGGTCCAGTCATAATGTGGGAGCGGTGACTGCTTTGTTGTGACATCACAATGTTACAGAAGTCCTGACGACTGCTTTTTGGCCTTAGTTGCTGAATACAGGCTGTCTGCATTTCTATGTGGACTGTAGGCTTTGATACGTTAAGCGTATTAATACAGAACCCAGACCTGCTCTGTAATAAAAAATCTTCAATATATGATAGATAGATCAGAGTTTCTGATTCATTGCCACATCTTTGTGAAAACAGGAGGTTGTTCATGCGGTTTTCTTACAGCCGTGGTGCAAGCCACCGAAGAATCACCCCAGGTGAAGCGGCGCTGCGGCGCTGCGTCGTCTTCCTTGATCCCTTAAAAGCCTCTCTCTGACAGTTTGATACTGTAATGATTGTATGAGACGAGAGAGCAAACTCTTCTCGCTCCTCGCAGCAAGAGAGCATCGCTTGGGAGAGACAGCCACCCCTGTAGTGCCATTACTTTTATGGCTTCACACACCACCCTGTCAGACCAGATAGGCTCTAATACTGAGGTGAGGGCAACATGACTCGCTTTCCATTTCTGTGCAAAAGAAAGTTTGAACAGAGCCATCAGACATCAGGGAGTCCAATTTAATTGTGTAGCTTAGTAGTTGCTTGGTGACTGTAGCAACGTCTATTTCTAATTTATGCACTTTCCTCTGTTCCTTACCACTCCTTTTACACACGCACACACCGGTTGAGCCACTTTATCAGGTTCAAGGGTGCAAAAGATTACCAATTAAATAGCTTTTTCTTCCTGCTCATGGCTGTGTCTGTTTATGAATGCGACGATGTGGGACAGCCTTGAAATGCAAAGCAGTCTCTGGGCTCAATAAAAAAAAAGCCAGAAGTGAGAGGTCTGCTCTCAGCTGTTGGAACGCAGCGTCACGCGGCAATGTACTACCTGTCAAAAGTGATGTTGCCTTTAATTATTTGCAAAGTCGTGAACAAATTGCCGTGAAAGTTTGGGTGGCAGAGTGTAAATGAAGACACTGGCCTTCTTAACTGCGGCGGCTGTCTCAGAGCCGGCGCCAAATAGACTTGGACAGGTCTCGCTGGGTTGATTTAGCCGCTCTGCCTCGTCTGATAACGGCACATGGCTGTTCCAGACGCAGGGAAACGCCGGCGACATCCGGGGTTCGGAACATCTGGAAAGTGTTTAAACCCTGAGGTGTAATCAGCAGCCGGCTGTTCACGAGTTAAAGCTCCAGTGAGCCCAATTGTGTGTCATCTCGCTAGAGCACAAAATTTGGCTACGGTAGAGAAAAGTCTGTTTTGGCTGAAAAAAGCGCTGATTCTGAGCTAAAAAAAACATTTTGCTTTTCACACTTATTCAAAAAAAAAAAAAAAAGGAGAAAGAATTGTGTGTGAAAGCTGGACATTAGGATTTTTGCTGCTCAAGTCACTTTGATACAGTAATGACTTTTGTAAAGACTTTGCAGCCAGAAAAGAAACAACCGTAAACAGTTTTTTGCACAACGCCTCATTTGAGCCATTAGTTCCAATACAAATTTAATGAACAAACATTTAATATATAAGATATGGTATATAAAGTGAGCTGGCCGAAGGGCTGCAAAGTCTCAGCTCACCACAGACATGATGTCTTCATTCATGCTCCACTCAGAGGTGTGGCCTTCGTTTCATCCCAAAGTCTGGGAATTCTATGTAAGTATAAAAATATTTGGCCATCTTTATATGATTTAAAAGATGAATTGTTAAAGTGAGGAAAGTGGAAAGAATAAAAAGGTATTTATTTACAAAGAGATAAAGAGCAGCTAATCTGGATGTAGGTTCTGGGCTAGTCTGGGGGGGTAGGGGTTCCTGGCTCATGTGAAGGAATGGTTTTGGTTTGGAAGTGGGCATGGGAGTCCAGAAGCAGGGGCAGGAACAAGATAAACCGGTTTGAGAGGTTCAGAATTGAACACTGAGCTGGGTCCAGAGGGAGACGTGGAGTAGGAACAGGAAGCAGGGAGAGGTGAGGCTAGTTAAAGCGAGGGTGAAAGGAGGATCTGGCGAGGAGGAGATGAGGTAACCAGGCTTTTATCCTGCTTGGGTGATTGGAGATGAGCTGCAGGTCTGGACCCCAGATGATTGGCCCAGCTCCTGAGACCCACACCTAGACAGGAAAGACAGACAGTAACAAACACACCCACAAGAGGGAGGAGAAACAAAGAGGAAAACTGATCTTCTAGCTCATTGGTTCCCAACCTGGGGTCTGGGCCCCCCTCAGGGCGGCGTCAGAGATTTCAGGGGGTCCACAGAGCTTTGTCTGTTCTGAGGTTGTGAAGTTATCAATATTATATTTGTGCACATTGGGATTTTGAAATCGCAATAACACACCTAATTGGATAATCAAAATCATGTATAAACAAAGACAATAGGAACAAAAACTTACAACCTGCCTGCTCCTACAGTAGGGACATGATAACAATTATAACACAACAAAGGAAAATGGACAGAAAGATAAAATAAAAAATAAAACAAAATAAAATACAACAAAATAGGATAGAACAAAATAGATGAATAGATTAATAAATCGGAATGGATTCAAAATATATAGGGGCCGTAGGCAGGGCTCCTGGCTGGCTGGTCTTTGACAAAGGCAGGGGGGGCTTCAAGGAAAAAAGGTTGGGAACCACTAGCTTTGTAGCACTGACATAACAAATTGTTGCATAGGTGAATGTCCACACACCAGAGCCTCATATCTGTCCAATGGTGACAGATCAGGTCAGGTGACTCTATTTATATAATCACAAAGGCCCCATAATATTCAGAAAGTCTAACACTGGCTGAATGATTCAGCCCCAACATGTTGATGTGCTTCAGGTTGAGTTGGAATGAGGTGGTGGTGCCTGCGTGGGTTCTCTCCGGGTTCTCCAGCTTCTTCTCAAAGTCCAGATGCACACTTGATGGATTGGCGACCAGGTGTGAATGTGATGTGTGTTTGGCTGGTGATGAACCAGGCTGGACCCTGCCCTTTGCCCTATGTCAGCTGGGATTGGCTCCAGTCCAGGTGTTACAGCCAGTGGATGAGTGGGAACCATCTCCCCCTCCATTGATGCGGCCCTGTTGTTCTTGGTATTGAAGTTCACAGTGTAATACTCGGAGCTGCCAGTTTTGCAAAGTCGCTGTGAGGCGATGCCATCAAACAGAGGTCAGGTAGTGATAAGAATGTCATTAATTCCTCCCCCGCCTATAGGTGCATTGATCAGGTCACAGATGGAGGCTGAGGCTCTTAACAGCTCCGCAGCAGCTGTGAACCTCAGGTGGTGTTGTAGAGTCACACAGGTAGAGGCAGACAGGGCCACGCAGGCTGCCAAGACCGGCTCTGTCGCCCAGACAAAGTGACTGCTGTTAGACCCCAGAACCGTATATCCACCGGTATATACACCAGCTCACACTGTGCCACACAAACACACGCGCACAAGGTCACTTTTTCATCTTCCGTCACCAAGGTGACCCCGCAGTTTGGCAAGGCAGGCGCTTCTTTCTCAGTCGCCACACGACTTCGGCGCTAATACCCAGCTTTTCTTTGTGCTTTATCGATTTTCTATTAATGTGGGGCTTTTTTTTTACCACAACACCCAGCTTTTCATTTTCAGAGGGGGTCACTGTCATTCTTTCCACAAGAACAAATAGAAAACGACAAACAATTATTTTAGGTTTGTCTGTCATTTACTTATGTACTTGAAAATAACAGACGTTATTTACTTATGTTGAAAATAACAGACGTTATTACATTGTTTTTCTGGGGGGATCCAGTCTTTTCTTTCTTTCTTTCTTTCTTTCTTTCTTTCTTTCTTTCTTTCTTTCTTTCTTTCTTTCTTTCTTTCTTTCTTTCTTTCTTTCTTTCTTTCTTTCTTTCTTTCTTTCTTTCTTTCTTCCTTCTGTGACTCTCTGTCTTCAGACTTGCAGTTATGTGCCAGACCATAATCAACAATGGTAATTCCACTATTATCAAAGCATTGGTCAAAGCAACAAAAGGTCAGTTGCATACTTGTTGCACACATGAGCTAAAACAATGCGATTCACTTTGCCCGTGCTCTAATCATTATTGTTAATGAAAACTGGCTAATTAACCTTTTCAAAGCCAAATGCAAATGAACTACTTCCAATAGGTTAACAGCTGTATTTCTGCAGGCCAATAAAGGCGTACAATGTCCTGAAGTGAAAGCAAGGAGAGTTTAAATCACAGCCATGGCACCTCGGAGGCTCAGCTCTTCGGCAGCCTTCCCTCCAGTGAGGTAGTGTCTGCTGTTAGGGGGATTGATGCAGTCATTACGTCACCTCAGTCTGCCTCGTGCAACCAGGCGCTGTGTACTTGGAATGTAAATATAGTTTTTGCGAGGAGGCATGATTACACATTCGGCGGAAAACTTTAAAGGCGCACGCGGGCCTCGGCATGACTGCAAATGAGCGGCAGCTGCTCTTGCCTGGTTTTGTCACCGGAGGGAGTGTGACAACCACTTGCTGTGTATTTCAGTTCTTTTTTTTCTTCTTTTTTTAAAGTGTTATCCATCAGAGACTACTGAGATCCTGCAGGTGATGGCCCATCCTGTGGCCTGTAACAGCTCCAGTGTAACCGTGTAACTGCTCTGCTGTGTTTCATCTTTAATTTCAATTTCAAAACACATTGGTAGAAATCTAGGGAACAGTTGTTGATTAGACTAAAGATGACTTTACTGCTGATTGGTGATTCTCTGACATTATACCCAAGCAGCACTGTGACACTGTAAAGTTTGACTGAAATATATCATGTTTTGTTGAAAACATAGAGGACTGATGGAGGATAAGCTCTAGATCAGACATGGGCAAGCTATTCCACTTTAGGGCCCGTGTGGCTGCAGGTTTTTGTTCCAACCAATCAGGAGCAAACAGTTGGACCGATCAGCTGTCTGAAGACTGAGGGTGTTTTCACACATACTGGTCCAGACCACTGGTGCGCACGAGAAGTCAAAATGATACATTGGTTCATTTTTCAGCTAGTATGGTCCATGTTCACACATGTTTGTTGCTGCTCTGGTCCAAACGTATTATCTCATAGCGTGGTGAATGTGCAGGTCACAACTTGTCCACCAGAGCATTGTGGAGTTGTTGGATTGTGTATTTGATGAGTTTGATGAGGGAGACCAAGAAATCCCATTAGTCTCTGTAGTGTAGCTTTGAGCAGATCGCGGCTCGGCTCCACTGTTCTAAAAATAGCTTGCACCGAAAGGGTAATAAACCTACTGAACCTACTTTGGCCAGTTTGCCAAAATGTTGAACTATCCCTTTAATATGTAGCGGACCCAAAAACCACCCAATCTGGCAACACCTATCAGCTGTTTGGATCAGAGGCGCTGGA
Source organism: Trachurus japonicus (assembly GCF_045865225.1). Taxonomy (NCBI): domain Eukaryota; kingdom Metazoa; phylum Chordata; class Actinopteri; order Carangiformes; family Carangidae; genus Trachurus; species Trachurus japonicus. Next base: position 33,636,901 of record NC_140917.1, read on the forward strand.
AGAGGTGGAGTGATACAGCGCGTTGCGGAGCCTGTCTCTCTGGTTGGTTCCAGATCAACCGGAGTTTGAGAGAGAAGTCCAAGTCATCTGACATAGTATTTGAGCATTATTTTAAAACTAGTAATGCAATAGTTACTTTTCCTGGTAATTAGTTAGCCTGCTTCCATCATGTTGTAACTCAGTTACTTTTTGGTGAAAGTAACTAGTAACTATACAGTAAATAATTACCTTTTTAAAGTAACGTGCCGAACACTGGTTAAAAGTGATAAAATAATTGCTGTCTGTGGTCATATATGGGCTGAGGCAATCGTTTTGAAAAATAATAGCTTGCAGCAACCTATTGAAAAAATAGAAACGAAAAAAGAACTATGAACTTGTTCATTTTTGGAACCGTAAACTTAGTTCAATTATGAACTATGACTGAACTAGTTCATTTTAGAACTTTCCCAACAGTGCGCACCACTGGCAAAGCATCATGTTTCCATGACGACTGACTGGAAAAAGACATGTGGTATGTCACGTTAACATGAGTTCTGTAGAAATTAAACCCTTGAGAAGTAATGCTAAACTTACAATGGAGACTGACTCACGTAGCACGCAGCTTATTTGAAATGGTCATTTCATTTTATATTGTTTGTACTATAGTAACCACTCTCACTAGATTTTGATACAGTCGATTTTGAGAATGAAGTCAGCAGTTGTACAGTGCTGATCATGTTCTGATGATGATGTAAACTCCAAGGTGGAACCACTATTCACTTTACTAAGTAATCCAGCAGGAGTCTGTATTGGTGTGAAAGTAGACAAGCAGTAGAGAACTTTACAGAATGAGGCTGCATTGTGGTAAAAGTTGAGTCAGGTTGAAGTTGGCCTGTGTTGTTTTGCTGGAGCCCCCTCCTCCACTGCACCGCCAAACTCTCCTACAAATAAATGAGGCCTGCCTTTATTCAAACAGCATTTCTATCTCTCTGCACGCTGCCTTAGTTTTATAAGAAGTCAGTTATTTTGCAAAGTGGCATTAGGTTCATTATCAAGGTCACATTGAGTCTGAAAATGTAGTAGTCGAGAATTTAATTCAACTTTAAAAAGAACTTTCTCTTACTCTCATGGTACTTGAAAATTGCTGAGTTGTTTTTAGGTCAGAAATTGGATAATGGATTATTTTAAAGGTTTTTAATGCGATTCCTCTTAGAAATAATATCACACCAGTTTAATTACTAAGGGCTGTGGTGACATCCCTCAAAAGAAGTCTGACAGTTCAAGAAAAAGCCTGTCATACACCCTTTGTCCCTGCTCTCATCAGAATATCCATCCATCCATCAACCAATAAAAATGATGGCTAATACAGCAGTAATAAACCAGAATCATACTTGGAGCGATTTGTCTATAAATCACATTGTAAGTCTTTCTGAGTTGACCCATAACTACTCTTTGGATGGTCAATGCAAGGTTTTTCTAATGGATGAAAAACCTCGGCATGATTGGATGTTTCTGGTCTCCGTGGCGCCCAGTGTGCAAGAGGACTGCTGAGTTTTGAAAGCCGTCTGATCCGCGGTCCTTGCGCATTGTGATCTGCAGGACTTGCATTCAATCACCTCTCAGGCATTGATGGCTCAAGTGGCCATTTCCCATGGAGAACAGTTATTTTCTGTGGAAATGGCCGTCTCACGCCGTCAGAGGTTTAATCTTGGCGACATCATGGGTGGATTAAGATGATGGAGCAGACGGAACCGTTGGAGACAGAGATGCTTCACACTAAACTGGCACTGGGGGATCAGACAGCTGCACATCACTGTCTGTTCAGTGGTGGCCACATTATCATGGAGTGTCAAATACAAGCTGAGAGCTGAGGGTTTTTTATTTTGTTGAAGTTTTATAGACTGTTGTTTTCAGTTTTCTGGCTTTTTTAAAACTCTAATATCATTGCAATTCTTTTCTCAGTAGGGTTCCCTAACTACTGCTACATTACTCACCGATTTGTTGTTTGTGAAGGAGGACATTTTCTCATAGGAAGTAGAAGTTTCTTTTATTTTATTTCTCTGTACTGGTGTTGGGTTCGTATGCCACATTCTCTTGGATGTGGTATCTCAGTAGCACCTTACGGGAGTTCTCGAATCGTGGGGCTTCTCGTGGAGGACTTGAACGTGTCTCCATTCTTGGTGGACGACATAACACAGCAACATGTGTCTTTTGGTTTATTAAAGTCATTTTTCACCTTCAAACAATAGCAATAGTTTTTTTCCATGCGTGTTTTGCCACCATGGTGAAACAGTTTGCCACAGGGTTTATTTGGCTGCATATTATTCTTTATGTTTTCCATGATGTTTACAGTTTATAGCCTACATGCCAACTATTTACAGAATCAAGATCTAGTTTCTACTCAAAAAATGAAGTTTATAAAGTGACAGCATCTGGAGCAGCCAGTTTAGAGACTATTCACCAAGACTTCCTGTTTGATCCAGAGGTGGACTCAGTTTATGGTTTCGTAAAACTGCTCTCTACCTGTTACATGTTGATCATCATCTTGTCTTCTGTCCTCAGGGCCTGTTGACCTCTGGAGTGGAGTTTGAGTCCCTGCCTGCTGCTCTGTCCCTGCCTGCAGAGTCCGGCCTGTACCCCGTCACTCTGGTCGGTGTCCCACGTACGGCCGGCAACATCACCGTCAACGGTGAGTCCAGATGAAAACATAACACTACTGTGCCTTTTCCAGCCTGGATTCTAACATTAAAGGTGTTGGCTGCAAGTTTAATTCCTCCCGGCCAGTAGGTGTCGCACTCACACTCGCCAGGTAACGCCTATAGGGAGTGGCTAGTAGTTAAAGCTAAGCTAACGCTAACCGTATTTATTGAGCAGTGTTGACAGCAGACTGGATTCACATCTGAATCATTTCACACTAACTCACCTGCAGAGGAACACGACAAACCCACAGCATCACAACTGCACCGGAAACGTTACAGTACCGGCTGACCGTTAGTTAGCATTAGCATTAGCATTAGCATGATGCGATTTCTCCACAGAGCTATCAGAATCTGGCTCCCCCTGAGCTCACGTGACATCAACGTACTAATGCTTTTGGCGCAGAGATCATTTAATGCCGACGTTGCCAACGTAACCAGATGTAAATATTTATATATTTTGGACCCGTCAAAATGTATAAAACATTATTTATACACTCACAAAAAGAATATAGTAATATTAATACTTTTATTCTGCACCCCTTTAGATGTTCTGTGGATGTATTATTTTTTGAAAAATAAATCGTTTTGATGAAAAAGTTGCAGCATTAACCTTTAAGTTCACTTCATGTACTTTGATGTGTGACTCTGAACCCAGGCTACCACACGTCGGTGTTCGGCGTGACCAGTGACTGCCTGCTGGAGGGCCTGCATAGTGTGAAGACTGGCGGCTGTTTGGTGGAGGTCATCCCCTCCCTCCCTCGCCTCCAGCTCAGCACATCTCTACCACGGTCAGAAACCTCCCTGCTCTCGCATCTCACATCCGCTCTCACACATGTAGCACGTAACATTTGTGATAGCCACAGTTTGACAAACCAGCGAACAGGATCATTTGACACGTTTACAGTGCAGTCCATTAGCTGGAGGGCTGATTGCTCTGTACTTACTCATACTGAATGAGACAATCATCACAATATTAAACTACTGACACATTCATCCCAGGGCATTTAGGTCCACATAAGATAAAAACTAACTGGGAGTATTATAGACCTTTTTAATACATGCCCTACAGATTTATAGAGCGCATTTAGTTCAACTTCAGTACACGCGTCATATCTAATATCTGGTTGCATGTTTAGCTTGAGTAAGTGACAACACATGCAGAGTGAAGTGAGATCAGGTGACTCACAGTACAGACGAGATGCCGTTTGGGCATTAGAAAATGTAATAAAGGGCAACGAGTCCTCCTCTGTTCACCCACGATTGATGCGAACATCCTCAAACACCCTTAAAGCTGAAAGTCAGCACTTTAATCTCACATCCATTGTTGCTGAAGTGCAGAGCCAAAACAATGAAAAATGTGTCATTGTCCCTCCACTCACACACGCACGGCAGCGCACATCGATAGTGTACTCACTTCCCTAACGAGGAAGACAAGCTAAATGGTCAGGCTATGAGATGTTTACACAGTGACTCACTGTTAAGTATCTATCTGATTAAAATGGGCAGACTTTAAGGTGGAGTGGGCTGAATGTCACAGCTAACAGACGCTATTGTTACTGTATAGTTTTGTTGTTAGAATAAAAGATAGTTGATCGGTACTGAGCAGAATTTCATACAAAACAGCAGCAAATACAGACGAACGCAGCCTCCAGGCTGATCCAAATATGAGAGGAGGGGTATCTGTACTAGACTCAACTCCACTCACCCTTTTTGGGAACAGTACCTGGAATTTGGTACAGTACCTGGTTCTACTTGTCTGGTACCACCTTGGCCGAGGTTCCAAAAATGGGTAGAGAGGAACTAAAGGGAGACGTGAAAACACTGCAGGCCACTGATTGGCTGAGAAATCACTGTGACGCGGCATGCACGGAATGTCCTGCATGGCTGAAACCCATGCCCGCCATTTTTAAACATCACAGTCACAATTTTTCAGTCAGTTAAGTTCATTTTGGAAAATGGCAGCCCCTTCGTCATCGATCAAGGAGGTCGTCCATCCCATTGATATCCTCTATTGTTTGATGCCACAGAGGTTTTGCACCGTCCCTATGACGACCATCCTATAAAGGAAAACGGCCCCCAGAATAGTACCTGGTAAATTTGTGGAGTCGAGCTGGTTTCAAATTGTGGAAATGTGGCACTTGAGAAGCAACCTGTCACTCCAAATAGCCACATCCTCATACAGAACTAAGCCTGAACAAGACGTTGGAATATTTCAACTTAAGGAGGAAATTAACTGAAGAGCTCACAACTGCAGTTTTGCACCGTCTGTAAACATGTTTATTCTGCTGTAAGGCTGGACATGTTAACATGGGAGTCAATGGGGTTGATTCTCTGTTGTAATGATCAGCCTGATCATTAGCAGTTTTTGGCACTTGTGTGTTAGCTCCATACTTAAGCCCCGGGGAGGGTGGCTGCCTGGTTTTCACACTTGAAAGGCAGATCAGGATCAGGTTCGAAGACCAAACTCCGTTTCTCGTAAGCCAGATTCTAAACTAACTCTCTGTCTAACAAAAGAGATAACTCTGGATTTGTAAAGATTATGAGCAGATGGAACTTTAAGATTCAGCGGATTCAGCCCTGAAATGAAACAGAGCCTCATTTCTTTTGAGAATCAATAAATTGCCAGTGAGAGAAAAAAAAACAGACTAATTATATATTCATACTTAATTATATATTAATATTTGTGATTTGTGATTTTAATTGGTAATTTGTACCGATAATTACAGTTGGATCAACTGATTTTAAAAATGTTTATTGCACATTTAAACACTGCCCAGGGTTGTGTGCATTAAAACAGCTGAAACACTCATTAGGGTTCCCCCAGTGGCTCACCTGGTAGAGTCCATACCACATAACCCCTGGCCAATGGCAGCCAGGGGTTTGAGCCAATCACAATGAAGGCAAAATACCAAAAAGACAACAACAACTCAATATTCATCACATATTTCTTCCTCTGTCAGAAACACCAACTTCAGTTGAGTTGAGATGAGATTACTTTATTTATCCCATAGGGCAATTCTGTTTCTACAGTTGACCATTGCACCACATTCATTTACACGAGCATACATACAAGTGAGGAGGAAAGTAAGTAAATAAGTATGACAATAAATACATAAGTAGGGCAATAGACATAAAAAAACACACAGTACTTGTACTAACTACAGCTTCAAGCCAGCTCAACATTCAACAATTTAATGGCAAAAAGCACAAAAGACCTAGAATAGGTGAACCTGTTTGCCCGTACATTCTGTAAGTGAAATGAAATTTAGAAAAACCAGGGAACATGAGAGGATAAATCATGGGTTATTACTACGAGAAAATAGCAGGTGGAGCACCCTGTTGGAGTGTTGTAAATCACTCTGACGGTGGACCTGCTGTAAATGCACTGTTCAGGTCATGCCTGTAAGTACAGCACTTGAACAGCTTTTGATGTGGAAAGTCTTTTTTTTTTATTCTGGAGTGCTGAATGAGCACTGCAGCAGACATATGAAGCAAACAGAATGGAAATGGAACATCACCAGTCTCTTGGTGGTCTCACTGGGTCTGGGTCTCACTGGGTTTTAGATGAATCTTCGCTTCAGAACAAAACCCCACCCCTGACATTACAAACACCACTGTTACTGTTATTAACTTCAGTAATTTACAAGCTTAAAGGCTCACAACAAAGACAGGTGTTATTTACCATATTTTATAAAATGGTTTTACTGACTCTGTCTAAAGGAGTGACATATCCACTCTCCAGGATTTGGATAGAAAGTTTCCATCTTTGTTTTATCCACCATAACATACATACTGTACATAAATGTCAGTAACATTTCAAGGAGCTATTTTAGTGTTGGCCTGCAGTCAGGCTCAGACAGAAAGTACAGGGAGTTGGTAATGGCTGGAATTATAATTCCACCCTCAGGCATGGTGTTTGTTGCATTTTTAAAGTAATAAATGTGCATGTATAATGAGGCATGTTGAGCACCCGCATTTGATCTTTCATAATCTTGGACATTCTCGTTTGCTCCAGTATTTGCATCGTTTTGTAAAAACAGATGGTGGCAGCTCTTAAAACAAAACAAAAAAAAAAAAAACTATGCGAGCATCAGCTGCAGTTTATCTTTTGACAGCTGATGGAGGGACATTACTGTGACGTGACTGAGGTTCGACCAGACATACAACGAGACACACAGCGCTGCTGTCAGGCAGCAATCACACCATCCTGTCCCGTCAAGACAGAACATTCTTTCTATTTTTCCTTAAAACCTGCTCCTTCACCAGCACTTCCATAACTTTACCTACAGTGTGCATAACTCTCTCCCATTAGGCAGCACAGAAAACTCACAACTGGAGAGCTGCTCAGAGCTATGGAGGCTAATGGGATTTCTTGGTTTCCCTCGTGAAACTCCTCAAATACACAATCCAAAAACTCCACAACGCTCTGGTGGACAATTTGTGACCTGCACATTCACCACGCTGTGAAATAATAACGGAACGTTATAAGATAGAGTTGTTTTCAGGCAAATGCACTGCTTGCTGAATTTACCTCAAAAACAACTCTGTCTGGTAACGTTCTGTTATTAACTCATAGTGTGGTGAATGTGCAGGTCATAATTTGTCCACCAGAGAGTTTTGGAGTTGTTGGATTGTGTATTTGATGAGTTTGATGAGGGAAACCAAGAAATCCCATTAGCCTCCGTAGTGTAGCTCTGAGCAGCTCGCGGCTCTGCTCTGCTGTTCTAAAAATAGCTTGCACCGACAATTAAAAGTAACAAACCTACTGCTAAAACTATAGGGATTATGGCAATGAGCCAATTTGCCAAAATGTTGAACTATCCCTTAACATTCATTGTGTTGTAGTGTGTGGCAGTGCCATGCATGTTGCACTCCCAGGTATTGTTAGTGTAGGAACTTTATAGTGGAAACTGTGTGAAGGTGAATTTTGTTACACATATTCAAAACTGTACCTTTTGTATGATAAATACTTAAATTACAATCAGGATTGATCAACAGATGATTATATTATATTACAGCTAATGAGATTCCAAAAACTCATTTATTATCCTCATTAAAATCCGAAGGTAGGCCTTTAAAACATCTGCTGCCACGTATCTGTGGTTGATTAATTTTTTGAAATCATGATAAAAAAGTATAATGGAATTGTTTGAATCAAATCAAACCACATCAGACTTTTCTTTACCAACATTAGAACGTTTGCATTATTCCCTTCAAAGCTTTAATCTTTAATACCAACAAAAGATCAGAATTTTCTTCTGTCTATTCATCACTGAACTTCTTCCTTCTTTATAACCCTGCACAGCTCAGCTCACACGCCTCAGCCCATGTCCAAAGAAGAACTCTCCAGCAGCGTGTCTGTGGCGCTTTTCAACGGAGAGACCCAACAGCTGACCATCACCCTGGAGAACATCGGGTCCGAGGACATCGAGACTCTGGAACTCACGTCCAAGATTGTCAGCACCAAAGGTTAGCGCCCGCTATCACTAAACAATCCTTTTTTGATTCTGCTTAACTCAACTTGTGAATTATTCTCACGTCTGACCAAATAAGCAGAAGTGGAGTGAGTGCGGGACAACAAAGACTTTTGTTTACCAGTGCTATTTTAGTCAGGACAGCCTTTGATGTCAGTCATGACGAACAGAGTTTGTGCTTCAGAGTCCTGCAGTCAGCGTATCTGCAGTGCCACAGAGGTCACTACCCATTGTCTTTGGTTGTACATCTTTCATGCCCCCGTGGCTTTTCACTCTGTGTTCCATCTCTTTGTACAACACCTGCTCGGGCCCTCAGCCCCCCTCCCCATCACCCTGACCGTGTCTCTCTTTGTCTCTCTGTGTGAAAAAAAGCCATACATTGGATACAGAATGCACAAAGTTATGATGGTGGCACAAAGCTGTTTCCTTCCCAGACTAGAAATATTCTTTGTTCTTTTACCTCTATTTTTTTTCTATTTCTTTTTCTTTCACCTTTTTCTTCTGAAGCTAACATGTTAACCACCTAGCTCTGACCATTTGAATCTCTGACTCTCATGTTTGAGCTAAAAAATGCTCCTGTAGCTAGCTCCTGCAACTCTGCTTCAAATCTAGTATTTGCAGAGAATGGTAAATACACATGATAACATTTAAAAATCATACCGCATACTTGTGTACTGTGTACGTGTGTCTCCATTGTAAAAATGAAACTCTGAGAAGTAAAGCTCAACTTAGACAGTCCTCACGGAAACATGACGCTGTGCCAGAGGTGTGGCGTTTGGACCCGAGTGAAAACAAACGTTTATCAATGTAGAGAAAGAAGCGACAGGCTGGGTTTTGGTCAAGGAGAGAGGGAGAGATGGTGTGAGAGCGACATGACATGAGCAGAACAACAGAGACTTCTACCTCGCTGACCAGTCATGCCCGTCCAAAAAAAAGGCACACACTCTAATATTTAGTTGGACCGCCTTTAGCTTTGATTACAGCATGTATTCGCTGTGGCATCGTTTCAATAAGCTTCTGCAATGTCACAACATTTATTTCTGTTCAGAGTTGCATTAAAGCAGAAGTAAGTGATATATTTGTGTTAATATAAGTCTTAAATAGTTATATCTTCCGACAGCAATCACTTACATAGAGTGTTTGGTCTGAATCACGGGTCTGTCAGTCACTCTGCTCTGCTCTGAGCCGAGGAGAAAACATTTATCGTATCCTACAGTTTTTATCCAATGAGGAGAGAGAACGGCATGCAGGGCTGTGTGTGCAGCCAAGGGACGCCGTGAATGTGGCGACGTAGGGACGAGGACTGTTATGGTGCGTTCAAGGAAACTCGTTTTTTCCGACCTGTGAAGTCGTACCAGTTCGATCTGGTACATAGACTGTACAAAAAGACGTACTGGTACGATTTCACGGGTCGGAAGTTACGAGTGGCCGTTATAGTGACTTTCACCGGTAAAACAGGTCGGAAAAACACGAGTGGGTTGCCTGGAACGCTACAAAGTCGTAAGTTGTGACTTGAAGCTGTAATTTATGATTTCAAAAGCCTGCCTGGAACGCAGCATTAGCGAAAACGACCGGATCACTTACTTCTGCTTTAAGTTTACAAAGATTCTCAATGAGTTTGAGGTCTGGACTCTGTGGTCACATTGGACCACGTTTCTTCCTTGAAGATGATGGTTCCCCACTCTCCTTCCAGTTTAATAATGAGTTGGACAGTTCTTAACCCAATTTTAGTCTCAGCAATCTCATTGAATGTTTTATTTGCTTGATGCCAATAATTTGACCCTTCTGAAACAGATTAACATTTTCTCCACGACCACAGGATGTGTCTTCTAACATGGTTGTTTAAGAAATGAGACTCAGTTAGGGTTAGATAAGTTGTTGCCAGCTGAAACACAATCATCCATGCAGTAATTATCCAATGGGAGGCTCTTACTGTACCTATCAGCTTAGTTAAATCCAAATGGTGACTTTTTCTTTGGACGGGCAGTGTAATTTGATTTTAGAAATGACCACGTTCTGTTATGGTATTTTGGTTTTGATGTTCTAGTTCTTGAAATTTTAATAAATACATGATTTGATTTTGGAACAGTGCTTTTATGCTTCCTATGTTGCGCTATATATCCTGGCGCTGGGCCTGGCATTTGTGAATTTGAGTTGACATTAGCTTAACATTCTAACACGGTTTGTGGTAATGTTAACGCCAGACAAAGTTAATGTTTGGTTTTTACTGTACAAGACATGCCAGATCGCACAAGAGTGTGTTGCTGCTGAGACGGACAGGTCTTAAACAAAGTTTGTTTCTCAGGATATATCCATACAGGAATAGATGTAGATACAGGAAACATACTGTTTCTAAACTGTCTTTGTTATAACCTCATCAGTGGTTGACACGGTTGGTAAGAGTGATAAGTAAACCGCTGTTAATGCAAACAGTTTATTTAACGATAGCAAAACTTTCAAAAGTCTCCTTTAACACAACACTAACCAGCAGGCATAATGACGATCCTTTGAATCTACATATGAAAGAACTGTGGGCCATGTTTTTATGTGATGTGTCCTGTTGTGACCAGAATGCATTGTGAGTGAGACATTTTGCAGTTGAAAATCAAGCACATGGTCTAAGGAGCAGGCTGCAAGTGTATTTAGGACGTGTTTAAATCAACTGTTGTTGGTTTAATGGTGGAAAACATGGACACAGTTCTTGGAGTATGGTTCAGTGGGTCGTACCATTGTCCCAATTGTGCATTCACTTTCTGCTAGCAATGTGCCAACAGCGCCACACTTCATTTAAAGTTCTACATACAGTACATGTGATGGCCATTTGCTATTTAGACAATTCGTGTGCAATTCCCAGCTTTAATCCTGTATCCACATATTAATTGACCATCTGTTGATATTTGGCAAATTCATGTTAAAAAGTTATTAACTAGGCAAAATCCATGTATTTTCTCTTCCTGTAAAACTATTTTAAGTTTTTGAGTCATCCTACTCTTGTTTCTAATTTTGCATTCAATTAAAAATGTTTTCTCTCATTTTTTCATCCCTCTTCCAAACTATAAATCCATGTTGTTGACCTCTTATTCTCAGAACACAACTAACTTTGCACACTGTATCCTCTGTTTAGAAAAGTCAGCTATTATTAATCACGTCCCACAGTGGTTGTCTCTGCACAGCTTCAATCACACAGTGATGAGCAGAGTAGCGGCGGCGGTATATATTGAATTGATCTGACATTTCCAATGTGGCCTCAGGGCTCTGTGTGTTTAATTGAAGACAGACCACAATAACGCATCCTCTGTCCAGGGGTTAATGCTCATAGATCTTGTCGTACCAGGCAGCTTCTGTCGTTGTCGCTTTTCATGCTTTTCTCCCGCAAGCACGTCGAGGGCTGGCTGTGCAGAGGAAGGAAAAAAAGACCTCATGTGACCAGGCCTGATGCAGGTTTTATGGCTCAGTGGCAGCGTGGTGGCAGAGTTACTGTGTATCTCTGAACTGGGAGCTCCTGTGCAGAAGCCCAGTCAGGCTCTTGCTCTGAGGTGGGTAAGAATTGGCTTGTCATTGGTAAATAGTACAGGAGTCTAATTAAAATAGTCTAGGGTTTGAAGACAGTGGTCCAGCTTCCTGCTGGCTGGACTCCAGGGTGTAATGTAGTCTCTGCAGTTAACAAGAGCTCTCTTTTGAATTGGAGCTGTTGTTGAAGTTGTTGGAAATGATTTAAGCTTCAAATATAGTTCTGCTTCTTAGGGAATGTTTTTCATTTTATCATCGCACAAACGAGCCATGAAAGCTGACTTCTCTGGACCCGAGTTAGAAAAACACCATCTGCACTGAAAAACTGTCGGCAAACACTTTAAACCTAAATACCTGAACCCGGGCCACTTATTTAATTACATACAAGCGAGCAGGAAGCCATTCAATCAGACTCATTGTTGGTAAAAAATCAAAAAGAAAAGATGTTTATTCAAAGCTTCAAATCAGCGGCTGTGCGATTTAATGAATGTGGCTAAAATGTTAATACAGTAATGAATGTTAAAACCACTAACAAATGAACAAAACTATCTAAAGCTTTTGCTGCTCAAGATTCACAATGGCTGCAAGGTTATAGTCAAGGGAAAGATTAAGATATCAAACTTATGAAAGGTGGAAAATGACCAAAAACCCATCCAGCAAAAAAGCTTGTTTTCTTCGTCCTTTTATTATTGGTATATTCAGTCAATGACTCATCATCATCATCTTCAAGAACCTTGTTTTCAAGTTTCTTGTCTTTATCTTTCTGTATTTCATCTAAACCCATTGATCCCTACTACTTTCACTTCTTTATTTTCTTTGCTTGTTCTCTCCTTTTCCCTCCTACTATGCTCAGCCAGTTGCACTTGTTCTGACTACGAAAGCCCCGTTCTTCATGTACCATGTTCTAGCCCATTTAGCTCATAATGTGACTATATTTATCCCCCGCAGTTGAAGACAAAGAGGGAGTTGGAGGAACGATGATTGTCTGGCTTTTGTTAATTGATTCATCTTTCACATGTGCCTTCCTTTGGCGTCTCCATTGCTTACCATGTGACCTTGAACTAAAGTATGAGAATTGACCAAAGGAAATGTTCCTGTGTGTCTCAATCCACTATGACAACAATACTGGTATTTGGATACATCGGCTGCTGGTTTTGCTGGTTTTCTTGTTACCTCTACTGATAAGGATGGTACAACAAGATGACCAGGCTAAAAGCTCGACAGACGCACCTGAGTAGTTGGCTAGTTAAGAATTTCAAAGCTAATATCAACAAACCCAAATTATCATGTACATATTTTTTTTTATCATCTCCCAGTAGGGTTTGAGTGCTAAAAATATATGCTTTCTTTTGAAACCTTTAATCTGAGGGATGCAACTCTGTCTGGTAACGTTCTGTTATTATCTCATAGCGTGGTGAATGTGCAGGTCACGACTAGTCCACCAGAGCGTTTTGGAGTTGTTGGATTGTGTATTTGATGAGTTTGATGAGGGAAACCAAGAAATCCCATTAGCCTCCGTAGCGTAGCTCTGAGCAGCTCACGGCTCTGTTCCACTGTTCTAAAAATAGCTTGCACCGACAATTAAAGGTAACAAACCTACTCCTAAAACTATACTGTAGGGATTATGGCAATGGGCCAAATGTTGAACTATCCCTTTAAGTAGTCCTCTTGTGTAGGCAATAAGCTTGACATGAAAATAATCTTCTGAGGCAGTGACTCAAAAAGGTTTACTTGAAAAGCCAAAATGTTACAAGATTCACTCTTGGCTCAACTACCCGCATCGGTCAAAAAACTGCCTTGCTCCTTGGGCTGCTTAACCTGGTCTGAGAGCTAAGTGGCTGTGATGTCACCAGTAGCGCGATTTAAGCAGTATTTCAACATTTTTTTAAAAGGAAAACTACTAAACCATTACAGTATTAGCAATATCAATATCCCTATTACATCTATATTTCTTAACCCTAATGTCTTTTATCAGTATTGATTAATTACCAGTCCTGTCCTTACCTTGTAACTTTATTGGATTATTGTATGTTCAAACTGAAATAATTTAATGTTAAGCATGAATCTGTCACAGAATGCATGAATACATGAAATGCAGTGGTACCAATATCGTATTGGATAAGTTTGTATTTTTCCATACATTCACAAGTGATTTTTTTTTTGTCCCTTTCTACTTGTCCTTATTGTTGTCCTTGAGGAAACGCCGGAGCAGGATCTTGTTATCAGTTCTCCACCTATCTCTACCTTTGCAGTCAGGACTGTTCTGGCTATTTTGGATCTCAGAAACCGACTTAAACACACATAGAAGCTGGTCTTGGTACAGTAGGTCCATGTAGCTTCATCATTATCAGGTAACACATGCTAATTCAGATTCAGCAGCGATGATTATTAAGGACATTAAAACATGTTGATTTTTCCAACCACTGCACTCATGTACTCCTGTGGTCCTTCCACTCCCATACCTCTGTGAACAACCCACGGCTTGCAGAGTACGCCGTGAGATTGTTTACTGAGTCTGCTGTTCCCCTGCTGGAGCTCAGCCTGCCAGCTGCTGTCAATCAAACCCAGACCCTGACCCGCCCCCTCCTGCAGCTCAGAGTGAATGAGCATGTATTCTCCAAAATAACACACCGGATGCATCATGTGTGTGTTGCAGCCACACAACGTGTTGAGGCAGCCAATTTGGGGTGTAGTATTTTGTCCAAAAAACACTTTGACATGTTCACCTTGCCTTTTCATTTGTTGACACCTCTTCTACCACCTGATTTTAAAAAAAAGACTAAAAAACCGATGGTAAAGTGTCAACATGTTGACATAATTTTGACTGCAAACATTGATTTCCTAATGTTTACAGCTGAAAAAGTTTTGGAAATAATGTTTGTATGCTGCTCTGAAGGCTGCGAACAGCCCACTGTGTGTGTGTGTGTGTGTGTGTGTGTGTGTGAGAGAGAAGGACGGATGAGGGATCTCTTTTCTTCATGTAAAGTCTTAAGTCTATCAGCTTGTCTGTTTATCAGTCCAGTCTGTTTCAGGATTCTGGTTTTACTCAGGACAACTCCTCCAATAATAGTACAAACACTAATAGAACCTCATCTGCAGCCCTGAATGAAGTAGTTGGTTATAATTCCACTGCACCTTGTTTAACACAGTATGGAAACCATGTTTACAGCAGAGCCTCATCTTGTTTTATGCGAATGCACTGTGACCCCTGGATCGCTGCGAGTAGATGAGCTGCATCTGAAAAACACAAAACAAAAACACATTTGCAGGATATTGTTCCCACTTTGTTCTGCGGGCTGATAATTGGAGTACCTCTGTCTTCTGTCTGCACCACAGCCACGCTGCAGCTAGTGTGTTTCTTCTCCCCCCGTTAGACTTTACAAATAGGTTTTCAACAGTGCTAAAGGTGTTAAAGTTTCCAGCACTGAATCACAAGTTTTTCCACTGCCCCCCCCGTTAATTGATGGAGTCTTTGTAAACACTCTCAAGTGTCAGAAAATGACAGTTTGGCTAAAGCACCACATTTGCTCAGAGGGAAGAAGAGCCTGGTGGGCTGCAGGAGACAACGTGACCTGCTAATTGCACTGCAGTGCAATTGATCATCCACTTCTTTTCTCTGTGAAACTTCATCTCCTTTGTTGCTGTTGTTTTCCGAAACCGCCGCGCCTCCAACGGAAGGGTTTTTAAATAAAATCAGCCCTTGAAGAAAGTACCACTTTTTAATGAATATGTATTTTTAATCCAGCCAATCTGATTTTTACTGGTTTTTTTACCAGCTCATTCCACTAACGGCGAGAAATCATCCACTTAAACCTTTTATATTTGATGAAAGAATACATCTTGACTCTAAATCAGTGCAGCTTGAAGAAAATGAACTTCAATTATCCCCCTTTTCCTTTCATTTGCACAGCATTCTCAAGATGGTGAGAGATACAGTACCCTAACTTTTTTTTTTTTTTTTTACCAGTAGTATGATTTCAAATGTTATCAGTGACTTCTCACTTCATTTGGTCAAAGATTAGAGAAACTGTGATTTCTGTTCCACAATTAAAAATATGGAATGGAAAGGACAGTAAAGGTTGTCACTCCACAGTAATAACTTTGATGAGATGGTTGTGGAGACAAAATGTTGAACAATGTTTTATCATTGAATTGAATTGACATGTCACCTTATCTTTATCTTCACCTCATCATGTTGCTCTGATGTTTCTCTAGAAAACCAGGATTTCTCTAGATCTGAAGTTTAAGTTCAACTAGGAAAAGAAAACATTTCCTGCAGAGAATTCATGTGAATGCTGAAAGCAGCTAAATGCTATTGCCGAAGCAATGCTGAATGAGCTGAAAAATATGCTGAAGCAGTGTTGAAAAAGGTTGACGCTAAAAGCCGAAACATAGAACTCGTAGGCCAAGAAAAGCAGTAGAAAGAAGGAAGTAGAAGAAAATGTTGAAATCCTGCATGTTTTAAATGTAACAGTTGAAGAGTTGAAATCTGCAGCCTGAAAGTAAAGAAAACTGATGAACCAATGCTAACATGGCTGAAGCAACAAGTGAGAATAGATTAAAAGTAAAACTTGTAAGAAGGAGGCTGAATGACATGACATGATGGAAAAATTCCTGAATTGTTTTAGATAAGTGTATTGGTTTAGATAAGAGGCAAATGCAGAGACTGCTGGCCGAAAAACTACCCCTGACAGGAACGCGCATCAGTGGTTTTGCATGAATTTACCTAAAAAACAACTCTGTTATTGTCTCATAGCGTGGTGAATGTGCAGGTCACAATTTGTTCACAAGAGCGTTTTGGAGTTGTTGGATTGTGTATTTGATGAGTTGAGGGAAACCAAGAAATCCCATGAGCCTCCGTAGTGTAGCTCTGAGCAGCTCATGGCTCTGCTCCACCATTCTAAAAATAGCTTGCATCGACAATTAAAGGTAACGAACCTACTGCTAAAACGATAGGGATTATGGCAATGGGTCAATTTGCCAAAATGTTGAACTACCCCTTTGAATGCAACTGAACCACCCCTTCTACTGGTACGACGCAGGGGTGGTATTATGCAAATTCGAAAACTATAGTTACATCATTGGAAGAGAACTGAGGGAACAGCTCGTAAAACCACATGGATTTCAACCTAGGGAGCTTGCACATTCCAGTTTTTTTTTTTTTTTTTTCAATTCTCACATTTTGGGGCAGGAAGGCAAGACAAACACCCAAATATATGTTAAAGAGCCTTCAAAAAGTGATATTTCCATAATATGTCCCCTTTAAGTGTGGATTCAGTTTGTCACTGGTCAGTTTGTGCTGGACTGTTACATTAAGAGTACTTCTGGTATTCATCTGCAGTATAAATGTATGTAAATCAGTCTAAATAGAAAGATTATCCAATATTATGTGTTTGTTCATAACACCATTTGTAACTGAGAAGGCTCCCCCAGGCTCCGTTGTTGTGAACAGTATACAGTATTTTATTCTTACTGAGCTGAATTGAGTATGCATCGGGTGTGCAGGCTCTGGCTGCCTTCAGTCTCTTATAAATACCAATTCAGGCATGAGAACAGCAGCATTCCTGTAGGCATGATGAGCACACCTGACCCCTGTCGAGTCTGTGACACATTTCATCTGGAGGCTTCAGCCCATCTCCTTTCTTTCCAACAATTGTGAACAACACACTCGTGACTCCACGCTGCACACTGAACAGTAAACCGTGCTGCTGTGCCCGATCACTAAGCAGGAGATCATTGACGCGGCGTAGCGACGGAGGCTGTAGCGCCGCCACGACGGCGACAAGACTTCCTCCGTCTCCCGCCGCCCTGCGCCTCCTTAGCCGTGACCTGGTCGTGGCTTTTAGACGGGCCACGGCCGAGAGGGGCCGACCCGAAGCCCTCTCTGCATTCAGTGTGGGAACGGGATGAATAAAAGATGAAGAGTCACAATAGGAGGACATCTGTGGCGAAACAAACAAAACATTACTCTTTCTGCCACGGCGCAGCCATCTTGACATATGAGATAGGAGCTCACTTTCTCAAAAGTCAACATTTATTCACAGGAAAACTTTAGAGATAACAAGAAATAAACTCTTAACACAATAATAATCTATCGGATCACCTTTGAATAAGAGTAAACATAAAGTTAGCTGCCTTTTGAATAACTGGCCATCATCACATGCTACCTTATTGTTTTTAGTGGATCTAAACATCAGCATGGCTCAGTTGTCCACTGAAACACTTTCATTCACTTTCCTGTCATATGTCTCAAAAAGACAAAACACCTTTGACTGTTGTATTGGGAAAAAACACATTCTTGACCCTTTTCCTTATATGATGTATTCAAGGTTGTAAAACTATGTGGGTTCAGCATTCTTTAACCCCTGTGGTTGATTTTGTTACGGTTAACAGACCACGTATAGAGTTGTCATGGAAGTGACGTATGTATCACAGCTGTTGAACATTGTGGTGTGTGTGTGTGTATATAAGCTGTACTATAAGTTCTTGTCCAAATGTCATTGTGCCATTGGTAACCACAGAGGTTGCTGTTCGGGAACGTACACTTGCAAGTGTGTTAAAGGGATACTTCACCCAAAATTGATAATTCACCAATTTTCTACTCACCATCATGCCAAGGAAGGGTTTGGAGAACTTTCTGAGTTATCAAAACGCTTTTGGAGTTGGCCTGGTTGGCAACGGATTTTCATATAATGGCGGCGGGTGTTGCTCACTTTTAAATCGCCTTGAACACACACTATGAAACATCCAGATACCTCCATACTGCTCGTCTGTACTGACCCAAGTGTCCTGAGTTCGTCATTGTAAACCATTGGATGTATGATGTAAACACGGAAGAACATCTCGCAGCAAATCTCGTGTATGCACACAAACATCAACAGAGCCACTGGGAGCTACTGCTACAACAAGGATAACAACTTGTTTTGGACGATTCAAAAGTGAACTCTATCCGCTGCCATTACATGAAAATCCGTTGCCAGCCGGACCCCCCCCTGGAACTCCTAAAGTGTTTTGATGACTCTGAAAGTTCTCCAAACCCTTCCTTGGCATGATGGTGAGTAGAAAATTGGTGAACTATCGATTTTGGGTGAAGTATCCCTTTAAACCAGCAAGACACTTATCTTGTTTGTGAGTACCGGTACTCCGTTTTTGAAATTCCCACAACTGTGCAAACCCCAAACAAAGGACCAGAGGAGGATTAATGCTGCTTCATGTCTGTCTCTGGTTGTTTATCTGTAATGTGAGGGTTGTTTGACAAGAAGGCATTTGTGTCTTTACATCAGAAACCTCCCAGCAGCTCAGCGCCTCTTCACTGTGGACCAGAGTGGAGCATCAGATCTGTTTATGAGTCTGTCCTCGTATTTGAAAATATACACCAAGTCCTCTTAGCGCCTTAATCTGTTTTAATACAGATGTAGAGCAGGCCAAACCCTTGTGTTATCATTCACCTCTGGTATTACATAAGCATTGTGAAGCCTGGATGCATCATCAGAAACTAAACTAACCTCAAACTGGAGTGTGAAATCAGCTGTGTCCTGCTGGTGATGTCTCTAAGTCTAACCAGACGTGTAGCTTGTGTCACAGGCTTTTTCTTCACACCTTCCAGCTGGGTTGTGACTGAATTTGACACTTTCCCAACTCTTTCAACTCTGACTGTTGTAGCAGAGAAGATCCAGCATCAGCCAGTCCACCAATCACCAGTCATGTGGTTGAGTGAAGGTTTTCATAAACTCCAGAGGCAGAATCACATAGTGGTATTGAATAATGATATTCTGCAACTTTCATTTAATACTTACATGTTTGATTAATACATGCCAAATTGATTCCTGGTAGCCTTCTTGTTTAATACCAATAAGTGAATGTTAGCATGTCACCACACAAAACTTATTGTGAAGTAGAATCTCATTAGCATTCATTTAATTAATTTTCCTGCAGATTATTTCACATAGTTGAAATGAAACAAGGCCAAAAACATACATACAGGTGGAAATGGGACATGACAGATAACTTATGAACAGAGGCCCAGTCACTGCATGGATCAGCCACAGAAAACCCTCAATCCTAATACCTAAAACTTTAGAAAATAATAATGTAACTTTAAAAAATCAATCCAAACATTAACTGAATAGGCAACAGCCAGAGATAAATGGTGAACAAAAATAACTGCAGAGATAGTGACGTGTTATCAAGCTCATTCCAACCACACCAACACTCACACTCATAGATCTACATTCATGTTTTTTTTTTTTTGTTTTTACCTCTCTCACAGTCACAGTGTGTTATCTAGCTAAGTATAGCATTTAACATAATACTGTACAATGTGAAAAGTGCTACATTTAATAAACTTCAAAATACTTCAAGGGTCAGTGAGAGTTTATACTGTGGACCCAGATGTTACAAATATATACTTTCTGTAGGAAGAGTCTAATCAGACCATAGAGTTTTATGAGACTCATATTAAAGACTTACATACTTATGAATGTTTTAGCATCTAACTTAAAGCATTTACAATTTCATGGAGCTCTTAACACAGGATTTGATATTTTCTGCAGGGGTTCCATGTGCCTAATTTTGTATAATGCTTTGTGCTGGGTGTTTGTTATTGCTTCATGGCATTACAACGTGAAATAAATCAATGAGTGCAGTTTCCTGAGCTGCATCAGGCACCTTCCATCCTGAAATGTAAAATCTCATTTTACTGAGCTAGATTTAAAATCCTCTGTATCACTGATGAGTTTCATTAAACCTTTCTCATCACTGTGTGTTTTGTTCTTCTGATCTTCTCTAAAAGCTGAACCATAACAGTGCAGTAATTTAGTCCAAAATGAGTAGAAGTGTCTCTTCTTTCAGCTCGTGCCTCTTTTGCGACAGCAGTATGTGGAAAACACAGTGGGGTGAATTACAGTGTATGGATAATGCTTTGAGAAAGAGGGAAAGTATCAGTCACAGTTGGTGAAATCTGATAAACTTAATACAAAACATTAGAAACAGTTCAACATGCATATTTGAATGTTGAAGGTACTTTTTGACATTGCTTTGGGTTTTTTTTTAAGTGTAATGACAGATGTTTCTCTTAAGCTTTGACACTGCTGATTGATTCTGTCTGTGACACCCTGTGATCCCTTTGGAGATCGTGTTTTGATTCAGAATAACTCTCTGATTGGTCCTGTCTGGTGCCTTTTATGCTTGCCATTCTCCTGCAGGTGCGTTAACTAAGGGAGTAAGAAAGGAGGGTGAGTCAGAGCCGGAGAGGATTCGCATCTCCAAAGCTGAGCTCGGTGTTCTGGACCGTGCTTCATTTCTGCTCTGACGTGGCACCGACACACACGCTTCGTATCGCATTCCGAAACGCAGGAATGTCTCTGGTGAATGCGAGACACTGAGGCATGAGAGATTTCCTGACGGTCAGCGAGGCTGCCAATATCTTGTGACTCATAGTTTAGCAGTGTTATGACAGTGACGTCATCCTCGGTCCTAGCCGAGCTGTGTACCTGTTGATTTAGAAGGCCCGCTGCTGCATATTCAAGCAAACGACTTGTTTTCTCTTCCTCTTAAATCATCTTCCCATTATCCCCCCCCTTTCTCTTTTTTCTCTCTCTTATAATTCACTGCAAAGACTCTGAGTTTATGAATATTTAAAGCGGCGCGTTATTCACAAAAATCTTTCTTTAATGCCGCCTGCATTCACTTCGTCTTGGAGGACTCTAAAGGCTGGGGTTAAGAATGGAGCAGGGACATGTAAACTGTTGTTCTCCCCCGAGAGCTGGCGTCGAGCCTTTCTACCAGGCCCCGAGAGCAGCAAAAGGCTCACCTGCAACACACACAACACAGGCTTCATTCAGGTGATGTATCAGTCATCTGATGCTCGCCTTGCGCTGGCACAAGTGGATGCAGCTGAGTCATTGATGGCAGGTAGAAGGGGCTCGGAGAGCGCCGGGGCTCAGGACGGCCAGGCGGGGGGCCAATCAGCAGCTTTGTTGCAGAGGAAGGCAAATTGCCAGAGCAACATCACAGTAGCACATGTGCAGCAGGTGTAATCAGGTGTGTGTTTCTGTCTCCCCTGCACCTTTTTTTTTTGGCACAAACTACACAACCAGAAACCCACAGTGAATCTCTCTGCGAAATGCTGATGCGTGCCCACTGGCCTCCAGGCTCCAGGCTCTAGGCTCTCTGTGCATCTGCAAATGTTTAAACAGTTCATTTTGCCTGCTCAGAAATCTGTCACGTGTTTTCTAAGTGTGTTCTTTGTCGTTGTCTTTTGTGTGTGTGTGCAGAAAAAGTCTTTGGGGAGTTTCTGAGCTGGGAGCTGGACGAGGCTTTGTCCCACCTGCCTCTGAAGCCCGGCCAGGCCGTGACGCTCACCGTCAACATCAAGGTGAAGCTGGACTTCTCTGGCCAGGAGAACCTGCTGCAGGACCTCAACGACGGTGAGTTCACTTCACACACTGAGTCTTGTTTGAGAACCTGTAGTGTCTGTCACTATAAACCTGCTGAATGATAATACAAGTTTATAGGGGTGGGCAAAAATATCGATATGGAAATATATCGCGATACTTTATATCGCGATACGATATCGATATTCAATATTTAAATATCGGAATTTTTTTTTTCAAAATTTTTTTTCAAATAATAAATCATGTTTCAGACGTAAATCCAGTACAGTGACACCTCTGCTCCGCGAGGTGTCACTGTACTGCTACCTCAGACAGTGTGTTGTACGCAAATATGTTGTTGTAACTAAAATGGCATGGATAATTTGAATTACATTGTTTTGACTCAGTTTGTCCCATAAATTATCACTATCATCTGATGTACATACAACTCGGATTTTAAGATGCATAATGCCTTTTACATTTTTCAGTGAACTATGTAGAATATCCCAATATATCGCAAAATTTGGATATCGCAATATCGTATCGTATCGTGACTCAAGTATCGTGATGCGTACCGTATCGTGAGGTCCATGGCAATGCCCACCCCTACAAGTTTAGGTAGACTTGGCTGAGTGCTGTCTAGCTCACTTGCTTGACCCGGCGACCCATATACAGAGGCTATAGTCCTGGCTGCATCCGGCCCTGGGTTCGAATCCCCCGGTGTGCCATTTGCCTCTCTCTGTGCCTCCCCATTTTCTGTCTATCTCTACCGTCAAGGCAAAAAGCTCTCTCCAAAAAAAGTTAGACCTTCCCTGGAACTGTAATCACCAGGTAAACTGCAACAACAGAAACAATTGAGTTTATATTAGATTGTGCTTTAAGCCAATTCAAATTATTATCTTTAAAGGGATAGTTCAACATTTTGGAAAATTCACCTATTGCCATAATCCCTACAGTCACGTAGGTACATTACATTACGCGGATACTGATTGACATCTACATTAGCCAATAGCGTGTGATGTACTGTGGCATCAGACAGTAGGAAACAGGCTGAGGACTTCTCTCCTCCTCCTGCCGACTTCAGAGATAAGTCGAATGTGGATGAAACAGAGGAAGATGTTTCTGGAGTGAAACCGTATAGGCCGCTGTAGTTTAATTGATAGTTTAAAGGAAAAAATAAAACATTTGAGAAATAGATTTTAATTGGATGCAAAATTCAGACCCCCCATGAATGCAGGATGGGTCATCACACATCTGAATTTGTTTTAAAGGAAGAGAAAATACATCGATTCTCCTGTAAAAGTACTATATAGGAATTTGGTTTATATCAACAGTCAACATGTGGATACAGGATTAAAGCTGGAAAATACATTTCTCATTTCATGAGGTCTTTGAGATTTGATTCCTGTTTGACTTGGTTAGTCACCGCATCACCCTGTGTGGTGTAATACTACACAAACTCTCCCTGAGCCGCTACTGCAGCAGAAACATGACACAAGAGCAACACACGCATTTGTTCATGTGCACCCAAACAAACTCAGGTTGTTGTTTTTTTCTTTTCACGCAACAGTCGCACCGAAAATTAAACATGATCTGCTGACTTGGATGAACAATCGCAACAGTCTCCGGTAACCATGGCGATACACACATTTTTGTTTCCTGTCACTGCTTCAAATCATAAGCCACTCCATGCGCTGCCAGATGAAGGCTCTTCATGTGAAGTGGCATCAGTGGGATGTTGAGGCCTGCATTAAGAACAGGTTAACACAACTGTTCTAGGTAATTACAGTAGTAGCTTTAAACCAGCAAAGACAGGTTGTATCCACGGAGGCAGATGCTCCTTCTGTTCCAGGGATTGTTTCTGCCTTATTTAAGATTCAGCAGTAATAGGAGGGAGGTCTCAAGGTCTCTACACCTCCATTTCTCTCCTAGCTCCTGGCTGCCTCACTTCAACCCTCGGATTTCCTCTCTTGTAATTCTTATTCCTGCTTTAACAAAAAAAAAACAGAAAGAAAGTCTGACCTTCTTCCCCGACCTTCACGGCTCATTCGCTGCGTGCCTTCTCCAGTCTTTTCTCATAGTTCATACTCAGCCTCTTTTCTTCCCCGCCTCGCTCCTGACCCCTCCATCTCTTCGTCAGATGGTGGAGCCTCTCCACCGCAGACTCCACAGGGCGGATGGATATTAGCGAGCGATCAATACGGAGCTGCGTGTGCTCCACGGAGACTTTGGCTGATGACTGGGGAAGTAAACACACAGGGTGCCGCGTTGTTTGTCTGAGCCCCGGCTCCGCTCTTCTCATGAGGTCATTTAAGCGATACTGTTTCGGTGTTT
Source organism: Trachurus japonicus (assembly GCF_045865225.1). Classification (NCBI taxonomy): domain Eukaryota; kingdom Metazoa; phylum Chordata; class Actinopteri; order Carangiformes; family Carangidae; genus Trachurus; species Trachurus japonicus. Next base: position 33,661,270 of record NC_140917.1, read on the forward strand.
TAATTAGCGCAGCAATAATTGGGGCCCTGAATGGAGGAGATAAGACGCGGTTCTGTCTAAACAGCAGCAACTGAATGCGGTTATTATGGCAACATTACGGGATGCGGTTTTTGCTAAACACCATTTGATGCTATCTGGCACTCTAATGCATTTATGTAATTGCATTAATAATGTTGTGTTGTGTTAATATACTGATGAACCTATTTGCATAAAGCCAGTGGTTCTGCTTTGTTCTTAGTGTGTGCCATCTTTGCTAATTAAGCTATATGGAACCCACTTTGTTTTACTGTAGGCACAACTGGTTCATTAGGCGCCACATATTGACACACTTTATAATTACAGACATTTTTTATTCTACGTGACTGAAACCCTGTTATTTTGTGATGTTTATCCCTCACAGAAAAAACACACATGTACTTCACAAGTTCATGTATTTTTTCTTCACATGTGCTCTACATGGTAACACATGTGGTAACGTGATCACACCACATGTGATCAAATGTGTTACCATGTAGCATGTGTAAAACATGTTTCCACATGTGGAAAATGGGTTCACATGAGAATTGACATGTGATTCATGTAAAATTGGGCCAAAACCACGTTGTGATGTACAAATGACATTATTCCCATGTGCAACATTTTTCACATGTGAAGTTAATGTGTTTTTTCTGAAAAAACACCATACTAGAGCCCAAAGCTGCTGCACTCGTGTGCTGCCATCTTGGACGTCAGTCATCAGGCTCTGGCACTGGGACAGTTTACACTTCTTCTTTCTGAGAATTAAATTAGAACATTTGCAACCTAATTAAATATTTTTAATGGCTGATTGATTGATAATAATAGACTGGGAAAAAAAAGGAAACTGTTCTGAGCTTTTTATTTATTCTTCAAAAAAGTGTCAACACATAAACGGTTGTTCATGCTAACACTGGCCATGTAGCAGTACTGTAGGTAAACATATAAATAACTCTTTAAATGCAAACATAGAAGTATGATACATGTTAGTACTCAGTTTGATCATTAAGAAAAAGTGTTCAAATGGCAGTCATCATGTCTTGATACACTGTCCAGTAGTTAATGTGTGTCCAGTCATCTTTACATGTAGCACTGGGTTAATGGTTTGAATCTCATTGAGTGCCTTTACAGCAAAAAGTAAAATCAGACAGACTACACTTTGATCAAACAAGCTTTACAATTTGCCTCTTTTAACCTTTTGCACGCACACGCACACACACAGACACAGACACAGACACACACACACACACACACACACACACACACACACACATACACCAAAGACAGCGGGCAAAATTGCTAGGTGTTGATTTAATGAATTCATATTCTCTCAGGTAATTTTAATATGAAGGCAGCAGCTAATTTGTCCTATAAAATTAGTCAATAATACATTTTGTTTTGTGTCGAAATAGAATCATATTTACTAAAAAGAGATATCACTTACTAATTAGTAACAATATATATATCTATCTATTTTTAAACTCTGGACATAAGTAGATTCTCCTGCTGCTAGGGTTTATTTCTAAGCCAAGCTAATTGGTACTTGACATTAGCTTCACCTCGCTCTTGACAAAGAGTGGATATGTGCATTGTTAAATATTTAGTTTGAACATATAAACTGCAATAAATACACAAATCAGATGAATACCTGCCTCCTCCTACTTCCAGTTATATAAAACAAGTTGTTGCAATTTGAAAATATAACACTTAGGACCATTTTTTTGCCCCATTGTTGCCCCATTGTTGCAGGCACATTCATAGAAACCTGATAAAATGATAAATGGTCAATGAACCAGGACTGAATGAAACTTGTGTGACTGTGAACATATGGATTCTTCTGAATGAACGGTCTTCACCTCACTCTGGTGAGAAAAGTCCACATATGCACTCTTCTTCTCTCTGCCTGTCACTCTTTCACACCTTCTCTTTCTCCAGCTCCGCAGCCTGAGGACAGATGATAGCTCACAGTGTGTGTGTGTGTGTGTGTCAGAATCTGTCCGACGTGTGTTTTGCGATAACATCAGCACTTCCTTATTAATATAGTAACTGCAGGCCTCAGATGACTGAGGGTTTGGCTGGTACCAGATTCACACCTCACACAGTGTCGAGAGCGAGTCACTTTATCATCGGTGGTTCAAATATCTGCTATTCATTGATCCGTCTGTATTCATATTCAAGTTGCGATGCACTCGACGTCCTTTTGTGTCTCAGCCGAGGCAGAGGGGGACGAATCGGACGAGGACGCAGAAAACAGTGCTGGGGTGAGGGGGGGCGTTGGAACAACAAGCCGAGCCTCATTGATTTATCCCCAGACGCGTTTATTCCTCGCTTTGGGTCCGGCTCGAGACCACGACACCATAACTCAGGATGGGCTGAGAGTGATGTCATCACTCAGGACTAATGGGCCCTGACTTACAGCGAGCTTTATCGTGTTAAATGGTGTGAGTGTCGTACCTAATTGCGGCGCTACCGCCCACATTAATGATGTGGTTGTTCTTTGAAGACTGCACCTTGTGCCACAGTGAATGCCTGCGTCTGAGGCAACAAGAAACACATTATACACAGCAGCGACGGGAATTAGAGGACTGAAACACGGAGGAACTAGAAGTTCAGTGTAAATTAGAAAGAGACAGGAGTTGATGTCTGTGTTTTCTCATTGTTTGTCCTCAGCCGACATCGGTGAGACGATGCACTGCTCCCCTACTTGTGTAGTTAGTTTGCAGTTACCTAACTTGTTATTTAAACTTGTACCAGCAGGCTTAGCCCGTAAGAATGCTTTTTAAAGTAACAACCTGTGACATGTTCATGTTACATCTCCGTTTTGCTACTCTCTGTTGTCAAGTGTTACAACAAAGTTAATGTTGAACCTTCAGCCCTGTTCCTGAAAGCCTTTACATCTGTCTGGTCATGTCAGAACAGATGGGTGTCAAACCTCAAGACCTGTGTTGTTGTGACTAAAGTGAAGCCAGAGCATGGAGATCATCAGGTGTCAAAAGACAGAAAGCGTTTGGGTGCGTCAGGGAGGGGAGGGGATGGTGGTTGAGGATCACCTTTTGTTAAAATGTTCTTCTCACAGCTGGGGTTTATCTTTAGACCAACCTCCGTGTTGCTCCATTCTGTGAGATTGAACTGGAACCTGAACTCAGAGGTTTTCACACATCTGGAGTCAGAGTTGTGCTTTCAAAAGTAAGAACAATCTGTTTTTATAGGTGGAAGTGATGAAGAAGATGAGAGAGAGACCGTCTGGGAACGACTGATCTCAGAAGTTACTTGAGGTCCATAGTAATAATGAAGGCTCTGACTGGGGGCACTGTTTTAGCTTGACTGATTGACATCTTTATTGTCCCCAAGGGGCAATTTGATTTACAACCACCCGTTGGCGCAATCAAACACATAGGATAAAAACACTGAAAGTAGTAAAATAAGTTAGAATACATCAAATACAATGAACACATGGTTTTCATCAAGATTTTAACAGAATTCAATCTCTACAGCTGATCTAAATATTTAACAGCTGATGGTACAAACAGTGTCAGGTATCTGTCAGACCTTGCCTCTCTATCAGGGTTGTTTTTGACAGGCATGTTAGATTTAGTCTTAGTCTTTTGGACTAAAATGCTTATTAGTTATAGTCAATTTTAGTCATTTCTGTATGTGATAGTTTTAATCCAGTTTTAGTTGACGGAAACTTTTTGTAAAAAAAAAAAAGTATAGTTTGTTGAATTAATTTTAACAAATTAATTCAACAAGTAGGCTATTGGAGGTTGCTGTTGGGCAGAAACCTTTTATCTCCATATTCCAACTTTGTAACTTTTTTCCAACATATTTCAACTGTTTTTTTCATGAATTGATGCCCACTTCATCATACAAGAGTGTCACATAAGTTGTGAAAATAACAGATCTATAAGTTCAACACATTGCAACACATTGTGAGCTTGTAGATCGGCTAATTTCACCAATGTTTATCTCGTCACCGTCGCCTTATATCGTCATGAAAAAAAGGGGCGTCAACAAAATAATTTCGTCATTGTCATCGTTGATGAAAACAACACTGTTCCCTAGAAAAGACCAACCTCCAAATAGCCAAAACGCTGGATGCTGAGGGTCTGCCAGGCTGGCCTTACCTCTCCTTATAGCATTAGCATTATACTTTCATTCTTGCAGGGAATCACATGCAGACTTGCAGAGAAGGGCATATAGTTACTACTAAGGTACTTGACAGCATGGAAGCAATATGTCTTTGTAAATGTCTGTGCATAAATGAAGCTTTTCTCTGTGGACAGCAGCGACCCGTGCTTCTGTCTGTTTACTCTCAGCTCCAGAACTGGACACTTCTCATCAGGATGAGTGGAGCACTTGGCTGCAGTGTGTTGGATGGATAGGCCCACAGCTCTACATTGCTGTGTTACATCCAAGAGTGTGTGTGTTTGTTGCCTTCATGAGTAGCTCATCTGACTGCAACAGGCAAACAGACAGGAAATCATTGGATAAATAAACACAAGGATGTGAAAACTAGTGAGACACTGAGCCTTGTGTGTTCTGTCATGGCTACATATTGTCAGTTTGCGTTGGAACAAGCGATTGCAGCATCGTGGACGTCTTCCAGGACAGACTCTCTGAATATGTGCAGACAGACTTTAATTTTCTACAGGATATAATCTTAGTCCGTATTCTGTACAAACATGTCATCATTCTCACTGTCTTATTAAAGGTGACATATTATTGAAATGTCACTTTTTGAAGGTCTTGCCTTCCGGCCCCCAAAATGTGAGAATTGACAAAAATATATGTTTCCATATTTCCAGGCTCCCTAGGTTAAAGAGAAACTATGCAGGATTTTTCATAGTTTTTTTTCATAGTAATTGTGAGTGAACTACATGACTTTTGACTTGTTACAAGTGAGAATGCTCTCAGGTTGCAGGCTCTCTGCCTTCATCTTTTGTTTATGACAGACTACACACGTCGTAACATCGTATGTGTTATATAAAGTTATCCACCGCTCCATGTATTGATTTTTCACCGGCTTGGTTGTAAACAAACGCACATGGCCAGGAGGAGGGTTAGCAAAACAGCGGAAAAGTGACCGGACTAGCATAGTTCCTATTTAAAATCCATGTGGTCTTACGAGCTGTTCCCTCAGTTGTCTGACAGTGATGTCTTTAGTTTTTTCACATTTGCATAACCCCACCTCTACCTGGTACCAGTAGAAGGGGCGGGGCAAGTAGTGGTTCATTTGCATTTAAAGGGACAGGCACTGAAAGCAGCCGTTGTGAACAGGGCTGTTTAGAGAGGATGAAAAGAGCTGTGATGTTTGATCCTTGGGGGATTTTGACCAAAGCATGTCACAGACATGTCTTTAAGACACCTGGGAACTATTTTAATTTGTGGAAAGGGGGCAGAATACAGTATGTCTCCTCTAAAACAGTGGCACAAACCAGCGGTTGTATTTTACTGATCCTTGATCAGTTCAACCATCAAACAACTCTGTAGGTGAGAGAGTGGCTGGAGATGTGTGATTATGTCATCAATGTGTTTCGTAGTTTACGGATGGTCACAGCTGACTGGTATTGTTGTAACTAAACTACTGATTTACACTTTGTCATGCTTCAGTTTTCAAACAGCCACAGGTGAATCACCAGAACTCTCTGAGGACAGATTCTTATCATGGAAACTACTGTGTATTCAGTCACTGGTTTAAGGAAGGCAAAAAGTAAGAGTTTTTTTTGCTAGTAGGTTCAAATTTTTCTAATTACACCCAGCAGCTCTTGCAGCAAAGGAAACAGTGTCCTTCCTGTTCCAGTTTTCCAGTTTGTTAGAAATGTAAAGGCGAAGTGAGCAGCCATCATGAGCAGCACCGTCCACCGCGGCTGAACAAAGATCTGAGAGCAGGACACAGAAACCTCAGGACCCCCAACCAACACACAGAAGATGAAAGGCGAGTGACGACAGGACCAGACACTCTGTTTTAACAGTGTGTGGAAGATACCAAGGCCTGTTTGTTACTGAAGTCAAGAGGGGGAGTGTACGGCTGTCGGCCGTAAAACGAGAAAGCCCGTACTAGAGGATTAATGGCTGTTGTTAAATTGACTCAAGTTAAACACCATGAAAACCTCTGCACGCCGCGCATTTGTCACCACTGTTCAAACTGAAGCAGCTGTTTGGAGATGATTTCCCTCTGATTCCAGTCATCGTGTCTTCAGATCTATGTATATTACACACAGTTTCCTGCTCATCATGTACCTGTAAGACAGAGAGCGGCGTAATGATGTCCTTACAGTCTCAGCGTTGCATCAGCTCAGAATAAATGCGTTTCCAATGAGATGCTGTGCGATTCTGCCGTAATATCTTTATTTTTTTTTCTCTCTGTTGTTTGAATTGGATTAATGGTGTGTTTGATGTCCAGTAATAACACAAAGCTGCAGTATCTGTCACAGTGGGTTTGCTCACAGTTATGAAAAATGGGTTTGTTCATCTGTAGTTGTCAAACGGAGGTCTGGTTGGTGTTTGAGTCTCTCCCTTTAACAGGATATTGAAGGGAGAGGGGGGGTTGATGTTTTTACACAATAACAGGTCATAAATTGCATATGTATTATATGTGCAATTAATGGGGGGAAAAAGCCTTGTGAATGTGACAACAGTTGGCAATGCAGAAATCAACTGAATCTGATAAACCTATAGTGTGTTGACTTATAGTTTGACTGTTATGTCAGGAGTGACACTCTGTGCTGAGAAATGCTGGATTCACCTGGTCCCTCCCCGAGCAACTAGACAGATACTGACTGGAGGGAGGGCGCGAAGGAGGGGACGATAGTGAGCAGTGCCATTGTTAATCATGCCGCCCATTACTCACACAGTCTCTGTGCCACAGGACAGCAAGTCATGTGTACAGGGCCCGCTGTGTCCCGTCCAACCCGTACCCTCCATTGAACCATACAGTCCATAATGTGGAAAAGAATTGGCCGTATTTTGGGGTTCTTCATTTTCTGCCACTCTGAGTCTGGATCTATATCTAATCTGTTTCATCAGTATCATATAGCACATTAAGAGGAGTAAGTGAAGACTGGTCTGCGTTGTCAACAGTCACTACTGGGAAACTTAAAGCTCCTCTCCTCTGCACCTGTTTTATGTAAAACTCCTCTGCTTTGGTTGATGTTTTATCAGGATTGAAATGAACATGATTTTTTCACATGTAAAGTGAAACATGAAGAGAATTCAGGTTTAGGTTTAGGTTCAGGTTACTTTATTGTACCATTACAGTGTTTCCGCTACAATTTTTTAAAGGAGTGGTGGGGGTTTATTCTTCTATGGCCCTTTCCTTTTTTATTTTTTATTTATTTATACTTTTTGCTTTTCCATTTGCACTCGAGCGTGACGTGACGTCCGACACGAGAAACAGACACACTAATTTAAAAAACACACCGGCAACAGTGACCACTGATCTGTACTGAGACGTGTGTTATTCTTTTACATGAGTTAGATTACTGCTGTGTGGAAAACCACACTGTGGTCTGTAATCGAGGTGCAGACGAGTGAGTTTGGAGCTGACGAGAGAATTGAAAAAAGCAAGCGAGACGAAGCGGCTGTTAGCTGCCATGATATGACGACCCCCACCCACACTGAAGAGGAAGTATGAAGAACTCAGCTGTGATGGAGAAGGACCTAAACCGAGTCGAGTCGGGTGGAAAAGCAAAGTAATAGTGACTGATTATTATTGTGCGTCTGCCCAAATACTTAAGCAGTGGTGGCAATAATTTAGTCATGGCATGTAGCGGAAACCCTGCATTAGGTAAACCTGTTGTACAGGAAAAGGTGCAACGCCTCAAACACAGACATCATAAGACAGTAAATCCAACATTTAAAACAAGTTAAAGTTCTCCAGTGCTTATCAAGATGCTAAACAAGGCTTTATCTACTCTTACTTCCTGACTGATATATTCTGGATCAGTTCAAGAACACAAAATGAACTGTTTTGAATCTTGTGAGCAGCAGCATCTCTGTTGGTTTATGTTTTTTTTTGTTTGCCTCTAACTCTAACTCTCTCCCTCTGAGCTGTCTGTAGCCCCGCCCCCCCATTACCATCCCAGGTTGACAGAATTGGTGGTTATGTATAAATCCTTGGTTGGTTCATTCAGTACAGCTCAACATGGAAACACTCAGACATGGTGCTGATTTCTTCACATCATATGGATGTCAGCACAGGATTCTTATTGGCTTATCTTTCACACTGATTTTGGGCTGTCCCAGATCTGACATAGATTATGATTTACGACAGTACAGAAATAGTCAGGCCCCTAACATCAAGTAGACTGCTGCCATTTGTTGTTTTTTTCTAGAGAAAATATATTATATTTAATAAAAAAACAACTCTTTGCCTTTATCATTTCTTATCAGTATCAGAAGTCTCTCTGTTTTCTGCTCCTCTCCAGTTCACTGCTCCTGTTGTTTGCTGTGAGTACAAACTCAACCCTCCTGTGTTTACCCGCTATCGTGATAAATTCAGCATAATTCACACTTATTCCAGCAGCACAGTCGTTCCACACAAATCAGTCTTTTTCTTTTCTCCCATAGTTGTTTCTATTTCACCAGTCTTGGCTGGTTCTGATTGTTCTGTGGATGTCCGTCTGTCATGAACCCGAACGCTCGAGCTGCCGCAAAAGCCGGTAATTTCCCTCCCTCTTAGGGGAAATTGCAGGGCTTCGAAGCCCGGCTGACGTCAGAGAGTGATATGAGTCCTTTGACGTCAGAGCGTGGGCTCTGGGCGTCATTTTTTTTTTTTTTTTTTTTTTTTGAGGATTGTGTGAGCGGGTCGAAAAAGCAGCAGCCCCTGTGGTGGAGCCCAACGCAGTTGCTGATAGTGCAGCTGCTCCAGCGTCCACACTGCTGCTCAAGGTCAAGGTCATGAATGTAAAATCATTCATTTATTCTTCACATGCTTATAGTTGAGCCACAAGCTCTTTGAACTCTGGAGTTCTCTTAAATCATTCAGAATATTCCAAACTAAACTGCCTCTAAAGAAACGACTGTATCATAAGAGCAAAACAAGTGTTATATACAGGACACAGTGGTCACAGTATATTGAGATAAAGTACACTAAACACAATACAGTAAGTACACAATAAGTACATTGCATCATATACACTGTGATGTTTTTATATCCTTGAGGTAGACAGAGTATTATACACACCTCTCAGTGTAACACAGTGCAATTCAACAGCAGCACAAACTCCAAAATGACCATAAAGGTGAATCAATGCCACTACTGTATGCTCATCTACTGTTATTACATTGAATCAGCTTTGACTGTGGACTTTCAGGTGACTGCTGCCTCTTCTGTCTAGCTTTTCATTCTCATAAAGCAAACATGCAGTAACCATCAGGTTGTACACAGAGGTCAATTTCCAGTGAAATCATGACGGTTGTTGTTGGCTTCAGTGTGTTACCATTGGGTAATTCCAACGCTGTCAAGTTGGTGGTTAAAAATTTAGTCTCCAGCTGTTTAAAAGTGGCTTAAAACAAAGAGGCCAGAGGAAGGATCAAAGCACATGGCAAATACTGGCTGCACACACAGTATGATGCCAACAGGCTGAGCGTGACTCTCAGGTTAATTCTGTCATTTTGTCACTTTTACTAAAGAGACGCATTTGAGCACGAGGTATAAATGATGTGTTTCGCCAGTTTATCACTGGTTTGAGTCACGGTTCTTTTTATTCCGTTGACATTCCAGTCCTACAGGTATTTTTCTGCTGCAACTCAACATAGTACAACACTAATGACCTGTGGCAGTATTATCAAGCATCTTAGAGTCCCATTTTAGTCTTAAGTGCTGAGAATTTGTGGAATTTACTGCTACTCTCAAACTTAAGAATAAAAGTTATTTATCAACTTTCTCAAGTCTAAGAATCACTCCTACTCCCCCCGATCTTTCAGAGACCTCCAGAGGAATCCTAAGTGGTGAGGAGTTTCCAGTAGGGGACGGCACTGAGGCAAGAGAGACGGGGGCGAACCTTCTGGAAGGACGTTCTGGCTTTGTTTGATGATGAGCAGTTGGTTAAATTATATTATTTGAACAGAGCGGGTATCATCCTTGCCAGGGATTTAAAGGGATAGTTCAACATTGCCATAATCCCTATAGTTTTAGGAGTAGGTTTGTTACCTTTAATTGTCGGTGCAAGCCATTTTTAGGACAGTGGGGCAGAGCCGTGAGCTGCTCAGAGCTACGCTACGGAGGCTCATGGGACTTCTTGGAGTTTCTCTGGTGTGCTGCTGTTTGTTTGGAACAAAAACCTGCAGCCACACCGGCCCTTTATGGAATAGTTTGTCCATGTCTGAGCTAGTAAGACATGCTAACATTTGCAACTTATACACATAAACATGGGCTGTTTACTTTTTTCTTTGTATTTGGAGTTCCTGCAGTGTTTGACAATGGAACAACAACAGTTGATGCTAACTGCAGTAATGCAACAGGTATAATTACTGTTGCGTCATCATCTTCTGTCAGTGATGATGATAAATCTGTGTCTGAAACCTGAGTGCACTGCAGTGCTCAGTATTGACTGAACTGTTGACTGTCTATATCAGTGGTTCTCAACCTTTTTGAGTCGCGACCCCCAATTTAACATGCACTTCTGTCCGCGACCCCCCCACCCCCCCCCCACCCCCCACACACACACACACACACACACACACACACACAAATACACACACACACACACACACACACACACACACGCCAGTGTGAACGCATGATGGATAAAGCGCAGCGCTGTCCGCGGTGGGTTTTTTTTTTTTGCCTTTTTAGTTCTTGATCCCTGCGCTGAAAAAATCTATTGGCTGCTGTAGTTTTGTCTCCATGGCCAGTGTTTCGACCTGGAGGTTTTCATCAGGGCAAAAGAACAAAACAAAGTGACGTAGTTTAAATAGATGCGGGTGGCGAGTTGATGCGGTGTCCACACACCCGGGCTGGTTTATGTGACATGCGAGGACCTGTCGGCGCAGGAGCGAGTGGAGCGTGGATGCAAGCCAGTCTCCTTCAACCATGCACGGAAAAGGGGAATGACAAGAAAAATGTTTCTAATTTATTAAGAAACAATGCCCAGGTCAGCAATGCATGCCAAGAAACATGTCATTCATTTATCCCCTCCAGTCAACACAGCTGGACACACACAACTCAACTGACGTGTAAATGTAAATAAGTGTTTCAATAGTACTTTTACGATACACGTTTATATCGATAACGTCTGGAAAACCACCTCATGAGAGCGTAAAAATGTTTTTGCGATATTTGAGACTTTTTTTCAAAGTTAAGGTGTCTCCATTACCTGTTTTTACCAGAATCTCACGCGCACAGACCAGAACCATACCGCTTGATACAATAAATTTTGGACAAACAATGAAGCGAAAAAAAAACAACTAAAACAACTCTCTGTAACGACCTTTACTGTTATAATGTTTAAGTAGCCTAATGATTAAGTTTAAGTTCTGCGATTTCAGACTGTCTGTGAACGCATGGCCCTATGTGGTGATGAGGTGAGGTGAGGGGCAGGAGAGAGAGAGCGGTGTCTGTGTGAAATGAGAAGGGCAGACATGAGACAAGTGGACAGGTTCGTTGTTATTGTTTTGGTGTAGTTACGGCCGACAGTAACTGGTTTTGAGTAATACAATGCATGTTTGAGAGTCGCTCGTCGTCCTTCTAACGTCCGGTCGGACGCTACATTAATTAATTAATTAATTTTGCATATTTATATTTTTCCAAAATGATTTGGCGACCCCCAGAAATCATCTCGCGACCCCAACTGGGGTCGGGACCCCAAGGTTGAGAATGGCTGGTCTATATGACATAGGACTTAATGAATGGCTGAATAAAGTGGCCTCAGGTCCGGTGGTAAACTGATCCATTTGTTTTTGCTCGTACCTTTTGGAGAGAAAACAAACACTCCCCGAACCCTTCAGAGAAATCTAAAGCTTTACAGCGCGGAGCTGTTGAGGAAACGGTTGCTAAGCAATGATCAGACAATCGTTGGCCAAGGGTGGTAGAGATACGAAGATATAAGACACATTCAGCACATTTATTTGCACTGTACATTTTGTATTTTACACATTTTTGCAGTGTTTTTGTGGAGTCTTTGAAAACAATTGCTCAAAGCCACAATGTGACAATGTTATTTTTCATTGACTGTCAGCAATTACACAAAGGGAAAGGCTGGAAAACATGGATACCAGTGTCTCCTGTATGCAGCGTGATTTCACATTATTTTTTTTGTGCCAGTTTCATGGGGATCATTAAGTAAAATGTGAGGAACATGGTTATTCTGGGAAATGTTAAAAATCACCGACTTAACATGAGGTAGATGAAGCAAAGCGAGTACATAGAAATATAATGAAAACAATTAATCACAAAGTAGCTCATGTACTGTAAAATGTTGTAATGCATCACAGACTGTTTGCTTTGACGCTCTGCCCAGCTGCTGTTTAATGATCGCCGTCTCTCTGCACTTTGTTGTTGTGGTTTTGTTGTGTTTTTGCTGACTGTGTGATGCGGCGGTGTCTTTTCAGATGGGATCAGTGTGACGGGTCTGCCAATCTCCAGTCCGCTGCGCCAAGTCCTCAAACCCCGGCCCGAGAACAAGGCTGTCAGCAGCGAGTCTGGCAAAGCAGAGTACAGCCACATTAAGGTGAGCAACAAGAGCACCTGCAAAATGCATTAACAAAAAAAACAAAAACAAAGCTCTATTGTTTTTCGCTCCAGCCTGGATCAAGATGCAAGCAGTGTTTTCTTTTTTTTCTTTTTTTCCCTCTTATTTGTGTTTCCTAGCTTCTAGCGTAGCTTCAGGGGAAATGCATTTTCAACCTGGTGCAGTCTCACTGCACCTTCTCTGCAGATAATGAAGATTTCAGGTTTGGCTATTTGACCCTCTGGCTCTGACTCTATCTCTGCCTGCATCTACAGTGTGTACAGTCAGCGAGGTAATATATAGTATGACTTTCCACACAACTACAGCTGTAAACATGTGTGCTTATGGGAAGAACGCTGGGTTCATGTAACTTGTGTCTGTCCTTGGAAAATAAGAGGAAACTGTTTACAGGGTTTTTGTGTGAAACGGCAAAGAGTGGGGAGGAAACAGGTGGCTGGACTGAGCCGTCCAGCAGGGGAGAAGGTTTTTGTTGAAATGGGCGTTCAGACCGACCAAGTGTGCTGCCTGCATTGTCTTAACTTAAACTTAAACTTAAACTTAAAAAAACAAAGAGAGAAATAGCTTTCTCTTCTCTGTGAATCATCAAGAGAGGAGAGCATTGATGTCTGATGTTCAGATGTGCTGCCAAGCAAAGTTGACTTCCAGCTTTCTTTAGGGAAGTTTGACAGGATGATGAGTAATGGTAAAGAAAACACAGGAGGATGTTTCCAGTTCACGGCCAAAAACTGCTCTGTCGGTCACAAGTTTGTGCTGAAAAGCTTCTGCAGAGAGAGTACATGTGTATTAGACTGATTGTAACTCAAAGAAAGAATCTGATAGTTCTGTATGACTCCGGTGTTGGGTTGTTATCTTACTACACCTCCCTATTGTTCTGTGTGATGGAGAAGACATGAAACACATAGGACCTCTGCACAAAAATGTATAAATAGAAACTAATATAAATACATGTACACATAATCATATAATATGTGTAATTAACTTTGGTTGGACTTTATTTGTCATGCACAGAGAGCGTTAATGATATTTGTAACATTTCAAAAGCCTATTAGTTGTGATTCAACAATTAGCTAACCCTCATCCTAACCGGCCATTAAAAGGTTTGAACTGTGACCATAACATTTCATGGTCTGGGTTATGGTAATAAATAGTGGGACATTGTTAAACAGTAGGAAAAGGAAAGTGAGAATTACATTGGGCCATACTGCATGTATTTCCTTTAAGAACAATGATGTAATGAGAGGAAATGCCGATGAAAAGAAAGTTATTTTTGAAGTTTCGAGAATTGAGGAAAAAAAACAAACAACAAAAACAAACTCTTGAGACTTTGACATTCTGTCCAGTCATCTCGTTTTATTCTTGATGCTGTTGAATAGAAATAATATAATGTGCATGCAGCATCCGTCAAGGTCATTGCTGTCCATTAATAACTGAACAAAACTCTGAAGTTTTTCTTGAATATCTGAACAGATTTCTAAGCATCTTCCTTGACTGACATCAGATATTGTGATTCCTGTAAAGAGCCCGTGTGTAATAGGTAATCTATTAATTTACATTCCGACTGTACACAATACAAATCCTCCATATGCAGCACAGCACCAGGTGGGAGGCTCTATTAATTTCCCGCTGGACTTATTGCATAGCCTGTTAGTTATCCAGCACCTATGCAGGAAAGCCAAGAAGAACTAGCCTTTGAAAAGTTAAGCTGAGCATTTTAATCAGTGGATTGGCTCATTAGAGGCAGAGCTGACTGGCAGCTCCAAGGTTCATCACAGCACATGGTGTTGGACCTGTGATTAGAAATAAAGGCCAATTACATTAGGACTCTTGTCCTGCTTTCAACCAGGTTTTAAAGGAATAGTTCAACATTCAGGTAAATTGATCCATTGCCAAAATCCCTATAGTCATAGCAGTAGGTTCGTTACCTTTAATTGTCGGTGCAAGCTATTTTTAGAACGGCGGAGCAGAGCCGTGAGCTGCTCAGAGCTACGCTACGGAGGCTAATGGGATTTCTTGGTTTCTCTCATCAAACTCATCAAAAACACAATCCAACAACTCCAAAACGCTTCCGTGGACAAGTTGTGACCTGCACATTCACCACGATATGAGATAATAACGCAGCGTTACGAAACAGGGTTGTTTTTTGTGGTAAATTCATGCCTGACGTTCCGTCGGGCAGTTTTTCATCAAGCAGTCTCTGCATTTGCCTCGAAAACAACTCTGTCTGGTAACGTTCTGTTATTATCTCATAGCGTGGTGAATGTGCAGGTCACAACTTGTCCACCAGAGCGTTTTGGAGTTGTTGGATTGTGTATTTGATGAGTTTGATGAGGGAAACCAAGAAATTATTTTAGCCTTCGTAGCTCTGAGCAGCTTGTGGCTCTGCTCCGCCGTTCTAAAAATAGCTTGCACCGACAAATAAAGGTAACAAACCTATTCCTAAAACTATAGGGGTTATGGCAATGGGCCAATTTGCCGAAATGTTGAACTATCCCTTTAAGGACATGAGTTCAGTTTCTGTTGGACATAGAGAAGACAATACTTCACCTGTTGTCCTGTACCCAGTATTCCCTCCATCTGCATGACTGGTTAATTGTTTTGTTGTCATACTCTTACCAAAGTGCCCAGAGAGCACATGATGTAATGTTATGCAGTTAGTCGTTGTTTGTCAATGGACAACAACAATAATTCATAAAGTTTTGATTGATGTGAAGAAAGTTCATTGTAAGATCTTGGACAACGTCTCAACTTTGATTTGTCCTTGTACTGTAGCGGCGGTGACGCAGGATGACATCACCCTAAATGTTCAATCGATGACTTGGCTGTCAGTCTGTATGACTTCATCTTCACTGTAGAAAGGCAGAGGGAACATGAATCTGACTGGAGCCTAAGGACAACCACGTGATAGTTTTTCCTTGATAGGAACTTTGGTGGCCTAATGTGTGAAGGCGTGTGTGTCCGATGCTCAGGGCTGATGCAATCATAACACAACAGTAACATGATACTCTGGTTAAAGCCATGCTATTTTGCACACAGGGAATAAACAACATAATCTGATGCTAAACAAACTGATCATAGAGAACCGGTGATTCCCCACAACAATAATCAACCTGCCCTTTGTTTCCATGCTGCATCCCAGGCTGGATCTGTGTGGGCTGTGATTGGCTGATGCTGCTGCTTGAATACTTCAGTGTTTCTTAACTGATTGAAGCAACGTTACCACATTGTGGTGAAAGTGAGCGAGAACTTTCCTTTACTCACCTACAGCTGTCTCCAGCAACGCCAGTGTTCACTCTTGTCTCTATCATATTGTTTGACCAATTGAACAAACTTTATTGTAATTGTACTGCAGCGCATTATGAGATTATGCGGCTGAAATTTAGCAGTTGTGCTAAGTCCGGCACATTTACACTGGTACTTAATGCGTCAGTGTTGATGAATGTGCACTGTCCCAATTCAATAAATAAATAAAGAAAAAAAAAGAAAGAATATCACAACATTTGACAAAAACACACAACGCGCAGACACACGATACAAAAAAAAGAATGTTGTTGTGAATATAATAACAGTGCTTCTGGTAATGGATTTCAACCTAGAGAGTCTGAATATTACAGACTTTTTTTTGTCAATTCTCACATTTTGGGGCCGGAAGACAAGAAAAACACCCAAATATATGTTAAAGAGCCTTCAAAAAGTGACATTTCCATAATAATATGTCCCCTTTAAATATGGGCTTTTTAACCATACTGGAAATGTCATGTGGAGATATTCTGTAAAATCAGAATCCCAGAAGCCCGAAAGGCGTTCAACATCGTCCTTGTTTTGACAGAATCGTCCCATCTTGACATTTTTGTCAAGTAGCACAGTTCTTCTGGACGGCTTCTTCAGAAACTGCCTTCTTTTTTCCCCCATTATTTCCTTCATTATTTCACCTGTGGACTGAGCAGCAGCAAAGACAGTGAAGAAAAAGCCTGTCACATTATGTAAGCCTCGTCCTCAGACGGCGCTCTGACCTTCCTGATTCAATTTTAAACAGGAAGTGCCGATATGTCGAGCTCTGTCTCTGCATATGTTAGTGTACTTTTTGAACAGGTGTGCTGCTACAGTTATGCGGCCCTTGATTTGTCTGTTTCGGTGTGTGCGCGTGTCTGCGTGTGTGCATGATAGAGAATTTGTATTACCTGCTAATAAACCGTTTTTTGGCCGGGAGGATGGATAGACAGATGCACAGGAAATTGAAAACCTTCTAGCCAAAAGTGGCTGGCAGAGCAGCAGGGTGTTTCCTGCATGTGAAAGTCTTAGATGGACCAATTAAGTGGAAATTTACCTTTTTTTTTATTTTTGTTGAACCACCAAAACCAAATTACATCAATTTTTAAAGCTCGCTTTTCTCTCCTCTTTTTTCTTCATGTAGTTTCTTTACCCTTGTTTTTGTATGTGTGATCTCTGAGTATCTATGTGCCGTCCTGGCAAGGGCCTTTCTTGGCATGTATACTTGAGCTTGCAGACTATGACTAGGTGCAATCCATCATGACTGATCTGTAATCAGCACAGGAGGAGTCAACATGTTTATCTCGCTGACCTCTCATCGGTCAATCTTAACGCCCGTTTTTCAATCCTCCCACCAAATTGCGAAATGCCTGTGGGCTTGAAAAATGTGTATTCTGTCAGGGTGGGATGGATCCAGGTGAGGGAGGTCTGGCCGCTCAGACGTGTTGGTTTTACCGATTATTTACACATTTTCAATGACTCACCCCCCCCCCCCTCTAGAGCGAGGGCACTTCCACAACTTGGTTTCTTTGACACTGCCAATTACTCCTCTCACCTCATCACTGCAGCCGTATGTCTCATTCCACCTGCCTGTCCTCGGTGGGCGCACATCATCTCGTCCAGCTCTGCTGTGATTTGATTGTGTCTGCAAGGAGTGCTATGTCTTTGTTACGTCTCCAGGTCCTCTGTGAGAGTCGTTGGGAATATGTGTGCACATGACTGAAGCAGCAGCAGCAGCAGCAGCAGCAGCAGAGATGAGTTTTATGAGGATTTGGACCCCCAACTTCCATCTGCTGGGGATTTATGTGATGGGTAACTTGAGTGACAGACTGGGAGTAAGAGAAAAGAAGGAGGATACAGTAATCCCACCTTTGTGATTGCCCACGAGTCAGTGTAAAGCTGGCTGGAGAGCAGTGCTGCTCGTTCACTTAGTCTCCCTGTGAACCTGTCTCAGCTGGACAGATGTCATCGAGGGCATTTCAGAAAAAGCCACCGACACTGAAACCGGCAGACACACCCTGCCATTATCTTCAAAACACCAAATGTAGCTTTTTTTACCTCCCTGTTCATAATGTCACATCATTGCGATCCTGGGATTGCTGTTAGAACGTAGATGGATACACTCGTCTTGGGCAAATACAGAGAGAGAGAGAGAGGATGTTACTGTGCTTCCTCTGCCAGTGTCCGGGGTCTTAGAGGGTGTAAGTTTATTGTCCCTTCTGGGAAATTAATTTTCGCAGGTTCTATACACATACAGTAGGTCTGAAGCGCCTTACATACAATGACAACAACAGTGACATCAGAGAACATTCACAAAAATGTAGCATTCACTTTAAAGGGGAACTATGCAAGTCTGGTCGATTTTCTGCTTTTTTGCTAACCCTCCTCCCGGCCATGTGCATTTTTTTTCCACCTTTATTTAATCTCGAGAATCATTGAGAGCAAGCTCTCATTCTCAATGATGTCGAGAGATGTCGAGTTTACAACAAAGGCGGTGTGAAATCAATCAATCAATCAATACATAACGTTATATATCATATACAGTGTTATGGTGTTCATATTTGCATAGTCTTATCTGTCATAAACAAGAGATTATGGGTTACGGGGCGCGTTTGTGTCGCGGTGGCACAGAGACAAGGCTCTGATCTTACAAGGTTGGTTTTCAGCCAAGAGACGCTAGGTGGAAGGCAGAGAGCCTCCATTCTCCCTGTGATAAGTTACAAGTCATTTATTTAACCATCACTATTACTCCAAAGCTGTTTAATGTAGGTTAAAATGTAGCATAGTTAAGGTTAAAATCCTGCATCGTTCCTCTTTAACAGTTACAGATTAACAAACCATGGCAATCAGATGTCAGTTCACATAATGCTGAATCCCTACTGTTCCGGTTCTTAATTGCGAGCATATTGTAGAAGCACACAGAACAATACACAAGAACTGGTCAAAAGAGGGGATTTGATGAAACATTGTCATCCTTTTAATTTGCAGATGACTGATAGTCTTTGGTTGCTTTTCTTTTGAATGTCACATGTGCGTTAATCAAACCTCAATTTAGACAAGACATTACCACAGTGGAACCTGCAGTGACATCTCACAGGGAGAAGTTTCAGTGAGGGACAGACGTTTACTAGACACTGGAGCTGATTTTGTTAAAATCATATTGATATCATCAAAGTTAAACAAAATTCAGTGGTGTATTTTCATTATTCAAAGCAAAATATAATGATATAAACCAACAATAAAGTGAATAAATGTAAAGTTTTGTCATATTCTTGTGGAGAGCATAAATGATTGGCTGATTTGTTGGTTGTCTATGAATTTATTTCACAATTAAGCAGCTGGATAGTCAGTTAATAAATCTGACTGGTTTTAGGTCGAAGTATAAAGAGCTGCTGCTTTTAAAGCCAGCTTGTGTTGAGACACAACATAAAAGTTCCAGTGCCATAATTTGAACAAAGTTCTATTTGTTTTCAGACTGCCGATAAATAAAACAAATCACTCTATATGTGCCAAGATGTTAACCTTAAAGGAGAAATTGGATCACGCTTCTGAAAAGCCGATGTAAGCGTTTTCAGCAGCGAGGACTGCGCCTGTGGCCGTGTGCAGCGAGAGAGAAGCAGTCCTCCAGACAAGACGAGCTGCCACACACACACACACACACAGTGTCGGGGGGATGGGGGGTGGGGTGGGCAGAGCTTCTTGGGGGCTAATCAAATCCAGTGGAGACAGAGGCAGAGCCGGCTCCCTGCCTGCCAGCCAGCCAGCCACAGAGCTATTTTTAGAAGCCCAGCCCTGCCGGTGGCAGTGGAGCTCTCCTCACAGATCCAGATCCCAGCTCGTGATACAGATATTTATAACTGCCACAGCTGTCTGCTCAAGTGTGAAACTCCAGCTGAACAACCAAATGATTTTCTTTTTTTTTTGAGCTCCGGATTAAAACCGTTCCTCCTCCTCTCCCTCGTTTGCCTCCTTCACCACCGACTTTGTGTTCAGATTGAACTCTGGATGCGTTTGGTTTCTGGAGGCTTTGTTGATTTATTGACTGAGCTGCTTATATGAGGTCTATGGAGGCTGGGGTTTAGTCATGGAGACATACATCTTTACCTACTGGGATGCTAATATATCGTGATTCATTTTTTAAAGCCAGTAGACATGCTGAGTAGCATCCTGACTCTGATTTTGATTACAATTAATTACTTTTTTATAGACCTGTTTATGTACCTTGCATAACCTCTCTAAAGGATTTCAGCATAATCCAGTCTGATCTCTCCCGAGTTAAACATTTAAAGGTAAACTTTTGTTTGTGGACACCTTCTACTGGAAGGAATCTCCATCTCCATCTACAGCAAAGGCAAACAGTTATTTAAAGCAGAAGTAAGCGATCCGGTCGTTTTGGGTAATGCTGCGTTCCAGGCAGGCTTTTGAAACCGTAAATTACAGCTTCAAGTCACGACTTACGACTTTGTAGCGTTCCAGGCAACCCACTCGTGTTTTTCCGACCTGTTTTACCTGTGAAAGTCACTATAACGGCCACTCGTAACTTCCGACCTGTGAACTCGCACCAGATCGAACTGGTACCACTTCACATGTCGGAAAAACACGAGTTACGGGCTGCCCTGAACGCACCATAACGTCTTGTCAGCCGACGGAGTTAGCAGCCCACGTCCTAGTCATGGATCTATTGGTCCTCGTCCCTACGTCATTCACTGCACACACAGCCCTTCATGCTGTTCTCTCTCCTCATTGGATAAAAATTGTAGGATACAAGAAAAGTTTTCTCCTCGGCTCAGAGCAGAGCAGAGAGACTGAGAGACCCGTGTTTCGGTCCAAACACTCTATGTAAGTGATTGCTGTCGGAAGATATAACTATTTAAGACTTATATTAACACAAAAATATCGCTTACTTCTGCTTTAACTTTTATTTTAGAGCACACAGTAGATTGTCATGACATTGTGAAAATTATACAGTACATCTTCATCACGCGGCCACCTCAGTCGCATCTTCAGGCATCTGCCTCACCATGGCCGCATCATTGCAGCCGTTGTGTCATTTGCCCATATTGCCCTATGGTCAGTCCGTCCCTGGCTGTACAGATACAACTGAGCAGGTTTATGGAATGGAGAATTGATCTTGAACAGAGAATTGATCTTCAATGAAATCATGATTCCAACTGGATATTGTATGTTTTAGAAGAACTCCTCTAAAGTGTGCTATTCTTCAATACTGCATGAGATCACAGCTGAACGTGGAAGTCATTTTAAATATGTTTATGTATGTTAACATACAGTATGTCCTTACTGTAAATGAAGCAGCCATGTCTTTCCCCTGGAGAAGTGAACTGCAGCATGTCCTTCTGTCTGATTACACACCACCCAATTAGTCCTTTATTTCCACCACAGACAGACATGGGGTGAAAATATGGATCAGTCCCCACTTCGTTAGACCTTGTATTGTGGGCGTAGCTTATTAGGTCTGCTATTGATGCGAGGGCTCACTTTGGCTGTAAACAAGTCAATAGTGTTTTATTGGTGTTTATTCAGCTTTGACCCAAGAGAGAAAGATGGATAGATAGACAAGCAGAAGGAGAGGAAGAGAGACAGATATGAAAAAAAAGCAATAATTCAGTCAGCCTGTGATTAGGCTTCAAGTGCGCCAAAGCATCTTGGTTTGGACTGTTGTATATGACGGTGTGAGTCCACAGGGACTAAAAGCACTCTTTACTGCGACACACACGGTCCAGAAAAATAATCTACTGAGCAAAATACACTTCACAAACCAGATCCATGGTGAGAGAGAGGCTCCTAGAGAAAGTATGGAACAGTTACTAAATAAGAGTGAGACAAGTTCTGATAAGTATTGAAGGTTTGAATGAAAAAGTCTCAACCATTTGCTGACATCCCATCTGTACAGTGAGATCTTATATAAGTGCACTGGTTTTAATTGAGAAGGTATAATTATCTCAACATACAAGAGCAAGGAAAGAAAGACATGGACTTTCCAAAGCCAGCAGCACAAACAGGTGGCTGAAGAACCTGTCAGACAGGAAACTTACCCAATAAGAGGAAGAGATCCTGGTTAAAGGATTACACTTTTCCATCTGTCCATGGCATTTATCAGTATTAGCAGCAACAGAATCATCTACGAGGGGGAAAAAAAACTTGGAAACTGGAAAAAACTGGAAGCAGTACTGTACATCCCAGGTGTGGATCCCAGTGGATAGAAGAAGAGGGAATTACAATCTTTACAAAAGCAAAAGAGTAAGGAACCAACTCATTAGCAACAGTACCACTGTGTCTTGTATCATACAGGCCATTGATGCACGAGCTCCTCAAGATTCATAAAAAGAGGCCCACCAACAGCAGCATTAAAGGGATAGTTCAACATTTTTTGGCAAATTGGTCCATTGCCATAATCCCTGTAGTCTTAGCAGTAGGTTTGTTACCTTTAATTGTCGGTGCAATCTATTTTTAGAACGGTGGAGCAGAGCCGTGAGCTGCTCAGAGCTACGCTACGGAGGCTCATGGGATTTCTTGGTTTCCCTCATCAAACTCATCAAATACACAATCCAACAACTCCAAAACGCTCTGTTGTGACCGAGGTAAATTCATGCAATACCACTGATGCATGTTCCCATCGCGGGCATTTTTTCGGCAAGCAGTCTCTGCATTTGCCTCGAAAACAACTGCGTCTCGTAACGTTCCGTTATTATCTCATAGCGTGGTGAATGTGCAGGTCACAACTTGTCCACCAGAGCGTTTTGGAGTTGTTGGATTGTGTATTTGATGAGGAAAACCGAGAAATTCCATGAGCCTCCGTAGCGTAGCTCTGAACAGCTTGCGGCCGTTGATGTTGATCTATCCCTTTAACTCTGTTACCAAACACATGGTCACCATCTCATCCTCTTTCCTTTCTATCACCATATCCAAAGCTTTACGCACCTCGTTCAAGGATTGATACTGGACTCAAACCTTTTACATACACTGGTAAAACTTCATGACCGTTAAGCACATGCCTCACTGACAACTTTCTGTCTTGTGACTTCAACAAGTCAAGAAACATGTCCACATCTACACGCACTAATGAAGCACGTGACACCAATGGCCTTTATAACCCCCCCCCCACCCCAAGAGGCTACATACTTTGTCATTGCCTGATTCTGCTCAATAGTCTGCTAGAATAAATAGAAGAAAATAGTATACAATATAAAATACTTGTTTACCATTTGCAAAAGGCAAAAATTTGTCTTTGGCTTATGTGCAGAAGATCAAGTACATTAATAACACATCACATCCAGCCAAAATCCCATAAAAAAATAGAGTTACACAAGACACAATCAAAGCTACGTTAAAAGAAAAT
This sequence comes from Trachurus japonicus, assembly GCF_045865225.1. Lineage (NCBI taxonomy): Eukaryota > Metazoa > Chordata > Actinopteri > Carangiformes > Carangidae > Trachurus > Trachurus japonicus. The sequence goes on from NC_140917.1 coordinate 33,684,601, forward strand.
GAGCAGCAGGAGAAGGCTGAGAGAGAATGAATAGATATAAATTCCTGTGTGCTGTGCAGGAGGCAGGCTGACTGTCTGTCCTTACTGATTAAGATATTTCATGGCGATGGGAATGAATAGATGTACCCCGGTCCTGATGGCAGTAGCTGCAAGTAGAGGATGGTTGTAATCACCTGGGATTTTTCTACTGAGGCATTGGACCACTTTGCCGTGGTGGTGGGACAGTGGGGTTTGTTTGCAGCCTGTACTGTAATCACACTGCCCAGTTTGACAATTTTTGGAGAGCTTCGTCTTGCTTTCAACGCCTTGGACACCAGGATACAGTATCAAAAGTGAGAACACTTTCAATCAGTGATTGGTATACTCTGTTTAAAGTGCACTGTCTGACTCCAGATTGCCTCAGGAAGAATCCCTGATGTGCTTTTTTTTGTAAATGTAGTCCATGCAATGCGATGCTGCCATGCTGCAGAATTCATCCGGGCGGTATGGCTTTCTACTACCCACCAGAAGTGTATCCACACATTTCTAGAACTCCCAGAAGTTTTAAAAGACATCACTAAGGGTCATCTCAGTCCAACTCTCCTCCGCCTCCCCTCGTTGCCACTGGAAACCTCCTCCTTTTGGGTTTTTTGACAGTCAGTTCCCCTCGGAGAAAGAACCAGACTTAGTTACCATAAGTGTTTCCACTGCCGCCATGGGAGGGGGGACAACAAATGGACTAAATATCCCATCCATCCTCTCGGGGCGGTGAGCTCCGTGTAGCATGAAACTATCTGTCAATCTCCAGACCTATTTTTAGACTTTGGCGTCAGGTCTTGGAAAGGTTTGTTTTTCTTTTCCCTGCCCTATACGTGTCTTTGCTTGGAGGTAGTGGAGGCTGTGAAGAGGAGAGATGGGTAATGTCAGATAATTAAGACTAATCAAAAGGCATAATCATCATCAGCAAGGCCCCCCTGAAAAAAAAACCAAACACACCCCGCGCCGCTATACACTCGCTGGCTGTTTGCCAACATTTTGATTCCTGCAAGCCGTTCAATCTCCCAGAGCTTAATTTACCTGTGTGCGCTTCATAATTTTCACTGATTGGGGTTTGAAGCTACAGCTGCAAATCCACAGCTGTGCCCCTCCCACCTTACACTTTTTTTTTTTGTTGTTGTTATTTTCAGTTTATCTGTGTATGGCTGCCTGTTGCCTACAGGCTACACAACAGTATGAAGCACATCTCCCCGGTGCCTGGGTGATAGATGACAGGAGGAAACATCAGGAGAAACAGGAAGATGGATGGGGCTTTGGGTGGGGGATGTGAGGCTGAGAAGCTGATTCTGGTATGGAAGGAAACCCACGAGGGATTGGCGGGCGACTTCTTCTTTTTTTTTTTTGTTCGTTGCCTCTGTGGATATTTCATCTGTTTCCACCCCATCGCTATTTTCCTCCTATCGGCGGAGATGCAGCGAGGCCCTGCTGCTGGCTGGTTCGATAAGCCCAAATGTAATTACGTGCTTCATTCTTTCTCGAGCGGGGTTGTCATTACACTCATGATAATAGAGTGTATAATTCACTCCGTTTTCTTTTCTGCAGAACTCCCTCACATGTTGTGACATACGATTTGCATGCGAGGCTTTTGATTGTTTGCCACGTTATTAGCGTTTTCCTGTAGGAGACGGCTGCTGGGTATCTGGAACTCATCAAATTAAACCTTTTTAAAATCCGCTCATATATGTGAATGTTAGTATTGGAATGAACTGTAAGAAGAAAAAAAAAAAGGGCGTACTTGATTTCCTGTGAGAGTCAGCAAACCTGCAAACCCACTTTGCAGTGATAGCGTTGGCAGGAAGTCAGTGCGGTAAGGCTTTATAGCACATTTTCAGTCTCTAGTTGCAACAGGCAGGGGACACCTCATCCTGCCAGCAACACCGACTCTTATTTAGCGCTTGGCTCCTGAATCCTGGACCCCCCCACCCCCCTCCCTTCCTGTATAGAAGACACAGAAGAGAGGAGTGAGCGCCGTACATCTCGTCCCTGACGACCTGTCGCTGCTCCGTCAGCGCAAACGCCGTGATGTGGCCCCCCCACCCCCTGCACCCCCGTCTCTAACTGATGGCCAAATGATCTGGTCCATTAAGAACCCGACCTCGGGGATAACCCAGTTTTGTATTCGTCTTCCTAATTACCAGTCATGTAAAATGCACAGCTCTGTCTGAGCTTCCAGGCAGCTTTTTATGAGCTGCAGCAGGACAGGCCGACTGGGAGTGCAAACAGTTGGCCGAGCAGTTGCCTCGTGGCTCTTTAGACTTCAGTCAGATCTCTTTAGAGGGCTCCCCCTGTTCAAAGAAAGTATTGAAATATAAACTCTGGCTTTTGAATTATTGTGTATGTATTATATAGTTTAATATCTCTGCATATTCTATGTTTCTCATTCTCAAAATGAAAGGTGAGGCTGAACTTTTTGAGGAAGGAAAGAAGTTCCACTAGTTTAAGGAGGGAGAAACATGTCAGTACGCACTGACAGGGAGTCACTGTATTTGAACTACATACATACATTGTTTATTTTTAAAGGGATAGTTCAACATTTAGGCAAATTGGCCCATTGCCATAATCCCAATAATAGTTTTAGGAGTAGGTTCGTTACCTTTAATTGTCGGTGCAAGCTATTTTTAGAACGGCGGAGCAAAGCCGCTACGCTACAAAGCTAATGGGATTTCTTGGTAAAACTATAGGGATTATGGCAATGGGCCAATTTGCCAAAATGTTGAACTATCCCTTTAACAAGGCTAAAAATATACCACACAGTTGAAAAAGAAATGTACATGTTTGATCTGAAAACCCCTTAAATGACCTGCATTGACCACAGGCTCATATCTACAGCAAATAGACTGTCCTTCCATAAAATAGGACGCCATCACTCATTTTGTACAAGTGACCTATGATGACCCAGAGTTATTGTTGAGCTGCATCTAGTGGTGGTGTCACACAACATCAGTCCTTTCAGCAAATGCCCCAAAATGACATTTTTATGAGTGATGTAATTACCGGAGGCCACAGTGATTTTGATAGGAGCAGACAGGAAGGGGTCAGGTGATGTTCCATAGCAACAGAGTCCTTCTGGGAAACAGGTGATCGATGGGTCATCAATATGCTGGACGGTGACAGCAGACTACTACCTGTCTGTTCCTAACTAACAGTCATCGAGATTGTTCTGCAGCCTTAGACACCCCAGGTTTTACACTTCCAGGGTTTAAAATGATCTTTTGATGTCCCTAGGAGGAAGTTTCTGGACAAACATACTAGATCATTGTATAAATTGATTGGACATTGTCATCAAGAGCACTGCATGCCTTTATTTCATGGCTTTCATGATGAGAGGAAACAGAACAGAGTACATGTGCACTGCCCTGCGGTTACATATCAATGCACCTGGTGGGAAATATGGCCCTTATTAAAACACTGTCTCTTTAAGTATCTGTATTAATAAAATAGGCCTTAATATCATTTTTAAAGGCAGGATATTATTATAGGGTTCTACTATCGGTATACCACTATCAGCCACCAGAGGCTCCGATCTATTGACTTGTGCTTTATTTTCTGGTATTAAAAGCTGCATATTAAAAAAACAAATCTAGTCAAAATGCATTTCAATACATTGTCTATGTAAAAAATGTACATATATTTATGTAGATGTAACCGTGCAGTGAACATCAAGACCCACCGTCTTACAGTAAATGAGCCTCAGTGTAAAATTGTGTTCCATCCCCAGAAGGTCAAGAAAAAGTTCTGTTTGTTGGCTTCTGTCTACGCGCGTGTATGTGTGTGTTTCTCTGGAACTGCTGGTGTATGCAAGCCTGGCGGGTGAAATTAGTAGAGAATCAAGCATTTCATCATGCTCGCTGGACTTGAATCCATGTGTGAAATCCAGTGAGCCAGGCCAAGCGTGGCTCCATATGCTGTGGCGCTCAATGACTGAACCGGTGTCAATCAGATCACCTTCAGCTGCACCGTAGCCACCCTCAACAGGATGTTTATACAGTACCCCATCCACCACCACACCATTTCTGTTCTTTATCATCTCACAGGTCATTGTTGTTGATTTGTATGCATGCGTGTGTGCGGAGTCATAAATGATTGTGTGTTTGTGTGCCTGCTCGTGCGTCGCCACGCCATTTATCATTCTTTTTATCCGGGGCGTCGGAGCTTCTGGCTTTCAGCTCTGCTTCTCCCATCTTTGATGCTGACTTCACATCTCCATGGTGGACTGGCTGCTGATGCCATAAGAGAATCAGCAGGGGTCAGGGGTGATGTAAGGCTTCTGCCTGCAGCCGCTCAGCTGCTGAAAGGTGTGACACCTGCACAGGACCCGCAGGGTTACATAAAAGTTTTCGTGTCTGAGGCTCCTGTGGGTCCTCGGTTTACCTCTGATCATGTGTGATCAGAGGTAAAACCACATTTCTCTGTGTGTGTGTGAGTGTGTTCATGTGTGTGTATGTGCGGGCTTCATCTCCAGCAGACACCACTCTCCCTTGACAAAAATGTAGTGCTGCTGTTCATCCTCTTTCCTCCCCTCCATGACTCACAACCTATAATCAGATTGAACCACTTGTAAGTGAATTAGCCAACACTCAGGAAAGAAATCAAATTACTCTGGATGAAATGGTTCTTTTATTGTGAGAATGCACAGGAAGTACTTAGTATATGTGCGAGGCACACACACCTGGGTTACCGTTGTATGTGTCACCTCACCACCCACCTGTCATCTACCACACAGCATTAAAGGGGACATATTATGGAAATATCACTTTTTGAAGGCTCTTTAAAGAGCAACTAAACCCCTCAGTTTTGGATGACGTGCTCTAAGCTGGAAATTCAAAAAATGTGCCAGCTGTTAGCAGCCGTTAGCCGCAGTAGAGGCGTTAGCCGCAGGCAGCAGTCGGTGCTGATTGGCCGGGCAGCTGGTGGCTCGTGACGAAAGCTGCCTCCAAAACATCATCGGCCTCCATCTCAGCCTATAGAGGGTATGCACATGACGTCACGGTACTCGGAAGTCGCTGTGGAACGTCCACTGAGTGGCAAAAAGACGAGTGGCAGAGCCGCCAAAGTTTAAAAACAGTAACAGTGAGCCTGTCAGTCACTCTGCAGGTGCCGCGGTCACACTGTGTGTTACAGGAAGTGTTAGTGGAGCAGACGGTTTTGGGGAGATGGTTGTCGATTCCTTTTGACATCAATTTGTTTTGATATAAGATATTTTATCCAGTTTATGAGTCCACCGCTATCCGCTAGCACGTTGAGGGAGGTTTGTTTTGCCACTCAGTCCGATCGAACGGGGCGTTGCCGAGGGCAACGTGACGTAAACGCATACCCTCTATAGAAGAATTTGATTGTAATAGCCGTGTTTCAACCCATAGAGGGCAGTCATTCTGACATTTGTACTACAAAATACACCAAATTGAAATATTTTGACTAAACTGTCAAGAGTTGGACCAGAATCAATCGACAACACTACTTCATACCAAACCCCTGAAACCCCTGAAATGTGAGAATTGACTAAAAAAATCTGGAATTTTGGTTGAAATCCATGTGGTTTTATGAGCTGTTTCCTCAGTTGTCTGGCAATGATGTTACTAGTTTTCGAATTTGCATAACCTCACCCCTACCTGGTACCAGTAGAAGGGGCGGGGCAAGCAGTGGTTCATTTGCATTTAAAGGGACAGGCACTGAAAGCAGCCGTTCTGAACAGGGCTGTTTTGAGAGGATGAAAAGAGCTGTGATGTTTGATCCTTGGGGGATTTAGACCACAGACATGTCTTTAAGACACCTGACATTTGACATTTTAATTTGTGGAAAGGGGGGATAATATGTCTCCTTTAACGTTCATACTACAACCACACTACTGTCAGTTAAAAAATGTACCCAAACTTTATTGACACAAATAATTAACAGTACATGTCCTCATCTCAGCTAATTACAGCTCCATTTGTATGCGCGCATTTAAAACTGATACATACAGTAATATGTGGGAGCCTAGCTCATTATTATGAAAACAACCTGGGAGTCCAAACCCTGTGATGCAGCCTTTACATGAATACTTATGATGACCTGCTTCTAATTGAGGGTTTATATTTAGCAACATCCAGCATGAGCTCTGCAGGAGGCAGCGTTGCAGCCTTGTAACAGCCGTCTACCTTTGATGGTGTGTTGGCAGCACAGACGTTGTGGTGCCGCAAGAGCTTAAACTTGAAGGACAGTTGTTTTATGTGCTTCTGTTCCCCTGTGGTACAAAGAGACACATGAGGAACGAAACTGAAAAGTGGCCTGGCGACACCTTCATTTGGCTAATTTGTCAAGTTTCTGCCTTCACTTATTTATAGTTGGTGATGATGTGGATGTATTAATTAAAATTCATACATTATTGAGACATAGTGGGCCCAACTAAGATCCTACTGGACTTAAAGGGGACATATTATGGAAATATCACTTTTTGAAGGCTCTTTAACATATATCTGGGTGTTTGTCTTGCCTTCTGGCCTCCAAAATGTGAGAATTGACAAAAAATTTGTAATTTTCAGGCTCCCTAGGTTGAAATCCATGTGGTCTTACGAGCTGTTCCCTCAGTTGTCTTCCAGTGATGCAACTATTCAAATTTGCATAATACCACCCCTACATGGTACCAGTAGAAGGGGCAGGGCAAGCAGTAGTTCATTTGCATTTAAAGGGACAGACACTGAAAGCAGCCGTTCTGAATAGGGCTGTTTAGAGAGGATGAAAAGAGCTGTGGTGTTTGATCCTTGGGGGATTTTGACCAAAGCATGTCACAGACATCTCTTTAAGAACTATTTTAATTTGTGGAGAGGGAGGATAATGTGTCTCCTTTAATTATGAGAAATGAAGGCTCCCCTATGGAAGCAGGAAGTCAGAAAATTTCAGTCCAAGTGAATAACAGTGAATAACATTTCATCATGGCTTCTGTTAGTGGGTGGATATATTGGGCAGCAAGTGAACAACATGTTGCCCTCAAAATTGATGTGTAAGTTGTGTAAGGATCTGATCCAGTTCTCCAAGGACGACTGGGTCTCTCTCTTGTGGCTGTTCCTGGTCTACAGTGATCAGGATCTATCAGAAGTTGGTCCAAGGAAGGAACAGTGGTGAAGCGGCCACAGGCTCATTGATACATGTGGAGAGAGAAGGCTGACCGGTGTGCTCCCATCCAACAGACTGATTGAAAGCTGTCAGAACACACAGTGCAGCGCAGTTTGTTGTGTATTTGGCAGCAAAAGGCAGGTGTTCATGATGTTATGGCTGATCTAGTAGATGAAGCTTCATCCTATATCATCTATAGTGTTACCTACTGAAAAATACCCTGGTGAACCTAATAGATTCAGATACGGATTCATCAGACTCCTCTAACAGGCCAGCGACTGGAATACTGTTACACAGCCGAGTAATAGAAGAAAGATTCTGACTCTGGTGGCTCCAGGAAGCAGCAACTGTGGCACTAGTATCTTAGAATTACCTTTTTCATTGTTAGGCAGGTGGAAATCCCAATTTTGGAGATGAGGTTCATAATCTGTTCTCATCTAAGATTGGTTTCATTAAAGAGCAAGAGCACAGTCCCTGCTGTGACTTCTAACTTCTTTTTTATTAAAAACATTTGACAGAGGTGAATTGGTTATAAAAACACCTACAGACTTTTTGATTTGGGATATTCTGACACTATAATACCAAACTGTTTAAAGGTAATTAACTGGTCTCATATCAGTGATGTACACAGTTACACAACGAGGTTATGCCAAGTCCGTGACATGTGAGAGGACCCTGCTGTAGCCAACCAGAGAAATGGGATTTTGAATATTTGCATAAACTGCAATCTGCCGTTTCCTCGGTAACCTGGGATTGTTGGGTGAGGATGCAGAGAGAGGGAGAGAGAGAGAGAGGATTTGTGGAGAGGGGGCAGTCCTGCAGGGGTTCCACCGAGGTAAAGAGGAGAGAGAAGTTTTACCCTAATTGGGTGATGAGTTTTGGTGGAACTATGAGAAGTGTGTTTCCTCTCCCCCCCGTGTGTCTCTGGGACGCGGCCGTCTCCTGCGCTCCTGTGGAGTCGCACTGCAGAAAGTAGGAAACTCAGTGGAATAATGAATCACAACCAGTGTGACGTGCACAACAGCACAGAAGCTGGTGTGTACTTTTTTTTCTCTCTGCAACAGCTTGGTGCTGGTGCGGCTGTGGATCCTCTGTGTGTGTGTGTGTGTGAGCATGGTTTTGGATGAACACACACCTGCCACCTTCAGGGACTTAATCAGCTTACAAAACAGTTGTTGTGAAAGGTAGGAATTAATACCAGGCTTTAATATTCATTCTGCCTTGTAGACATGTTTTCTTGTTTAACTGTATCTACTGGAAATGAAACTGACCAACACGACATGAGTGAACGTTTTATTCATTTATTTGCTTTATTTTTTATTTTTTATTTTTGGAGAGGCTTATATACTTTAATTAGAAGAGGACACCTACTAATTAAAGTGGTGAAAATATCAGATGCACAGGCAGAAGGGAAAAAAACACACACTAATGTTTGTGTGTGGTGGTTACAATACATGTGCCAATTCATAAGCTTCAGCCAGATTAGTCATCTTCCATTAAATGTGTGACTGATCGCCATCTACTGTAATTGCTTGCTCGGGGTGCGCGCGGTTCGGGTGGTGCCTGTGTGTCAGTCTATTTATTTAACTGAATGTGTCAGTTTTCATCAGAAGTCATATGCATGTGTTGATACTGTCTTAAAGAGGGACTATTATCCTCATTTCAAACTCTGGTGGTGACTCACGGTTGAGCCTTGGACTCTTTATTGCACTTGTTACCTAGTTGTTTTTGTGACACATATTTGATTTAGCCTCTCAATCATAAGGTGTATGGTGAATATTTTCTATCAACTGCCATGTTAATAGTTGCATGTGTGGGAAAGGAGCAAAAATGCAGACTGCAGTGGAAGGAAGCAGAGGGAACAGGTGGGATATGGTTTCTACTAATTAGTGAGATTTAGCTGTAATATTATATGTACATAATAAAGTTTGTATGTATACCACTTATAAAATGTCTATTACAAAAAGCCTTCCTTCTGTAAAAAACATGAAATGAAATGGTGAAATAAAACTTAATAAGACCCAGATGTGGAAAAAAATAGTAAAATAAATGTCAGCTGCAGAAAATGTATCAGAACTCAAAAAGGCCAGTTGGATCAAGTTTGTCATTTTTCACACTTAAATATGTGAGAAAAGTGAAACAGCAGCTGATTGTTCCCAAGAAATTAAACACTCACCTTTTAATTATAAGATATGAGACCTTTTAGCAGAAAAAGACAAGTGTGGCCTCAGGCGGTGAGACCAGCACTTTGACAGAATGATATAAACTCCAAAGAAGTGGAAATGAAACTACTGTACAGCTAACAACAAGTTGTGACCCAGTCTCTTAAGTACCATGTAGGAAATAATAGTAATAACGGTAGTTGGTAAGTATGATGGTGAAGCAGTATAGCACGAGCACTGCTGATTTTAACATATTTCGATTGAATACCAGGATCCACTGATTGGTTTCTGAGGCTGAAAGGACCAGTCACCCTTTGCCAAGTCCCGCCCTCCTCGGTTGCTGTTGCTATGTTTGCCGAACAATGGTCATGGTCATTGGAAAACACTGAAAACATTGAAAATTAGGCAGATTTAAATTGCTTGTAAGGAAAATTTGAATTAACCTATCTGTCGGAAAAATGATGTCCATGATAGAAGACAGGCGTGGCTAAAGCATTTGGGAAAAGTGGTGAAAAATCATTGTTTTGGTCACTCATAATAGCTAGCTAGCTAATGGCGCTAGCTAGCTAATGGTGCTAGCTAGCTAACGTTAGATACTAGCTAAGGCTTAAATCTCTGTTGATCTCCTGTTTCTCCTCGTAAAACTTTGGTAATGTTGTGTTACACCTCTTAACATACTGAAAAATTAAAAAGTAGTTTTTGCTGAAAAAACTGCAGTCTACCTAGCTCGTTGAATACGGTTTCATCCCAGGGTTGTCCAACCCTAGAACATTGCGCAACTCGTGACATGGGGAGAAGCACTCTGATTGGTCGATCAGCAGACCAATCAGAAGGCCAGCAACGGGTGAATTAGTGAGATCAGTGGTGCTTGATGTTGCTGTTCCTTCATCTGTCTGAAGTTTGAAGTGCTCCCACTGGTGGGGATCTTATGTCATATGGCTCTTCTCACAATCTTTTTTTTTTTTTTTTTTTTGGGGGGGGGGCAATATTTTGCTCCCCTCCACCCGCCCTATAACATCTTGAGCTTGACATCCCATCCCAGGTTGCTCACCCACTCTTTAAAAATGTCTTCCATCCTAATTGCCACATCAGAGGCGAACCCCCAACTGTGAGGGGGTGCAGAGCGTGACATTCTAAACGCTGTGGGCAGAAATGTCAGGACCATCATTAAACGGACCTGCTCGGGGCTGGAGCAGATAGGCTTTATGGTTTTTTGGGGTGGTTGTGGAACTGGTGAAGTGATTATAGCATGCTATGCAAACTTCTGTGCTTCACTAGGTCCTCTCCCTTGGAAAAAAGAAAAAGAAAGCTTCCTTTTCCCTGTCAGCGGTGTCAGCTATTTTGGTCTACATGCAGCCTGGTTGTTACTGAGCAGTTTTAGATGCTCCAACCTCCATCAGCTGTCAGATCAACACAGAGTTGTTCTCAGCACCCCTCTCGCCTGCTCCTCATCATCATCCGACGATTACTGCAAAGTCATAACACGGTGGGACCGATTGGCTATTATCAGCCCTCCTCTCGTGAATCATCAATTGCCAACAAGCACAGCAGAAGCGTGATAATGTCAAGCTGTCTCAAGGACACAAATACCATGAAAGAGCCTCTTTTGAAGCAAAAAAAAAAAAAAAAAACGCAGACTGGCTGATGTATAAGACAGCTCGATCGTTTATGTCGATAAGCGAGTGATCTCATTTGCTCACACTGTTGCGAGCATATTGCATCAAGTTGGAAGAGGCCATCAGAATAAGATGACAAGATGAACAGCAGCGCCAGGAAACACGCCGGACGGCCATGTCTCCCTTTTTTTATCTGCTCTGTGCTTGATTTCCATTTCACCGCCTCAGCTCGATATGGAGCTTTTTCTTCAGGATGCTGTTTAACTTCTCAGCGTGGAAGTGGGAAGTCCAGGGGGGGGCCCTCGTCTGATTGGCTCAGTAATTGACAGCCAGGTGTACATGTGAGAGCTGGTCCCAGCAGCACTCCAAATGGACATGCTGCATCTGAATGCCCCGGAGGCATTTCTCACTTTTTCTGACTAAATAGCTCTCCTCGCTGACGGCTCACTTCCTCGCCGCAAGGCAGATGCAACCTAACTGGGGGTCAAGTCTCATTTTAAGGACAATTAGGCACACAGACTTCCATTCCATCACATCACCAAAGTACATCGCGACCTTGTGTCTACCTGCCATTCAACCACCTGTCCAAGTTATGAAGGAAAAAGCTCCTGGCAAATAAAAAAAAAAACACCATGTATTCATGGCTTGATGCCACTGGAAAAAAAGAGAGAAACAAAACAGAATGTGTGTAGTGAGCGGAACATGTTACTCACCACATTTTTTTTTTCAAATTAAGATTGGAAAAATAAATGTTTTTGAAAGAGACGGAGAAATTGATGTGGTAAGTGTATCTCCCATAAACGGGGAGCTTTACACCATTTCCAATTTGGCCGTCTGCAGGAAGATAATGATGTTTCACACCAGCGCCCTTTACTGTGGCTTTTGCTGAGACTGTGGAAATGGCATGGTGAAATTCTATTTTTTCGTGTTGGCAATTATTACCAGTGGCTGTGTGGAAATCCCCCCACTCCTCAATTGTCAGAGAATAAGGGGGGAAGAGGAATAACAGCGTAGGTGTGAGTGGTCATTTTACAACCCCTGGCAAAAAGGATGGAATCAGCACTCTTGGAAGGTGTTCATTTAGTTGTTTAATTTTGTAGAAAAAGGGCAAATCACAGACATGCCACAAAACAATTTTTATTCCAAATGCCAACCATAAGAAACACAAAAAAAAAGCAAAAAAGAAAATTGTTGTAGTCAGTCACATTTTCTTTTTAGATCAAGTAGAGGAAAAAATGTGGAATCACTCAATTCTGAGGAAAATATATCACACTGGTAGCATCAAGATAAAAAACTTAAAGCTATATGTAAACAGAAAATTCACAAGAAAACAAATGGGTGGAAACTGGAGTCAACGTCTGTGATCGAACTTTCTTAAAGCCAGAAGGTTGGTACTTGGAATAAAAATTGTTTTGTGGCATGTCCCTTTTTCTACAAAATGAAACAACTAAATGAACACCTTCCAAAAGTGGTGATTCCACAACTTTTGCCAGGGGTTGTACCTTGAAGCGCTCACAACTGTGTAATTTTAAAGGTTCCATATTGTGTAAAGGCAGATGCTCATATCTGTTTTGATTTTGAAACGGGTCCAGGCTCTGAAAGGAGTCAGTCCACAGGGAAATGTATTCAGAAACCGAGCCTTATAACGAGCCAACAGGATCTCTATAACTTTGCGACATCACAAAAAAGCAGTCACCCCCTCTCTGAAATGCCCCAAGCTCCACCCATCTGGACCCACCATCCAACCTTCACAGTTTTGTTGTGTTTTCCTGAAATATGCTGTTTTTTGGTTGTTTTTTTGATAACTCAGCGTTTACTGACCTGTTGCTCCTGGAGCTGCAGAGAGAAAATGTAAAATTACAATGACTTGTGGTTCCTAAAACCATGAAAACATATTTTGTTCTTCTTGTGGATCCACACAAGAAGACACATCATATAAAAGGGAAGGAGGGACATTGATTGTAAATATCTGTATAATGAGTTTAAATGGGGACCTATTATGCTCATTTCAGGGGCTTTTAATATGATATTGGACCCCAGTGGGGCACTATTGAAAGTTGCGATTAATAAAAAACTCCATACTTATCGCATACAAGCTCATATTATTATTCTACAGTTTGATATAACGTCAACCTCCTACCAAAAGTCTGCAAATTCCACTGGACACTGAGGCCAGAGCCAGGCAGCCAGTTGCCCAATACGGATCTTCTCCTCAACCTGTGACATGTCAAAGTGAGACTGTAGAAAAAAACTCTCCAAACTGGAGCGTTTGAAGCCGTTCAGAGCTCCGGAAACTGCACAACACACGGCCACCTCATGATATGGCATTTCCACGTCCTCTAGAACAAGTATCCAACATTTTAAACATATTTATAAGTCTGAAAAGCAGGAAAAGCATAATAGGTCCCCTTTGAATCAATTTGTGCCTTGGATAAAAACTAATATAAACATTTGATACAGACTGGCCCAGAATGTAGTGAATAAAAGAAGACTTACTGAAATTAGAATTAGAACACACACTTACCCTAGCCTTCATATCAGTCCCCACGAAAGACAAACAATATTCTCACTATCCAGTCAAGTAGGTAACATACTGTAAATACATATCCAGTACTGGGGCTGGTTCTAACATAGACGGCTCAGTGTCCAGTGGCCCTGATCCAGACTGAAGGTATGGTGACATCCCATCCAATTCTAGGGCAGCAGATGGGCAGTGGTTTCTATTAGAACTGGTTTATGACAAAATTGTGCCGTTTAGGAGTTATGTGATTCCTGCCAGTTTTCACCATTTCAGCTGAGAGACTCCACTCTGAGCTCTTTGTGTTGGTCTGAAGTGGCCTGTGCTCCACTGCTGCGCACCCATCAGGATTCGTTGGCAATCAAATTTGGTCCAACAGCTTCCACACAGTGCTGGGGAAGCAGGTTGACTGCATTTTGAGTCTTCAACACTTAGTTTTTATGTGGTTCTATGTTGACATTTGGTGTCTCAAATCCTCTTCATTGATCAGGTGATGGCTGAGGATCATGTGCTGTAAAAGACTGCACATTAAAGCAAACTGTTACGATTTCACAATTAAAGGATTTAACCAATGTTAAATTAAGTAGGAACCTTTGATTGTATTGTTTGACCTTGAGGATACACATAAGGGATTTTGTAGCACAACCATAAATATGCTGAATAATGAACAATTGTTTACAAATAATCTTGTGGAAAGTATATTTCATTATCATTAACAGAAGCCAATTAAGAGCATATTTTTTACATTAGTTCATCTCAGAGCCAAGTTTCAAAAAGCATCCCACTCCTTTCTCTTGTTTTTTAACAATGCGTGCAGGAGTGACAGTACTGTCTGTGACAACAAATATTTATTAATGTGTTTGCATAGAAGGATATGATATGGAGGCTGCTGACTTGTGACACAGTAAAACAAGAGGAATCAAACAGAGTGCTGGCTTTCAAGGTAAAATCCAGCCTAATACTGAGTCTGCCATGCGTATCAGGTCAGTGATGCTTAGCCGCTAAGCAGCTGAAATCTAATAAGCATTCTCTTAAAGATAAAACAAAGGGCAGTGAACCAGCCACTGGCAGTTCTGGGAGCTAATCAACATATTCATATTAAAAGAGGATCAGCTTTATGGTTATTAGATTAGCAACAATGTGAAGGGAGAGAACATTACAAGCCCAAAAACATTCAGGGAGTTTAGGAATGATTGACGAATATTAAAGTGGCTTAATGTATTATAGCTTGTTAGGAGTGTACGCCGTACCAACAACACCAGCTGTGTTTGTTACTGTGGTCAAATGTCTGAGGAGGGGGATGTTTAATACGGCATCAGAACCTTCTTCTAACACCTTTACATTAAACTCTTGACCCGTGTTGCGTGGAGGTGAAGCTGTGTTGGAGGACTGTCCTGTGTCTAGGGATGACACAACAGCAGGTGGAAGGTCACATGGTGAGATGGGAATGAGCAAAAATAGCTGGAAAACAACTGACAGCAATATTATGTTCTGTGTATACTGCCCTACCTTTATATACACTCGTTACTGTTTCTTATTTTTGCTAAAACAACCATAATTATCTTCATACAGTATGTAAGGATGGGTTTTTATTATAATCCCTCAAATCTACTTGTGTACCAGCTACACTATTATGCCACCTTGTTATCTCAAGGCTCATAGACCTCCAATTATAATCAAGTGTTTAAGCCTGCAAATGTCCAAATGATGCTTTCATGTAATGCATGATAGCTGAGTGATATAATCATTCCACTTTTCTTTCCACCGACTAGAATTGCCACATCACGGTCGTCTGCTTCCACAATTCAGACCAGCTGCAGTTCACAGCCCTGTTTATCTAGAAGCAAAGAAAATGTTCAATATTTGAATGAAACTGTTTCATAACTGCCGTGTGAAGTCTTGATGAATGGCTAAAAAGGGTTTTCTTACGTCAAAGTGACCTTGACCTTTGACCACCAATCAGTTCTCCTGAGGATGTTGATACTGATATACCGTATCATGTTGACACCAAATGATCTTGCATTGTAATGTTTGACCATCAAAATCTAATCAGTTTGCTGGATTCCCCAGTAGGACAGCCTCACAACTAGGGCTGACCCAAAAAATTGGAAGCTTCGAAGCTTCGTTCGTTGCCATGGTAATCGATCATGAAAGTCCGTGATCGATTTTTTTTTTTCCTCCTTTTTCCCTTTTTGACACCGGTTCTCATTGGCAATTGTTACATTAAAATGAGTAGGTGACTTGGTATCCTGGAAACCTGCCTGATTTTGGAGATATGCAGTGTTTGTTTGCCATTACTTTCATTATTTCCGCTCGCGCACCCACCATAAGCTCTAGCATGTATTGTTGTAAAGCACTTATCTGGCTCACGCATCAACAGGTACTGTCTTGCCTAAAACAAACAAACAAAAACTTTATTCCCAACAGCCATTGGTTAGGAACAGTTTCAGCTTTCATTCAGCATCTGTTGCTATTTGGGGCTAAATGCTTTTTGGGATACTCCACCATCTTTATGTCCACATACCGATGCATCTTCCATTAAACAGAGGACACGTCTTCTATCTGGAGATTTGATCTGTGCTTGGGTCAATGTAGATTCTGAATTGGAACAGTA
Organism: Trachurus japonicus; assembly: GCF_045865225.1. Lineage (NCBI taxonomy): Eukaryota > Metazoa > Chordata > Actinopteri > Carangiformes > Carangidae > Trachurus > Trachurus japonicus. Next base: position 33,700,639 of record NC_140917.1, read on the forward strand.
CTTGCAGCAACACAAGTGATTACTGTGTCAGTCACTGCTATTATCCATCTGTTAGAGAAGTGACATTCATATTTAATGAAACTCGCCACCTGATTTGACCACTGAAGCCTCATTCACACTGGTCAAAAACCCACCAAGACACACTCACATCGAGGTTTTGTCGTCTCTCTCTGTGTGTGTGAAAAAAAGTACAATCTGCTCTCCCTCCCAGGAGAAGTGACTCTGCAGTAGTTTGGTATTTATCAGCTCCGACACCGACTGGCAGTGATGTAAACACGACACCCGGGTGAACACCTGCCCGTGTCAACCGCCCAGCACGGCTCGGCGTGGCACGGCGCGACACTGTTAACCAAACACACCGCGTCCACACCGTCCTCCGAGTGCGGCGTCGTCCTCGGGGCTGCGCTCAATTAATTCTAAAAACACACAAACGCTGCTGCCGTCTCACACGGCGACTCCCACACGTTACAGATGCACAAACCCTAGGGTGGTGACCAGTCTGCATGGCAGCAAACTGCTCTACGTGTGTGTGTGTGTGTGTGTGTGTGTGTGTGTGTGTGTGTGTGTGTGTGTGTGTGTGTGTGTGTGTGTGTGTGTGTGTGTGCGCTCTGTGGTGTGTCATGATGGTTGTGTGGGTCATTGTAAACAGAGAAAAGAAGAACCCGTAGTCAGTTGCATTTAACCCTCCTGTTGTCCTTTTGAGTCAGGGAAGGAAGGAAGGAAGGAAGGAAGGAAGGCAGGAAGGACAAAAGGAAAGATGGAAGGAAGGGAAAAAGGAAGGAAAGATAGAAGGAGTGAAGGAACAGATTGGGTCCAAAAGGAAGGAAAGAAGGAAGGAAGGGAAAAGGGAAGGAAAGAAAGATGGATGGAGGGAACAGATTTGTTCAAGGAAGGAAGGAGAAGGAAGGAAGAAGGGAAAGAAGGCACGAAAGAAGGAAGAGAAAAAGGAAGGAAAGAAAGATGGAGGGAGGGAGGAAACAGATCAGGTCAAAGGCCAAAGGAGGAAGGAAGAAGTAAGGATGAAATGAAGGAAGGAAGGAAGGAAGGGAGAAGAAAAGGATTGTGGAAAGAAGGAAGGGAGAAAGGAAGGATGGAAGAAGGGAACAGTTTGGGTCAATTTGACCCTTAAAAACCTGCTTATACATTCAGGTTTTGGTGCAGAACAGGTGTAACTTAGCACGAGCTTCAAATGTGCTACTGGTACAGAGCAGGAGCTTTTAGCAGCTGTCACCTTGAGCCACAAAGTGACACAGTCTGACTATAAAAGATTCCACTTCCCCTGTTTTATGTTTCCTCTTCACTTCCTCTTCGGCTGAAAGCTCCAGCACTTTAACTTGACCGTGAACACCCCCCCCCACCCCCCACCCCCCCGTTCACCGAGCCTCTGCACCTCAAAGCCTGGGTGGAGCCGCGGCGTCAGTCCGGGGCGTCCTCCTCCTCCTCCTCCCGCTCATCACATGGTTCGTATGCATGCGAAAGGTAAAAAGCATGTGAGCCAGCCAGGCTGTTTGTGTTGCTGCTGGCCTCGCTCTAACACAGTCAGCTCATTACAGCACAGCTTATTTTTAGCTCACTGTGATTGAAATAGGGTCCTGAGGGGGGCCGAGAGCAGAGGGAGAGGATTGAACGCAGGAGGAGGAGAAAGAGGAGGAGGAGGAAGAGGAGAAGGGGGGGGGGGGGTGGGGTCGGGCCCTCGGTTTGAAAGGAGAATAGTGATGTAGCAGCCACTGTTTGCCGGTGTCGCTGAGGCAATCGCTGTCCCCGGAGAGGATCATGGGAAGTCCACACACGGGCAGATACAGGATCACACAGCTGCTTCTAACACAGCAACTTGTGACTTTGCATATTTTCCCCCTCCGCACTGTTAAAAAGAATCTACCAGACAGGGTTCCTACTCTTTTCTTGAAGTCATTTCCCAGGACATTTTCAGCTGCTACAGTCTGACAGACATGTTATCACGCCACACCATGCACTAATACATCCCCCGTCCCATTCTTTTTGTACATTTAACCAGTTTGTTTCTACAGTACGTTTATTCCTCTCTCACCCCCAGAAGTCTGTGGCTCTAACTTATCTCTGAAATCTGAAATCTCTTACATGCTTAGAAATAATGACCGATTTACCATAGAACAACACACACATGTTGTTGTTTTTTTTAAACCACACCCAGAACACCTCTCTGCTGCTCCTCTATCTGTCACTCAGCAGAGGAGAGAAAACCCGTCCAATCCTGGAAACACTCATCAACTCAAAGTCTCTAGTTTTTTGGTGAAGAAATCCTTAGTGAGGTCTGAAAAAGTCAAACAGAGCTCTGGTAGCTGATTTCACAGTGTGATAAACAATTTTCCAGGACATTTGACTTTTTTTTTCTCATTTTCCATGTGTTTTCCATGACTGGAAAATTGGTCAACCATTGTCCAGGTTTTCCAGGATGTGTGGGATGGTCATTTTAATTGTGATGGTGCAACATGTTACTGCCTGGCTTTTTTATTTGTAATTTAAAGGATCTTCTGTAAAACCAACAGTTATTTAGACATCACTGTTCGTTGATGATAATCAAAAGATGGAATAACAGCATCCTTTAACAAACAGGAGCACGCGGTGTCGTAGAGGAAGCCCAGACTCTAACGGAGCTGGCCGGCGACCAGCGTCAAGGAATCTGAGTGATTTGAGTCAGTCAATTCAAATGAGATTCCTATCAGCGTGCTGCTCCTTTCATTCTGTTGCCAGCGCAGCATGAGTCTGTCTCTTGGCTACGTCGGCGAGGCTGCTGCACTTCCTCTACATCCAAAGCAGACTCGTCCCACTGTCTCCTCAGAGGGAGAGACGAATAATAAAGACAGCCGTATTCATGGTGGATATCTGGCTCTGAGCTCACAGGCTCTGCATTAACCGCGTTATATTAACTATCCCATCCTCTTTGGATGATTGATATGCTTGTGATATTGAGATTAGTGTCTTTACAATAGTGAATAGTAATCTCTGTTTGTAGAATACATTTCCTGTTTTACTCTACTATATAAGAAGCTACAGTACCACAAGCTTATTCTCTGAACAAAATGTGGATTGCTCATTACTTCTGCACTTTGATGTTTGAGCTTCACTGTGCAGAGTGATAAATCTTCCAGTTGGACTTTTGCATTTGCATGCTGAGAAGAGATGTTTCTCTATAATCACCTTAAATCTACATTTAAGAAGCATAAATGTTTAACATTTTCAAGATTTTATGATTTTACAGAGTTTGGGAGCCCACGAACACGGGTGAGAACTCCAGAGTCTTCACTACATGTATAATCAGAACAGGTCTTTCAGTAAAGTAGGGGACATTTCATTGGTTGTCTGCACCATATCTGCATTGTTAATTATTTACATTTATTTATTTATTTATTTTTTTGAGACATTTGAAAATTGCTACAATTCATTCTCAACCATTCTCAAAATTGCTACAATTCATTCTCAACCTACAATTCATTCTCAACCGCCAGGGGCGGTCCAGAGTATTTTCTGGTGGGGGGCACAAAGGAGTAACAACAGTGAATCTGGAGGTGGGGGGGCTGCCATTGAATGCTTTCTTGAATATTTATATTGTACAGTTACATACTGTTATGTTACAGTATGTCTTCATCTTGCTTTTATTGGCCACATTGAATCTTTCACCTTGTTAGGAAGATGCCTTTTCATTTTCAACTTGTCAATATTAAAATTATAACCAATCAATAATCAACTCTATCTTGTAAATAAGAAGTCTTAAAAGAATAAGCAACACAATAAATTCTCAAAGTGAACATCAATATCTTATAGTCTTACCCAGTAGTTGGAGCTCAGCTCTGTACAAACATCCCAGTGTTTTGTGTAACAGTCAGTCAATATATGCAGAATAACCAGAACAAGCATGACTCAAATGGTCAAATTGAGAACAACAAAAATCTCACACAATTTTCTTTATTTCCTACACAGAACACTGTGCAATTTGCTGTACAGAGTCTTTACAGTGAACATAGCAGTGGGAAAGAGCTTTACACAATAATTGACATTGCCACAAGTCAATGACCATTGGATGGGGGGGGGGTTAATATGTGTGTCAATGGGATGGCGGTCACCAACTGAGTGAAGAGAGAAAGAAAGAAAGAAAGAAAAAGTAGGATTATAACAGGAAAGTATACCAAAGTGATGAACCACAGCCCGTGCAGCTGAACACAAGTGAAAATTTAAAATTAAGGTGCTTGGTCTACAATAATAATTATCACCTCTAATGTTTCCATCTCTCTTTTGCTCAGTGTGCTGTGCTCCTGTCATTAGGTTGTAATAGGCCAGACGTCTCGCCAGCAGGCTCCGAATCATTCCACTTTGGCCCCGTGCCCCAACATGAGGAGGATAAAGAGCAAAAATAATCAAGGAATCAGTGGAGTTTGTTCAGGGAGAGGCGCAAGCCAGTGGCTCCATCAGCAATATGTGGGGAGATGATATATGCTGCATAGGAGGAAAAAGCGGGACCTTGGATGCTCCCTTTACCCCACTTCAGCCCATTGCCTGACTCAGCTACTGCTCCCTCACCATAAACCACCACTTTTAATTCCCCCCGCCCCCCCCCAATCCTTCGCCCACTTGGCAGCTTTTCCTGTGCCTCCACAAAATACCTCTGAGTACCTCTGAGTAATTCTGCGTGCCCACCTACTGCACCCACTCAGCCTCCACCGTCGCCTCTCACACCGTGACATGTCGGTTCTGAATGCTGCGTTTTCTGAGCCACAATCGCGCCCCACCCCACCCCACCCCTCCCCTCCCCGCCCCGCCTCCCCTCCCACCGTCGTGCTTCCATTTCATTAAACGGCACAATAGCTGTGCTGCGGCGCACTTATTATTTTTCATGGTAATGACTTTTGATCCATTGATTTCAAAAACACAACAGTTTTGCTGATGGAAGGGGCCGGACGCAGCGTGCCGACTGTGGCCTCTGACCTCAATTACACACTCACTCATCCAGACAGATGTTTCTTTGATACACTGATGGTGGATCACTTCTTCTCCTTCTCTCCTTTGTTCGTTTTTAAGCTGAATCAGGCCTTACATGTAGTACATTGTCAAACCAGCTCGACTTTAATGTATACCTTTCCTTTTCTTGTCCTTTCTCAGACTCTGGAAGCCGTGCTGAACTTCAAGTACTCTGGGGGAGCAGGCAAGGTGGAGGGTTACTACAGGGAGCTGTCTCTGGGAGTCCATGTTGATGTGGAGCCATCTGTGTTCTTCACCAGAGTCAGCACTCTCCCTGCTACCAGGTAACACACACACACACACACACACACACACACACACCAATGTCTCTTTTAATGTTGTTGTGCAAACAACCATTCATTAAAACACATTAAAATATACTGTACAGACAAGATAGGATAGGATATACTTAATTGATCCCAGGCTGGGAACTTATTGTTACAGCAGCAGGGAAATAGAAAAATAAGAGAAAGAGATAGACAGATAGATAGACATACAGATAGACAGATAGACAGATAGATAGACAGATAGACAGATAGATAGACAGATAGACAGATAGATAGACAAATAGATATCCTTCATTGTCCCATAGGGGAAATTATATGTTAAAGACACAGACTAATAGGTCAGTGGTGGCTGTTGTCGGTGTGTTTTTTTAAATTAGCGGGTTTGATTCTCGTGTCGGACGTCTCGCTAGCGACTCTTCTGGTGACAACGCTCTGGCCAATCAGTGGAAGGCAGTCGGTTGACATCACGTTTTAAGACAGACAGACAGATATACTTTTTTATTATTAGACTCCAGGTCCATTTAAAAAGACACATAAAATAGTTTGTCATTTCACACACAAAAAAAATCGTAATCGAAAATCAATTCTTGAGAGAAGAAAATTGAGATTTTATTTTTGGCCAAAATGGAACAGCCCTACATCCATGTTAAATTAGCTTTTTAGCAAACATGGATCACATCCACCAACAAATGGTTTAATATTGCACAAGTTGGGGCGTCGTTTAGCTACAGTCCTCGCTGCAGCCGGCCCCAGTTCGACAGAGGTGGAATGACATGCAGCAAAGGACACACCGGGGGCCTTTGCTGCATGTCATTCCACCTCTGTCTGTCTTACTATTTCCTGTCTATATCTAATTATCTCTACTGTCCTGTCTATTAAAGGCAAAACACTGTTTTCATGAAGATGCAGATGTACCTAGTATTATATGCTACACGACCCTAGAAACCTGTGGTTTGGGAACAGCAGCGCTCCAAACTGTTCTGGGGGGTCGTGATTGAAAGCTTGTCTGTCCACTTGCATCTTTCTTCGTTTACTCCCACCATGTCTTTGAATGACGTAAAACATGATCGCAGATAAATTCACCTGGTTTACCTGATATTCATGACATTTTATTGTTTCCATAAGGCATTTTTTAATTCGATATAACATAATGCCCATAAAAGCGTGTGGATGGAAACATAGCTTATGATTAAGATTAAGATATACTTTATTAGTCCTTGACAGGAAACTTGTCTTGGGCACAAGTGCTGACACAGCTGCATCTAAAACCACACATAGCGAGCACATGGTACTCATACATCTGCACATTCACATGTACACATTGTGCGCACACATCACATACACACAGAGAACACTATGCACGTGGGGTACACATACATGTCCATATACACACAGAGCATAATACACAGAATATATATATTACCCATGGTGTACACATACAACTATGCAACAACCAGAGAGCCGCAGAAGGTATGGTGCGCGTGGAGCACATAGACAACCACCATTATTTCGATTAAAATAATAGAAAAATAAAAAGAAAATAAGATAAAAAATAAAAATAAGACTCAAACGTCCGTGACACCTGCTTCTACTCTACTATGGAGGAGGCAGGGCCGGTTTTTTGTTAAGAAGTACTATAGAGGTGGGAATGAACGTGGGAACGTGAGGTGGGAATTATGGTGGACCCCTTTCATATGACATCATCATTAATCTATTGATAACATAAAGACATTAGATTGACATTGATTAGAGCAGCTTTAAAGCAGAAGTAAGCAGAATGTTTGTGTTAATATAAGTCTTAAATAGTTATATCTTCCGACAGCAATCACTTATATAGAGTGTTTGAGTGTCTGTCAGTCACTCTGCTCTGCTGTAAGCCGAGGAGAAAACTTCTTGTATACTTCCTTGTATCCTACAACCTTTATCCAATGAGGAGGGAGAACGGCATGAAGGGCTGTGTGTGCAGCCAAGGGATGCGCGTGAATGTGGTGATGTAGGGACGAGGGCGGGGACTGCTAACTCCATCGGCTGACAAGAAGTTAGCCAAAACGACCGGATCGCTTACTTCTGCTTTAAGTAGACACACAGAATGCTCCTGGTTTACAGAGCAGGTATTTAGAAACTGCTTGAATAGAAAATGAATTGTGGAGCTCAGGATGAACCTGTGGAGGCAGACTTGTTTTTCTTTCAAGGTTTGTTCTTCAGGGGCGCATTCCAGTCACTCAGTCAAACACTGCTGCCTCATATATATTTAATCACTCCTGCTCACTGGTGTCAGGTAAACTATTGCCCCGCGTTGGTTTATTTACTTGCCTTCGCCGTGGGTTTGTAAAGCAATGTTTGCTGAATGGAAACAACACAGAACTTCTCACGTTCTGTTGAGTGTGCCTTTGTCAGAGGCTGTAATCTGATGAGTCTTTAACCCTGCACGACATTTTTCATGTATTTGTGCTATTAAGTGGGTCGGATAAAGTAGCAATATCTCTCACGGGTGATGAATCTCAGTGTTTCAGCTTCAGTTTTTCTTGAATACAACACAAATGCAGCATTTTTCCCCCTCTCGTGAGTGATCCATCTTGTATTACTGCTCTCAGAGCCCGACTTAGAGATGGGACAGTCACTCGCGGGTCAGATGTGAATGGATATTTAATGGATATTCACTCCTTTCTCATCCTCTTACGCTCGTTCACACACTTGCTCACACATCTGTGTCTCGCTTCACAACTCTCCCCAACTCTCATGGAGAGAGAGAGAGAGAAAAAAAGAAGAAGCTCAGAGCGAGGGAGACGGATCGTAGTCGAGTAATGACCACTTGAGGTGAATCATTAGCTGTAATAATATCTGCAGTTGAAGCCATCCATCTTGGCTCAGCGCTGATAGATATGCTGCACTGGCTGCTATACCATCACCCTGTCATTACAACCCCCTCCCCCCCACCCCTTCCTTACCTCTGCTGCACCCATAGCACTTTCTGCCTCATCACACTGACATACAGCATCTATTGGCTCAGGGGCAAACCTCCAAACATTTGAAATATCTTCCCACTGACAGCGTTGGAAATGTGTACGTCCAGAGCTCAGAATCACATTTAGGGACGCAGTGGGCCGCACAGTCCACCCGCTGGTTCTAGACCTGCATGAACTCTGTAACATCAGCACTAAGAACTAACCCAAAATAATAAAGACAAAATGGAAGCCATCTCAATTTCTTGCAAAGTCCAGTTTTTTTAAGAGCAGTAGGAACAGAAAAAAACAGTTTTTGTTGTATTAAATGTATTAACAGGTTCAGGATAGAGGCAAATTTGTTGGTTGGGATTTTGATCAAATCTGATTACCGCCAGCCATAATGTACTTAATGCTCCAATATTGTAATTTTTGAACTGAATTACTAAGACTCAAAGTACTTTAAAGGGATAGTTCAACATTTTGGAAAACTGGCCCATTGCCATAATCCCTATAATTTTAGGAGTAGGTTCGTTACCTTTAATTGTCGGTGCAAGTTATTTTTAGAACAGCAGAGCAGAGCCGTGAGCTGCTCACAGCTACACTATGGAGGCTCATGGGATTTCTTGCTTTCCCTCATCAAACTCATCAAATACACAATCCAACAACTCCAAAACGTTTTGGTGGACAAGCTGTGACCTGCACATTCACCATGCTATGAGATAATAACAGAACGTTACCAGACAGAGTTGTTTTCGAGGCAAATGCAGAGACTGCTTGATGAAAAAATGCCCCAGACGGGAACGCGCATCAGCGGTTTTGCATGAATTTACCTCGAAAACAACTCCGTCCTGTAATGTTCCGTTATTATCTCATAGCGTGGTGAATGTGCAGGTTCTTTTCTAACTACCAACTAATTAATCCAGGTGTGTCTGACCACTGTTGTGAGGTCAGACACACCTGGATTAATCAGTTGGTCCAATAATGTAAGACAGGAAATAAAGGAGCTGGCTTATTTCAGGAAGTTGTGGAGCTGTGCATAAAGGCCATTAATGTAACAAACCTACTCCTTAAACTATAGGGATTATGGCAATGGGCCAATTTGCCAAAATGTTGAACTATCCCTTTAATACTTCATACACCCACACCTGGTTTTAGGCATAAAAAGTACAGTAGTTGGTCATGGGTTAAGGGAAATATTACAGTTTGAGTTTAAGCTCTTCTAGGAAGTCTAGGAAGTGATAGTGGTTAAAAGAAAGAATGTCTATCGGTTTCCCCATTGGAAACAAACAGAGGTCGTCCCCTCTTTCCACCACAGCCCCCACCTACTACAGACTTTGCTGCTCCATATCTCATATCACCAACCTCATCCTAAGCTCATGCCATGATTACCTCCACCACTAGGAAAGCATAGCTCTAGTTTGTAATGGGCTGTTTGCTAAGATGCAAAAAAATGACCTAAGGAGGACGTTCTCTAGTTTTCTGGATACAAAACTTCATCAAAACAAATCGGATTCCTTTGCAAGTATTTGTTAAAATCAAAGTAATGCAAACCCTTGAATCCTGGTGGTTCATGAATATAAGTGTGTGTGTCTGTCAGTGGAGTTTTATGTGTAGCCTTTAAAGTATAAAAACGCACGCCTCGGGCCCTGATGACGCATGTCTGTATGTCTGAATAATGAGAACTTATAGCTTATGTGAGACGTTGAGATGACTTACTCTAAGAGCTCACTCATACATTAGGTCCTTTTTAACAATTGAACAGCCTTTTAGAAAATCTAATGTGTTGACATTGTTGTGTTTTGTACGCACACATCCGCACATCATTTGTTCGAGTTTCCTTTGATTTCCCCTCTGGATGCAGAGACATTAAAGTCTTCTAAAGCACTTTTGTTGAGATAAGTACTATTGAATTTCTTGGCTGCGAGTTAAAAGAGAATTTGGAAGTGGTTGTATGAAATTGCTCAATAATACAGCAACTTATCCTTTCGATCTGTTTTTGTGTTTATCTGTCTCGCTTACCTTCCCCCCTCCGCTTATCTGTTCGTCCATTTCTCTATCCCGTCTCTCTTTCCCTCCCTAAAAATCCCCCTTACATGCATTTACTTTTTGAAATTCCCTTTCCTTGCTCTCTGTAGTGTGTGATTTAGCTGTGCTGTCCTCAGGTCCGTACACATGCTGGAGTGCAGAGGCTGCTCACAGCAACACAGAATAATAGAAAAACATTTTATCTCCACTTTTGTCTCCCTCATGCTCTCGCTTATCCAGCCTGTTTATTTTTTCATTGTTTTGCTTCACGTTGCATTTCTTCTATGTCCCTCTCCTCTTTACTTTTCCTCTATCTCTTACACCCTCACTATTTTTCTCTACAAGTCATGTAGTGTAGCCTGTGGCAAAGAATCCAAATGAAACATCTACTCACAGCTCATGTCTCACCTTAACTGAAATACTCACTAACATCTAACAAGGGGCGAGCAAGTCAGCGTTTTGACAGTCAAGATTGACACAAATCAGAAATAATTTTTCAAATGTAAATTTGCAAGTTTGTGATTACTTTTGATTAAAGCAGAAGTAAGTGGTCCAGTCGTTTTCGCTAATGCTGCGTTCCAGGCAGGCTTTTGAAATCGTAAATTACAGCTTCAAGTCACAACTTACGACTTTGTAGCGTTCCAGGCAACCCACTCGTGTTTTTCCGACCTGTTTTACCGGTCAAAGTCACTATAACGGCCACTCGTAACTTCTGACCCGTGAACTCGTACCAGATCGAACTGGTATGACTTCACGGTCGGAAAAATACGAGTTTCCTCGAACGTACCATAACAGTCCTCGTCACAACGTCGCCACATTCACGGCGTCCCTTGGCTGCACACACAGCCCTGCATGCCGTTCTCTCTCCTCATTGGATAAGAACTGTAGGATACGATAAATGTTTTCTCCTCGGCTCAGAGCAGAGCAGAGTGACTGACAGACCCGTGTTTCAGTCCAAACACTCTATGTAAGTGATTGCTGTCGGAAGATATAATTATTTAAGACTTATATTAACACAAATATATCACTTACTTCTGCTTTAAAGTAATCATTGGTTACAAAACTGTGATCAGTGATAAAATATCTGATAAATTACTGTCAACTGAATTTTTTCTGACTTGAAAACTTTAAAGAAAAATACTGTTTAGTATGTTTTCCTTTTTTACAGGTGCCTCTGTTCATTTATTTCAGTAGTTTAATTCAAATAATGAAACTCTCCTATAATATAGACACAGACTGACACACACACAGACTGAAATGTCTATATTTCTTTTTTGTAATTATTATGGCTCACATTCAATGAAAACTCCAACTTCAGTATCTAAAATTAGAATATACTATACTGTAGTGATAAAGTTCACTATTGTAACCTAATGATGTCACACTCTAATTAACTCCAAACACCTGAAGATGTGTCCTGAGCCTTTAAATGGTATCTTATGGTGCGTTCCAGTTGTACTGGGAAGTTGGACTTTCCAAGTTCCCACTCGGAAATTTCACCTGGTACGCACCCTGAAGTCGGAAATCCGGCTCGGAAAGTGGGACGAACCACACCAAACCCGACTTGAACACAATGTCATAAAAACGTCATCCAGAATGGCTGCACCGTACATCAACAGTAGTGAAAGCTTTTGTCTGTTTTTGTTTTTGTGAAATTAAATAATAAGTAGTACACATAGTACTGTCCAACGTCTATCTGTGGACATGGTACGGTATGGTTTAAATACCGGTCTATGCTCTATCGCCTGCAGTGAGGACTATAGACTCAACACATGGGGCGGGTGCTCTACCAACTGAGCTAAGCACCGAAACTGAAACTGAAACTCTGACTCGTGACTTGTGAATGATAATGAAGATGAAACTCTTTTTAACTCATATCGATAATTTCATCATGCTTGTAATTGACAGTTCTCTGTATGACTACAGTAACATGGATACATAAATATTTGGAGCATTAAGCTGCTGCTGCACATTCTGCAGTAACAGACAGCAAGCTGACGTTAAACATTCCTGGTTGCACATTTGTTTTATTAAAGAAGATTAAGACTACCAACTGTCTAGCCAGCCATGTATCAGTCTTGGATGCACTGACTGTGGCTCAGGCTCAAAACACCAACTGGATCACAATCTGGCCAGAACCACAGACTGCAGCACATGGCCACTAAATTTAGAGGCCGATTTGTTATCATGTTTTGGGCTGAACATCAAACTATTTGTTGGGAAGGGATCCTGTAAAACTCGTGGTATTCAGACTACAGAAAATAAAATAAAAACTGACAATAGGGAATGTGTGAGATTATGGATTATCCTACTTGTTGAAACTCTAATCCAGGTGAAGTCATGAGTCACTGGTGTTTCAGTCCAAGTTGAAATCATTATGAAACTCTTCAAATGCATGACTTGAGTGTGACTCAGGTCCGATCATGTGACTCCACATACCTGCTGTCCGTGCTGATGACAGGAGAGTATCGTTATAATTTCATATGCATACAAGTCCAGCCTTTAAAAACACTGCTCCTCCACCCGTGACATACTGCTGCTGCTTTGGTAATGGAGTGAAGATGCACACAGAAGCTTCTCCCTAGAGAATGCTTATATTCTCATAATGAGGCACAGGCACACAGTGCATATGGTCTCTTTTTAATTAAGGTTGCATAAACGGATCATTCTCGTAACCCACACGTTGTTTTAGTCGTATTTAATGTTGTAAAATGTTCATACTTGTGTAAACGGTAGTTATTAAACTGTATGATCACATGATTCGCTATATTGCAGATTGCACACCTGTGACAGCTGCAATTTTTGTTTGTTTGTTTGTTTTCTTGGAACCAGTTTCTGACAGACAGCATTCATGAATGTGGGAACAGGTGGCTCTAAGTAAAGCTTACGTAAACTCAGTATTATGTTAAAAAATGTTTGAATGGACAGTTTCTGCCATCCCTGCATCCAGCAGTCAGGATGATGTTTTCAACAGCATTGTTATTCACCAATAGCTGCTTGTGGTTATGTAAGATTTAATCAAGGTAGCCAGTGGATCTGATGTGTATAATCAAGCATTGACAATGCCCATCACTCCAATTAGAGGCTGTTGATGGAACACATAGCATCCACCTTCAGATGGCTGCATTGGGTGTTAATCAGCTGAAGGGGGAGGCCTCCATACATGCCAGCTGTTTTGCTATGTTCAGGTAGAGAGTGATATTAATCCCTCCTTTGTTTTTCTTCTGGCATCACTGCCGTTGCTAGAATAGTGTTAGTGACTGTTTCTGTCTGTGCAATTCAAAATGTTTGCCAGCTTAGCCAAACACAGAGAAGGATTTGTTGTGGTTTTTGTGAAGGTGAATGTAGCTAGTAGTTTCACTAGTTTAAACGAACAGAAACACTGCCGAAGTTCCATGTGTGGTTCTCTGTGTGTGCACTGTTGTCCTACTGTGAGCTGGTAATTGGTGTATAATGCAGATCAGTTTTGTACAAAAATTGCGGTGTGCTGCTGGGTTGTCAGTGATGTTTACCCTCAGTTCTCTTCCAACTGTGGCAGGTCAATAAAGAATCTAACAGGTGCTGGCAAATAAAAAAAAAGTCACTGCACCTCAGGAAAACACATTTTCAGAAAGATGGAGCTGCCTCCTTCACTCTGTTGCACCGTGATACTTCTTTCTGCCTCAGCTCTTCCTACTTGTTCCTCTCCGTCTCTCCTTTTCTTTCAAACTGTCTTTGTGCCAATCCACTAGTGCCCAGTCAGACGAGGAAGTGACACGGTGAAAGTCGTTACTGCGTCCTTGTGAAATAGGTGCTGCTGAAAGCTTTGGGGGTAGCCGGCGAGTGTCTCTGCCAGGGGAGCTGGCAGCTAACGTGCTAGCGAGCCGCTAACCTGTGCCAGCCAGCCAGCTGCTACAGCTGCCAAGCTAGCTGGCTCCTTAACTGGAGGCAGCAGGCTCGGTTATTAATTGGACAGTAGGCTATCACAAATTATTCGGGTTTTGTAAACACCAGTAGATCTTGCGCCCGTGACGTAAACAGCCTAATGCGGCGCAATGCATTATGGGGTTGTGCGGCTTTGGGGATTTGCAACACTTGGCGCTAACGCAAAGTTACATTGAGTTTGGTCAAGGTTGGTCTGATTGGACAGGTTGCCACATCAATGATATGCAATTATGATTATAAGAATAATAGGCTATAATAAAAAAAAAGAGAAGAATTCTGGGAAAAACGGGACAGGTGGCAACTCTACCTCTGACAGCAATTTAGCTAATATTACCATTCTCTTCTCTTCTCTTCCCCAAACACTGGGGTAGATCTATAAAACATAAGAAGTCACTTATCAAAGACAACGCCGAGCACGTTGGTGGGTGTTCTTGTCGCTTAGTGCTGCTCTGTCCCCGTTGCTGCCGTAGTGTCCTTGGGCAAGACACCTTACCCACCTTGCTCCTGATGGGTCGTGGTTCGCGTCTTGCATGGCAGCGTCAGCCATCAGTGTGTGAATGTGTGTGTGAATGGGTGAATGTGATGTATGTACTGTAAAGCGCTTTGGGTATCGTTCAGGTAGAAAAGCGCTATATAAATACAGACCATTTACCATTTACCATGTATCTAGTGTCGTTGGTGTTGTCGCCAAGCGCCGTATCTACCCAGCATGTGTCACGCTTTGCGCCGTCCAAGTCACACATGTGCCAGCAAGCTCTGCGAGTGACTGAGTGACAGAGTTGGTTGAGGAAGTGACACCATTATTTGGCTAGGTGTGGATTTACTCACATTGTTCATTACTCTTTTAAAATAATTTGGTACTGTATACTGTATGAACAGTTTTCATTAAGTCATCAAGTTTTCAACTACCTTATTTACCCCAGCTGCAGAATTTAAAGGGGAACTATGCAAGTTCAGTAGTTTTTCTGCTGTTTTGCTAACCCTCCTTGTGTGCATTTGTTTTCAACGAAACCAGCAAGAAAGCAATCAATAAAATGTTATTTATCATCTACGCATTATGATATTTGAGTAGTCTTAACAAGACATTACGGGTTACGGGGTGGTTTGTTTTGCGGTGCCACGGTGCAAAGTTGGTTTTCAGCCAAGAGACGCTAGGTGGAAGGCAGAGAGCCTCCATTCTCCCTATAACAAGTCACAAGTCATTTATTAAACCATCACAATTACTCCAAAGCTGTTTATTTAGGTAAAAACGTAGCAACGTGAAGGTACCGATCTTGCACAGTTCCTCTTTAACAGGTGTTTGTGTTTTTTGTTTGTTTTCCTCTGATATTACTACGTAGCTAATGTTTGCATTAAAAACTCGAAAAGAAGCTTTGCGACCTCAACATCAAACACAATTACTTAACTTAACGACAACTGTCTCAAGAGGTGGATACATACACCAAGGCTAACTTTGACTCTGTCATGTATTTTCTTCCGCTAATTGTAGCATGTTAACTAGCTAGCCCCACTCCATCTCAACATAACACAGATGTTGTCTGGCCTGCCCTGAGTGGGTTCCGAACCATTACAACCATTACATTTTGCCAAGAGGTCAATGCCCACTTGGCAAGTGGGTTTGCATGTCTTTGTATGGGTGAGTGAGTTTAACTTCAGTACCGCTAACCGCCACACGTCGTCACTTCTCCTCACTGGTACCTCGAGACCGACCCACAGACCTCCGACACTGGGACATGACAGTAACTCACTGTAGCCTTCAGTCTGTCCTGAAGACATAGCTACTCGGAGGGCATTTTATAACCTCTTGTCTTGTCAATCAAACCATGGCTGTGGGTCTTTTCAAACAATAATCACCATCCACTCCCTGCACAATTTCAGTGACTGAGGAAACCCCAATTTTCAAGACCCTCTAAACACACAAGGCCTCATGTAGCCTTTTCAAATTAAAAGCCCTCTAGATCTAGTTTTCCAGTTGACATCAACCATTTATATCCAAAGAGGCCTTCTATTACTTTGTAGCAGTAGGTGTATTGTGTCATTTCAGTCGCTGATGTTCCTGTTGTTTAAGTGTTATTCATACCTGCTAGTGTCCTGAGCTTAGCAGTCAATGACTTCTCATTCTTCCCTATGTTAAGTTATTTCTTGGCCTCCTTTAATAATAATGGTACATGTAATAAATGTAGTGTATTTGTTGTAATGGAGTTCAGGCTCATGCAGCTCCATTTCCAACAAGAGGCGTACCTTAAGTCCAAGGTTCAGGGAATTGTTGTGCCAACAAAACATTGACTATAGCGTGATTACACTGTTAATGTAAAGTAGGAATAAACATTATGCACAACAGACATGCACATTACATAACAAAGACCAGCACTTTTTCTCCTTCCGTTTGATCTATGACATATTGAAGTTTCTAAATGAGTGTTTTGGCACACTGGGCTGAGTGGAGCTATCCGTGGTGCTGAAAGGAGAGTGTTCTCATATCATTATGTTGAGTGTGTCTACAACAAGAAAGGACATCTCATTGTTCTTCACCTCTCTCCTTTGAGCTCCAACTTTTACTTGAGTGTCTCAGCTTGGATATACAGTATAGTAATACAACATATTAGGTAAGTCTTATAGTATAATACAGGATAACAATCCACTCTCCTTCCTCTGCCTGGCTGTTTCTCTCCGTCCATTTCTTTTCATCTCATTCTGTTTCTTCTCCTCTGCCCCTCCTCTATTGTACCTCTCTTTGCTTCTTTCATTATTTAACTCTACATTTCTCTTTGCCTCTGCCTTACCACCTCTCTTGCTCCCATTGCCTCAGGATATATTTTCATACCTTTGCTTACAGCATCTCTTTCCTGCTATATACCAGACCAGTTACTTTTTCTGCATCTGTCTCTCTTAGCTTCTTTTTTCCACTGGGGAATCAATGTATCTAAAGGTTTTCTGAGGCCCTTATACATAAAAACATACCTATAATATATATATATATATATATATATATATATATATATATATATATATATATATATATATATATATATATATATATATACCACTTCCACAGTAAAGGTTGAATGCCAGTTAAATTCCCTCTCCAGGGAGGATATGTGTTTCCCCGCTCTGCTGCTGGCTTCCTCGTTTACCTTTTTCTTGTGATGTTTATGGTGCAATCCAATGGCCATCTTCTCCTGGCACACAGAGGGCCCTCTTCAGGGGTGAGGCCATACATAAGGTGACAGATCTGTTAAAGAAAGTGATGGAGAGCCTGGATGTGTGAAATACCCAGTGATCCATACTTTACAGGGACTTGTTAAAATCCCATTTGCTGAACATTGTGTTGTCCTG
Source organism: Trachurus japonicus (assembly GCF_045865225.1). NCBI lineage: Eukaryota > Metazoa > Chordata > Actinopteri > Carangiformes > Carangidae > Trachurus > Trachurus japonicus. The sequence continues at coordinate 33,718,148 of NC_140917.1, forward strand.
GAAAAGTGCATTGCTCTACTGGGGAAAATGAACTGATCCTCTGATGTGTTTGAATGAAGTGCATCCTGTGTATCATAAAGCTTAGTGGGTCGTTCTAACAGGTGGAAACCTTCTACTTTCCTGCCTACAGCTTATAAATGTGATTGTAAACAGTTTTCAATGAAAGTGTTTTCTACCAGAGAAATGGGCCCCATAAAAACTTTTGACTTTTGTCTTGAGTTTCTGGACAGAAACGTCAAGAGGGGGCATTGCAGGCGCCCCATATACAGAGGTTATCGCCCCGGTTGGATCCCACCGGTGGCCCTTTGCTTCTCTCTGTCTCCCCATGTCCTGTCTCTCCACAGCTATCCTATTAACTAAAGGCCTAAAAGAAGGAATGTCAAGAGAGGTTGGAGCCTGAGAGAGGATATGTAAACATGTCTTTTTTTCTGTATCAACACGTCAAATAAAACACAGGAGAAGAGGAAAATATGAAACTTAAGAGGAGAAATCAAATTTCTTAAAGGTTCAGTCTATCATAATTGGCTCGGTTTATTGGCAAAATCTGAATATACTACCCATGAATATATTAGTATAACTGTATAATCGCTATAAAATACTGTATAATTCTTCTTCTATATATACATTTACATATAGCAAGGGTCTTGCTTTAGAGAGTGTCGCCATCTTGCGTTGCCATGTTTGTACGGCAGAACGAACGGAAAATCCGGCCAGGGGTGAGTGTGAAACCGAGTGCTGTGATCTAGAATCCGAACACTACACAGTATATCACTGTTTTCCCCTCCATTTTACACACTGGACCTTTAAACACTTTCTGCAGATCAAACCAAACCCCCCGTTAAAGGAGAAAGTATGTTTTTGGCTGGACTGATCCTTTAGACAGGGACCACAGATTTGATTTTTAATTCATGTCATTGGTTGACATCGTGCACATAGTGGTGAGCTTAAATTAGGTTTTTTTTGTTTTTTTTCCCAGCTAATTTTCACCTGTTATTAAATGTAGACATAAAAGCCAACTGTCCCTTATTGGCTCCTGTAGCTAAAAATAGCCCGTTATTGGCAGTCCTCTAAATCCAGCTGGGCTAATTAGGGCCATTACATTTTGTGTGCATGGAATATGTCACGTTTGCGTGCCAGGGCAGGGCTGCGAAATCAGCACTTATTGATTGCAGATTTGCAGGATTGACCAAGATGTGGGCCCAGCACCATTGATCTCCGAGCTCCTCCCATGATGTGTGTGTGTGTGTGTGTGCCATTTTCACCGCCCACTGCCTTACAATAACTTCAGCTACGGTCGGCACAGACGCCTGGTCAGTGTCGCACCGTGCTGTGTTGATCTGTTTTGTGTAGATGTCTTTTTTGGAGATTTGAGGATTTCCGCAAAAAGAGGTCCTCTTCAAATCATTAAAGTGCTGACGTCATGGCTCCTTTGTCAGCGTGGTAGAGTTTTCAGGAATAGACAGTGACATTCAACCCCCCCCAACCCTCCGGCACACCACCAGCTGCACCTAAAATGCTCCGTAGTAAAGGTCTTCTCCTGTGTTCATGCCTGTCTCCTTTTCACTATCACTTCCAAAGCAAACCATGACTCATCTTACACACTCAGGGCTCGCAGGGACACATCTATACAAAAGCAGCACATTTAAAACTTCATAAAATGCACATAAGGTAGACGTATTGATCGTTCACGGTCGGACGATTCGTTTTGTACATTATGAACAAACAAGCAGGTCCGACGTGCATTAACTGTGAAACGCCGGGGACGACTTTGTTCCTTCTCCGCCTCTGCGCTTCGACAGGAATTCACAAAATTCACGGGGCAGAAATGGAGACAAATAGTTTGAAATTCTTTTTGGCAGTTCTGAATTATTTATTTAGCTCAGATCCCAGTGCCCTGTGCAGTTACTCTGCAGAATACTTATCAAAATGATTCAAAAGCATAATCTTCAGCTTCAGTCGACGGGCATCCTGCAGCAGCCTCAGCAGTGTGGTTTCATGTTTCATGTTGTGGTCATTTAAGTCTAAATTCCTCAGATCAAAAGATGCAAATCCACATCACTGCTACTTCTACCCCTGGATCTGTAACTGCACTTTATCTTATGTACTTAGCACATGAATAATGAGCCTGTTTCTTAACTGGGTCTGATTGATCACCTCAGCTAAACGCCCTGTCCTATAAATCAGTACCTCGCCCCACTCAGCCCGTTAATCACGTCCGCCAACAAAGACAATGAGACAATTAAAGAAACATTGGTAGGCCTTAAAAAATATTCTCCTTTAATTGCCACAGCAGTTTATTAGGGTCTTGGGCAATCTATTAACCCTGGGATTTAAGAGGCAGGAAGCTTGCTGGGAGGAGGAGACTTAGTGTAATCTGGAGAGTAGATAAGGTGATGGGCAACATTTAATTTGCACAAAGAATATGTTTTTATAACTGTGCTAGTTGAAACTTATTGTAATTGCTTTGGAGCCTTTTTTGTCCTATAAATACGCACCCAAGGATTAGTTAGAACAATGTTCATATTTAAATTAGGCATATGGGATGTATCTTTACCCAGTGAGGTGCTGAGGCTTTGGTTACACTTTCTGTCAAGTCATGGTTAGTTGAACTTCAGTTGAAAAAAGTGCCTATTTTTACTTTATTTGTGTTTTTGTTTTGCACTGTTTGTTCTGTCATCAAGTCCAAACCTCATGTTTGTGCTTTGCAACATACCATTTAATTTGGATCTCCATTAGCTTTGGCTATAGGCCACTGCTATTCTTCCTGGAGTCCACACCCAACACACTTATCGTTCCACTGCAGTAAACAATCAGAAAAAACACACACAAAAAAAACAAAAAAACAATGATCTACAATAACAACATTCACATATTATATTACAGGACCTAATTCAGATTAACAGTACCTCCACAATGTAGCTTTTAACATAATTCTTAGATACTTAAATAGTCAGATGGTCAGGTATCAACATACATTAGACATAATTCCATTATATTACATTTATAAAAGCAGAATTTGGATCATGATCATAATGTGACATATAAAACGTTAAACCACTGATGAGTTAAATACAGTTATATAAGTATGTGTTAGTATGTATTAAACAACAAAACATCAATATCATTCTAGTTAACAATACCTTTGTTTATTTTGTCATTCATGTATATATTTGCATAGGGACATTACTTTCAAGTATTTTTATTATGTATTATTTAATTCATCTCCATAATATATAATCCAGTATTGCCTGTGAACATGACTTGGAACAAACATTGAGCACTTCAAGTGTGAGAAGGATAATGATGTTGTTGTACTATGGTTGTTGTATATTATCAATCTACGTGGATTTATATTCAACCTCTACAAGCTCTTGAAAACTGAGGACATCATTTATTATTACTGGCTTCACGCATCTATTTAGAGCTGTGCTACATTCTTTGTGTACACCTCCAGGAACTATTAATGTAACAGCACACGGTGCTGCAGTGGACAGTCTGCTCTGTTTCTGTTTTCAGAGCTCCATTCCTTTCATCCACCATTACGAGGGGGAAAAAAACCCACAAAACAACAACACACACCTACTTTAGGGGTTAAAATTAACTCTTTGAAAATCCAGCATCATCCCTCCTGTCTTGATCTAAATCACAAATTGCCCTCTTATGATCTGCATGAGAAAAGCAGGCCTGGGATGATGTGGAGATGGCCTGCTCCAGCCAGGCCTGCAGCACTGATGAAAGCACCGCCACCTTTGATGTTTTGACAAGGACTGATGAGTACTTCACTCTGTGTCTTCTCTTGATCTCATGCATTTTCTGGCTTTGTGTATGAGGCTGTGTATTTTTAGAAAACAACTGTAACCTCATGCATAAAGTATAAACCGCCACACACACACACACACACACACACACACACACACACGAACAAGTCGTAATGCATTGGAGGGAGAGCCAGTCACCCTATAGGTCACAGGTTATTGTTTGTGCATAATTAATATCTAATCTTTATTTAAAACATTGAATAGGACTCCACATCAGCCTCTGCAAACACAAACACCATCTTATATAGAGTATATAGCCATTTATTGTGTGTGTGTGTTTGTGTGTCTGTCCACAGCACCCGCCAGTGTTACCTGCTGCTCGACATCTTCAACCCCACAGAGCACGAGCTCACCGTGAGCGCCAAGAACAACCAGGACCTAGTTCTCCATGCCAGCGAGTGTCAGAGGTGAGTGGAAGGGTCAGGAAATGTTTGGACTTTGTACACAGGCTTCTGTGTCAAATACTAAAACAAATGTCTCCTGGGTGTCAAGTTTGTTGTTTTTTTTTCTCCCAGAATTCTCAGTATTCTCAGTTTCCACGTTGTCCCTCCGTTCCATTCTTGCAGATAAGATGTCAATAACTCCTTGATGGGACTTTTTCAAATCTGCCACTAATCATTCAGTTGAACATAGGGATGAGATGATGAATTTTAGCACAGTAGTTAAAGGTCAAAGGTCTAGAAGCTGTAGGCTTTAGCTGCAAGATGTCTGAGATGTGAAGTGGTGAGAGGAGCTAAATGCTTTGTTTTCAAGTCTCACTTCAGCTCTAGCTTAATTTAACTGAGCGTGCACATTGCAGCTTTGAGTAGGACTTTCACTGCATTCTAATCAAGTATATTTTAATACATTTCAATGGAGGAATCCATTTGTGATGAAACAGCTCTCAAAATTCACCCAGTGCTTGTTTTTGATACTAATACTACTGTCTAAGTATGTGTAAGTGTCATAGTCAATGAGAGAACCCATGGAACGATGAAGTAGCAACCTCTAAGGTTGGAGTCATGTTTCCATCCACCTAATTGAATGCATATTTTGAATTTGCGCTTCAACAAACCAGAGTGGAAATGCCAAAAATGCCATCCCATGTATAGGAGGGGCGACGTGGTATCCTTATTATGGCTATCTGGGCAGCTGTTGCTATAGCAACCGTTTGCCTTCTCCAATGTCTCTGAACTTATTCTAACACGGCCAAGTAAGCAGACATGGCTGTCATCGCGTGCACCGTCTTCTTTCTCCTGCAGATTGGCAGCTGACCTGAGAATTAACACATTACTGTAGTGTAGTGGATGGAAAACACATATAAATGTGCATTTCCTTTTGCCGCCTTAAAAAAAAAAAGTTTGCTTAGGATTTGGAACAGTGTGTGTGTAGTAAGTCAATCACCTTAGACTTTCATGTTTAAATGAACAAATTTACATCAGAAATAAACACAGTTCCAGTCTGTTCCACTGACGCTTTTGGTCTCTGTAGGTAATTGCCTCCTTCATCATGGCTGTATAGGGGGTTTGTTTTTATTTAAGTCACCTGCTAACTTAAGATGTTCTGCATAACTGAAGTTGAGGCTGCTTAGAGTGAATGCTGAGCACAAACACACTCGAGTAGAGAACTTTTCCCAACCATCCAGAGATAATGATCAGCAGAGTATGCAGCTCAGTCTGGGTAGAAAGTTGTATCAGATCAATTAAAACAAACAGAACTACTCATCGATACAAGTTTCTATCATGAGTCACAGTTGCAGTGTTTTTTTTATTATTATTATTATTCAGCTCTTTCAAGTCAGACCGTTACATAATTCCCCAAATACCCAAGATACACTTCATTGATATAATCATAGAGTCAATGTTAAACATGAACTTTAATTCAATTCAATTCAAGAAACTTTATTGTCCATCACAATGACAGAAAATCGCCTTCAGTTTGGGCTCAAGACAATTAAACATACAACACCAAACATAAAATCCACATTGAACTCACATAAATGACATTAAAAAAAAGCTGTAATAAAAGCAGGTGCAGCTTGTCCTAAACCGGTAGGCTATCTATTTCCTCTCATTTAAAATGCGAGGTCTTTAGTTAGTCTTTGCTCAACCCACACCACACCTCTTCACCCATTTTTGGATTAGCAAGGAGTCAGGGGTCAGAACCACTCACCAGAAAGCTGTGGGTGATGTCACAGAACCATACTTCCATCTTTATTGTCAACCATCATCTGTTTCCCTCCTGTTTTCCAGCTACATACCTGCACACGTGTGCACACATCATGTGTGCTCTCTCTCTCCTTGTTTCTGTAGATTACCTCGGCCTTTATCTCTCTCTCTCCCTCTCACTCAGCTTGCCTTTTCACTGGAAATTGGCAAATTATGATTCCTGTCAGCACGTCTCTCCGGTGCATCCTCAGCCACGAGCTGAGGTACACTGTTGGTGACTCATAGGCCTTTCTCCACAGGGGTGGAATGTTATTATTTGAAGGGAATTAGAGGGTGGAAAGGGATCTTTTCAAACGGAGCCAAACAGCTCATCACTCAGCTCACTCCAGATAATCTTCCCAGTGCAGTTATGAGCTGTTAAGATCAACAAGCGTATTGTATCAGGAGTCTGCAACTTTCATTGTCCACAAGAAAGATAACTTCACAAGTCTCTAAAAAAAAAAAAAAACTACTCTTATATATATCATTTGATTCATCCTGTGTTTTATGGATTAACTGGGTGCAATAGTTTAATCATTTGATATCATGTGCATGTGTTTTATTTCTATTTTCTTTTGCACCTAAGAAATACCGAGTCGATAAAATGTGAAATTGATTTATTTTAGCACAAAGCCACTAGGTTTATGAAAGAAAGAACTTTCACAATGTTTCAGGATTCATCACCATCCCAGAATGTCACATTTGGTATTGAAGTAAAAGCAAGTACATTGCACTAGTACTCTAGTTCTCTGCCTGTATATAAACTACCATCCAACCCAGACTAGTTTGTACGTAGCTGCACTTTTAAACTGGCTTCCCCAACAACTCTACCTGTGTTTCCTCACAAATGTGAACTGAGGTCTCCTGTTTTAGAGCTGTGCCTCGTGCCCACACAGTCACTACCTCATGTGCCTCTGCTCTGTTTTTTTTGTTGTTTTTTGCTGTGCTCCAGAGAATAAATTAATAACTGCAAGTGAAAAGCACAATCATGCAGCCATTTTGACATTTTCAGAGTCTAATGTTAAAGTCCCATGTTGGCTATCTATTTACCACCCACTGTTCCCTCTGTGGAACACGAACACTCTGTGTGCGGGTTTGCCAGATTGTACGACAGATCAAACGTTGCATGAATACAGACATATGTAGTGATAGTTTTGAGACTGAAGCTTTCAGTTGTCAAAATACTCCAGGGACAGCGGTGGAGTTACTAAGTACATTTACTCAAGCCTACTATAAGTTGATGGACTCTGGAGCAAATAGTTTTTATGATTTCATCAGGAAGAGTTTACAGTTAGTCCTGCCGACATGTGTCAGTAGGTTTACTGACTTTTCAGACTCAGTTAGTGACATTTTTTCTCAAATATTGCAACTTTTAGGACAAGTTCAAAAAATGTAAGAAACAGCGCTCCAAATTGATACATGTATTTGCCACACAGACGTTTCGGGTCTAGCCCTTCCTCAGTGTGATCTAGCAAACAATACACAGCACTCAGAGGCGCCCTTAATTATAAATCAATCAAGACTGACGCAGCTTGTCCATCACCACAATAAAAAGAGTCACAAGAAACACAATGGAAAAATCATGAAGAAATAAATGAATGAAATAAATGATAAAAAGTGAGCAAAATTATGAATCTTAAAAAATAATAACATCAACAAAATTGCTGATAACAATGATAGTACTTTTAGGACAAAAACCTCTGCTACTTTCCTTCAAAGAGAATCAGCAATACAACCACTCTGCTAGACGTTGACCGGGTTAAATTTCTAATATTCTGCAGATGAAATATGCTCTATATCATATGTTAATTTGCAGAGGTGTGTCATTGAACATCCTGTTAGCAGTGCAGAGATACTCCCTCCTAATGCTTTTGTGCAACCCTTACTCCTTTAACCAATCACAGAGGGCCAGTGTCAGGGGAGTGACCCTCAAGCTGACTGTAAATATGTTCTGGTCTACTGCTTCAATGCTGAGCCTTAAAGAACACATATTCTGCCCATTTCCCACAAATTAAAATAGTTCCCAGGTGTCTTAAAGACATGTCTGTGACATGCTTTGGTCAAAAACCCCCAAGGGTCAAACATCACAGCTCTTTTCATCCTCTCAAAACAGCCCTGTTCAGAATGGCTGCTTTCAGTGCCTGTCCCTTTAAATGCAAATGAACCACTGTTTGCCCCGCCCCTTCTACCAGTCCCAGGTAGGGGTGGGGTTATGCAAATTCAAATCCTAGTTACATCACTGGAAGACAACTGAGGGAACAGCTCATAAAACCACATTCAACCTAGGGAGCCTGAACATTACAGATTGTTTTGTCAGTTCTCACATTTTGGAGGCCAGAAGGCAAGACAAACACCCAAATATATGTCCATTATATGTCCCCTTTAAAACTAGAAGCTGTAGGCTTTAGTTGCAAGATGTCTGAGATGTGATGTGATAAATACTTTGTTTTCACGTCTCACTTCAGCTCTAGCTTAATTTCCTGAGCGTGCACATTGCAGCTTTGAGTAGGACTTTCACTGCATTCTAATCAAGTATATTTTAATACATTTCAATGGAGGAATCCATTTGTGCTGTTATTGTGGGTGAAACAGCTCTAAAAATTCACCCAGTGCTTGTTTTTGATGTGTAAGTGTCTCAATAGTGAGAGAACCCATGGAACGATGAAGTAGCAACCTCTAAGGTTGGAGTCATGTTTCCATCCACCTAATTTAATGCGTATTTTGAATTTGCGCATTTTTTTTTTAATTTTTTTTTTTACAATGTTGTAAAGTTACTCAAGTAGAGAACTTTTCCCAACCATCCAGAGATAATGATCAGCAGAGTATGCAGCTCAGTCTGGGCAGACAGTTGTATCAGATCAATTAAAACAAACAGAACTACTCATCAATACAAGTTTCTATCATGAGTCACAGTTGCAGTGTTTTTTATTATTATTATTACTCAGCTTCTTAAAGCAGAAGTAAGCGATCCGGTCGTTTTCGCTAATGCTGCGTTCGAGGCAGGCTTTTGAAATCGTAAATTACAGCTTCAAGTCACAACTTACGACTTTGTAGCGTTTCAGGCAACCCACTCGTGTTTCTCCGACCTGTTTTACCTGTGAAAGTCACTATAACGGCCGCTCGTAACTTCCGACCCGTGAACTCCTACCAGATCAAACTGATACAACTTCACAGGACGGAAAAACACGAGTCTACGCGTTTCCTTGAACGCACCATAACAGTCCTCGTCCCTACGTTGCCACATTCACGGCGTTCCTTGGCTGCACACACAGCCCTGCATGCCGTTCTCTCTCCTCATTGGATAAAAACTGTAGGATACGATAAATGTTTTCTCCTCGACTCAGAGCAGAGCAGAGGGACTGACAGACCCGTGTTTCGGTCCAAACACTCTATGTAAGTGATTGCTGTCGGAAGATATAACTATTTAAGACTTATATTAACACAAATATATCACTTACTTCTGCTTTAAGTCAGACCGTCAAACACTTTTACATAATTCCCCAAATACCCGAGATACACGTCATTGATATCATCATAGAGTCAATGTTAAACGCAGTCAGTAGTGGTCAGAATACATAATGTGCCAGATTTATGAATGACTGAAAAAAAAAAAACTACTGCCCCTGTAGAAAGTCATCCATGGTGATATGACACAATGTGGCTCTGAGGCAATAAATGTCAAGTCTGGTAAGAAGTGCAGATGTATATATAGACCTACATATCTCTTCCCCCTTTGACTGACATTCCCCGTAGACACAGCCGTTGCCTTTGACTCCACCAATCAGCTCTTCCTTCCTGTGGAGATTTCTCTTGAAGTCTGACAGACACATAAATTCATTATCGGAAGATTATCTCAGATCCAGCATATTGATTCCTTCCACAGCGTATACACACACACATTATTCAGAGCGGGGAAGGATGTTTTTTTTTTTTGCATACAAAAAAATAGAGGGACACAGACTGAGATCTCCGCCTGCTCAACCATATTTTGCTTGTCTCTCCCATTCATCCTCTCTCAGCATCAGAAGGCCCTGTCATTTCATATTTCTTGCCCGTTCTATGATGAATGAGGTGTCAGGCGCAAGATGTTTTCTGGAGTCTTCATCCAGGACCGGTGAAGCTCAGGCTTCAATCCGACAGTTGCAGAAATGACTCTGTCAATCATCCACACTTTCCTCCTTCAACAAATGATTTTTAATTGTTTCCATTGAGTCTTTTCATGGCCATATAAATAGAAAAGGGAGGAAAAGCTTTCAGGCATGGAGGGAAATATAAGAGTTTTAATAGCTTCTAGACCTGTGTCTGTATGAGGGGGACACGAGGACAGCTACATGCAGCCGTCTCTTGTCTCCTGTGGAGTCCAGCGAAGGAGAACAGAGGCTGTTTTGAAAGCACAGGGAGGTGTTCCCAATAAAGTGCTCTGAGTGTATTATCACAGTGATGTGCTCCAACGTAGAAGGTCTGTGATTATTATTCCTGTCAACACTATTACCAGACAAGTTTTACTACAGATCAACATAACCATTCGTTCACTGTGCACATTAAAGGGGATATATTATAGAAATATCACTTTCTGAAGGCTCTTTAACATATATTTAGGTGTTTGTCTTGCCTTCCAGCCCCAAAATGTGAGAATTGACAAAATCATCTGTAATGTTCAGGCTCTAGGTTGAAATCCATGTGGTTTTACAAGCTGTTCCCAACAAGGAAAGGTAAATTCATGCAAAACTGCTGATGCACGTTGCCTTCAGGGACAATTTTTCATCAAGCAGTCTCTGTATTTACCTCTAAAACAACTCTGTCTGGTAATGTTCTGTCATTATCTCATAGCGGGCTGAATGTGCAGGTCACAACTTGTCCACCAGAGCGTTTTGGAGTTGTTGGATTGTGTATTTGATGAGTTTGATGAGGGAAACCAAGAAATCCCATGAGCCTCCATAGTGTAGCTCTGAGCAGCTCACGGCTCTGCTTTGCCGTTCTAAAAATAGCTTGCACCTACAATTAAAGGTAACGAACCTACTGCTAAGACTATAGGGACTATGGCAATGGGCCAATTTGCCAAAATGTTGAACTAACCCTTTAAGAATGGTTTTGGTGGGGCGGTGTTTAGCTGGGTTGGTAGAGCAGCTGCCCTATGTGTTGAGGCTATAATCCTCACTGCAGCCCCCCCCCCCTTTCCATTAATGGCGAAAAAGCCCAAAAAGATATACTTAAAAAAAAAAAAAAAGAAGAATGATTTTGGAGAAATGACTAATCCCCCCCACAGTTATTCCTCAGCAGCTGCTATTTAACCACATCAGGAGAAAAATGATCGGGCTCTAATGGTCACCGCTCGGCATTAACGGCATGTAAATTAGCACCGCTCTCCTCGCTAACTTCATATTCTCTCATCAGGAGAAAAGGCAGCGACCTGGCGTAGCGACAGACAGCCCTGACCTTTCTGTAACTGAATCTGTGATCTAATGAGGAAAAGGATGATGAGATGGAGCTAAATTAAAAACTTCTGTTATTATTATTATTATTATTATGAATTGAAAATGGGGAAATGTTGTCCAAGACGTCAGGCTGAAAAAGTCATTTTCTGTAAAACATGCTCTTAAACACTGTAATTATGTGGGTTTGTCCGCGAGTCACTCAAGTCATTTGGTGAGCGATTCTTTTGTACAGGATGGGTTTGATACGAGTCTTTGAGCGGTATCTAATTATCATTGGATTAGATTGCCCCGAGGCACTTGTCTCTAGCTGTCAGCTGTGTGACTACAACCAGTGGGAGAACACCCTCTTGATGAGAAAACATCAAAACTGGATGTTTGACAGAGAAAAAAAAAATTAACTCAACTTCTATTGATCAGAGCATCTAATGGTGTCCCTCAGCAGATGGACTTTCCATTTGAAATGACTATTTGTAAGGTCAAGAATGAAGTTTATACTCGCTTTTATTTTCTATAATGAGCCTTTAATCATAATCATAATGAATTTTAATGATGAAGATCAACTCCAAACAGTGTTATTGGGTGATTTATACGAGAGAAGCGAGATTCATTTAATCAAGATAGAAATAAAAATTAAAAACAAAAGCCAAAAAAAAAAAAAACTGTCAAAAGGAAAGAGACAGGCAAAAATCGAAGTGAAAAAAATCACCACAATAAAATGAGCAATTAAATATTTCTCTATATTTTTCTCTTTTAATGTTTACGAGTAAAAAAAAGAATCTCTGTGCCCATATTACTGTAAATGGGGCTCAATTTGGATTTGTCTAGATCTGTCTTCTATGTAGCTCTTCACATTATCCATTATCAACTGGTCATGGCCCTGATGTGACCTGCAGGTGCCAAGACGTCACACACAGCACTCAAGCAGAGGATGTTGTGAATAACAAACATGGCGGCTATGGATGTAGAGCATTCACAGTTTTATTTTGAAGTTCCTGTGCAGTGGAAGCAGATGAATAGAATATGTTTGAATTGAAATTGCTTTATTTGGATAAACCCCTTGACATGAATCATCTCGTTTTCGAGGGGGTCCCAACATACGTATAGACAGACATGAACTCATCATACAAACATGTTCTCAACAATACAAAAAAAAAGAGCAGGCTCTTGTTTTGCCATTTCTTTGTCTCCTTTTCTCATAGTGATGTCAGCATGCTAACCACTGATCCGTGGCTAGTGTTATCAGTACAATAAAGTAATACAGAATCAGTAACATCCAGTGTGCATCTTATGATCATTGCCCTTGTTAAAGGGGGGCGAGAATTGACAAAAAAATCTGTAATTTTCAGGCTCCCTAGGTTGAAATCCATGTGGTTTTACGAGCTGTTCCCTCAGTTGTCTTCCAGTGATGTCACTAGCTTTCTAATTTGCATAACCCCACCCCTACCTGGTACCAATAGAAGGGGTGGGGCGGGACAAGCAGTGGTTCATTTGCATTTAAAGGGACAGGCACTTAAAGCAACCGTTCTAAACAGGGCTGTTTTGAGAGGATGAAAAGAGCTGTGATGTTTGATCCTTGGGGGATTTTGACCACAGACATGTCTTTAAGACACCTAGGAACTATTTTAATTTGTGGAAAATGGGCAGAATATGTCTCCTTTAAGGCCACAATGACCAAAAAAGCTTAGCTTTACAGCTTTTTGTGCGCCAACTCTGGAGCTATAGTAAAACACACACACACACACACACACACACACACACACACACACACACACATAGTCACTCTTTTGGGGGTTGAACTCCTTCTAATCCTAAACCAACACAGTATAAATAGAAGCTGCTGTTGGGCAGATGCTATTTTTACACTTGGCATCATCTTTAAAGCAGAATATTCTCCACTGTAATGAAGGTAAACAATGTGGAGGCTGCTCTCCTCAGCCCAGCCCCCCCACTCTGCATCAGCGCCGCAGCTGTGTCTCCCGGGGGATTTCAACAGGCCTTTCGGTGGATTCACATCCCATCACAACCATCAGGCCCCTAGGCGCTAACTAGTTCCCACTGCTGTCCACCATTGTCATTCTGCCAGAACCAGCTCATTACTAACCCCCCCCCGCCCCTCACCCCCTGTAGTAGAGAGCGGGGAGTATACACGCTCACTGCAGCAGCTTCTCCGCTCATACATTTCTTCTGGCTTTGCTGGATCGGCGCTTACAAGGGGGCAGACACGCCTCATCGCAATGAGCTTTTCAAACAAAGCTTGTTTCCATGGCGACCACCTTTCCCCCCTTACTCGTGCTACTTTTTTTTCCCTTTTTTTTTTTATGGCAGCAGTGCACATAATGCATCTGCAGTCAGCTGTCCCCTCTTCAGTCCAGTGTAAGCACTCTTTTTTTTCCCATTTTGCAGCCTTTCTCACTTTACATGAACAGTATCATCTCAAATCGAAATATACATCTGATCAGGAGAGGGTAAAGGATGTTTTTTTCTGCCTGAGAGGAGAAGTGACTGCAGAGATGTAGTAAAACGCTGCTGCTTGACCTCATCTTCACACCACTGTCGTTTTCCTCTTCATTTTTCCTTCTCACCTCACACTCTTTTTCTTGAAACATTTGTCTTCCCTAGGGGGCGTTTCAGCCCTGCCGGCCGTCTGGAGCTGGGTTACTTAAGGTGCTAGATAGAACACTGAGATCCTTTTGCACCCTCTGTGTACTTTCTACAGCGGCCCCTATCGCCTGAATCGCTCCGTCCGGCCGCCTCGGACCTCTCGGCAGTCATTAGACACAGTCACGCTTTTTATATATTGGTATTCTGGAAATGTGCATCATCCGCACCGACCGACTCCACCGGTAACACTCACAGGAGGGGAGGGTATGGCAGATTTATCTTTCCTCCCCACGTCACCTGTACCTCCATCGACCTTCACGTTACAGTTGTCAGCGGATTATCCAATTCACTTACTGCAACAATAGAAAAGTGTGTTTTTTTTTATTTACAAACTGCAACAACCCCCCAGGTCAGACCCAGCCTCACTTTACCGGCTCGTCATCCTGCGTGCTCTGCTCCCTCTGCCGTGCCGTCTATTATTGGCAAAATGGCCCCAAAAAAAGAGGCGTCTAGGTTTCAGCAGCAGAGATATAAATAGCTCACCCTGTCAGCCCCTAGAAATAGTTTACACAGCCCCAGTTTTAAACGACAGCCAGCACATCTGCACAAAAGCATCATATCCGCATATAGTAATTGGCTGTAAGGATTCATTTCCACCACAGCTCATCATATTGAGCGAGACAGGGATGGATAGTGCTGCTGCTGCTGCTGCTGCTGCTGCTGCTTCTTCTGCAGCGGCAGCAAACAACGGGTTACAGAGTCAGCCGCAGTCTAAAAATAGACTGTTGCTCTCGCCTGCCTCTGCACAAGCCTCTATGGATCTCCGCCCTTAAGCTCTTGCACGTGAGCTAAAAATAACCTTTTTTTTTTTTTTTTTGCGAAAAGACACGCTCACACACACGCGCGCGCTCTCCGCACATCCTTTTCTCTCAGCTTCTCTGCAGTGACATAATGCAAACCACATGAAAAGACTCTGATAGAAGAAACGTTGGTAATGCCAATAATCTGTTATTCTGCATCAGGCTGTGTAGCTACGGTATGATTCAGACTGCACACTAGCGAATACCTGCACAGATAGTAGCAAAACCTACAGACAGCTATAAAGCATCTCCTCCTAAGTTAAACACTGTTAAATGGCCATAATCCTGGAGCAGCTGGCATCATCATCAGCAGAATTATTTCTAATGTTTCTAATAGCCTGCATAAATGATTTGTTTTCATAGACTCAAATGTCTTTCCTCTCCACAGCTCTGAGGCGTCGGCCTGTTATTCTGTGTCCACGGTGGACGGTACAGAGCTGTCACTGGTGAAATGATTCACAGCCTTTCAGTGGTCAGATGAATGCAACCGGCCCCCCCTCCTGTATGCTTTAATGTGATTATCATGTACTTTTGGTCTGATGCAACACAGCATTTAATTAGGAAGAGGTCATTTCACAGTGACCGGCTCATCCTAAGCCAGTGTTATGACTTCCATTAAGAAAGGCCTCACTGCCACTGCTTCCTGTTGGATGGAGGTAATTAGCTACATGGTGTCAGAAGTCACAACCAGTGGATGTGATGATGTTTAGTAATGTGGGGCTGCTTTGCTTTTACATGTTTGTTTTTTTTAAATGTATTTATCATTATTTGGCTGGGAAATGGAAAGAAAGAGAGTTCAGTCAGCTCTGCCAGATCATTCATATACACAACCACATCACACGGACTCGGAAATATCAACTCGCCTGTTGGTGTTGAGTTGATCTTCTTTTTTATAAGATCGTCCAAGAGCTGTTTAATTGCATTTCACCATGTTCTGTTCAAATAAGATATGATACTAAAATGACTGCAAATATTGAACCAGTGGGGGCCAGTGTATATATAATGAGGGTACTCAAACCTTATCCCCCCCATGTGTACCAGGATTTCTCCTATACTGTCTCAAAACATGCATGCTGCATGTCAAGTGAAGTAGACATACTGCCTATAATGTAAGTGTAGGTTTGAATGCATGATGAATGGAACCACCCATGAACTAGTTTCTACTCATGTGCAAATATCATGAATCCTACAAAAGGTAAGAAATGTTGAGCAACCCCTGCACCAGTAGCCTGAATGAAAAAATTATACGGACACTGCCACTTTAAATTGATTTGTATTTCTGAAAATTACAGTAATTCAGTTTTGTGCTTGACAACTTTGCACAAGAACATGAGTGGTCTCTCATGCATGGAGCTTTTCAGTGATATTGTGGTCGTAGCAGTCAGACGCATGTTGGTGGTTAAATGTCATCACTGTCATCCACATTCTATAGGAAAAGCATGGCTGGCCATAAATAATTCAAAACAAGAGCAACTTACTATATTTACCTGAAAGATGTTCATTCATTCATTGTATTTCATTTGTTTCTATATCTGCTACAGGGAACTAAAGCTTGATAAACGTTGTACTATTATATTGAGGCAAATCTAAACACTTGAGATAGTGGCCCTCATTTATCAAACTTGCGCAGGATCTGGTGTAGATTCTGGTGTAAATATCAGTGTACGGCAAGTGTCACGTGTGATTTACGAAAAGTGTGTACGCTGCTGATTTCGGCGTAGAACCGGCGTGGTGGTGATAAATACGGCGGCTGAAAACGAGCGTCATTTAAATGTCACGCCCCGATATATTCCTGCTTTAGAGGCGTCGCCCTGCCCCTTTTACGACATGGAGACACGGAAGACGGCCAAGAAGACGGACTTTACTGACGTTACCGCGTTGAACAGGGAGAGGGCGGCAACATTAAATATCTGGACATTGATAGATTGATAGATTTTGTGATTGATAAGCGTCATCCCGGTGGATGGAGGCTGCAGACGCACGTGTCACCGACCACGTCAGGAAACCCAGCGACCTCATGAAATGCTCCTGCAGTTTACTAAACACAAGTGACTGAGGAGAAATCATATGGGCATATTACTGCTGCGAACGCGACTTTATGACCATCAGCACCGCTGGCATGGTTCGGCTGATGGAGGGATGTGAAACACCGGCCCGATGTCCCGCTGACAGGTCCCGGTGACTGGGGAAAAAAAAAAAAACACTCCGCCGCGGAGATCAGCTGCACCTGGACAGGTAGCGGAGCCCCGAGCCCCCCCTCCGGTGTCCGGCAGAGAGAGACCTATGAGAGAGACTGAGGAGCCGTCCGGTCATGCTCTGGTGCAGGAGATGTTGGAAGTTTGTGTGTGTGATCTAACAATAACAGGTCTGTCTGTCATTGACTGTTTCTGTTGACACAGCTGATTAACGAGCATCTGTCACGTCGTGGTTTTTAATTCATCTCAGTTGCTCAAAATAAAAGTCCAGTTACATTTTCAACACGGACTTGGTTATAGCGTTTCTCTTTTTTGGCTACTTTTTATCTTTTTATCAATATAAACAACAACAACATGTGGTCCACATCGCTGCGTTATTAGACTATGGTTTAATAATCATTCTGACACAGCAGCACTCCTTCCTGCATGTTCTACGCTGGTTCCAAATGTGCGTACACCTGGTCAGAGCTGGCGTGAGATTTGTGCGTACCGTACGCTCACGCTCAGATTAATAAATGCCGATCCTTGCGGTGAATTTGGTGTACACCCATTTTTTTGGTGTACGCAAGTTTCATAAATGAGGGCCAATGAGTGGCCTTTTCAACTTATCTCAAAGATTGTTGAAATTGCCTTAATGCTAGGGATAGTTCAACATTTTGGCAAATTTTAATTGGGGTAGGTTCATTACCATTGCATGTTATTTTTCTATGAACAAATAATGTAAAATTACGAGATGGAGTTGTTTTCAAGGCAAATGCATATCTGGAACTACATTGCAGACACGGCTGCTGTAGTAGTCCGGGTATTTGCTTCATGTGTCGTAATGTTACATAATTATACATTATTTCTTCATAGTGTAGTGAATGTGCAGGTCACAACTTCTCCACGAGAGCGTTTTGGAGTCATTGGATTGTGTATTTGATGAGTTTGATGAGGGGCAGGGAACCTGTGCGATTCACCTCCATTTTGTTCGCTGAGCAACTCACGTTTCTGCCCCGCTGATCTCTAAACAACATGCACCGATAAATAAAGGTAATGAACCTACCTCTATGACTATAGGGATTACGACAATAGGCAAATTTTCCAAAATGTTGAACTGTCCCTTTAAGCGAGAGTTTAAACCTGAGCTTTAGTTGCCTAACAGCATGTGGGACACAGGCTCAAATTCCACCTCTCTGTGCTTTGTACGCCCACCCACCCAACCTGAGCACAGAAATGGATGAGAAACGCACACACATCCCGGCAGGACTGTTTCATGTAAAACACATGCACCGTTCTTGAAAATGTATCACACGAGAGTTTGATAGTGACAGTTATCTGTTAAATAGTCATTGCAAAACACAGAGACGCGCACAGTTTAATCTCATTTCTTCTTGTCGGCAGCTTTAGTCGACCGAAATATCTCTCACCCAACAATAATCTTCAGGTGGTATCTCTTCAAACAGGCATTGCTCGACAGAGCCATGGAAATAGCACAGAACATGACTGTGCCTTTTGCCGTGTGCTTTCAACATGCCTGGAGCTACACAGGTCTCTCTAGTACACCTCTGCTTTGGCTCCACTCTCACTCAGAGTCAGGCTCATTGTGAGTCATCAAAATTCAGAATAGATGCAGGCTAGAAAGCAAACAAACCAAAAAAAAGAGCATTGTTTGGTGCTGACAAAAATGACACATGCTGACAAGAAAATAAACGTCTATATTTGTATGCCTGGACGTGGATTACATCTTATTTTTGCAGTATGTGTGTTTGTCGATTTGTTTGAAGGGTAAATGGTTGGTTGCTCTTTTGAACAGATACAAATATGTTGTGAAATCCATCCATCCATCCATCCATCCATCCATCCATCCATCCATCCATCCATCCATCCATCCATCCATCCATCCAATCTCCCATCTGCCCTTGCTTCCTTTTGGAGTCAGAGAAATAAAGGCCTGGCAGGCTGTTATCAGCGAGGGGCTGGGGGAGGTGAAATGGACTGGGAATTAGACCTAGAGATGTTCCACGGTGGCCCCAGTTCAGCTCACAGGTTGTTATTAAAAACCTTGTAGTAGGTTAGATTAGTCTCCAGATACGACCTAATCCTTGAAAGACACCACAATCAAATCATTGGAAAAAGAAGGCGGAGAGAGAGCTCGGCCTCTTACTGCTCTCATGCCTTTATAAAAATCTCTCTCAGGGGTGCTTGGGTGGGGGTGGGGGGGTTGGATGTGGTCTTGTTGCAGGTATAACCACTGTGCACTCCCTGGACTTACATGCAATTCGAATTTCATCGTTATAATTTATAAGGCTGCAACACTACAATGGGTTTTACGGACCGTAAGTGTTTCTGTTGTGCAAAATTGACCTTTACTCAAACAAGTTGTTCTTTTAAGCTTTGACTTCCTCAATATGTAAACTTCAAATGTATTTATGGATAACCCCTTGGGGCGACCACCCATCTTGTTTTGAGGGGATCATACACACACTCCAGAACTTAAAAATGTCACTCAATTGTAGTTATTCCCAAAGTTAAGATCGACTCTAGTCCATTTCTCAGTGGAAGCTGCTGGTAAACACATGTTTAGCACATTTTAAATACATAAAGAAATATCATGTCTATATATAAGAGGAGACAGTTTGTCCAGTGTTACAGTAGTACTGGCCATATACAGCCCTAACCTTAGTCCTTAGCCTCCACATTAGCATCCTTTTAGTCTGTTTTTTTTCCTCTCTGGAAGTCTGACAAGGATTATGAATTAGCTGCTAATGCCGGCAGTCCGCTCAAAATGACAAATCAAATCCTACCAAATGAATATAGCAAATGTTATGAATGAGAATTGCCAGTTTAGCATTAATTGAGTGTTAGGGGAAATGTAAAACACTCTTTTCACTGCTATAATACTAAACGCTTGGTTTTACTCCTTAAAAAGAACAAAAAACAAAACACATTCCTCACCATATTGCATCCCAGTTGAAGAGTTCATTTGCATGTTGGGTGTCTGGCCCGTCAGTGATTACCTGTCTAAAGAAGAACCAGTCCCACGCCTTTACCAGACAGTGCCTTGCCCATTTAGGACCATTTGCATCACTGGAACGTGGTATTTTTAGCCCCGGTGTGTAATGTGTGCGTTTGAAGATGACTGAATGAAAAGCAGCGCTCATTTGAAGATGGGACATCAGTCAGTGACATAAGCCTTGTGCCACTAATCTTCAAAGGCGGATGTGTTTGAGTGTGGCCAGGAAGACCAGGAGCTTTCCTTTCCTCTTTGTTTTGAAGTCTTAATTGTTATTTAATTTGTGTCCTGCTTTGTTGTGAAGGCTGTGAAATGATAATTGCGTTGCCTTCTCTCCTCCTGTCTCACTTTGATGTACGTACGTCCCTGGACTCATCAAGAGATTTTCTTTTTTTCTTCTCATAGCGTAATTTCATTAATGATTTGCAACGTCGTACGCGAAGACAGGTGAGATAGATCACCTGCGATGAGACTACAAAATAACTAGATGTCCTTTCTGCATCAAATGAGGGTGATTTGTGATTCTCCAGTCCGATCAGGCGTCGGTATAATCTGCGTTCATGTGGTAGTTGATCATCCAAGAGCTGAATTATGGAGCCAATTGAAAACACACTACAACGCCTGTGTTAGTGCAGCCAATCTGACTCTGCTGTGTCCCCGATACTCTCGGTGAAAATGACTCCTCGGGGAGCCGTCGTGGCCTCTGACCTGAAATCCAGAGATGAAGCTACCGATCAATACGCGGATCCTGTGTGTTTTGCTTATCAAACAGGAGAAGAAAGGGGTAAAAAAAAAGCTAAGCACTCGTGGCCTTGGCTCCAGAATACGATCGCTCATTTGCAACAGTTAGTGATGCCTCCTGTCGAAGGATCGGCGGAATATAGGCAGTGACACTGACTGAAAAAAACTGCCTTTTAGAAGAGCCTCTCATAGCGAGATGCCCCCTCCCCCCCGCGGCGATGGATGTCCAGGTAATTTGCAGGTAGCTGCCCACCTCAATGTCACATTGTGTCATTTCTCTAAGTACGGAGCGGGGTCGCAGAGAAATGGGCCGCGGGTTAGACTGCTTTTGTTGGGGCCTCTCTGTGTGAGATGGCTCTGATAGTGTCTGTCTGCCATTTAAACACTTGAAATAAAACACTGTCACTCACCGCGACACCGGTCCTGAGGCCTGAGACATGTCTTCTGTCCTGTAAAGTCCTCTTCTAAGCTACACTTTGCAGATGAAGTCCTCAACACGTCCCTCAGAGTTGGTACATTTGAGACTTTTTCCAGCCTTTTCCACTCACTCTTTATTTAACTCACTCACAATCAAGTACATGGTATGGAGCACAAACATTAGACAGTATCAGGAATCAAGCGTAGCAAGCAGCAGGGCTGTACATGCTTTCCATCTGTGACAATTGGAGGAAAAAAGAAACAGGAAAAACAGAGAGATGAAGATAAATAAATAATCAATGTAATAAAATATTACTTGCTTTTCAGAAAGGCACCTAACTTTTGCTTTATCAGACTGTAGTAACAAAATTAGTTTACATAGATGGGTTACTAGCATAATACTTTGGGAGATATTTTTCTCTGAAATGCATTATATTTGTGAGAAGAAATAGAGCAGATCGCAGAGGTTAAGCTATTAGGGATAACAATAGATAATAAAATGATTTGGAATAGTCAAATAAACCAGATGGTGGTAGAAATGGGCAGAGGAATGGCTGCTATTAGACACAGCAGAAAATTCATACCCAGGCACTTAACTAAACAACTAATACAAGCGCTAGTGTTGTCACAAATGGACTATTGTCCAATGATTTGGTCCAACATGTCAGAAGGTAACATACAAAGGCTGCAGGTAGCTCAGAATAAAGCTGCTCGAATCGTTCTTCAGTGCCTTTATAGAACAAGGGTAAATGAAATGAACAATCAGCTGGCCTGGTTAAGCGTCAAAAGTAGATTGCATTGTTCTCTGGCTTGTTTTGTAAAAAATGTCACAATAACAAAAAACCCAGCAATGTTTTATAATAAATTGGTGTTTTTTTCTGAAAGTCATAACTACTCTACTCGGCAGTCTTCAGAAGTTCGTTTCCTGTTGCCCCCATGTAGAACAAATGCAAAACAAAAAACTGTTTATAGAGCGATGGCTGCATGGAATGCTCTGCCAAGATTTTTGATGCGAGAAGGTAGTGCAGCCTCTTTTAAACAGGGACTAAAGATGTATTTGTTTTTACAAGAGGGAGTGACTCTCTGACCATTAGAGACAGTTGCATGTCTCTAAAATAATGCATGATTTCTGTTTCTTTGTACTTTAAGAACAATTTGTAAATGAGATGTGAGCTTTTTTTATGTTTTGTGTTGCTGTTGTCCACTGTATGAATGATGATGATCTATGTTGAATGTTCTGTGTTAAATTCTGAAACAGAAATGTTTGTAAGACGTTTTGACCCCAGGAAGAATAGCTGCTGTCTTGTACAGCAGCTAATGGGGATCTAATAAACAAACAAAGAAACCCCTTCTATTAGTACCAGATAGGGGTGGGGTTATGCAAATTTGAATCCTAGTTACATCATTGGAAGACTGCAAATTACAGATTCTTTTGTAAATTTTCACATTTTTGGGGCTGGAAGGCAAGGCAAACACCTAATTACTATATGTTAAAGAACCTTCAAAAAGTGATATTTCCATAATACGTCCCCTTTAATACATTTTTGAGAGAGTCAAAGGTACAACAAACCGCAGTCATCTAAATAGAGACAAATGCACGAGTTGAATCGAGGGACCGGACGTGTCACTGGGTCAGTAATGTGATATCCCTTCGTGCAGGGTTCAGCAGTAGAACCTGACCACATTTTGAAGATATACTTTTCACACCTTTGTCATTTTACTGAGCCACAGCAGCCGTCAGATTGTGGGCTGCAAAGCTTCTACGAGCAGCCATCTGGGATAGTCCTCCTCATCCCATATTCCTCTTCTTTTATCTCCCCAGTTCCCTCAGGATATCTCCATCCACTGTCTTTGTAGTGAACTCTGAACTCTACAGAGGTTTATACTCTTAGAGAAAGAATACATCCAATTAATATTTTCATCTTTGAACGCGGGGCCTAACCGCTGTGAGCGAGCGGCAGCCCGCAGGGGTCGTCGCGATGAATGCTGGCGTGGTCTCGGCTTAGTTTGTTGCACCTGCTCTTTGAAACCTGCTGGTGGCACTCGGCGTAACCCCGGGCAACAAACACCCGAGCTCTTGTTAATAAATAACTGCGAAACAGGCTGAGTATAGAGGAGGGGAGCTTGGGCCTAAGGGTGTTTGTTCAGACTAGATAAATAATTTATCACTCGCCAAACCACACAAATCAGACTGCATTGGTTGTCATCAGGCTGGAACGTAAGCAAGGTTTTCCATGGAAATACGCTGGAGATGAAGAGGAGTAATAGGCCACTGTGATCTATAGAGGGGTGAAGGAGGAATGAGAACTCTAAATACACAAGCCTGACGTTAAACATATATTTCTTATATAGTATGGGGGCAGGAGAGAAATGCGGTTTTGCCCCCAGCATGAGAATTTATTGACTTTCCGTGTTTTTAAAGTGGTATAAACTCTATCTCTGGTCATGTTTGGAATTTGGAATCCAGTGCACATGCTTTAACATTTATGCAGTCAAGGCTGAGTCATGCCAGTATTTCCAAACATCAACATTTTTTTCTGCAAAATCGGTTCATTCCAATGGACTGTAATGAAAAAGTAAATCTATGAATGACATGTACATTTATGCAGACTAACGATAAGCCGTCTTCCCTGTTTTGACCCTGAACGGACTAGAGGCCGAAATGTAGCATGCTATTATAGCTTGTTAGCTTTTGCACCGCCAGTGTTTTCTGTATCTCTTCATTGTCTTGAGTATAAACACACTCCACTATAGAGCTATTGATTTCAGACAGTTACAGTACGAGACACCAGCTATAGCCTAAAAGCACTCTTTCAATAAACCTGATAACTGTGCAACTTTTGATTTATGTATTCATTTATTTAGATGGGACAGTGCACATTGATGAACATACAAGTATGTAAATATGCCGGATTGTAGCAAGAATGCTAATTTCCATCCATAGTCCCATTTACATAAAAACAGTTTAAAACAACACTATAATACATATACTGTAATAGAAAAGAAAAACAGAACCAACAATGGGGAAGAGGAAGAAGAACACTAGAGTAAGGGCAACAATAAAAACAGTGAAAACAAATATAATATACAGGTAAACTAACTTGCTAACTCACAAGTTAGCTCCTCCTCCAATGAACAATCCTCAGCAGAAATTGAAAGGGGTTTTGAGAGTTGTTATGACTACACTTTGTTTACAGGTAAACAAGCTGTTGGTTAATTTGAATAATCATCAAGCCTCAGTATCACCATATATTCACATTTTCCACAAATAATCTTACTGTTCACTATTAAATGTTGCCAATGTAGCTACTGCCATTCATGTCCAGTATGTTTTATATTTTGTATACACCTCTTGGTTCCTATTTATTGTACAACATGCACTTGTTTAAAAGTTATTGGGACAACTGTAACTATAAATTATTATTATTATTATTCAAGCAGATACTTGTTTCATTGACAATCAATTCTATTTTGTATGGTTGCCAATTGATTAATTCATTCAAGAGTTGTGTAACTGTTAGAAAACGAGGACTGTGGGTTTTCCCTTTGGTCAGTGAGAAATGACATGATCAGAAAGCTTTATCTCTTAAGTGCTTTTTCCCATCTCCTGTTGCAGAATGGCCATCCAGGTGGACAAGTTTGACTTTGAGAGTCTGCCTCAGCCGGACCAGGAGACGGCCCGCTTCACTAACCCCAAACAGCTGGAGGAGGAGCGACAACACGCCCAGGGCTGCCAGATCAACAGCAAACTGGGCATCTGTTGGAGCATCATATCCTTCCAGTGGCTACATGTCTGGTAGACAGCAGCCTCCTCTCATCATGGTTAGACAGACAGGAGACAGAGATGTAAAGGTCACATTCATAGTCCGTCCCGAACTGGTCCCAGGTAATAACCTTGGATTGTTTTGAGTGGTCGAACAGATTGAGTCAGGCAGCGTTGCACCTAGTCAGTGCTGTTTGTTGACGTCACTCAGATCAGAGATGCAGGACATCTGGATCCCACATCTGGAGTCCCTCTGGCCAGCAGGGATCCTGTTCGCCTACACTGACAGATGGGAAAGCGTATGGTAGAGCACTTGCCACTCTGACACTGTGAAGTGATGTCTAAGTGTGTGTGTGTGTGTGTGGGTGCGTATTTGTGGCACATACTCACATTAGTATGATAGAAGATTTTCCCATAGGTCCTAGTTTGTGGGCAAGCTCTGCAGTCCATCCCAGGTAATCTCTGACACCACGGCTGTCAGCGTGCTGCTCTGTGTGTTGTGGTTTTCCACAGGGGGAGAACTCATCTATTCCTTTACACGCTGTTGTCTTCAGGCCTTTCATGTACAACACACTAACTGCCAGGGATCAAAGACGTGTAGGTTTAAAACAGTAACACACATGGAGGCTGGCTTAGTATTTGTGGTCTGTGAGGTTGTTAACACACACAGTCATGTGTTTTCATACCCACTCTTTTTTTTCATATCTCACCTGTTAGTGTGTGTGTTGTGCGTGTGTTTTAGGAACCAAAATGAGAATATACTAAGGAACTTAGATTGCCTTAGAAGTATCATGGTGGCATTCTCACTTAAACTAAAGGTCCCATACTTTACATTTTTACAGTTACATGAGTCTTTATAGACAAGAAGATATATTTGTGTGCTTCTCTCTGAATCTTCTCTGAAACACCTAAACAAACCTAATCCTGCAAGGTTTATGTTGGGTTCAGGTGGCATGGATCAGAGAGGTGACTATTGTGACATCACAAAGTCACAGGAGTCCTCATGACTCATTTGAAGGCTCAGTTTCTGAATACATACTGTCTGCATTCCGCTGTGGACTGAGGCTTTTATTCTTTCACAGTGTAAATACAGAACCCAGAACTGATTTACAGTCTAAAAGGACTTGGTCACGTACCTTCATACATTAAAGGGCCTTTAAGTAACTGTAAATAATAGATAAATTACAAGCTTTGTTAGAGGCATGAAGAAACCATGCAACAAAACAATAAAATGTTGTAAGATATTAAATCCACCTCAAAAAGGAGACGGGCAGAGCTGGCAGAACAGAAAAAAAAACTAAAACAAGAGAAAGACTAGAGCTCTTTGTAGATTCTTTGAAAAGTCGGTTGCATTACTGCACAGGGGGGTCGGGCTCCTCCCCACAGCTAGAGAATAGAAAGACTGAATTCCCTAAGCGTATAAAGGCAGTCCTCTTTGGGTAAAGTAAAAAAAGTTTAAAAAGCCTTTACTACAGTGGCTTTATGACTAAAAACAAGACTAGAACAAGTTTACTGAACTCAAATGAATGTAGCGGTGCAGCAGGCCCGGGGTCGGGGGGTTAGCGACTCCCTGGGGCAGACTAAACCCTGGGCTATCCAAGAGTTGCAAGGGACTGTTTGGTTGGTGAGACAGTCAAAAAGCAAGGTTCATGCTGTCAGGATTCTGGTAAAGTTCATGAGTTTCATAACATGTTCCTGCTGAAAAGAGAGAGCTACCAGTGGCTGCACATAATAGCCCCCCCCCCCCCCAGCATCAGCCCCATAACTCATCAGCTGGCAGTTACCGGTGCACACATTTAAAGATTTAAGAAGTGCCTGTCAGACTGTTGGTGAGCATGGTGTGCAATTAATGATGAATCCAATCTCTGAGCCACTGAAGTTGCCGTTATTATTATTTTTTTTCCTTTTTTACGAAGGCGTAAACACTCCCATCATTATGTGCATTGTTTTATCTACAAGCAGTTTGGCAGCATGTAGGCAGGAATGAAGAAAGAAAATGACAAATAAATGTGCATTCCCAGCAGCGAGTCTGATAGCACCCTGTCTACTGCAGGGAAAAAAGAGAAAAAAGGCCTGTTTAATCATTTTCATCCTGTTTCCAACACATGTCCTGATAGTAATTTATGAATTTAAACAAGTTTCTTTTAAAGCTGAGCAGCAGGACAGACGAGCAGCTATTATGTCATCGACAGAGAAATCCTGTTGCTGCTCAGGTGGTACCGTAACGTGCTGCTGATGTGTTTCATTCTACCTGTATATTTTTTTTGTGCTCGGCCTTTAGTTCCCATCAGTTTTTTAATTGCTCATTACTATTGACATTTGCTGTTAATGGGAAATACTGAGCCTTTTGCTGTATTTAGATCATTCTATATAGAAACATAATTCCATTAATGATTTTTACTTCCTCTTTGTCTCCATGCCTTTTAATTAGTATATTCAAAATGTAAAAAACCCAGGGGCAGAAAACGAGTTACGATTAATCAAGCAGCCACCACTGATTTATCACTTGATTGATTATTTGATGTTTTTCTCTCATCTATATTGTAAAGCTAATATGTTTAAAGCTACATAATATTTCCTTATGGCCATTAATTACTTTTTTTTTTACATCAGCAGCTTTGAATTCATAAAATCTGTCAGTTTAACCTCTAATTCCTAACTTATAAAGTTTCAAATGACCATTATGCAATGCATCCAATTTAAATGTGCGAATAATCTTTTATGGATATGAAAACAAGTTTTGCTTTTGAAGCTGAGCAGCACATAGACACATTATTATATTGTTAATATTGTCAACCCTGTGACATAAACCAAATCTGGAAGAAGAAAAAAAATAGTAGAGATGACGTTGCTCTGAATATAAAGTAAAGGTCAAAGTAGAAAATAGAAGCAAGAATGAAACGTTTTCCATATCAGTCTCACAGCCTTGATAAAATGAAGGTTTTCTTCCCCTTCCAAAAGTCATTTGGAAGGAGATAAAACTTCTACTGAGTCAATTGCCAATGCATTGTCAATGGAGCTACACCAAAATGATCACATGATGATACAGACACAAGTCTTGATGCTATCGTTTCCTGCACAGGAAGACGTTCCTCTGTGTGGAGATAGTGACTCAGCCGTCTGAAAGCATCAGAAAAAGCACAATGTAAATTCTGCTCCAGGCCAGATTTTCCCTTTACAGCATGAAAAACTGCAGAAATAAAAAGATTTGATTACAGCGCGTGTCACACTCAGAGGCGCTTGCTTGGCCTTGAGCAAAGTAACAGTCACTTTAATTTGTAACTTATGCGGCCCCTACAATATTACTGCTGTTGTGTTGATGGTGTGAGTTATAGTGATTCGCTCGTATGAAGGAAAAAGGCTCAGCCGTATTCAGCGAGCGAAGAATGCTCAGTTCATGTCTTCCCCCGGAGGAGGTCATTGCCGGGTTCATGACTCACCCCCTGAACGTAGAGTGTGGAAGTTCATTTGTTTCTCAAAGCAGTTTAAACCAGCGCAAATGTCCATTTCACAGTCCCTTATTATTATAACTCCTCGTAAAGCTGTCATAGGCAGCAGAGAACAGCCACATCACACTTCATCCACTGTGCTGCAAGGCAGACAGAAGAGACTGCATGTTCACCTCGAGTACAGATCTGCTCCAGTGGACGATGTGGATCATTGTGGACATGGACAATGGTGTAGTTAAGGGCTTGAAGACTCATTGCGTTGTTCCCTTCAGATAGTGTAGACCCATTTGTTTCATCTCAGGGTGTATTCACACATGTGGCTCGTTTGCTTTGTTCCGATTCAGGGGCTAAACTGATACAATTGTTGCATTTTTCTTTTCATGATCACAAGCGGTCCAAACGTGCAAACCAGCTGTTCTCCCATTGGTCAGAAATCTTACCTGGAAGGAGGAGGAGGTTACTTAGGAAAATCAACCACCATGGAACATCTCTGGTTGGTTAGTTTGTTTTTTTGGGGAAGTTGTTTCGGTTGCTGAGTCGATTACGTTCTCACTGCAGACAAACCGCTCCGGGGCCTGAATGGAAGCGAGCTGAGACCAGACCAGACCAGACCAGACCACCCTTTCTTGGTGATCTCGGCCCACTTGTTTTATCCTGCATCTGAGCACGATCGCTGTGTTCACATGTGACCAAACCAACCGATCTTTGGAGTTAAACGCTCCTTGTTTCGGAACAACTGCTCCAAACGAGCCAGGTCTGAACTTCGGTCAGTCTATATTAGGGCTGCAACTAATGACTGCTTTCATAGTCAGCTAGTCATCAATTGTTGAAACAGTTACATCTTTAATCAGATAATAAATTATACAGTTACTAGCTAGCAAGCTGCCGCCTTTTAAATTTAACTTGAGGTTTTAGTCATGGCAACTAACAACCAAGACAATAAAGATACATCATTCAAAAATATGTATTTTAATTAACGTTGCTGATGCAACAGATAAAGATTAAATTGAGAGTGAAATAATCCAGAACTTTGATGTTTTGGGATGAGTAGATGTTAAATCGTCCCCCAGCATTTTCAACACATGTGCAAGTCCCAGCGGAGATTGGTAGAAAGCGAGAGGGATCAAGAAGACCCATGGTGACCAAACTAACAGTTATCGGGAATTAAATTCATCAGCAGCTAATTTTGTCAACAACATTGACGAATCATTGCACCCCTAATCCATCCCTTACAGAAAAAACACATGTGGTAACATGTTTTACACATCAGCCATGTGTTACCACATGTGTTAACATGTAGAGCACATGTGTAAAACATGTTACCACATGTGGAAAATGGGTTCACATGGGAATTCATATGTGATTCACATAAAATTGGGCCAATGTTTCCCATGTGCAAATAACATGATTCACATGTGCAAAATTTTTCACATGTGAAGTTCATGTGGTTTTTCTGTAAGGGATGTGTATCGATATGTAAATGTATATGGTCTATGTGTTAATACAAGAGTCATATTGGCTGGAAGGCTGATATGTAGCCATCAAGCAAGTGATGAATAGGAAGTTATGTGCATCTTTTTGATCTGTTGTTTCAAATCCAGCTGTTGCGCTGTTAGATGACTAATAGACCGTTATTATAGTTATTTTGGGTTGTTTCCTTCATCTGTCACAGTGTGTGACACAGTGTAATGTTACTCAGGAAGACTTCACTACTCACTGCTCTGCCCTTATGCATGATGTAATTGAAATTTTGTGATAGCATATCTATGTTATAGGAAACGCTCGGTCATGCTGTAGGATGCTATCAGACGTTTGGATGCTGGTGTGAAAATTCTTCATTTCTATGTCCCTCAGTGGTGAAGTCGCCCAGCAGGGTTGCCACGGTTACCGTTTTTGTGCATTGGGTCAGTAGATATATTGAACAGCCCCCCCCCCCCCCCCCCCCCCCCAGGTGCCTGTCAGTTTTTTAAAGCAGACCAGCATGGAGTGTCCACGATGGGCGTACCGTAGCTCCTGGTTCCCCACACTGAGGCTGACACTCCAAACCACAACTCCGCCATTGTTTGTTGGAATAAGATTCAGGTGCATGTGGTGACATGTGATTGGCTGTGAGTCACAGTCTGAGTTTGGAGAGGATGCAGCACAGCGGAGGCACTCTCCAGCACAGCATGTTTTGTCTCCCTCTCTCTCTCTAAAAGGTTAATAGACACAGGTTGGGTGCTCCGGGCGCCGCTCGTCTCACCCATTATTCCAAATGTCAGCTGTGTAAATGATCAGCGTTGTCCTTATCATCACACATTATCTAGGTAATTGCTCTCTGACAGTCATATTTGTTTTGATGTGGCATTCATACATCAGTGGCCCCCTCCCTGTGATCGCTCTCATGCCGTCCCTATAGTCAGGTTACAGAAACATGCTCACATGCTGCACCTTTGACACCCAAATGAAGGGGAAACACATTAGGAAAGACAGGATGCAGTCAGGTTATGGAGCTTTTTATAATTGTAGTAATCATTTTTCCTCCCATGATGCATCATATTTCCTTTTTGTTTGGTTGTAATAATCTATTAACACAAACATTTGCAATGGTACTTCTCGCTTAACTTTGTTTTATCATTACTGATAAGTTTTAGGGTTTTTTTTGCAACTCTTTCTGGGAAACTGGATCCCAGCACACCTGCCTATGACAATAAGTCAAGCCAATTTTATTTCTAGAGCACATTTAAAAACAACAGGTGTTGACCAAAGTGCTTTACATACAAGATTAATTCAAACAAACACAGGACAGACACAAAGAGACATTAAAAACAACAATGTGAGTGGGAATGATGGGATGGGAAGGTCTCATGAGACTGAATTAAAAGCCAGAGAGAAGAGATATGTTTTTAGCTGAGTTTAAAAGATGTATATGGAGGGTGAAGATCTGAGACTGTTCCATAGTTTGGGACCAGTAACTGAAAAGGCTCTGTCACCTCATGTTTTTAGTTTTGTAGGTGGGATGAACAGCAATGACTTGGTGGATCTGAGCAGACGAGAGGTGGAGTAGGGGGTGAGGAGTTCTGAGATATGATCTGGTGCTAATCCATGCAGTGCTTTAAAAACAAATACAAGTGTCTTAAAATTAATCCTATATTTAACAGGCAACCAGTGAAGTGTGGCCACACTGGCTAGTACAGGAGAGATACAATTCTTTTCTGGTACCAGTGATGAGTCTTGCTGCTGCATTTTAGATTAACTGTAAACGGGATAGGGCTGATTGGGTGATTCCAGAGTAGAGAGAATTACAATAGTCTAGTCAGGAGGAAATGAAAGCGTGAACCATAGTTTCTAAATCTTTGGCTGACAGAAACGATTTGAGTTTTGCAGTGGATCTAAGAAACTTGTACCGACTACTGAATTGATCTGTTTTGTCGAATTTGAATCCAGAATGGAAGATGACACCAAGGTTTTTTGCATGAGGTTTTAAAAGTGAAGACAGAAGACCAAGATCACTGATGATGGAGGAGGAAGTCTCTGTGGGGCAGAGACTAGAAACAGTTTTATTGTGATTGAGCTGGAGGAAACTTGGAGCACAGGGTTAGAACATTTGCAATGGTACTTCTTGCTAAAAGGGATAGTTCAACATTTTGGCAAATTGGCCCATTGCCATAATCGCTATAATCATAGCAGTAGGTTCGTTACCTTTATTTGTCGGTGTAAGCTATTTTTAGAACCGAGGAGCGGAGCGGCAGGCTGCTCAGAGCTACGCTACAGAGGCTAAAGGAATTTCTTGGTTTCCCTCATCAAACTCATCAAATACACAACCCAACAACTCCAAAACGCTTTCGTGGACAAGTTGTGACCTGCACAATCACCACGCTATGAGATAATAATGGAACGTTACGAAACAGAGCCGTTTTCGAGGTAAATACAGGGTAAATACAGAGACTGCTTGCTGAAAAAGTGTCCCTGAACGCAACGCACATCAGCGGTTTTGCATGAATTTACCTCTAAAACAGCTCCGTCTCGTAACGTTCCATTATTATCTCATAGCGTGGTGATTGTGCAGCTCACAACTTGTCCACGACAGCCTTTTGGAGTTGTTGGGTTGTGTATTTGATGAGTTTGATGAGGGAAACCAAGAAATTCCCTTAGCCTCCATAGCATAGCCCTGAGCAGCCTGCCGCTCCGCTCCGCCGTTCTAAAAATAGCTTACACCGACAAGGTAACGAACCTACTGCTATGACTATAGCGATTATGGCAATGGGCCAATTTGCCAAAATGTTGAACTATCCCTTTAACTTTGTTTCATCTTTACTAATTTGTTTTGTTTGTTTTAATCTGCAGCCCTTTCTGGGAAGCGTGATCCCAGCACACCTGCCTATGACAACCATAAGTGGACGTCTCAGGATTAAATGGTGTTAAGACACAGATCCTAATCACAGGTCCAGGCAGTCGAGTACTAAGATCCTATCAACTATCAAATTTCCTGCGTTTCTTCCTCCGGACAGCCCAGTTTATTAACGCTCTTACAGTTTTACACGGTTATAATGACTGTACAGTGCAATCCATGCTTTTATTTTCCTTCCCGCCTTAACTAACTGTAACTCCCTACACGCCCCGTCTCAATCAGAAATCAATCCAACGCCTACAGTTAGCGCTCCACAAAATCTTTTCATATCACTCCGGTCATAGCTTCACCGGATTGATTTTTTAAAAGAAAATTCTGTTAATTACCTTTTTAGAGCAGCCGATGAGTCAGGATGCTGTGTGAGATCCTCTGTGCTGGCTACTCCAAGGTGTGGGTTGAAAAGACAGGGCTTTTGCTGAAATGACTGAATTTTGGAGGAACTTGTCAGAGGAGATCAGACTCAGGGTCAGTTCTATGGATGTCAAGGGAACTCATATTTGTGTGTTTGTTATTACAGCAGGTTTATTATTATTATTATGTCATGTCTTTATGATTTTATTCAGGGGTTCTCAACTAGTCTCACTCTGAGACCCACATTTTCCCATGGTCATTAAGTCGCGACCCACTTTTATAGAATTCAAACCAAGATTTTTTTTAAAGCCTTTAAAAACTCATTTTGCTCTTTATTGAGCAAAGTGCATTTCAGAGCACATGAATGAAACTGAGGAGGACCATGACAACTGCATGTACGGAAGTGAATAAAAAAATATCCAACTGCACAAAATGGAGACCAACAAAATGATATATTTGACTTCTAATGCATCTCTGCATTCAAAGCATGTTCACAAAAGTGAATAAATATCAAATTGCACTAAAGAAAGACCCTCAAAACAAAACAAGATTCACTGCATTCAGGCCACATTAATAAGAAACTGATATCTTTGCATTCAGAGCAAATGAAGCAAATAATAAGAAACTGTGGAGGACCATTACAACTGCATGTGTTCATGTGACGCGTGCCTTTCAAAATAAGTTATTTTTCAAAATAAAAGACATGTCCAACATCAGATGTGCATTAAATATTATTTACTTTTTTGACCAGCTGTCCGCGACCCATCCAGAACGGGTCCGCGACCCACTTTTGGGTCCCGACCCACCAGTTGAGAACCACTGATTTTATTCACATCTCACTGAGGTTTTTATGCTATTTATTTGACTGGAACATTCTTCCACCTCTACCTGCTGTTGTTGCAAGTAAAATATTATATGTGTGTCAATAGCAGAGTTGAGCATCAGCTCTCAAAATGCCTAAAAAAAAGAAAAGTTTTTCTCCTTAACCCCTCCCACCCGTCCCTGCGGCGCCATGGAGAGGCCAGCGTGGAGGGAGTCCTCAACCAGCTGGTCCTGGAGCACCTGCAGCTGGCTCCTTTGCAGTGGGGTGAGTCCTTGTGTGTGTGTGTGTAGATATGCATGTGCCATTATATGTTGCGATGACACACTTTGCACTCACACCCACAACAATGAGTGAAAGTTTGACAACTAGTTAACAGGAAATCATCAACACAATGTGGAGCGAATGGAAAAGTTTCCATCCACTTACCGTGACTGTTGTTATGTAGATTTCTATGTCATCTTCCATCTTTTGGAAAACCAGATCTGCTTATTAACGCTTCTTGCCGATATATCTGTCTGCAAGTTTGTCTGGGCAGGTTAACATAGCAATCTCCTTTTTACCTGTCAGTTAGAGCAGAAACCTTCCACAACGGGTCTCAAGCCATGTTTTTTATTTGCATTCATAATGGGCTACATGCTATTTTAGTCAAGTGCAGACAGCAGCCTGGGAAACGTGTGAATCGCCGGGGGAGCGCGCCAAATTTTTGTAGGAGCCCTTCCCCGGCCGTACCATCTGTGATCATCCTCCAAAATCACTTTTGATTTACTTGGGGTGTTTGTTTTCTCAGACTCGCGGCCTCTCTCTCTGGGCACTGCCAGCATTTTGATTAGTCAGCTGGGGCTGTCCTTGCCTTTTTTCTTTTTTTTTTTTTTTTGCGAAGAGAAAGCAATCTGCAAAATGATGTGACAGAGCAGATCAAGCATGGAAATGTAAGAATCTGCTGAGACAAAAATAGAGAGGGAGTGTGAGAGAGGGGAGTGTGTGTGTGTGTGTGTGTGTTGGGGGGGTGGGGGTCAAGGCGAATCCTTCACCAGATTCCCTGTTCTCCTGATATTTTGGGTATTTGATGCGCGCTGCCTTGAATGAGGAGACGCTCCCGGGGGTCGGAGATGCTCTCATCTCTCGTGATGCGATATTCCACATTATCTGTGCTCGTTCATTCTGGCTGCTTGTTTTCTCCCCCCGTGTCTTCATTTCTTGTAGTTGTGTGGTTCCGGCTCAGGCCTTTTTACAGGCTTTGCTGATTATGAGCCAGATAATTTGCCTCAGCCCATTAGGATGCCTTTATCAGGGCTGCCAAGACTATCACAGGCTCAATTACGGGTATAGTTCAAGCATTTCCCCGGTGTCTAGTCCAACTGGATGCTTTTAATGCCATTGTTGCCTCACACATACACACACACACACACACACTCAGAGAGATACAGTGGATGAATAGAGCCTGCTTGTCAAAAATTCTGATTGTAGTTGTGTTAAATTGCCAGAGCTTTTAGTTCTGTTGTCCCAGTAATTGAGGCTGTACAATAGCACTCTTCTTTGTTTGAATTAAAGACAAGAGTGGTACCAGCACTGAGCCTGATCCTGCTGACTTAGATCCAGATCTAAACTCTGTCATCAGGTTAAAGTATACAGAAAAGGACCAAGGTGTAACAAGTGTATCTTAATTTAGACGTGATCATAGAGGAAAACATGTCATTACCAGAGTTACCATAATTACTTTTTATGTATTTCGAATGGTTTGTCAATTGTGAGAGCACAACTCTGGAATATATAACATATGTTCTTAGGTCGATATCCGACATTTCAGTGTGGAAAAGTTATAAACTTCAATAGTTTCTCAGTCAAACTATTTCAGTTCCTTCATGAGGTGATAGAATCCATATCAAGAATTCCTCTTCTTTGTTCGATGCATGTAAAAAAAAAAAAAACATGCACATCTCACATCTGTGGTGTTTCAGTTGTATACATTTGCAAAATGTTTTAAATTTTAGAGTAAGTTAAGTTTTGATCTAATTTCCTTGTGCGTGCAAAATGACAAGCGCTGGCATAACACAGCAGATTATTACACAGCCCATGTGTGAGGGCAGCATGAGTATTGTGTTGTGTGGAAATCAGATGTTTTCTGCTCCTTTAAATTTAAATTTTATGCCAAGAACGTTTGGTGACTCTTTCTATGAAGGTCTAGTTTATAATGCATTAGAAGCGCATGCATAAGACATTTTAAAGGATTTGAAATGCTTTATAAAAAGTTGTTATAACTGTTTATAATCTTGTATAACAAAGTTTATATAGTATTATTAGTGTCACTTTACTAAAAGCTCTTTAACTCATCCTATAACATTTCATGGTGATGATTATAATAATTTAATGTTTAGAAGGCATAGTTCCATTTCAGAAACTAAGCATTTATTATCTGTTATAGTTAGAGCAGTTCTCTGTGTCTTGGATGGTTAGAATGTGTTATGTGACCCAGGACTTCATATTCTTCCTTTAAAAACCGTCAGGTATGGCGGTATAAGGCATTATGAGTGCTGAATTTATCATACAGTATGTTATAACAACTTTTATAAAGCATTATACATGCATTATAATGTCTTTTTTTAAAACTTCAGTAACACTTTATAATAAGTACACACTATTCAGCATTAGTTAAGCATTAAATACTGAATTCTTCAATTATAACACATGAATACTCATTAGTATAAACACAGTTAAAAATCATCATTCATAAGCACTAACTGTATTTATAAACTACATACTAGTGAGTATTCATGCGTTATATAGAATTCAATATTTATTAATGCTTAATAGTGTGTACTTATTATAATGTGTTGCCTAAACTTGTGTATCTGCTGGTGTTGATGTCAGTCAGGCAATATTTCAGCAGTATCTGAGCCGCTCCATGTGAAGCGGGTGGTGGGTGGTGGGTGTGCACGGCACGCGGGACCCCACAGAGATAAAATATTGATTGTTTGAGCATTTCATCCACAGGCAGTGTGTGCGAGCACATGTTTTGCAGTGTCTGTTCCTCGCCGCCGCTTTTCTGAAACACTGCGCGGTTTCCACGCGCGTGATTGGCTGTGTTGACGGCTCCTGAGCTCCTCCAGGAAACGCTTCAGTTCAGTGCCACAGAAAATGTCTTCTGGCACCATCAGGCTGTGGGGTTTTTCTTTCAGCTTTCCTGCCTTTCACTCATTTAAAGGAAATTGTAATCGCTTCCAGTTCTGCTCTCAATCACTGGGAGGAGATGGAGACATTTGTCACATGTAATATCTTTGCAGTCACCATAACAACAAGTGCAGAAAGTGCTCCTTTTTACCCAATTTCACTATCAATGTCGATGGATGACTTATCTCTACTCCCACATGGATTATTTTTTCAGCTCTACAGTATACTGTAAATGTCTTTGTTGTTTGTTTTTTTTTCATTATTGGAACCAAAACCAGATTCAGTCAAAGTGGCTGGTGTCAGCTTTCCCAGCAAGAAAAGTAATTAAGAGCTTAAAGGGAAAACAATATAGGCTAAAAATAACCTGCTTACTGTATGAAATCTGAGAAACACACACCTCCTCCATTATTTCTTATTTTAATCACATTTGTTGTTGTTTTTTTCTCCTCAGGAGTTTATTTTAAACCTCGCTTGTCACATTTTCAGAATGTACAAGAAGTCAACAGTACGAGGAGTTATTTCTGGACACGGCGCCTCAGGCCGGGGTTGTAGCAAAGATGCTCTGACATCTCTGCCTGAGCTCAACCAATTGTGTGTCACGAGAAACTTGATGCCTCCTCACGATTCGCTACCATAGAAACCCCTATGAAAATTTGATCGCCCTGGTTCCAGTAAATGGAGAACATGGAAAGTGCCAGAATCTATTTTATGCCTTTGAGTTTGTTTACAAGCCTCATTATTATTATTGAATGGGGAGCAAACGGAGGCCATTAGCAAATGATTTTACCCCCGGGCTACGGTCACATGCGGCGCTGCAATAAAGTGAGATCATATATGATGAAATTCTCTTTGTAATTCCAAATGAATAGGGAGGGAAGGGAAACAAAACATTCTTTTGTTTCTGATGAATTTCATTTTTCACAGGAACAGCTGTAATTAACCTAGCAGCTAGGAAATTAAAGGGGATTATACTTTTATATTTATGTGGTGGTAAGCCTTTTCAGAAAGAAAGAAGAAAAAACAGCTGGGTGCAAATCTTCCGTCAAACACAAAAATAAATGAGAGGGCTGCATTTAAAATACATGGACAGCTTCAACATTTGACTCAACAGATGCTACATTTCTGTAAAGAAACCTGCTGTTTGCTTTGGAGAGAAATTAGCATGATATCACAAACTGTGTCTGCACATCCCCAGGTTTTAAAAACCCTCATAAATATGGTGGGTTCTGGCTGAAGCACTAATATACTGTAGCTTTGGATTGATACATTCCTCCCTGCCTGACAGAGCTCTAATTCTGACAGGTTCCTACTGAGTCGTTTCATTTTCTGCTCTGGCACTAAATGTCTCAGTGGAAGCTGCTCTTTGAGGAGTCCCGCTATGAAACTGTATTCGTTGACCATGGATTTCATAGTGCCGTTGAAAAGGGTAGACAGTTTGACAAACAGTCTAAATGTCAGCGGAGCAGCCTTGGAGAATCTCAGCTATTGTTTTTCAGAAGGTTACCGGCTGGCTGGTTTAATTATCTGTGACAAATTTTTTTATTGCTCCCCCAAAAAACTATAAGGGTTACTTGTCATCCTTAAAATTGGAGAAAGTGGAGGGTGGAAGTTTGACGGGCTCAGTAAATTAGGATCTAGATATCAGCGCTTATTTTTAATAGAGATGGGTTTTTTTACCCTGTTCCCATCAAACAGTCATTTTTCTCCTTCCTTCCCTGAACACAACTGGATCTGATTTCACCATAGACTACTGTATAAATGAAGTTGTCAGTAGCCTCCATGACATGGACCAGTGGTTTAGCAACAGTGGTTTTGGAGCTTAGAGTGAGCTGCTCTGCTGTTGCCATCTTGGCAGTATGTGGCAATTACACCCTCACCCACCTGTCAGTCAAAGCAGCCACACCCTCAAATATGTAAACCTTTAAAGGAATAGTTAAACATTTTGGCAAATTGGCCCATTGCCATAATCCCTATAGTCATAGCAGTAGGTTTGTTACCTTTAATTGTCAGTGCAAGCTATTTTTAGAACGACAGAGCAGAGCTGTGAGCTGCTCAGAGCTACGCTACGGAGGCTGATGGGATTTCTTGGTTTCCCTCATCAAACTCATCAAATACACAATCCAACAACTCCAAAACGCTCTGGTGGACAAGTTGTAACCTGCACATTCACCACGCTATGAGATAATAACGGAACGTTACGAGATGGGAGTTGTTTTAGAGGTAAAATCATGCAAAACTGCTGATGCACGCTTCCGTTGGTGGCAGTTGTTCGGCAAGCAGTCTCTGCATTTACCTATAAAACAACTCTGTCTGGTAACGTTCTGTTATTATCTCATAGCGTGGTGAATGTGCAGGTCACAACTTGTCCACCAGAGCGTTTTGGAGTTGTTGGATTGTGTATTTGATGAGTTTGATGAGGGAAACCAAGAAATCCCATTAGCCTCCATAGCGTAGCTCTGAGCAGCTCGTGGCTCTGCTCCACCGTTCTAAAAATAGTTTGCACCGACAATTAAAGGTAACAAACCTACTGCTAAGACTATAGGGATTATGGCAATGGGCCAATTTGCGAACATTTTGAACTATCCCTTTAAAGTCATAGTACAATTCAAACAGAAAAGTAGCTTGAGAGAACACAAGAGGTATCTTCTGTGAAACTGCACCATCCACATCGGTGTCACCCTGTTGCTGGAAGCCTCCCACTCACCACAGTGGTTCTGATGCCAGAACAGGTGCTACCATTAGTGTGTGTGTGTGTTTTTGTTTAGTTTTTTCTTTCTCAGCCTGGCATTATGTAAATAGCCCCATTGATTATAGCTCCTCAGCTGTCAATTTGATTAAAAGGAAAGTGGTGCACCTCGTGATAGGAGTCGCTGTGTCAACTTAATGGAGTGTTGCTAAACAAACAGTCACCTGACCCAATCAAGAGGGGGGAGCCCTCGTAGCTGGATGTGATACTGGGCTGCAGGAGAGCACAGGGTGACTATCAGACAGGAAGTGCCCTGACATTTTTTTTTTTTTTTTTTTTGTGGACAAAAAAACAGGGTGCATTTTTTAAATGATCTCTGCAGGGTAAATTGGTTTCTTGTAACACCAGCAAGCAGTCGCACTTTACTGCAAATAAATTTAACTGTGAGTAAGAATGAAGTAATTGCTTCCCTACTTAAAACCACCTCGTAATATATTGCTACACATAAAGTACTGCAAGTAATAGGGCAGCGGTATAATATATTAAGACAAATTCAACAAGACCTGGAAGTATTTACATTAAAAAAAAGCAGCAGGAGTGAGAATTATATGCACTGTTTGAATATATCCTCAGCCTCTCTGACAAATGTTATGCTAATGATGAATATTTTTAAAATAATGTCAGGTGATCAATAAAAAAGGAGCATCTAGTACCGGTAATGAACCTGCATTAATTATAAGCCATATTTAAGCATCTGAAGCCGGGGCTTTGATTTTTCTGTATTGTCTGCCCGCTGAGTGCTGTAACCAGGCAGTGAGATGGAAAACAGAAAGCCTGAATGCGGACTTTGCACCCAGCCACCCCCTCCCCTCCCCTCACTTCCTCCCCCTCCTCCCACAGCCATCAAGTCGGCCACCAGGAACCCATCTCAATGGAATACAAATTCACCCATGAATGGAAAGACAAATGTTTAGCCTAGGAGAGCGATGGAAAGAGAAGGGTGGGGGCCTTGCTGTAAAAAGGCACAGAGATAATTTAATAAGACAGCACTTCTGAACCGACTCACACTGTTGAATTTTTTTTCCCCCTTCCTCCTACCCTGCACACATACACACACACACACACAGATGGACATTTGGAGCAGTCACAGGTGGTGGCTTTTCAGCACACACAGGGGACGCCTCATGGAATAATATGCCTTTAAGCTTTTGTCAGGTGCCCAATTGCCATGAGTGCTGCAGGTTTGACAAATGGTGCTGCCAAGCAGTCCACATCCACCTAACGCTGAAGTCCTGTTGTGGTGATGATGATTGCTGACCTGAGAGAGGGAAAGAGAGAAAGAGAGGGAGGGAGAGAGGAAGGGATGGGGAT
Source organism: Trachurus japonicus (assembly GCF_045865225.1). Lineage (NCBI taxonomy): Eukaryota > Metazoa > Chordata > Actinopteri > Carangiformes > Carangidae > Trachurus > Trachurus japonicus. Next base: position 33,759,397 of record NC_140917.1, read on the forward strand.
GGGGATGAATACATGCATGGCTGAAATGAGAGAAAAGTGTTCAGACTGCACCTGTGACTGGTGATATGTCACATCTGTGAGCATACATCAACTGCAGGCTCTCCTGCAGTTATCTGTGCAGCAGTGATAGGGCCTGTGGGAGATGATAGTAAGCCTCCTTAAAGCCCAACTTACTGTAGGATGATGTCAGTCCAGTCTGCCACCGAGCCCAGGAAGCACTCATATCTGTCTTGTTTGCTTTGCACCTTTTTTTAAAATAAATTCTCTAACTATCTAAAAGCTAGAAGAGTTTATGGGTGGTGATGGGTAGGTGGATTGAATTTGTAATTTATGTGTTTACTTTGGTCACTAATTTCCTAGAATTAACAAAAGGTCTTAGGTAGCTCGTTAATGGTTAGCAGCGTTGGACCCGTTACTTTTAAAAAGTCATAAGTTATAGTTATTAGTATCTTTCTCCAAAAAGTAGAAGAGTAGTTGATGGCATGAAAAAAATGTGTAGGCCTATATAATGTAGCTACATTTCAACAGGTGTATTACTTTTTGACAGGACTTCTTGAGTCAATTAACGGTAACGGCGTTATAACAGGGGAAACAGTAACTTTTTTGATTTCTCATTACTGAAAAAAGTAGCGCCGTTTATAATACCGTTATTTTATAACGCAGTTCTACCGTCACTGATAATAATAATAATAATAATAATACATTTTATTTGGTGGCGCCTTTCAGGTCACCCAAGGTCACCTTACAAAAAGAAATAAAAGCATAACAGATCATAACATTGTTAAAAACAAGATGGTTGGTGATCTGGTGTGGATGCTGAAAGCAAAAGTGAAGCCAATATATCCAAATACAGTCGGACTCAGGTGATTTCAGGTGGAGTTACTGTACAAGCTGTATTTTTAAGTGGTGCTCTCCTCCCTTTCCACTTCCTCTTCCTGTTTTCAAAATCTGCTTCACTTAAGGAAACATGAACAGGAACAGGAAACCTTAAAGCTAGCAACCTACACACTGAAGGAGTTTTATGGAGATTTGGATCGTACATATTAAAAAGTCAACTGTTTTCTTGTGACATGAAATTGGGCCTTTTAATGATAGTGCACACCTCACCATGTGAAAATGTTTCCCCATTACAAGCAACCGCAGTGTTGTCCCCCTATCGGAGAACGATGGCTTGGACCATTCTCCAAATTCCAAGTCTGTTACTAAACAGCGTTTATATGTATTGACTTGTTTGCGTGATTGTTTTAAGTATAGCTGAAAAGGTTGATTGTATCTCCAGAGGGAGCTCTGTGAAGCCTGATAAATGACCTCAAGACGGCTCTAATATTAGTTTCTAGTTGCATATGGCACCTGCCTGATGAGGATGGTGAAGTTGAATTGTAGGTAGTAAAGTTGTCAGACTTTGATTGGTCTTTTCAGCTGATAAAATAGTTGCTGCTTCTGAAGAGATCTCTATATTTCTGCACTGTGGAAATTCTTATTCGCAGAGCCATTTAAAAGTGTTGTATTATAATAAATAGAAATATCCAATATGATAATGATGAAAATGTGTTGTGTGAGTGCAGTCTAACACTGTCTGTAATGCTACACAGCTTCAAGGAAACAGTTATTATTATACAACATGTCACTGTGCACACCCATGTTTTATCCTATATGTCTCTAGACGGTTCTATATCGTGATCCCTGATTGGCTGGTGGCTCGAACTGTTTGCTCAGTGTCAGTTCGAATACGCTCTGGAGAAGCAGCTCTTATTAATGGAAAATGTTTTTATAATACTCCTGCCAGTTGTTTTGTCAGGCTGTCAACCTGACAATCACAACATTTCTCCGCAACACCAGAGACAGCAGGATCAGTTAGGTGCCAAGATTTGTTTTCTTTTCCAGCTACAAGTTTCATTCGACTTGCTGCTAATTCAAACGGACAGCTTAGCCTCTAATGTGAATGTATTGGCTCTACACATGCTTGTAGATCCAACTGCAGGAAATGCGGAGTCATTATCCCAGGAATTATGTTCATACTGGACAATTATGCACATCAGGTTTTTACTTTGAAACCAACATCAGTGTGTATGCAGGAAGCAGTGTGTCCCGTCTATGATAACGTAAGTAAGGTGCTTCTTTTACAGCCATGGATGGGCTTTGGCTCAGTCAGCTTTTTGCTTTTTATTCAACATGAGGATAATCTTTCCCAAACCTCAAGCATACAGTTAATTTCCTACAACTACAGCTGATATTGGACATAGTCTTGTCAGAATAATAAGGTTTCTCCTCCTTCTGTGGTCACAGGGTTGGGAGATGGTGCAGGTTCTGATGCAGATTCTTCCAGGCAGTACATTTATAAATGGGAACGATGCAGGAAACAAGGATGTAGGCTTTTTTTTTTTTTTTTGACAGATTAGCTGACGTTTAAAAGAGCTACAGTATTAGTAAGCTTATTTATTTATACATAGCTAATGTTAGCAATAGCAACAGTTTGTGTAAGCCTAACAGTCTAAAAGAAATATTGTAAATTCAGAGGTGTAGCCTAATGCAACTTGCCTGGCCTACATCCAAGATTTAAAGAGGAACTATACTGTACAGTACAAGTCCAGTCACTTTTCCTTAGTTTTGCTAACTCTCCTCCCGGCCAAGTGCATTTGTGTACAACAAAGCCGGCGAGAAATTAATCAATAGAGCGGTACATAACGTTATATACAATGTTAAGATGTGTGTATTTATGTAGTTTAATCTGTCATAAACAAGAGATTTCTGTTCACGGGGCAGATTTGTGATGTAGTATGCAGAGACAAGAGCTGGGACACCGGCCTCTGATCTTGGAGGGTTTGTTTTCAGCCAAGAGATGCAATAAGTTCCTTTTTAAAGTCGGAGCAGGAGCATTGTTTGCGAAGTTTTAGCAATGGCCCAGTGTCCAGCACCAAATGTTAAATTTTTTTTAACTTCAACAGAGTATCTACCTATCAGGAAGTAAACATTTCTCAATGGGGAGGGGCCAGTCTCTTTGCACAAATGAAATAAAGTATAAGAGACTGTTTAGGACCAGGCAGCAGCAACAACACCAAAACTTTGTCTGGATCACGTCTTTTCTACTTGTGAAGTTAGCATGCTAACAGCTAGCCCCAGCGTCCAATCACCACCACCTGCTCCTGACATGAAAGCACATTAGGCGGCAGTGAAACCTTACAAATAACCCAATCAATGAAGTGGGTTTAGTAACACAATCAGGCCCGACTCAAATCATTTAGTAATTTGGATGTTGAAGTACGTCCTCAGTTGAGTCCCTAACGTGGTTTCAGGTGTGGTTTAGTGTAGACCTGAGTTTAGTGCCTCTGCTGAGGCCTCTGGGAACAGTAAACCTACAGGAAAAAGAATTTACACCCAAAGGCTTGTTTGTCTCCATTTCCTCCAGTCCATAAACACAAACACACATTACCATCTCACACCCTGTCTTACCACCCACCCACTGGAGTGCAGATAGGCCTAAATTTGTAGCGGGTGCTGTCCATTTAGCTGAGTGATGGGTGCTAGGAGGAGCAGTGGATAGGCAGGAGCTGATTTATTTGCTTGTTTTTCAGCTCTGTTGGCCCGGCTCTGCCAGTCAGCCACCCTAAAGGTCTCCTATTGAAGGCAGTAGAAAGCCAGAGCTAGATGGGAGGACGACGTGCACCTTTTTTTTTCCGGGGAGGCTCGCTCTGTCTCCAGGGCTGGTTGGTGCTTTGTGATTTACAGAGGCAGTGCTGACTCAGACGGGCTAAGTTGAATGTGTGGACGGAGACAAAGATACTCAAACGCTGTGATAAGAGCGTAATGATGAGGTGGCATTGCCCTCAGTCTTAAAATGATTCTCTCTCAGGGAGCTTAATGAGATTATCCGTTTTGTTTTTTTTAACCTGTTAATTAAGCCATAATGAGTATGGGCATTATTTTCTACACATTGTTCCATGCATGATTCATAACACAGGGGTTTTTAAAATCATTTTTAGTGTGTTTTTGACCAGATCAGGAGAGCAAACAGGAAAGGATGATTTGTTCTACTTTGGCTGGAATCACCATCTTTATCCTGTCACCCTGCTAGCTTTAATGTGGAAATGAGAGCAAAGAGTACAGCGACCCACTCTGTGATGGCCCATCCAGCCTTCCCTTTTTCACTCCGGGCCCTGTGTGGATCTAGAGTTAGCACATTTAACAGGCTTGGAGCGTCTGTTTATGGGGCATTTATCATGGCCACAGAACAATCTAGGCTGTCAGTGCATCAGTTTGGGTGAGCCGTGGAGATAAATCAAAACTCCTCCGGGCTGCCTCGGCACACACTCGCCCCCTTCGTTTTGACTGGTGGGATGGGAGGGAGAGGGAAAGAAAGGAAACTCCAGTTTAGATGCAGGAATGAAAGTTGTGGAGATTAGATGGTGGGTAGGTATTTTTTGTTGCAGTGATTAATGTGCAAATATAGAATCTGGTTTTGCTTCTGTGCACAGCCTGATGCTATACAGTACATTATATATGTTTAAACTTATCATATTCTTACTTTACTATGGTTTTATTTAGTAGATTAATCATATTTTACTCTGCAGCGCATGCATCCATTTAGTCACCTTGTTCAAGCTAAGAACCAACGTTTTTTTTTTTTTTCAACCATTTTCTCAATGTATTTTCAGCCAAACCCGCTCCCCACTCACCGTTTTCTATCAAATAAAACGACCTCCTGCATTGATTTCTTTAGAGGAAACAAGAGTATCCCCAACGGCTGCCTTTTCATCCCTGAAAGACAGATTACCTGACATTTCTAAATGCAACCAAGTCCAGCCTCTGTTTTCATTGCGAGAACGTCTGGAGCGCCTCGCCACATTATTTCAAGTGCTGCTGAGAGAAGGGGTATTGTGACACAGCTGTTTTACCTGCTGCAGCACAGAGAAATGAGAGCTGCCATGTTCACGTGCGGCTCTGCACCAACGATCCTCAGCCGGGAAAACGCTGCGAATCACACGTGGACATATTATTGAGGTTCTTTGAGGTTTGCTAAGCTCAGAGAGGCATTGTAGTTTGAATTAGATGACTTTATTGTATTTAATCAAACAGAACTAGGTTGTTAAGGAGTTATTTGTAAGGTTTTGTCGTTGTGATAGACCCAACATTAGCAGAAAGATCTGTTCTGTTCTGTTCTTCTTCTTCCTTTTCTCTCCAGTTAAAAAAAAACAACAGCATTATCAGTTCTTCAGCTAGCTACTGTTCTGAAGACATAAAGCTGCTCAGAAGATGATCCTGCTGCTCAGAAGATGATCCTCTTAACAAGGAATTTCATTCTAATCAAACAGCCAGTCAAGGATGATAGAACGTTAAAACAAAAATCTGTGAAATGTTTTGTAAATATTAAACTTCATTGGTAGCTCAAACAGTCCTTTTAACACAAGGCTGTGGTCAGTGGAAGGTGATGGCAATGGTGGGTCTCACAAAATGTAAAGCTGTCATCACCAATTGATGATCCGATTATTTTGCAATTGAGGAAATACCTCAGGCTTTTGCTAAGGCCTTGTTTTGTCCAAATCCATCGTTTTGTTTTTTACAGCTCCATATTTGGCCTTTTAGCTGAATAGTAAATGATTATTATACCTCTGTTGAATCAGAAAAGGTTTAGGGTTGTTCAGCTTGGGTTGAGTCAGCTTACCATGCATGTTGGTATTAATGTCAAGAACTTTTGTCATTTTGCTAAAACTCAAAAATACTTCTGAACTTCATCTGAACATTTTTCCTGTGCATGTCCCCTCCTGTTGTGTTCCTCCTGCTCACCAAGCAGAACTGACCTGTCAAACTACAACGCTGCTGTTTAATGTTTGTGTCATTCCCTTTGCCACACTGACCCGCAAAACAACAGCAGCACAAATCAAACTCTACATTTGATGTACCGCCTCCTGTACTGCGTCCTGTAACATTTCCAAAGGTGTTTAAAACGGAAACTATTAGGGAGGGTGCATCCCTAACATTATATGAAATGCTATTGTCAGGAATGCATTGTGCATTAATCATACTTGGTTTATTCTAATATCAGAGCAGCTTATGGTGCATGGGCCTAACATCCACTGGCTCTTGGATTCATCAAAAGAATATGAACCATCTCTGCCTGGACTGGTCCTATGTGGCTGTTAAACCACACAGTTTTACCCAGTGGACGATATCAATTGAACACTCCCAAACCACTGGTGAAAAAAATGTTTCAGTGTTACCTTTATTATGAAGGAATGACACAGTAAAGACTTGATGAAGATACAAGATATAAAGTGAAATGTAATAAATCCTTACTATTGTATTGCCGGAAATGCAATAACATCTCAACGGAAGAGCTCATCAGTACAACTGACGAACTAAAGTAGCGTTAGTTCTAAAACACATTTGCATCGTCAGCAAACAAAAACACTCTGAAACAAAGTAACGCATAAAAACATCTCTCACATTTGAATTTTTGAATAATATGGAATTGAAAAGCCAATCTTTCATCATCACGACCGTGAAATCCGAACAAGGATTTACAAGTCAACAAGCCATCTGCTGCCACTATGGCAACCGTGATGATTCATCTCAAAGTCTGACAGACTGGGACCGCTTGTTCCTCGCAGTTGCATTCATCTCCCTCCTCGTTGCGTAGCGAAAACAATGGAAGTCCTTCAGGAGTGATCCGAGCAGGAGCACACCTGACCTTTGCCGTGGTCCTTTAGTAAATCGCATTGAGCTCAGGATCTGCCAGTCGGCAAGGATTCCCTCCAGGTTTGAGTCATAATATTTGAACATCTGCAGAGCCTGCCCGTCTTTTTGACGATGGTGGGACGTGACACGGCCCCTCAGAGGGAGAAATCACTCCACCGCGCTCATCTGTCGCCATTGATCCTCCTCAAGGATGCTCCGGTGCCACACACTCATAATCAGATCTTTTCCCACATGAGCGGAGCTGCTCTTGTGCAGTGCGCAGACTCTTTCTTACAGTTTGTAGATGCCATCAAATCTGTTTATGTCTGCCACAATGAAATTGAGGAGGGGAAGTATTGAAATTTCTCTGTCTGTTTCTTCATTTGGCCATCCATCATGTGGAAGAAAAAGGCAAAGCCCACTGGGTTATAGATAAACTTGGGTGGATAGGGTTTCTCAAGACTGTGTCACAACAAACTTGAAATCACATTCTTATGCTCAAGGGGGAAGATGCAGTAACTGTTCAGACTAAGTGAAGCTGTTCATGACTGGCCAAGAGGGAACGTATTATTCATCTTACACTGTATGTTTTCTTTCATAGTGATCAGCTCTAACTTTTATATGGAATTATTGCGTTGTGGCTCAGATTTGCTTTGCCAGCGTTTCTGAAGACCCACCGCCGACACGCTATTAGTCTTGACCCATGAAGCAGCTGAGAAGACGTAGCAGGTGATCCATCATGTTTGACTGTGGTCCATCAGATGTTAGCCGGCCAGGGTTTCACAGGAACAGCAGCCCGCTGACAGGTCCGTGTCCGTTTTTTTTGTTTTTTGTATTCAATGGACTGATCCTGCTCACACCACTGACAGGCCTCTAGCCCTGCAACATGCCGGCCCAAGCTTTGGCAGGAACACCCGCCGAGAAAGCTCAGAGCGTACAATGTTACCCTGTCGTTCCCTTGTGCCCTGGGATACGAAGTGTACCTTCCAGAGCAGGAGCAGTGCCTGCAATGTAACAATAATAAGTGACTGTGTGACAGCATGTATGGGGAGACTTTGAGGGCCACAGAGCAGCACTGCAGCATCCTGGTAAGCACTGGAGATTTTATTTTAGGAAACATTACACAAAAATATACTGTCACATTGTCACATTATCTTTTTTTTTTTTTTTTTACTTCTCTTTATTTTCACACTCTTAACACTGTCTCTTTCTCTCATGCACACCCACACACAAAGAAATTTGACTCTTGAGTTTTTAAAACTGGCATCATCACCTCTCATGCTGGTGCTAATAATGACTGGGGTCAGATGGAGTGTGCTAGCTGGGACCGGAATGTTCATACAATAAAAGCTGTCTAGCACGCGAGATCAATTGAAATAACATTAGAAAGCATAATTAATCAAACCAAACAATTAGCATGAATGTTGCCTTTCCACGCAAGTGACTGCTATCAATAGCCATTGCCCTAATTGTCACTCATTAGCAGTTTTCATAGCTGTCAGCAAGGTTGCATCACCAGATTCACAATAGAATATTAATGGGTCTAAATATCCCAGCAGGAAGCAGATAAATTGATTAAAGAGCGGCACAACTTAACATTTGTTTTCAATTGAACTAACCTCATTTTAAAACGACTAAACAAAGGCAGAACATGAATAATGGACTACTGGTGTTATAATAATCCAGGTAGACAACAGCTCAGCCTTGAGTCAGTACATGTCATTATGAGCCATGATTTGATAGGAGAACTCATTTTTAAACATGGATCTGTGGTTGTTTCTGTGTTCACTTACATACCAGCTACTTGTTACAGCCATCCTTGTGTTTATCATTAGAGGGTATTATACTTTAGATAATCAGCAATGGATAGGTAGTCACTATTGAGTTGTCATGTGTAAAATGATAATCAATGAAAATCAAAGACAAAACATGATGGGACACATCTGGCTAACCTGGTCCTGTGTGTTTCTAATACAGTTTTCTGATGATATTTGTAGGCAGTTAAGTAAGTAAGTAAGTAAGGTTTATTTATATAGCACCTTTCACAGATAAAAATCACAAAGTGCTTTATAGTAAAATAAAATACAGCTGTAAAAACATAAGAATACAATGAGTAAAACAATACTGTAACTCTCTGTTACCTAGATAAAATCCACCTTTGATAGCTCCTCTGTTTACCATCTCTGTTCTCTATCTCTGCCTCTAAACAGTGACCACCGATCCTTCACATCGCATACGCTGATTATGAAAAGACACTGACTGGTGGCGATCATTAAAATGAAGTTTCTGGGACAGCCTTGGAGGATAAAGGATGAATAATTGGTTTGTAGGCCTGGTTGAATCAATCAGCAGGAATCGTATCGTCCGCTGTAGTCACACATGGGAGCATCTATCCCCCCTTCCACCCCATTATGGAGACGTGGCTGAACTGAATGGCACTGTGTATCAACAACTTTGTGCAGATTTTCTTTCACTGCTGTCACAATACCGGTCACAGAGAGTCAACTGTGAAGATGGTGGAGTTAAAACAAAAAAAAGGCCCGTGCACAAATTTAAAGGAGACATATTATGCCTCTTAACCACAAATTATAATAGTTCCCAAGTGTCTTAAAGACATGTCTGTGACGTGATTTGGTTAAAATACCCCAACAGCCCTGTTCAGAACGGCTGGTTTCAGTGCCTGTCCCTTTAAATGCAGATGAACCACTGCTTGCCCCGCCCACCCCTTCTTTTTTTATGAACAACTGTTTTTATTGGCATCATTTTCATACATCAAGGTCAAATATTATCAACAGTACTACAAACATTTTAACAAAACCCTCCCTCCCCCCGGCGGCCAACCCTTCCCTCCCCCCTCCCCTCTCGGTCTGGTGTCTTACTGGTACTGGGTACTTTAATCAGCCCTGAGCAGGTCCGTTACAGCCGAAGCAGCTCTCTTCCATGAGTCCAGTGTAGAGCTTTTAGCTTTGTTCACCCGTGCTGTAGAAAGTTCTAACATGACCACATCCTGAAAGTATTCCAGCCATGTCCTAGCATGTAGGTTGTGAGGAGGTAGCCAACGTTGCACTATTAGCTTTTTGGCAGCCGTCAAACCAGCCAGCCAAATTTTGCATTGTTTCTCATTCAGCCCCAACTGTGAATCATCATTGAGCAAGAGGATAGTCGGCTCCAGAGGTACAGGTTTATCAGTCATATTAGACAAAGTCACTGTTACCTTCCTCCAAAAGCCATAGACCTCTGGGCAGTCCCATACCATATGTTTAAATGTTCCTGGTATATTCAAGGAGCACAGGCCACAGTTTGGGCTGGTTGACAGCTTCATATGAAATCTCACAAGTGGCATCAGATAGGCTTTCTGACACGGCTTATAATGAATCAGCTGGTGATTAGGGTTCTTGGACGAGTGAAGTGTGTTCTTCCAGACACTTTCCCAGTTTATGTCCTCTTCCGCAACAGCCAAGTCTCTGGACCATGCCTTGGCCAAGGGTAGCTCTTTCTGTGTATGTGTTTGAAGTCGTGAGTACACAGCTGATACGAGTCCTCTAGTGTTCGTAGTGGATAGCCAACCTACAACAGGATGTGTCTGTAGCTTAGAGTTCGTCTGCACACCATAGGCACGGGGAGCTGACCGTAGTCGGAGGTACAAAAAATGGGATGATGTTGGCAGATTAAAAAGAGAACACAAAATCTGGAAGCTGCACATACCCCCTGGATCAAATACATCTCCAAGATTGTACACTCCCTTTGAGGACCATGCAGCTGACTCAAACGGCTTATTCCCTGAGATAATATTCTTATTCCCCCACAGTGGAGTATTCACATGCCATTTCCAATTCCCCCCCCCAGACTCTTCTCAACCGCCTTGAAATTTCTTATCGAGTTTGTAATAACAGGCCCGAAATGTAGCATGCATTGGTTGATAGTTAGTCCGGAAAATAAGATCCCTTCAATCTTCTATATCTCTCCAGGCTACCTGGGAGGAACGGTCGAGCCATGTCTTAAGTGGGCGTAGCTGAAAGGCCTGATGGTACCTCATAAAATTTGGGAAGGCCAGCCCACCCTCTTGTTTCGATCGCTGTAAGGTGGAGAGTTTAATTTTGGGATGACCACTATTCCAGATATATTTCCGTAGCAGGGAGTCAACTCTTTTCCAATATCCCGCCGGAGGAGGGAGTGGAATCATCATGCTAACAAAATTGAGGCGAGGCAACACATTCATTTTGATGGAGGCAATCCTTGTTTGCAGTGAAGCTGGTAATTTAGTCCATACAGCTATGTCACGCTCCACCTCTTTCAATATGTTATCATAGTTCATTTTTACTATACTGTGCAATGAAGGCTGGATCAGGATGCCTAAGTATGTGATCTCTGTTTTAATGGGAATATCATGAGACAAAACTACTGCTTTTGCAGTTTCATTTAGGGGCATCAGCGCTGACTTTGTCCAGTTGATCTTGTAGCCAGACAACATTTTAAACTCTTCAAAAGTGGCTAACAGAGAGGGTATTGACTTTTCGATATCTGACAAGTAAATAAGTACATCATCAGCAAAGGCCGATATGGCATGCAACGAGGTTTTAATCCGAATGGGGGCAATGATCTGATTCTCCCTCAGATGTTGGGCTAGCGGTTCTAGTGATAGAATAAATAAACTTGCCGAGAGGCCGCATCCCTGTCGCGCCCCACGAAAGATGGGAAAATGGCTCAAGTGTAAGCCGTTCGTGGACACCATGGCGGTGGGGTTAGCATATAGAACATGAACCATGTCGACAAACCCTTTCCCCAGGCCACCCGCCCACCCCTTCTACTGGTACCAGGTAGGGGTGGGATTATACAGATTTGAAAGCTGATTGACAATTTTCAGCCTAGGGAGCCTGAATATTTCAGATTTGTTTGTCAATTCTCACATTTTGGGGGCCGGAAAGCAAGACAAACACCCTGTTAAAGAGCCGTCAAAAAGTGATATTTCCATAATCTGTCCCCTTTAAAGCCGTATTGACACCCTCACCTGGAAGACTAATGTCAATTTGTCAATTAATTGATTAATTTCTTGATTTCTTGACTAGTGTCCTGAGAGCACACACAGCACATACCCATCACATACCCATCACATGTTCTTAGTGACAGATTCACTTTATGCTCCCCTCTTATCAAACAGGAGAGACCTTTTGTTCTGCTCCTTTGTCTGGACCTGCCATTGTTCTTCCCACCTGGTATTTAAAGACAATCATGGCGCGGCTAGTAATTAGCTCCAGGGATCCCACTTGCTGGTCTATTTTCAATCCCAGCTTTGTCTGCAAACAGAAACACACTGCAGTCTTTTCCTCAGATGCAACGATCACAGGAGGAAGCAGCAACTCCTTATAACAGGTGGCTGCTTTTTTAATGTTGCAAAGATTAGACAGCTGGGAAGGCTTTCTGTTTGTTCTGCTGAATCACACCGTACCAGTTTCACTGTTTTAGAATTTTTTTGGCGAGCACCGCTGCCAATATTGCTGCAAAATCCCTCTGGGTATTTCTATTGCTTTCCCACATCAAGAAATATCTAACACAGTAACTCACAACCCAAAGAGTTCTGAGCTCTAACACTTGTACTTCGGTGCCTGCCAACTGCATTGGATTCTACTGAGCTAGCACCTTTGGCATGGAGAAAAGAGAATGATAGCTGGGTTTTTGAGTCTCACTAACACCCTCCATTTGGTTTGCATTCTGTGCAATATGAACTCAGTTTGTCTTCTGCAACTGCATTTGTTACAGCAATGTCGATTCCCTCCATTATTAGAGTATAAAGCAAATCGGAGACTCTCTCTTGTGTATTAAAGTCACATTGTTCACTTGGAACATCAGAAGTGATACAGTGAAAGAAAGAGTTTACCTCAGTTGCTTTATTTTCAGTAAAGTTTCACAGTATAACCATGAGTAGTGTGAATTGCAAAACTTCATCAAAACTGAGAGCAGTGATCAAACAAGTTATAATTTGTGTTTCTCTTTCAGATTTCCCCAATATCCAAGAGACTATGAATGTTTAGCCCTGATAGCAGCTCTATGATCCTGTGTCAAGACACAGCGGCATCATTTCAACATGAACGTGGCGATATGCAGCAGAGTATTATAGTATAAGGTTTACCATCATAGGCTTGCATGTTAGCCTGTTATAAAATACTTCCATTGGAGGCTGGTGGTGGTGCTTTACAGTATGCAGAGTTAAAGGATCACCAGAGTTATGGCACTTTATTGTGAAGAGGGTAAGAATGAAAGTTCAGAACAATCTACCAATAGCTTTTAACTGCATGGCTGTGCTACAGGAGATGTCTGATGTAGCTCTAGTGGTAATTTGTTAAGAACAATTAATGGCTTCAAAAGTCCTTGTCAAGTTAATATAGTTCATAGGATAAGTAAAAACGTCGACCTTGTGGTGTCACTGTATGAAAATATTATGATCACCAGTGTGTATAGGCTTCATCCCCAATAGCTGTTGAGATATTTCAGTCTGGACTGGCATTGCTATCCCTAGATCCATGCCAGTATCATGACTTTATAAATCCCAGTCCCAGTCCAGTGGAGCCGGCCCCAGCTGACACCGGGCGAGGACAGAGCGCACCCTGGACAGGTCACCATTCTATCACTATCTATCTGGTAACACTTTATAATAAGTTCACACTATTAAGCATTAGTTAAGCATTAATAAATACTGAAGTCTTCATTTATAACACATGAATACTCATTAGTATGTAGTTTATAAATACAGTTAGTGCTTACTGTATGAATGATGAGTAAAACATTTTTAACTGTGTTCATAAACTACATACTAATGGGTATTCATGTGTTGTACAGTAAATGATGAATTCAGTATTTTAAAGGGATAGTTCACCCCAGAATGATATTTCGCTCATTATCTACTCACCCTCATGTTGACTAAGGGCTGGAAGAATTTTCAGAGTCCACCGTCCCTTCTCTGAGTTACAGGGGGTCTTGGCGTAGCAGTGCATTTCAATGCCACGGTTGCAAAGGGACACCAGAGCTCTTCGTAAAAAAACACACACAAAAAAACATCCAAATACCTCCATGATGCTCGTATGTAATGTCCGTCTTGTGCTGAAGCCCCAAATTGCGTAATTGTCCCGAAAAAAATTAAATAAGTCTATATTCCAAGCATGTTTGTAGCATTAGCTCCTAGTGTCTGTTGTCCGCTCTTCCGCTGCCAGCGCGCATGCGCAAGGTATGCACTGATACTGAGACCGACTGAGACTCGAGTCGGTCTCAGTGCGGTCTTCCAGCCCTTAGTCAACATGAGGGTGAGTAATGAGCGAAATATCATTCTAGGGTGAACTATCCCTTTAAGCTCAACTAATGCTTAATAGTATGTACTTAGTATAAAGTGTTATCCACTGACTTGTAGACACAAACAAAACCTCACACTCATTTAGGCTGTCTTTACACTGCACGGTTCAAGTGGCCCAATTCCGATTTTTTTCTCTCAAGTGGCTCAGATCGGATCTGTAACATGAATGTGTAAACGGGACAAATGCGCATGGAATCGGATATTGTCAGATCAGATTCAGGCCCCCGTTATATGTGGAAATAAATCAGATACAAATCGGATCTCTGCCAATGCGTCTGCAGTCTAAACAGACAGATCGAATCTTCCCTGGCAATGCGTGTCATACGTCATCAATGATAATATTAATTCACGTGCTCACGCGTCTCGCTGAACCTCTGTAGTCCGTGATTGACACGTGGGGCTGACCTGGACTACCGTGGCCAGCTGTGGCCAGCTGTAATCAGAATTTAAATGTGTACACAATGTATATGTGCAACTATGTGAGAATACCATGAATGAAATAAATCAAAATGAAATCACTGTCACAGGCGTTACAGTGTTTAATAAACTCGTCGTCCCTGTAAATGAAGGAAACCTCAGTGACCAACGAGTTAAAATAAAGGTTTAAATAAATAAAAAAATAATTTTTGTGGTGTCCACGCGTCTGTTTTTTCCCCCTCACTAGTTCTTGTTTTCATATAGCCACTACAGTAACATTCATTTCTATGCGGATCGATACGAGGGCAAGCGAGGGAGCGCGAGATAAACACCAGATTTCACGTTTCACGCAGCCACTTCACTAACGTTATTTTGTAACGTTCACTTTGTAAGTGACGTGTTGGATATAAACTCTGAACACCAGACTCACCTTTGTTTAAAAATATTCTTATATTATTACGTGACAATTTCCTGAAATCACTAGTTTATTTCCAGCGGGTCGTTTCATGCAAGCACAGCAGGTGTAAATGCAGATTATCAGATCTGGGTCACTTCTGATAGAACATGTAAATAGACCGTCAAAAAAATCGGATATAGGCAACAAATCGGAATTGGGCATCAAGACCTGCAGTGTAAAGACAGCCTTAGAGATGCCAGTCAGCCCTAATATAATGTCTTTGCACTGTTGGAGGAAGTCCACTCTGTCCACTCTGTCCACTCTGAACTGAGTAGTTGTATGTAAAGCCTATGTGTGGGGGAAGTCAGCCTGCTGCAGCCCATCCATTTCTCCAGTCCTCTCTCCCAGCGGGGCCAGTGTTGTACTAAATAATGGCGTATGCTCACAAAGGTTAAGCGGTGAGTCAGAACCAGTGATGACAGGCTGACCAATGAGTCTCAGCCAGGCTGCCACAAAGCTCCGTACAGCAGATGAGACAATTTCACACATACACACTGTCATTCTTGCAGCTTGCTTGACATTACTGGGTATTTTTGTACTGTTTCTGTAAACTATAAATCTTTCCTCTGTAAGCCCTCAGACATTGATTTTGAGGCACCAGGGATGAATGTACTCCTGTTATGTGGCTGTCCATGTGTTAATCTGTCTCTCTTGTTGTTTTAGTTTACTTTATGATCAAATACAGAGGAGTTATGTAGACAATGTTGCTCAACAGAAGGACTTTTAATTGCGTAGTTTCTCTTTCTGTGGATATGTGCTTCTATTAGCATTGAATATTATATCATTAATGAAATGAAAAGTGAATAGTCTGACTTAGCTTCTTGACATTAAGATAGAAAGCTCCTGGAATGCCATTCAGTTCAGCATGATTGTGTTAAACATTAAACATAAACAATCTGGATATCAATTAACATCAGCATCAGAAAGTGTTGAAAATACACTGAGTTTGATTTAAAATACTCAGATAAGAACTTTTTGGACATGGATTTGGTAAATATTAACAGATAAATAAAGAATTAACACCGGGATTAAAGCTGGTTAAATCAGTATTTTTTTTCATTTCATGGAGTCTTACACACAAAGTTTTCTGACAGTTAGACAAGATAAGATTTTACAGTAGGTGGTGTTTAGTAGGAAAATGACGATCCGTCTGTGAGTTCAGCTTCATTTGAATGAACATCTGATGAGTTATGCTGCCACTGCCATTATTAAATTACACCTGATGATATTTTCCACTCAAGTAGCTTAGATTTCTTCTTATCTGAACTTTATGGAGAAATACTTAATACTCAAACTTCCTTTTATTAATAAATAGATGACGTATTTTTCTTGCTCTGCATAAAAGAGCATGAAAGACTTTCTGTGGTCTATTACTTCATATTCAAGAGCATCCTTAAGGTTCCCTGGACTTATATGTAAAACTGACTTATCCTTGTTCTGTAGGAAAATACTCCTGTCCTGAATCTGATTGTGAGAATGTGAAGACTTGAAGAAAAGAAGCACATACAGAAGCTTCGATGGCCTTTTTCATGGAAGAAACTGGGTCTTTTGTTGTAATGTTTGAGTCCCACTCTCAACTTTTAACAGACACAATGGAGAAACTTGAAAAGGGGGCTGATTAGGAGGAAAAGTCTCCTCTGTCTGAGCCTGTGCGGTGCTTTGTTATTGGAACTCTGTGGTAATTATGGATTAGCCAGGCAAACTTCACAGTGTTCTAAAAAGTTTTTTTTTTTTTTTTCAGATTTCAGAGTCATAAAAACTAAAATATGCCATCTGTACATGAAATGTCCAACATTTTGTGGAGTTTCAATTTGGAAAAATATTTTAAAGGATCAGTTTACAGTATTTTATTTCAAAACATTCCTCAGTCCATCGTAATGTAAATTGCAAGTCTCTTTATCACACAGATGAGCTACGACCATGCTCGGTTTGGAAGAGGGAAGGTGGGAAGTCACGTAACAAAAACCAGGTGTAAACAGTTTAACTGAAGAAAAGATTTATTTGGTGGATATTATAAGAGTACAGCAGTGACAACAGGGCAAAGTAAGGAGGGGAACAGGACAAAACAAAGTACTGATTAACAAAGAACTGAGAAATGCTCGACCTCTACAGGGAGAAATTCAAGGGCAAACTAAAATACTCTGTTACCAAAAGAAATGGATAACAAAAACCACCAGCACTCCTGTCCCAACGCTTCTATCTACAAGATTTTACTCAAAAATCACACAACTTAAAGAGGAACAAGGCAGGATTATTCCTGTGGCTATGCTACATTTTTACCTTAAAAAGCTCCAGAGTAATTATGACTTAACTACATGACTTGTGACTTGTTACAGTGAGAACGGAGGCTCTCTGTCTTCACCTGGCAACTCACGGCTGAAAACCAACCTTACAACATCAGTGTGGTACCTGGCCACCGCCCCGGTGTCCCAGCGCTTGTCTCTACACCCTGCAACACAAACGCGCTCCGTAACCCGCAATGCTTTGTTAAAATATACACGTTGTAACATCATATATGTTACATAATGTTATCCATCACTCTACGGAAAACAAATGCACATGGCCAGGTGGAGGGTTAGCAAAACAGAGGAAAAGCGACCAGACTTGCAAAGTTTCCCTTCAAAGACAAGCTAGGCCCAGTCCCCAGATCACACACACACACACACACAGTCTATCAGTTCTAAGATTTAGCGAGGCAAGCTGCCATTCAACCGCCGCAAGTGTTCGCCTGGCCGGCCCTTTGAATTCCTCAGAGAAGAAGTTGCAGGTGTAGGCCATTGGTGTCTGCTGGTTGGTTAAGATGTTATTGCTTATAGAGCTGTGTAATGTTTGTTGTGAAATCTCACACAGACCTTCACCTTCACAGAGATGTGATGTTTGTTACAGAGTCATCATTCAAGAGTTGAATAGACAGAAAGAAGTGAGATTCAGCAAAAGCAAAGCAGATGTATTGATTTTTCTCAGTGATGGATGCCCGCGTACCTCAAACATCTTTTTTGAAGAAAAATCGCTGTTTTTTTTCTTTTTTCCCTGATACATTTCTTTACATGATACTCCTTTATTCCCTAAAGAGCTCTTACAAAAGAACACATGAAACCTTCAGTAGGTGTGCGCCTCTTTTTTTCTCTGTCTCTCTCCCTCTCTCTCTCTCTCTCTCTCGAAAAGCAATTCCCCTGAAACAGGAGATATGAAATTGTAATTCTGCACGACACAAATGGTATGTGGCGCTGGTCTGAATTATAAATGAAAGCAGAAGGGCCTTAGTTCTGCCTTCTTGGCCGAGCGTGATTCAGGCAGTCTGGTGTGAGCGGGACACAGGCGCATAACAGGTGGAGAGTCACATACACGCACATGCACACACACACACACACACACACACATGCACACACACACACGCACACACACACACACACACACACACACACACACACACACACACACACACACACACACACACACACACACACACACACACACACATGTGCTCGATCTGTTAGTCCCACAGTTTCCAGCATTTCAGTGCTTTCTTTACAGTTCCACATTTAAACCTAAACATAATTTCTAAAATATCCTCCCCTGATGAAAAAGACTTGATACAGCTTTTACATTAGATGTGATTAGTATTCAATGCAAACCAAGTAACTTACTTTCATTCATGTTTAGTGTGCTGTGCACTACTCTCCGTGTAAAATCCATCCATTTCTCCTTCATGAAGAGGTCAAACTTAAAGGTGTTGAGCAGCAGCTCACAGTATCGGTGAGTGCTCAGCTCAAGGACTGGTATATGATGGACGACATGATAACCCCTTAAAAATGAAGCTAAAACATACTGATTGTCCCCGGTGGTTGGCTGCAGTATAGATCCTAACCCCCCTCCCCCACCATGTTGGTGGAGAGACAGGCCATTGTAACTACTCAGTGTACGGGCTGACTGATAAATCGCATTTTCTTTTTAAGTATATTTTTGGGGCTTTTTATTGGCTTTAATTGATAGCACAGTCAAGAGAGGACAGGAAATGGAGAGGCAGAGAGGGGGAACAACATGCAGGAAAGGGCTGATCACAAAAGACTTACAGAAACACAATCAGTTACAAGGAAATGATTTGATTTACATGTCATGCAGTCACACTGGATTTTCAAGGCCAAATAAACTGGAGGGCGGTGAGTTGTTACCTTTTTACTTGTAGTGACAGTCGTCCAATCTTTTGTGTCATTTGCAATTAGTGTTCTTCATCACACACTAGTTCAACAAGATTTAAACAGCCACAAAAAACCTCAGCTTTCCACCATCCACAGCTAATAGTTTAGCTTAGCTGTGTAGATTTGAGCTTCATTTACCACAAACACCTTTCCCCCTCTACCTCCTTATTGGTTAATTGGTGAAAAAAGGGGGGTGTGACATCGCAATTCACAGCTGTGATTGACTATTGATTAGGTTTGGTGAATGGGCAGGAACTCAGTACCCAAAGTTCACCACATGGTCAGGTCTGTACTAGTCTCGCTTGCCAGACCCTCCTCCAGAAAAGAAGGAGAGGTCTGTACCAACTCTGGCTCCAAACAACATCACTAGTGCAAGATGGCAGTGGCTGTATGTGGGTTCATCTCTAGGTAGCATACAATCATAGAGGCCCTACAATATAATGGATTTGCAGGTGGAAGTACAATCACTAAGCATTAGAGACATATTGTTACTGGTTTGAGACTCCCAATGCTAAAGAGATTTGAATATGGGACATGGGTGAGGCAGGGACAACTTGGTAGTTGTGAGGAACACAGTGTTTATGGGTGGGAAGTCGTTGAGAGAGCAGAACTTCCATCAGTAGTCAGCGACCAGCTCATTATTATTTAGTAGTAGCTGAACTAGAGAGTTTCATTAACTCATGACCATCCATGTTAAAGGGATAGTTCACCCTAGAATGATATTTCGCTCATTATCTACTCACCCTCATGTTGACTAAGGGCTGGAAGAAGTTTCAGATTCCTCCGTGGCTTCTCTGAGTTACAGGGGGTCTCGGCATAGCAGTGCATGTCCATATAACGGTTGTAAAGGGACACCGGAGCTCTTCGTAAAAAAACACACACAAAAAAACATCCAAATACCTCCATGATGCTCGTATGTAATGTCCGTCTTGTGCTGAAGCCCCAAATTGCGTAATTGTCCCGAAAAAAATTAAATAAGTCTATATTTTAAGCTTGTTTGTAGCGGAAGCTTCTCGAAGCTCCTCTTCCTGGTCCGTCCAAATCTCGCGTGATTCGCAGTAACCGCACTGACGCATGCTGACGCCGGCGCAAATCACGCGAGATTTGGACGGACCAGGAAGAGGAGCTTCGAGAAGCTTCCGCTACAAACAAGCTTAAAATATAGACTTATTTAATTTTTTTCGGGACAATTACGCAATTTGGGGCTTCAGCACAAGACGGACATTACATACGAGCATCATGGAGGTATTTGGATGTTTTTTTGTGTGTGTTTTTTTACGAAGAGCTCCGGTGTCCCTTTACAACCGTTATATGGACATGCACTGCTATGCCGAGACCCCCTGTAACTCAGAGAAGCCACGGAGGACTCTGAAACTTCTTCCAGCCCTTAGTCAACATGAGGGTGAGTAGATAATGAGCGAAATATCATTCTAGGGTGAACTATCCCTTTAAGTCACCCACATGTTTACCATCTCATTTGCTTGGTAGCTTATTGCTAATTAGCCAAACAGTTTCAGCATAACATACTGCATGGTCACATAGCACAGCTGCTAACAAGGACAACTTGCAGTGTATTTTATACTGGCTGTCTGTGAACCTTTTTGTGGATCAGTTAACCCTAACTGAGGACGTCATTGAAAGTGAATGGTCTGTTACAGCTAAGAAGCTACAATAGCTTGTAGTAGTATAAATGAGGTTTGTTTTTTATTCACTTACTGGAAACATAGATGACAAGTACAGTATAAACAAAGACAAAAGCCTTTTATTATATTATCAACCAAGGAATAGAGCGTTTCTGGCTCTTAAGCAAGAGTTGCAACCTTGGGCAGTCATCAGTGGCTGGGATCTTTCACTATTATTACCAGTAGCAGTCTTTTAAAAAATGTATCAGCGCACCTCTCCCCTCCCTGGTCTGTGCATGCTGTGAATTTTTTGGGCGCTGCAATGAGATAGGACCCCTCCTCTTGACAAACTGTGCCGAAGCGTCATGGCCAGTTGGTTGATCCGTGCTCAGCAGACTACAGGATGTCCTGGTCTGCTGTGTTTCACCGATCCGAGGTCAGAGCGAGCGTGCAGCTCAGCGCGCGCTTGGAATCTTCATCTCTGCCAACTGAACAGCAGAGCTCTGACAGGGCTGCGTGTGCGCACGTGTAGAGTTTTCTACAACTCATTTTGCTGCTGCTGACAGCGATAAAACTGATTTGTTTTAAAGGAGACATATGATGCAGTCTTTCCACAAATTAAAATAGTTCCCAGGTGTCTTAAAGACATGTCTGTGACATGCTTTGGTCAAAATCCCCCAAGGATCAAACATCACAGCTCTTTTTATCCTCTCTAAACAGCCCTATTCAGAACGGCTGCTTTCAGTGTCTGTCACTTTAAATGCAAATGAACCACTGCTTGCCCCGCCCCTTCTATTGGGTGGGGTTATTCAAATTTGAATCCTAGTTGCATCACTGGAAGACAACTGAGGGAACAGATCATAAAACCACATGGATTTCAACCTAGAGAGCCTGAACATTGCAGATTTTTTTGTCAGTTCTCACATTTTGGGGCTGGAAGGCAAGACAAATACCTAAATATATGTTAAAGAGCCTTCAAAAAGTGATATTTCCATAATATGTCCCCTTTAACATAATTAGTGTTTATTCAAAAGGAAATTATGTTTGAATTGAAGTCAAAATCTGAAGACAAAAACTCATTCCAGATAGCAAAGGAAGAAATCCATGGTAGAAACTCTCCAGCTTTATGCGGGTATGCTGGAGTGAGGAGGTGCTGCACTATGTTGTAAATGTGCCTCTGCTGCCTGTGCATGCATGAGGGCTCCCCTCTTTAGTGAGCTGGCCCGGTGGAAAAAAAAAAAAAACATTTTAATGTCATCCTGACCTGTATGGCTGTTTACTGGATGCCCTCTACCCATCTGCCAGTCTGAGTTAGTCTCCACTCTCAGCGCACATGGAGATCAGAGGCGCTCGTCCTTATGGTGCTTCAGAGGTAGAAGTATGGAAACATGTCACGCCATGATACACGCATGTCAGCCGCCTCACTGATTTCCATACGCCACGCAAATTAGAGCAGTACAAATCAAAGTTGGACTCGCCAGTCACCTGCTGAACCCATGTTCCGCTCGTCCTTGTTCAGATGTGCTCACACTACTCTGCTATGCATGATACTGAGTTAATATAAGCCTCAGCTCTGCCAAAAGCCATTAAACTTGGGCAAAGCTACACACCAACGCACTTGCAACCTCACTATAAAACCGGTTCATGCACATTTATTCATACATTTTTTTGTCTCTTGCTCTGCTCTCTCAGCCATCACACTCACTGGTTGGTTAAATCATCCCGAGGTTGTGACTCAGTGGGGGTCATTATTGCCTTATACCGCTGCTTAATGCAACACTAAAATTTTAATGACGGGTTATATTTAGTTTGAACCATATTTTACCAATTTGCATATTTTAACAGCAACAGCTGTGGAATCTCCCAACCTTCCTTGGGGCTTGCCCACGGCATATGTCTCATGTGAAGGTAAAAATGGAGTCATGAAATGATACAGCAAAGCTCACTTACTCATACAAGAATCCCTGGCATGCATAAAAATGAATCAGTGGGAGGGGGTTTGTGTCTTATATTGTCTCCGCTTGTGTCTTAAAATGCAGCCCCCGGTCAGGATGATGAGGGACTGTAGAAAGATAGTGAGTCGGTTTTAACAGAGGCTAAAAGTATAATATAAAGTGAGATTTCCCTGTCTTCTTTTCATTATAAAGCAGGTCTAGGTTCAGTATTAGCCTCAGTCCACAGAGAAATCCCACACAGCCTGTGTTCAGAAACTGAGCTTTAAAATGAGCCGTCAGGGCTTCTGTAACTTTGTGATGTCACAACGAAGCCGTCACCGCTGTCAGCCATGCCCCGAGATCGGAGTGTTTTACCTAAAAGATTGAAGATCAGAGTCATTAATTTGTCAGAGATGTCTAGCGATAGCCAGCAAGCTACGAGGTGAGATGAGACTGTCATGAATTAGTGAACAGGCTGTTCAGAAGTCTGGAATTTAGCAGCATAAAGACTTTGAAAGTTACAGTCCTCATAACGCAGGTTAACTAGTCGGTATGGTGTGCTGGTGCTGTGCTGTGTTAACAGCACATCAGATAGCAGTTATCCTTCTATTTTGCCTCTTATTTCAGCAAGCACTCATTCCTTTTGCTTTTCTGTAGTTTGTCTGCATCAACACGCAACATCACTGACCAAAAGCCAGCCAGTCCAGACAGTGCTGACATTTAACCACTTACCCTCTATTCTCAAGCTGATTTTACACAGTAAAGATGAAACAACGTTTTTCTCCACTCCAGGGGGGTTGGAGTGTGTCTAAACAGCTGTGATTGAATATTCCACCAAAGGTTTTGTCTGATTTCAAGAATTAAAAACACTTGGTGTATAATAGCACCTCAGGCATGAGCAACTGTGACAATAAAAGGGAGCTTGAAAAGTGGTCCTGTAACTTTATATCACATATTATACATTGAAACACATGAGGACATTCCCCTCTTTCAAATAAGACCAGTCTTACCTTCACACAAGGTATATAGGCCTATGTCCCTGCAGCTTCAGGAAAGTAAGCAGACAAACGTTGTTACCTTTTCATAGACACCAAGATTGTGCATCCAGGCCCTACAGTTGTTGAGACATTTGGGCATGTCATTTCAGGTGGAAATAATCACAGAAATAGCCGAGGGTACAAAAAGCTGATTCACTGAATTTGGTGAGAACCATGTGACCAATACAAGATCCACATGGGTCCAACAACCACAACAACGAGTGAAAAGCTGTGTCATCTGTAAATTCCTTACATTTATTAGCAAAATTAACTGCTTCACCAACTCAGTGTACTGTTAGTTATAACTTAAATATTATTCAGCATTTTTAAATTTTTATTTTGCCAACCACGGTACGTGAGTTACATAAAAACACTGTGACGCCTGGCAGACGGCGGGTAAACACACACTCCTACACCCAAACACTCTGGTCTGATCTCTCATGCACACAGGGACAAGTTCCCCATGACTGGAGCATTTGACAGGTCCTCTGATGTCAGCTGAAGAATTATGCAGATCTCTTCATCTGTCCTGATGGTTACAGTGAATGGCCCTACAGGGAGTGCAAAGAACACATACAGTGGATTAGCACGCCATGCATAAATAAAATACTAATGTTTACAAGCTAATGAGTCCCACAGAAATATCCCAGGCCTGTGACATGTCACGTGTGGTCTGAAAACTGACGGCCTCTAAGTGATTCAAATATAGCCCAATATGTCGAATGCTGCATTTTATCTTATTATTATCTTATTAAAGCTTATTGAATTATTTATAGGAATTATATGTGACTTTATGCTGCCTGAGTTACTCATGGGTCACTTGTAATGGATGAGTTTTCATGAGTTCCAAGGAGCCGGGCTGCATTATTGTTGGTTAAAAAAGGTATGCTCAGATGTAACCTAGCTGATTTTCTAGCTGTGCATTTTAAACATCAGATGGAATTATTCACCCATTTTTGGAGAGTGCCTGGGAAAAACACATGAATAATGCAGGAGCACTCAGTGGCGGTGGTGGGCCTTAATGAGATTTTTGGGAAGATTGTGCTTACTGAGTCATCTTGGGGCGAGAGGAGAGTCAGAGAAGGGAAGAGTGAAGGTGAGGCGGGGGAAAGGGGGGGGGGGGGTTCAGGTATGTGCTCTAAGTCTTACTTCTAATTCAAGTCGTGGCAGAGGCTAAATGTAATTATGGTGCCACAGAAGCAGAGAAGTGGGGCTGAAGCACGGGCCGTCTGGTATTATCCCCACTTATCCAGAGTGTCCTCTCAATAACCGAAGGCTATAGCAGAGCCCTGCTAATTCTACTGTAGAGAAAAAAACCACAATGCACAAGATCTGTTGCTTCCTGAAGTATTTAAAGTTTTCTTTTATAGATGTACCAATTGTTCCCCACGAGTCTCCCAGGTTGTGTAGCAGTATCGTACTGTAGGTTAATGTTCAGGCCATCCGTCTTTGTTTTGGAGAAATCATGGCTGACTGTGGGGAAGAATGAGAACTAGAGGGAATTTGAAACATTTTGTTGTTCTTGTTGTTGCTCCCAGTCCAAAACAGTGCAAAAGAAAAATAGACTATATGTCTGGAATAATGTGTATATAAGAAAAAATAAACCAGAAGGCACATTGTAAAACCTAGGGCTGCCCTCGGAGCACAGCTTTTTCTTGGTCACCTGGTAGTTGTTAGTTTAAGCCATTAGTTGACTGGAAAATAGTTCAAGTTTTGTCTGAGATTAAAGTTTTAAAACTTTGTGTTTTTCAGCAGATGAATGATGGGTGAATGCCTGCCTTGTGTTTACAGGTTGTTTTCATGTTTGAGGTAATGAGTTCCCCAGGAGTCGCAGTAAGGCAGGAGTAGTTAGATCTTTTCCTGTCACTCGTGTATTTGTAAAAAAAATAAATAAATAAATAAATAAATAAAGAAGCTGATGCTGCTGCTCATCACACTAGGACTCTAATTCACATGTATTATTTGATTGCCAAGTCAGGCCAGTGCGGTGAACTGATGATGGATGGTTGCATTACTCCATCATAACCACAGGGACCATCCATGTAAACAGTGTCTGTCTGTGATGACTGACTTCCTTCCTGTGGAGAACTTTTTTTTTTTCAACCGACCAAACCCTGGTCGACACTCTTTTCGTCAACTAGCTTTTTGTTGAACCTTTCGATTGGATACAAGACTCCACTTCCTTTTACTGTATTGTATTTACACCGTAGAATACTTTAGCCTGCTTCTCGACCAATGGCAGAGCTATCTTGGATATTCCTCTGAGGAGATCTTCACAGTCCAAATACCATTCTTGAATATAAACCTTTCTTCAAATGTTGATGCAAACAGCTATGGAAAAACTAAGCATGCATGGAGAGACAAAAAAACCAAACTACCAAGCTTACATCACCGATACAGGTGCTCCTCAGTCATTTTGTGTAAAGTTTACAGAGCTAACAGGCACCACTTATGTTTTAAACATTTCAAAATAAAATTATATGCACGTATATACTATATCTATATCAAAATAAGTTCACAGAGTGGCTGCAATTACACAGCAGCCCTTGTAAAAACAGTCAACAATAATTGAGTTACAATGAACAGAACTAGCAGCATCACATTCCTGTAAAGGTCCTGTAATTTTCTCCAGCTAAAATGACTCCAAAAAAGAAGTACTTTTAATTACTCCTCCTAGCCATAACCCTGCTACCAACAAACCTCCTGTCTAATCTGGGTTCATTATCAAGCAACATTCAGAAGGAGGCTGGAAACCTGGGCGTAATAATTGACTCTGAGCTGTCCTTTGACTCTCAGGTGACCAAAGTGCTACAGTCATGCTTTGACAGCTCTCTAAGATTAAATCCGTCCTTCCCCCCTCAGACCTAGAGAAAGTCATCCACGCTTTTATTTCTTCTAGGCTCGATTATTGTAATGCGCTCTATTCTGGTTTTAGCAGGCACAATTTACAGAGAGTCCAGCTGATACAAAATGCCACAGTCAGGCTTTTAACAGGTTCTAAAAGAAACAAGCATATAACTCCAGTCCTTCAGCCCTTCACTGGCTAACAGTGAGTTTTAGGATATTAAGATAGAAGATTTTACTGCTTGTTTTTAAAGCCCTAAATGGTCAGGCTCCAGCATACGTATCTGAACTTTTATCTCCCTATGAGCCTGACCGCTGCCTGAGATCCTCCAGCAAGGGCCTACTTTCGGTCCCAAAATCCTGTTTTATCTCAAAGGGCAACTGGGCCTTTGCAGGCCTCCCAACTTTGGAACTCTCTCTCCTTGGATCTAAGACAGCCAACCTCAGTATCTTATTTTAAATCCCTCACTTCCCCTTTCCCACTGTAACTGTATTGTATTTGTTGCTGATTTTATTGTACTCTTTAAATTGTTATTGTTTTATTTGTTTGTTATTGTTTTACATGTGAAACACTTATTTTGATAAGTGCTATAGAAATAGAAGGAATTATTATTATAAATTAGAGGCTACAACTTTCTCATCAAAACGATTCATTTTTCAAAAATAATACATCCACAGAGGGGTACAGAATTAGTATCAATGTATTAATTTTACAGAAAAAAATAGTAGGAGAAATAATTGTTTTATAAATTTTGACGGGTCCAAAATATATAATTATTTACATCTGGTTACGTCGGCAACGTCGGCATTGAATGATCTCTGCACCAACAGCATTAGTACGTTGATGTCACGTGAGGCGGAGAAAATAGCATTTGCTAATGCTAATGCTAACTAACGGTCAGCCGATACTGAACGTTTCTGGTGCAGACGTGATGCTGCAGGTTTGTTGGGTTCATCTGCAGGTGAGTTAGTGTGAAATGATTCAGATGTGTTTCCAGTCCGCTGTTAACACCGCAGCTGCTGCTCGTTAAATACGGTTAGCATTAGCTTAGCTTTAGCTACTAGTGTACCTGGCAACCAGTAGCCTACAATTGTACCCTACTGAATTAAACTTGTAGCTAACACCTTTAAAATATACAGTAATATATCTATTGTTTAGGTTGTCCGCTCAGATAATTAAATATACAAATAAAAAATTTATACAGTGGTAAAACTGCATTTAAGATGCTTTATTGTTGTATATGAGCCCATATACTGGCTAATTAATCCTGTATAGCCTACTGAGTATGTATTTTAGCCGTTTTGTTGTTGAAGTGACCAGCACTTGTGTGTCAGAGGATAAGTGGGGGGAGTGGGTGTTCTTCCGGAGATCCCAGCATGCTCACTGCTCCAGGACAGAAGCTGTTTCTCATCCCACTTGTTCAGGCTTTGATGCTCCTGTATCTCCTCCCAGATGGCAGGAGGGAAAACAGGCTGTAGGATGGGTGATAGGGGTCTCTGGTGATGCCGGACACTCTGCCAATGCAGCACCGGTGGTGAGTCTCCAGCAGGGAGCAGAGAGCAGAGCCAATGATCTCCCCTGCTGTTTTCGCTCTCCTGTTCGGTTGGAGCCTTGCGGGCCACTTTGCAGTTACCAAACCGGGAGATGATGCCTGTGGTGAGGATTGATGCGGTCGGGTCTTCAGCTGCCAAGAAAGAAGTGGCAAAAGTAAATACACGCCGAAGTGTCTGTGTGCAGTGGATCCTGGTGATTTTATCACCACGGCCCAGCAAAAGGAAATGGAGGAGCTGCTCACAGCTGGAGAAAGAGCCGGAAGTCATTATAGATTTCTGGTGAAACAGTTCAAGAAATATCTCAGGAAAATATAACAAAACCAAAAAAACACATATTTTGCTGTCTAGTTGTGAAAATATCATGGCATAGTTGCAGTTTGACTTTGTACTCAAATTCAACTTTATTTATCACCCAGTGGGGTAATAGGTTGTATAGTTAGGGAATTAATCCTAAATGAAGTGACAGCCCATCAGTGCAGATGAGTTCCGTTTTAATATCAGTTTTATGAAAACACGATTGTAACCCTGTGCTCGTTGTTGGTGCCGCATGTTGCAACATTTTAAGCTTAGTGATGAAATGTTTCTGACTAAAATGCATCTTGGGAGCCATAATTAAAGAGGAACTAAGCAGGATTTCTCCCGTGGCTATGCTACATGTTTACCTTAATTAAAAAGCTCCGGACTAATTGTGATAGTTAACTACATGACTTGTGACTTACAAGTGAGAACAGAGGCTCTCTGCCTTCCACCTGCCGTCTCATGGCTGAAAACCAACCTTGCAACATCAGTGTAGTTACTCAGTCGCTGTCCCAGCTCTCATCTCTGCACCCCACGACACAAATGCGCTCCATAACCCGCAATCTTTTGTTTATGACGGTTAGGACAACACAAATACACATGTCGTAACATCATGTTATATAACCTTATCCACTGCTCCATGTATTGATTTTTTGCCGGCTTTGTTGTAAACAAATGCACATGGCCAGGAGGAGGGTTAGCAAAACATCTGAAAAGTGACCAGACTTGCATAGTTGCCCTTTAAAGGGGACATATTATGGAAATATCACTTTCTGAAGGCTCTTTAACATATATTTGGGTGTTTGGCTTGCCTTCCAGCCCCCAAAATTACAGATTCAACATTCAAACAATCTGTAATTTTTAGGCTCCCTGGGTTGAAATCCATGTGGTTTTATGAGCTGTTCCCCCAGTTGTCTTCCAGTGATGTAACTAGGATTCGAATTTGCATAATACCACCCCTACCTGGGACCGGTAGAAGGGGCGGGGCAAGCAGTGGGTCATTTGCATTTAAAGGGACAGGCACTGAAAGCAGCCATTCTGAACAGGGCTGTTTAGAGAGGATGAAAAGAGCTGTGATGTTTGATCCTTGGGGGATTTTGACCAAAGCATGTCACAGAAATGTCTTTAAGACACCTGGGAACTATTTTAATTTGTGGAAAGGGGGCAGAATATGTCTCCTTTAACTGCTCCACTTCATCTGTTTCAAAAGGATGCAGACGGTCGCTTTTGATTTTAAATTTGTTGAATCCATTGTGTAAAAGGCTGCTCAGAGTGCTTTGCTCTGTCCTGTTTGACCTATAGCATCACCTCATGAATAAAAATGGAGGATATTGTGTGCAAAGCATAGACTGTAAAAAGAATGGACGTAGCGTCCGTGACGTCACCCATTGGTTTTGGGGAGTCGTTTTTGTGACTCAAATATGGCGGCCTGAACAGCGCCATGTTGGATTGGCCGGCCGAGTTCCCGCCCACTGGCCTCGAAGCAGCTGTCCACGGAGCTGCTCGGACCTGTCACTCAACGTTTCCGCGCCCTGATTGGCCAGAATTTTAACCTAATAACAGTAAAACGGTAGAGTTAAAAAAAAATTCACCCCCCTCAGAGTGTGTGCGGGGGTAGAAACTATCGATTGAGACGAAAAAACGTTCTGACACCAGGCTTTTAACATGTTTACTGAGGATGTAAAGTCGGCGATTTTAACATGGGGCTCTATGGGGAATGCTCCCTTCTGACACCAGCCCCCAGAGGAATTCGAGGGGATTGCAGTTTTTTGAACGCGGAAGTGAGCTTCACTTCTCAGACCGACAACTGCCCCCTTGGTGCAAAGCTGTGCTGATCGGATAATCACGAGCAGAAGCAGTGTGCAGAACTACTTTGTGCCCTACTCTACTGATGACCTTATCAAAAGATGAGTTTGCCGTCTTTAAAGAGCACTGCCACCGTGATGGCAAATCTGAGGACTCACCTGTCGGCTCGCCACCTAAGCCACCGGAAGTATGTTGAGAGGCATGGAGTGGTGGGGTGGGGGGTAGGTGGATAACATGCTAGTTCAACTGCCTCAAATGGAGTTTTTGAAAATATGACAGGGTTAAGGTATTTTTGGTACTGATGGTTCTCCCAGAGACTTTTAAGCCCAGGTGCTCAAATACTTAAAGCAGATATCAGTGGAATGTTTTTGTTAATATAAGTCCTAAATAGTCCTATTTTCCGTCAGCAATCACTTACATGAAGTATTTCAGCCTAAACACGAGTCTCTCCGTCACTCTGCTCTGCTGTAACCCGAGGAGAAAATTTTCCTTGTGGGATACAAGTGTTATCCAATGAGGAGAGAGAACGGCATGAAGGGCTGTGTGTGCAGCCAAGGGATGCGCGTGAATGTGGTGACGTAGCACGAGGACCAATTGATGCCTGACAAGGGCGGGGGCTGCTAACTCATGGTGCGTTCAAGGAAACTCGTACTTTGTGTTTTTCCTTCCTGTGAAGTCATACCAGTTCGATCTGCTACGAGTTCACGGGTCGGAAGTTACGAGTGGCCGTTATAGGGAACTTTCACAGACAACAGGACGGTAAAAACACGAGCTACGGGTTACCTGGAACGCTACCAAGTCGTAGTTGTGACTTGAAGCTGTAACTTACGGTTTCAAAAGCCTGCCTTGAACGCAGCATTAGCCGAAACGGCCCTGCCACTGATATCTGCTTTAAATTAACTGTACAAAAAATGAACGGTACATTTACTTTTGCCACTCTGGATACTCAAAATACATGTAATGACTGAGGGGGGGTTTGCACCTACCTTGTTTGGTCAGGACCTTTAGACTTTTCCATTTGATCCACACCAAATTTACAGGGGTGAAAGCTCCCCCTGGACCAAAGACCAAAATTTGGTCCGACCAAAAGAGGTGGTCTTGGTCCAAACCAAACTAAATCATGGTTAGGACGTTTTTTAAGAGTGTGAAAGCTTTTTTTTTCTGATGGTTCAGACTTTCAAAGCTTTATCAGGAAGTTCATGTGGTCAGCGACCGTCTTCTCCTTTTCCTGTCCGTATATTGGACATTTATGCTGCAGGTAGCAATGCCATAACAGTAGAATTACCGTTCTCACGGTGCAAACTTGTTCATTTTCCTAGATCCTTGCTTTGCCAACGAGCTAATTTGAGGAGCGCTTTGGTGACGCGACTACATCATACGCAGGTTTACAAACCAATCAATGTAGTACATAGGTAATGAGTACAGGATGTCTATGCCATAAATAATTCTTTGGCGTGCTCATATTGATGCAAAGTGAAACCAGAACCGACCAGATCAATATAGAAAAAACACCAATCTTGGTTTCTGGTGTGAAAACGCCCTGTAGCTATTTAAACAACTCTTCTGTATGAGATATATTGAAAGATAATCACATACGCTCTGTTGTATCTCAATTTCTGCATAAGTGAACGGGCTGAAAAGAAGAAGAAAAAAACACATACCCCTTCTTATTAGATGGGGCACTGGATCCCTATGAGCAGAAAATTAGTACAGAACATTGCCACAATTTCTAAAAATACAACAAGGCACTATAAATAATATATGATCTCATAGAAACTACCCACGATTCTGTGCAAATTACAGTGATAAACTGGGCACCCCCCTGAAAATAGGTGTGAATATTAATAATGTTTGACTGAACCACCTGCTGGGACCTCACCACTACCTGCTGCCGCTGGGCTGCTGAGTGCCGTCGGCCCGGAGCCTCTGCTCTCTACTCCATGGGTCTGGAGGGAGAGACCTTTTCACCTGCAAACACTGCAGTGATGTAATCAAGGAGTAATGAGTGCAGCAGGAATGTTCAACGCTGACAAAGTGACTCACCACTGCCTGCCAGAAATACACTTTTCTTCTTCTTCTTCTCCTCACTTCAAGAGGCAGCTTGCCAACTCTAGATGGAGGCTCATATTGTTGCTAATTAGGCCCTGTTGCATTTATGCAGTAGCTCTATCAAGTACGTAAACTGGCTGTAGCAGGGGAAGGAGTAGTTGTATTCCAAAGCAAATGGTTGGGAGGGCTTGAATTTTTATTCGGCCCACGCTGGGACAACACACTGAACTGTTGTACTACACAGCTACAGGGCTGCAGAGAGGAAGTGCTACATTTATATTTGAGGCCATGCCCGCACTTCCATGCTGAAAGGCTGTGAGGACATCTATTCTACTAATTATCAAGTCCACTGTCAAAATCGGAAGCTTTGTGGAGAGCGGGGTTTTTTTTCCCTCTGACTAATAAGCCATTTTATTTCCATTTGAGTTAATTTATTTTAGCTCATTTTAACATTGAAATTGATCCATCATCAAAATTGAATGAATAACAGTCATGGCAATTCGATTAATCATGTGAAGTTTAACTTAATTATTCTAAGTACTGAACAAGTAGGCTACTTATATTCAGCATTTACCAACTTACTTATTACTTATTACTTATAAATGCATACATAGGACAACTTTTTGTTTTTTGTACGTTAAAGGGATACTTCGCCCAAAATCGATAATTCACCAGTTTTCTACTCACCGTCAAGCCAAGGAAGGGTTTGGAGAACTTTCAGAGTCATCAAAAGAACTCTTTTGGAGTTCCAGGGGAGGTCCAGCTGGCAACGGATTTTCATATAATGGCGGCAGATAGAGTTCACTTTTGAAATGTTCAAAACGCACACTATGAAACATCCAAATACCTCCATACTGCTCGTCCGTACTGACCCAAGTGTCCTGAAGCCGCGACAGGAAAAAGTTGAAAAAAAAAAAAGATTTTGGGTGAAGTATCCCTTTAAAGGTATTTCGAGAGTCAACAGCTGTACAGTAATGCTAATTTTTGCTATGTCGCAAAGCAAAACTTAGAAGTAGTTATTTTAAGTCAAGTACATTATGAAAGGTGGGACTTCTAACCGTAACTGAGTATTTTTCATTGACTTATTGCTTGTTTTATTTAAATATATCATCTGTAAACTGAACTGGCCTGTTGCCACTAGAATCGATGATTCAGTGTTAGCTTTCCGCTGTTGCACAACTCCACTTCCTACCTGAAAATTTCACTTTATCGACCTGCATGTCTGAGAGTGGATGTGGATGTGAATGTTCAGCAGTGCAGGGTGTGACCTGTCTACACTCATCTTCTTCGCTTTCCATCAAAAATAGTAGTTTTTGTGAAATATTCCAACATTTATCCTCTCTGTGTTATAAGGAAATTAAATACTAAGTGTGGTAGAGTGCATGGGCCGCACAGGCACGACTGTACACTTGTGATATTTCAGCTTCTGGAGGCACGTAGCACACCTGGGGCTCAGTGGAAAAGGGTGGGATTAGGCAGAATCCATTATCATATATTATTAGTGGGGTGCGTTAGGGGAGGTTGGCAGTTTAGGCCATCCGTGTTTACTCGACCTTTTGGTGGTAATATCACTGGCAGGGTTATGTAAAGAAAATGATGTTATGTAATGTAGATTACTTTTGAATGAGTGAACAAAGCTCCATGTTTATGATTGCCAGCAGATCACAAGGAGGAGGAGGATGGAGTGGACGACAGGTGAATGAAATTCACCACTGTCTGGACACCATTGTATCTGATGTGGCTTGAAGAAGCAACACTGCCCAGAGGGTTTAGAATTTAATAAGGTTCACATCCAGAGTCCTAGTGTTGTGGTCAAGACCACCTAACCCGAGACCAAGTCAAGACCAAGACCAGAGCATACCAAGGCCAAAGGGGGGGGGGTCCATTCAAGACCAAGACCAAACCAAACAAGACCATTTTCAAGACCGTTACTCTATTCATATAAAATCGAAACCATATTTTAAAGTTTGAATTGAACAGAAGAACACAGCGCAGAAACTGCTTAAGTCTCCCACTTCTGGTGCAACCAAGTTTTTCAGATGGTTACACAAGCAAATGCAAAAAGCTAAAAAAGTTTTTTAACTACACCTAAGTCAGTAACACAGAGACATAAAACAAAAAAAGACAAAAAAATAAAAATGTCTCTGCAGCTGAGGTCTTGAGAAAAAAATCCAGAGTCCAGCTCGACCAAGATCGAGACAAGACGGAGTCGATTCTCAGACAAGACCAAGACCTTGAAAATGTGGTCTTAAGACCGGTCCCGAGTAGCTTACCAAAACAAAATTATTTGTGTTGTAGCCACAGTCCAGAAGGAACAATGTGTCAAACTTCATTCCTTTACACACCAACAGCCGTCTACAGAAGACAGCAACTCTCACTTCCTGTTTTCTACTATAGCTAGCATGCTAATCAGCTATCCTTTGCAGCTAAATGATACAGTGTCACCATTGTGTCTGGTGTGGCTCAGTAACACAGAAAATATACAATTAATATTTTTTATTGTAAATTAAACAGTGGCTGTTACTGGCCAGAAGTAAGTAAACAGCTGTTAATGCTAATGTTGTCTATATAGCGTTAGCAAAGCCTGCATTAGATTCAGATATGGGGCAGAAATGAAATATTTTATCTGTGCATATTTCACCGGTGTTCAATGTCAACATATTTTCAAATTGGCAAATACGTAAGTTAAAAAAAGTTCTATCAAGAGGAAGCTAATATTCCCGTTTCTGTTGTCAGATTGACCCAACAAAGTCATGTGACCACTCTGACTCTGTCTCATTGCTGCAGGTTTTGTGTGGCTGCTTCATAGCAGCTTGGTGCTGGTTGTGAAGGATTTAATCAAGCTAACCTGATTAATCTGGTGTACAGTACATATTCCCACTTTGACAATGTGCGTTACTCAAATTAGAGGCTGCAGATGGGACATGCACCTGCCAGCTGTAAAGAAAGTTAATCACTTGAAAGAGAAGCTCTTCAAACATGCAAGCTGTCAGGCAGAGACGCTATAAAGCATCAGACATTAATCCTCTCCTTGCAGTGTTGCCATAATTGTAAAATGTCTGTTTTTTTTTGTCAATTTCAGGTTTTTTGATTGTACTTATTGGAAATACTTGCAGTATAGCACCGAGCACCATCGCACCATAATATTGTGCTTTAGTATAGAGCTGACGGGCAGCAGATGCTTTTCAGTTCAATTTTCCCTCTTAAAAAAATAATCTTAAAAATATGAAACTGGAAAATTTAATTTAGTCTCCTAAAATTGTATTTTTCATTCATCAGATTAATGCATGATTTAGATGTTTGTTTTTTGTTTTGTCTTGTTTTTAATGGACTGTTGGGTAGAAAAATAGAAATAAAAAGCAGAATATTTCACTTTGTTAATACCTGAGAAAGCAGCAGACTTTCAACATCAGCCCCAACTAAAGACTATGTATGCAGCATGAGAGCGAGACACTGTATCGGAGCAATCAGAGCAACCAACTTAATCTGGTTTATGTAGGCTAGGTTAATACTTTACCTAATGTGCATGTTCATGAACCCTCCCCTTACTACCACTACCTCAATTTAGTCACGTTAAAATGTTATTCAATATTCATTCAAACAAAGCTTTCAATATGGCCTGAGGCTACAGTACATCCGCAATAACATGATTTAATTTAAAAACATTCTTTTGGTTTACAGCTGGAAATTAATTTTAAACAGACAAGAGTTCAGGGTGCATCGTATTCAGGATGGGCAGAGGCAAAGACAAGACATAATTGATCCCACATGTGGGAAATTATCTTGTACTGTATAGCAAAGAGTAGGATGCGTAAAGGAATAAGGAATAAGGAATAAAATAAAGGATATATAAACGATATGTGCTGTTATATACAAAAAAATATTTAAGTAGAAAAACTATATATGTTGTTTGGTCAAAGATATTGCACAGTGTGGGTGGTCATGAAGAACAAGTAAAAGTATGACTTGTATGAGTGAACAAGGTAAAAAATACACAAGAATAAATTACGCAGAAAAGAAAAAGGCACAGACACCCACTTGAATGCAACATGGACAGTGACCAAAGAGCACCACCAGTTCATTAATCTCCTGGAGTGCAGAGTTCAATAAAAGAAAGAGACTGATAAGCATCCTAAATGATTAAAAGTTTGACATAACGGTGACACAGATTTGAAACCACACACCCCACCTCTGTACTGTATACTGCTTACCAAATTGGTTTAAATTGAGTTGAATTAAACAGTGCAGCACAAGCCTGTTTTACCAGGCTTGCCTTGCTATGTGAAAGAAAATACCTTGACTAAATATGCTATTTAGCTTTTTTCATCTCAGCTGTTATATGTTTGTATGGCAAATTGAACTGATGAGCATTACACAATCCCATCAGTGCTGAAAAATCATGTTGCTCATTTTGGAGAATGCCACTTAATTAGCACATAGTGCTGCATGCTAGCACAAACACACAGTCAATAGAGCATTTGCCTTCCCGTAGATCCAGGTGTAATTTAAAAAAGAGCAGCTATTTAACCCATTGCTCTTGGCTAATAGCTGTGGGATTTCAGGAAAGCTCAAACATCAGCACACAAATGTTGGCTGACATACTATCAATGCTCCACATTTCATTGACTTGTCTGTTCGAAAGTGGCCAGTTCCCTCATTACAGTCATATTACCCAGATGCTCTCGCCTCAGATCCTCTTCGATCTTTTTCCAGCATTTCTCCTCTTGACGTGTCCATTCATTAACTTTTACCACCATTGTAGAGTGTGGAAAGAAGAAAAGAGTGAGTTTTTCCTCCCTGTTTTATTTTATCTTGTGAGTAAATATCTGGTCTTGGCTCTGCCTGCTCAGTCCCTGGATTCATTCCTGAATCAAAGAGCAGGGTGATGCTGGAGAGTGTCTCTGCTGCAACATGTCACTCTGTGTTGATATAAATAAATCACATCAAAACTAACACACACACAGAATTGCATATTTTTTAAATAATCATGATGAGCTACACTGGAGCTTGGGTACAGTGGGTGATCCAACAGGTTATTCATTGTTTGTCCTCTATTGATTGGTCAGCGTCAGATAAAAGCAGCAGAAGGTTAAGATGTCTGCATGGTTAGACAGGACTGTAGGCCTGTAGGCGTTGTGAGTTTCCAGCAGCATGAATATGAACAGGTTCTCTCACAGGATCAATACAGTATATACAGTGTCATGCAAAAATGTGGGTGGTCAAAATGGTTATAATTTCTGTTAATGTTAAAGAGATAGTTCAACATTTTTGACAAGTTGGCCCATTGCCATAATCCACGGAGTTGTTTTCGAGGCAAATGCAGAGACTGGTTGCCAAAAAACTGCTCACAACGGGCACATGCATCAGCGTTTTTACATGAATTTATTTTTCTGCAAGCAGTCTCTGCATTTGCCTCGAAAACAACTCTGTCTGGTAACGTTCCGTTATTATCTCATAGCGTGGTGAATGTGCAGGTCACAACTTGTCCACCAGAGCGTTTTGGAGTTGTTGGATTGTGTATTTGATGAGTTTGAAGTGGGAAACCAAGAAATCCCATTAGCCTCCGTAGCGTAGCTCTGAGCAGCTCACGGCTCTGCTCCACCGTTCTAAAAATAGCTTGCACCGACAATTAAAGGTAACGAACCTACTGCTATGACTATAGGGATTATAACAATGGGCCAATTTGACAAAAGGCTACTAGGTACTAACTATGCAGGGTGGCCATTGCTGAGGGCCTTTTTTCCTTTTCTGTCATTTTGTAAATGCAAAAGATGACAATTAAAAAAATAAATAAATATATATGTACGTATATATATATATATATATATATATATATTTTTTTTTTTTTTTTATAAATGTGGGGGGATATGTCATCTGTAACTTTATGCCTTTTGGAGATCATTCCATCTTCCACTTGATTCAATGTTCACATGAACAGAAATTTTGGCCGGGGGTGCCCAAACTTTTGAATGCCACTGTATGTGTCTATGAAGCATGACACAGGAGACTCATATATATCCCATTTCTGTTCCATTTTAGTGGACATTAACAGAAGAGAGTCAGCATCAGCTCTCCCATGTTTCAGCTCATTATGCTTCCTTTGGTTGTCATGGTGCTGAATGGTCTGTTGTGCTGTCTCTTCCACCTAGTTTGTGGTGGTTGTTCTTTTCTAGCTTCACTGCGTATAAGCCAGGAGCAGGTGCCAGGCCTCATCTTTTCGTGAGTGAGAGCCACTCCAAATATTTTTGTGTGTGTTTGCATATTTATAGTATCTTGTTTGCTCGCCTTTTTTTTTTTCCTTTTCTATTTTGATTGTATCAGAGGGTAAAGTGGGCAAAGTGATGTAGCGTGACATGAGCCAGGCCGGGTCCACTGAGGAGGCACTCGAGGTGCTGCAGGGAGGCCAGCCGGGGGACAGGAGTGACAACACGGCTGCAGGATTCATTTTAACCACTTAGAGAATGTCTGAATCACTGGGCTCGGGCTTCTGCACCAACTCACTCTTCTACCTGCCCCAAATTGAGGCAAAGGTGTTACCTCAGCTGTGACCTGCTAAACCTTAAATTATTACATTTATAGGAAAATAAATTCAAACATGTGCCAAGTCCTAAGCAGACACACAGCCGCGGAGTATTTTTAAGTCTTTGTACACACAGGAAGCACCAGATAGTTTTTGCATAACCTTCTAGCTCTGGTATGGGAGAAAAGGAAGTCATTACCCATACACATTAGAGGGACACTGGACAAATAAATAGTACAAAGAAGAATCTTTGTAACCATCTTATGCAAATTTTTCACATTATGAACTATGATAAAATACTCTAGGCTACTACTGTAGATATAAAGGAAAAAACTAAACCATGCAATGACAGAAGACCTGCATTAAATCTTATCTTTTTAAAAAGAGCTGTTGTTTTGCAATTGTCACATAGCCGGTGCAGAGGAAATGTTGTAAGATCAACATCAACCTTTATTCTTTTACTCGTCTACAAATATGTTCTCCTACTGAAGCTAGCATGCTAACCAGCTAGCCCCGGCTGCCTCTTTACCTTGTGGTCGCGACTCACTGACGGCTCCAGTCTGTCCTGAAGGAGAGGAAAAAGTCATGTGACAATCACCACGACCTGTTCCTGGAAGAGACCTTGTGCTGCTGCAGATCAAACTAAGACTAAAACAAATAGCTCCATTAAAGCCAATCATTGCTGATGTGTCACTGAGGTGTGATTCTCCTCTGTGTTGTTTCACCGGCCTTCATCAGCCTGTAATTTCACAAGCTCAAAACTGCAGTTGTATGAATGAAATAGTCACACATTTACTGTAGCTATTCAGTGGCATGCAAAAGTTTGGGCAGCCCTGGTCAAAATTTCTGTTAAAGGGACAACAAGGAGTTTCTGGTTAAAAAAAGTCTCACGTTAATGTGGATGAATCTCCGCTACCCACACTTGTTAATGGGCCCATTTTCGATAAATATATCATTCTGTCTCTATCGTTATTTTGTTACTATTAGTGGTGGCGGAGATGCTGGTCGAGCCGACCAGCGTTTCTTTGCTTTCAGTTTCGCAACGAGTCATGAGAATAACGCAGCTGAATCGCCGTTTATGGTCGGAACTACGACGGTATGTGAACCTCTTTGAACCTCTGACTTTAATTATTGATGAATGAAAACATGAGTCCGTCTTGCGCCGGTCAAAAGAATTTTACGGTGCGCGCGGAGGCTCATAAATGTAGTGTGAAAACGCTTCGCTTTTCCAAAACTCCTCGTTGTCCCTTTAATGTGAACAGTGAAATCAAGCTACTAGGTACTAACTATGCAGGGTGGCCAAACCTTTGCTCAGGGCCTTTTTCCTTTTCTGTCATTTAGAAAATGTAAAAGACGAAAATAAAAAAAAAACAGTTTAAGATGTAAAGGGCCTGTGTCATCTCTAACTTTATGCCTTTTGGAGATCATTTAATCTTCCCCTTTGTTCACATTAACAGAAATGTTGACCACGGGTGACCAAACTTTTGCATGACACTGTAATAGCGCGACTGAACAGTCCAGGCAGTCTGGTGGTAAATGGATGAGAACTAAGTTTATAATGTGTTTTTGTTTATACTGTATATCCATCTGGGTGGCTGCTTGATTATCATATGTCGCCACACCACTTTTTAATTTCTGCATGTCTCACTGTCAGACTTGACAAATTCTCTGCTTCTTGTTAGCAGTGTGAACTGTCCTGCGTTAATTAGCTCATGCATCATCTTGCTACAGTATGCCGTCTTTGTACAGAGCACCACTCTGGATTGATTCAGCTGTTGCACTCATTGACAGTGTTGCCTTCAACCACCTTAAAATAGTCACAGCCAACAAAACAGGACTTGAGATCCAAGATTCAGCGGGCCTACTTTGTGTAACAG
This sequence comes from Trachurus japonicus, assembly GCF_045865225.1. Lineage (NCBI taxonomy): Eukaryota > Metazoa > Chordata > Actinopteri > Carangiformes > Carangidae > Trachurus > Trachurus japonicus. The sequence goes on from NC_140917.1 coordinate 33,800,024, forward strand.
GTAGTTTAAAGGGCTAGTTCAACATTTTGGCAAATTGGCCCATTGCCATAATCCCTATAGTTTTAGGAGTAAGTTTGTTACCTTTAATTGTCGGTGCAAGCCACTTTTAGAATGGCAGAGCAGAGCCGTGACCTGCTCAGAGCTACGCTACAGAGGCTCATGAGACTTCTTGGTTTCCCTCATCAAACTCCTCAAATACAAAATCCAACAACTCCAAAACGCTCTGGTGGACAAGTTGTGACCTGTACATTCACCACGCTATGAGATAATAACAGAACGTTACCAGAAAGAGTTGTTTTGAGGCAAATGCAGAGACCGCTTGTCGAAAAACTGCCACAGACGGGAACATGCATCAGTGGTTTTGCATGAATTTACCTGTATTTGATGAGTTTGATGAGGGAAACCAAGAAATCCCATTAGCCTCCGTAGCGTAGCTCTGAGCAGCTCACGGCTCTGTTCCGCCATTCTAAAAAATAGGTTGCACAGACAATTTGCCAAAATGTCGAACTATCCCTTTAAGGATAAGGAGACGTGGCATTTGGATCAGTTGTAGAGATGAAGGAGAATTTTTAAATGTGAAATGAAAATGGTCACTGGCACAGTGGTGTTCTGACAGAAGCAGCCTTAGGGACCTCACTGAGCTGTAAACATATTAGTCTTGTTGGACAACTTAAAGTAGCATTTGTTAAAATACTAGCCTGTGCAGTGATAAAGTGCATGACATTTAGGAGGCTCGGTGAAGGAGGATTATCACCTAGAGAGGGACAAACACATTCCTTGACTCCACAATACATATTATCACAACAAGGAAAGGTCATGATAATAAGAACACGTTGAAGACAAAATTAACAAATGGTAAAACAAAAATATTTCTGACATTTGATGTACCATGCATGTCGTGTTTTGTTGGCTTCTACAAAAACTGACCCAGATTTCCAAGTGGCACTCTGGCCTCACCCACTTCTGTTGCCATGAGTAATGTATGCATGACAAGCGGTGGCCAGGGATCAGATGAATCACTGCTTCGCCATCATCTCCCCTGCTCGTGACTCAGGAGGAGAAACATCAAGGCTTCCACTTCCCAGGTTGTGTACAGTACGGTTTGCCTGGATTCTATCCACCATCGTCTAAAACCACGACCACATCGACTCCATCCTGTGTCCCTCCTCTCTGTCCAGCCACCTGCTTTATTACTAATGTTCACAGGTGGCCGATCTTTCCAGTATTCAGTCGGAGGATGCACAGTTTTTGCATGCAACATAAAGATGCTTGTTTGATTCAGATCTGTAAGAAGGTCTTGAGCTTTTCACACAGAGCAAATATCAGTGTGAAGGCACTATAACCTATACTACACTAAGCTAATAACATCCCGACTGAAGCTACAATCATTAATATAAGGACTTTTGAGTGGTTTTGATCCTCTTATCTCAATCCTGTTAAGAAAGTGTATCCATCGTAATGTTGCACTTAAAAATCCTCATATCTGTTCAATCCAATTGAGCATCTTTGCTGCAGTCAGGATAATGCAATGCAAGCAAATGCACTTCCACCTATGTGTGCATGCATGGGTATGTCGGTCCTAACATGAGGGCGTGGTCATGAACGGGCTGCTCAGTTGCCAGTTACAACATTTAATCAACTCACCACAAACAGAATCTAATTCTGCGTGAACCAGTGAACTGTTATAATGGCAATCCACCAAGGTGTGAAAGGAGATGGCGCAGTGTTCTGCCCAAAACACAAGAGATTAACTACAACCCTTTTTAAACATGTCTGGTGCAGCAACCGGTTTGTCCGCCAATAAGAAAGCACATAGACACCACCTGCAGTAAATGCACTGTTTGCAATGCACAATCTTTGGACATGTATCAGCAGCTCTAGAGCTCTTCTGAAAATGAAAGGGATAGTTCAGCTTTTTTCAAGTGGGGTTGTACAGTATATGGTACAAATAGCAATTAAGTATAAAATCTGCAGTAGAAAGGTCTCTGCTCCCCCCACAGAGAAACACCGGTGATTCGCACTGCACTGAGACACAGGCAGTACACTGTTGTGAATGAGGGACAATTAATCAGGGTATTGTCGCCACCTACGAAAAGTCCCATTCAAGACTATAATCTAAAGTAAAAATTTACAATGCATCAGCTGGTCTGAAAAAAGTTTTTTTTTTTTTCTTTTCTTTTTTATCTGGAACTAACAAACTCACTCAGCACTCCTTGGTACTCCTCCACACAGACTCCGCAATGGGCTGTGTTAAATTTAAATTAAAAACTTTGAAAATTCCTATACCAAACCAACAGTACATGCTACAGTTCTGCAACGTTCACCAAAATGTAGCCCCAATACTGCTGAAATGTTTGTCCACTTAAACTCATACAAAGTATAAAGTCCTTCACTCTGTTTTCTATTTTTGACAACTGCTGCCTGGCCGGTGACTCCCTGAGTCTATGTGAGAAGCCACATACCAGGTCTCACTTCCAGACAATTAGCTCAGTGAGTTAGGAGCTGGTTCTTGGTGTCAGAGGATGTGAGTTCAAGTCCCAGCAAGGCTGATGATGATGACGCATCCAAATGCCAGATGTCCTCAAGACAATAGTCCTGATAGCGGCGTTACAGTACACCTCAAAATTTCCTAACTTTGAAAATTCATAACAAATCAACCATAATGTGCAACAGCTTTGGAACTTTCACTTTCAAATTGTCTAATTTAGCCTAAAATTGCCCAGCCCCGACCATTGCTGCTCAGCAGCTATAATTTGTATTTCAGCCCACCGTCCAGGTTGGATTGGTCCAGCCAGCCCGGCCTGCTGACAGTGCTAAGTAGCTCATTTAATTACATATAGAAGCAACTCCTGCCTACCTCTTAATCTTTGGTAGCATGTTGAACAGAGTCCAAGCTTTTGTCTTCACTCTTTCCTGTCCAGCCACCTACAGTACTTTATAATAGTCACGTACAGAGGGGAGCAGCTCTCGCTGTAACAATAAGAAGCAGCAGCTGCACTGAGACGCCACCACAGGGACCTCTGAATCCTGCAAACAGGACAAGTCAGCCGCATCCCGTCATCTCCCACAGTCACACCGCAACTCGTGCTATGTTGAGAATTTGCACTACGAGGGTGCTAATGATGATGGCGAGCGCAGCCCATAACCAGAGGCAAGCGGTGCTATTCTTAGAAGCAGCACTTTTTATTTAGAAGGAGAGAAACTTGTCGTCGTTGGCAGCGTCGAGCCATCTGTTCTTTTTTTTTTTCCTAACTCACTCCATTAATCTGTTCATGTATTCAGTGGACTACTCCCAATCTCATCCCTGTCTCACTCATTCATCACACCGGGTGCATTTCCTGCCTCGGTTTCTCCCCGTGGCTGAGAAGCAGTCCCAGATATCAGTCATCGCCAACGATGAAGAGAATTATTCATACATCTTTAACTAGGTCCATCAGTCTGTCTGTTTATCTTGTCTCAGCCTCAAACTGTCCCTTCGCTGATCGACTCGTTTGCCGTTTGCCGTTGTTTTGGGAAAAGAAGCCTGTGAGATTGTTTATTTTTACCAGCACTCTTCAATGAGAAGCAGAGACTCCTCCACCAGCCTCGCTCTGGTGTTTATTCCAGCCTCGCTTACCTTCAGCTGCGGCATCAAAGCAAGTATTTACTTTTGGTCTCTCTCCTCTCTGTAGAAAGGTAAACGTGTGGTTTCGAGGTCAGCGGTTTAACTCCACGTCTTTGAAAGGAAAAACTTGGCAGAGAGAGCAAGTCATGTTGAAATACCAAAATAGTTTCACATGCCAATACAACACCGAGAGAGCAGCATACCTGTGGATCTCAAGACCATGTCCAATAATCAAGCTAAACTAAACTTGAATTTTGGATCAGATAACATTATTATATTCAAATTTGTTTTCATTTGGTTTGATGTCGTTTTTCAAGCTTTTTTATTACAGGGTTTGTAGTAACAGTTTGTCTGAAATCAATTCTATTGACCCAAAGACAAACATTGTCAATCAATCTCACCCACCCATTAGTCATAGGAGACTTTAACTTGGTTTTAGGAGTTTTAGTTGATATGGTTGCTTGAAAATTGTTTGTTTACACACCCAGTAAAATCAGAATGTTATGATTCCTCAAGAGCTGGGTTTAAAGCTACTTGATGAATGTTAAGTCCAGCATCCTGTTTGGATGTGTTGGGTTTACAGCTCCTGAGAGTTGTGTTGCGCTTGAGCTGGCAAGTCTTAACTTTGCTTCTCTTCTTGCTGGTCGACTCCGCTCTGGACCTTTACAGCTTTTCTCTACAGTGTCTGGAGATGATGCTCATTAAGGATCTAAACCAAACTTTAGGCTTTCAAACCAAAACAGCGAGCCTCACAGTTGAGGTATTCCTTAATTCTGTGTTAGTTTGTGACACCTACAGGATAAGTTGATCCATTGTTAATCATAGCAAGCTGTTCACTTTCCAGACTAGCCTTTTAGTTTCAATTTAGGCAAGGCAGGGCAAGGCAATTTTATTTGTATAGCTCATTTTTGCAAACAGTTTGTCTGAAAGGGATTCACATGGCATCATAACAACATCCTCTGCCCTTAGACCCTCACATCCACTGAGGAAAAACTCCAGGAAACCCTTTTAACAGGGAAAAATTGGAGAAACCTCAGGGTGAGCAACAGAGGAGGAGGTCATCATGTCTGTAAAAGCTGCTTTATTGCTGCACCGGATCTCAGTCCACATTAATGCTGATTCACCCTCCCGACAACTGGAGGAGAAATATGACCTTGGACCTTGTTAAGTCCAGATACTTGGCCCAGGTTGTGGTAATGTAGTGGCTTCACTGGTCTGGTCTTAAACCTGCTGCTTAAACTGCTCATATACTCACCGGGGCCACCCCCATTAACATTCTAGGTATGTAGGTTTTAAAATGTGAGTGATTTTCACTGCATGTCAACTAGAGCAGGGGTTCCCAACCACCAGGCCGGGGGCCGGTACTGGGCCGTGGATCATTTGGTACTGGGCCACAGAGAGACATTGAAAAAGATATAAAATTGTTTGTTTTGTCTAATTTACATCATTTTATATTGGAAATTTGGCCACTTCCGTCTGTGCATCTTCCCCACAAACGTTAAAGAGTTTTTTAAAAAAACACACGTTGCTGGGAAAGACTCAATAATGAGAGGACAGAAGACCCGACGAGTGCCAACAAGAAGAACGCCGTTTTAAAGCTGTACAGAAAAGAAAATTGAATTTGAGCCCACTCTGGGTCATAAAATTTGTGTAAAAACTCATCTATCAGACGATAGGCCAAACTTTGTGCAAAATTCTATTTTTGATTAAATCAGGGATGAAAGTGGGGTATTTTTTTTTTCGCATTGGATAATGCAGGCACACGGATTATACGTCAGCCTGCTCACGATTCATCAGCCGATATTGGATCCGTCATCCGTCAATCAAACGTCTGAGACACACACAGAGCTCGGTCTCGCCCCAAGCTTTGAATATCCCGCCCGCTCGATAACGACCAATCAAATTCGTTTTCCTTACTCAGGTAAACTCGTGCGGCAACTCGTGACAACTCGGCGCGATAAACAGGACAAACGGCCATTTCTGTACACCTTTAAAAGAAAAACCAAGAGTCCGGTTTACATTACATGTTACAGTGGATGCACATGCGCCAAGCTCCACTGTGTGTAATAAATGTGGGTACTGGCTCTCCACCACTTCCTCATAGAAAACTTCAACCTGCGTTCTGGATTAAAGCAGAACATCCCAAAAAAGCACTGAAAACCTGCTTCCATTACAAACATATTATCTTTGTGAAGCGGAGTTTTCTGCATCGACAGCAAAACGACGTAACAGATGACGTAACGGAAAACCATGATGCCATGTGAAGCCCTTTGAGACAAACCTTTGTAAAAACGAGCTATACAAATAAAATTGCCTTGCCTTGCCATGTGACCGTCCACAATCGTTTTTATATTATATGTGTAATGTAAACAGGAGAACGTACAGTACGGAACCCCCCAGATTGTGGGCCATGGTAAAATTGTCGACTGGTGAAGGGTCCGCAGTGATAAAAAGTTTGGGAACCCCTGAACTAGAAGCCCTCATCAGCTAGCTTACTAGAATCAAGAACTGATTAAATAGACGGTGACTACATCTCCCTGACCATCTGTTGTTTTCCTCCATGAAATCTATATGTAATGCTAACTAAATTCAAAATAAGAATAGCTTTGAAAACCCTATAGCACTCAAAAACACTGTGTGTTCTACTTTTACGCATTAATAGGTTTATGCTCATTTTGGTGGCACTTTCTCTAAAAAAGTTCGACTTTGGATCAGTTAAAAAAGTCGACCGAACAAGAAGATTCCTCTGGACCCCCTGATGTTACAATATTATATTTTCCTGACACCAACTTTTTGAAGCCGAGGTCTTGGCAGGGCTGGAGACAAACGCTGGAGTCAACACTCTGTGCTCCTCAGCGGTGTTTAGGTGGGGACAGAACAGCTTTAGTGCTCCAGGTTCACTGCCCCGATGGAAATGTGCTCCTCCTCCATGCTGCTCTAAACTCACACATGCACCGGTGTGGTTTCCTACTTAGTTTTATTCCGCCATTGCTTTTCTCTTTGGCTGAGGCGTACGTGAAGTCCACCAACCTACCGTCCCACTTATTTGTATATTTATTCATTTATTTAACCATTGATTCTTGCAGACAAAGGTCTCAAAGGCAAATTGAATTACTCCTCATCCCTAAGTGTATTTGAATTGACGGCATGTACTGTAGAAACAGGCTCGGCAAGATTCCTCCTTAGATGAAACAACATAGTTATTCCCTCAGGAAGCTATTTGTAAGGTTTGCTATTGCTGCAGAGCCAGTGATGGCAATAACAGCCTTTTATTTACCACTATCTGCCTTTAACAGTTCAGTGGAAGGGGCCGGTTGTCTTCGCATCTCCTTTCGTCTCAACCCAAACTCGCAGATAATTTGCCGAGTCGCGCCAAAGGGCACGAAGAGACACCGTAAGAAATCCACGAGGCAAATGAGATCCGGGGCTGTGCTGTCAGCTCTCAGTAGACTGTCGCTGACGGGCCGTCACAGAGAGCCGTCCCTGCCTTCCCGCCTGTCATGCATGTCTCGAATGCCTCGCTGTAACGCCGCAAGACCAGAGAATCCATGCAGACCGATAATATGTAAGGCCAGTCGGTCTTCTCTCACACTCCAGTGAAGTCAGAGCAAGCGGAGAGGTCCCAAACCGCTGCCGCATCGATTATTCCCACAAACAGGTTAGTTGACTGACACGACAGAGGGAGCCTAAGCTGAGCTGAAGTGACTGCTGCGTCATTACCCCCAATCTAATTGAAGTGATTCTTTTTTTTCTCTTTTACTACAAACTGTCCTCTGCTCCCACAACATCTTGCTCTGCATTATTCACCTTCCTCTCCAGTTTTTTTCAAAGTGCTTATTATATCGTGCAGATTCACAATCTTGTTCGCATTTTGGAGGCTGTGCATTCTCTGCAAATGAAAGCCGGTATCTGCCAGGTACACTTTTTTTTTTCAAGCATTCATTATGAGCAAGGACATCGCTACGAAACCAGGAGCACAAATACAAAAATGGCAGCACAATTTTTTTTTTTTTTTTTTACTGTTGCCAAGTTCGGTGTATCTCAAAACTCTGCTATCAAAATAAAATTCTTCACTAACAAGACGACGAAGCATCTCTTGGGACAGCCGGCTGTTTCATCAGGCTGGTGTGTGTTGTTGTAAGTTGTAGCTGCTCTGGTGATGCAGATTGTTAAACGACACTCTATAGCTTCTTATTACTGAAACACAAGATACAATAAGTCAGGGTTCATGGCGGCCTGTTGAGATGTGATGAGAACTTTGACCTCACCAGATGAAAGACCAGGAGGTCACTGAGGATTCATCCTCTGGACACCATGAATCCATCCATACATTGGCTGTACCACTTATCCTTGTTGGGTTCTGTTTGAGGAAGCTGTCATTCTTTCATGTGGACAGGTCCCTCATGACCTTGTTTTACAAATCTTGTGTAGAGTCTGTACTTACTTTTTCTATGATGTGCAGTGACATGATGTATGCAGTTTTACAGAAGATACCTTAAAGGCCCAGTGTGTAATATTTGGCAAGGTTTATTGTGTGTGTAAAAAAGTGTATAACCATCCTTAAAATAAAATTTGTTTGGTTTTCGTAGCCTTATAATTATTCTTTTATAGCGAGGGGTCTTGCTTTAGGGTCTTGCGCTGCCATGTTTGTACGGCAGCTCAAACGGACAATGCAGCCAGCCAGAGAGCGTGTTTCGCAAGTTTTGCGTTCATAAATAAACCAACGAAGAAGGCGGCGAAGGAAACAGCAGACATATTGTAAAATGGTTCTTCACCTCATCGCTCCATGCTCCTGAAATACTCCCAGTCACTTTGCTGACGGGAGGGGTGAGTGCGAACGAGTGAGTGAGCACTGCAATCTGGAATCTGAACACGAGATACCACTGACCTGCAGGTAGAGAGGAAGGCCAGAATCATCCTGTCAGATGCCACCCACCCCTTGGTCATTGAATTCCAGACCTTGCCCTCTGGTTCCAGGTTTAGGTTCCCTCCTATTAAAGGGATAGTTCACCCAAAATTCAAATTTCACTCATTATCTACTCACCCTCATGTCGACTAAGAGCTGTGAGAATTTTCAGAGTCCTCCGCACCTTCTCTGAGTTACGGGGGGGTCCGCGCAGCAGTATTTGTCCATTAAATGGTTGTCAAGGGTTAGGGTTAATACCTCCATACTGCTTGTCTGTAATGTCCCTCTGGTATTGAAGCCCCGACATGAGAAATTGTGCAATCACGAGAGATTTGCACTGACACAGGAAGAGCAGTGAACCGAGACACTGGGAGCTTCCGCTACAAAGAAGCTTAAAATATAGACTTATTTAATTTTTTCGGAACAATTTCTCATGTCGGGGCTTCAATACAGGAGGGACATTACAGACGAGCAGTATGGAGATATTTGGATGAATTTTGGTGTGTCTTTTTGGACAAAGAAAGTTGGTATCCATTGACAACCATTATATGGACAAGTACTGCTGCGCGGACCCCCCCGTAACTCAGAGAAGGAACGGAGGACTCTGAAAATTCTCACAGCTCTTAGCCGACATGAGGTTGAGTAGATAATGAGTGAAATTTGAATTTTGGGTGAACTATCCCTTTAAGAGCAACAGGTACAAGCATTCCTGTATCCCTGCAGCCATCTCTATCTTAAACTCTGCTCAGGGGAGGAGTCTTCTTGCACTTTATATTTATATAGGTGTTAATTTTACTGTACCTCTGCCATTCATCTTTCTGTGGTTGTGTATGGCTGATCCCCATTCCTGTGCTCTTGATACTGGCGGTATGTGCTATTGTATGTGTTTGTTATTGGGTATGTGTCATTTTATGTTATCTACTTGTCTACTTTAAAACTAATTGCCCCCCTGGGGGACATAATGAAGTAAAGTTGAAGTTGAGGGCAGCCTTAGCCAATCCCAGTTGATATGAGCAAGTGCGGTGTACACGATGGGCAGGTCGGCAGTCTGTCACAGGACTAACATGTGGAGATATTTAACCTCACACACTCAGAGTTCCACCTTTGTGCTAATGTGCTACTGGAGAGAATCCACACAGGCGCAAGGAGAACAAGGAAACTCCAAATTCACAGTCGCACCGTGGATGAACCGCCTACCACACACGGCTATCCATTGATTCATGCTGCTCGCGAAGCTAAAAACAGAGCAGTTTCCATATATAAACACGAAATGTCAAAAATAAGATAAGAGATAAGATAATCCTTTATTCCTCCCACAGTGGGGGAAAACAGTGTTGCAGCAGCAGACACCAGTGAGGGGATATAGAACAGAGATAAAAATATAAAGCTATAAAAAGCAGTGTGTTAAAAACAGATATACCATGGGTAATTTTATTGTATTGTAAATTCCACCCAAACCTACATACTGTATATTCACACCTTTTCAGCAATGTATGTGTTTTTTACCATGAATCCTGACACCTGACCAAAACCTTTCTCTGTTGGCAGTAAAATAACCTTGGAGGCTTTCTGAACCAGCATCACACTTGCCTCAGACTTTGGTCTCATTTGCAGACTTGCAGAGGGAGACGGTCACAGCCTGCACCTCCCTGCGCAGACAGAGATATTTATATCTGCCCGAGAAGAGGAAAAGACAATGGCAGTGTTTTGAGGCTGCTTGTCTCCTCACTCAGCAGCTTTGTTTTTCTTTGCTCTCGGCGCTCTGAGTATTTGCCTTTACAGCCACAAAAACCAGTGCTTAAGATGAGGCCCCACTCGCCCTTTATCTGTATTCCTCCCTCAGTCTGAGCCCAAGGTCTCAGCAAGAGACGAGCATATAGGAGGGGACGGACGCACTGACGGAGAGAAAGGAAAGCAGCGAAGAATTTCCACACGTACGTGACCTAGGTTGTTCAAAGGTCGTTCGGCGCTGCAGAGACTGTTAAAGTTGTGTTTTGTCTGTGGGAAACCCTCAGTCTGGGCCACTTTAAGGGACGTGTTTCTATGTCTCCATCCAGACGCTGAAAATACATCAGCCTCCGTTTATTATTACAGAAATCCATAAATCATTCAGTGGGTTTTGGTAACTTGGTGCCCTCATTGGCTGTTTTTAGAAGCCAGAGCTATTTCAGAGCCGGCACTTACACAGCTTGTATCGAAATTAAATAATTCAATGGACAGGGGGATGAGCGAAAAGGAAAATGGATTGAAGAAACAACTTTTTTATTTTATGCACCACTTCTTTTTTCATGATATTGATGGGTCTCACCTCATCTCAGTCTTTCACCTACATTAGATTTGTTTTTCTTTCTTTCTTTTGTGAAACATTCCATCACAGTTGAATCATTTATTCATAGTAATTGTGTTAATTACTGTATTAATTTCCATAAAAATACAGACAGCAACCTACTTCGTCGCTAATGGCATGATCAATTTGCGCAATTTGCATGATCAATTTGCGCGAATGTTACGCGGCGAATATGCAAAATAATTTGTTTTTGTGAGGTCAATTTTTCTGAGCTTTACCCGGCGAATAAACACATCAACCAATCATGTAGCATGGAAAGCACAACACAACACCATGACAACAATGTAAACAACCTGTGTCATCTTTTTTTATATACAGTATGGTCTATGCTCACCACCTTGTCTTGTTTGACAAGGGACATAAACTTTAAAGACAACAAAATGAAGGACGGTGATCAGACAGTGAGCTGCTGTGTTGGATGAAGTAAAGTTGGGAACAAGACAACAGTGGCACAGCAGGTGTTGAATACATGAGGGATAATCAATGAGTAGTGCATATTTGCATCGCTGCTGGTGTGAATGGTTTTGATGCGAAATATTCCGCAGCGAATATTTTGCATCAAAACCATTTAGTTTCTTTTATTCATCACGTGACAGAGTTGTTTTCGAGGCAAATACAGAGACTGCTTGCCGAAAAACTGTCCCGGACGGGAACGCGCATCAGCGGTTTTGCATGAATTTACCTCTAAAACAACTCTGTCTGGTAAAGTTCTGTTATTATCTCATAGCGCGGTGAATGTGCAGGTCACAACTTGTCCACAAGAGCGTTTTGGAGTTGCCTCCGTAGCGTAGCTCTGAGCTGCTCACAGCTCTGCTCCGCTGTTCTAAAAACAGCTTGCACCGACAATTAAAGGTAACAAACCTACTCCTAACAGGGATTATGGCAATGGGCCAATTTGCCAAAATGTTGAGCTATCCCTTTAACACAGTAAAGCAGTCAGCTTTATTCTTCCTTATTAGTCAAGCCAGCCACTGCATACACACTTAAATATTTAGGGAAAAGATTCTCCGCATTAAATTAGCAAAATAAAACCCTCAAGTGTTTTGGATGGCGACACTTTATCCACAGGTTTTGGCTGACGCTCTGATCTCGATCCTCATCAGTGACACAGCCTCTCCTCTACCTCTTAATTATGTCAAACACAGGCAAACCTGCTCTGTGTAATTAGACCTCGGCTGAGAGGCACACAGGTCTTTCTCTTGCCTCCTGAATAATTGTACCTGATATTCACTCCTTAACAAGATTTTGCTAACCTGCTATTGACATTTAGACAATAAAGTTCTGATCAGAGCACAGGAGCTAAAATATCATCCTCTTCTCTTCGCAATATCAATGAACCTCTTGCATTTATTCATCGGTTGCGTTATCACTGCCAGGAATCATCAAGTAAAGCAGCTCTTTGATGATTCCAGCGATGCGTGACTGAGATAGATGTGGCTCAGTTTGATAAAGTAAGAATTGAGTAAAGGGTATTGTAATGGTCTTTGTAAGAACAGGCAGCTGCTGCCACCAGCCCTCCCTCCTGAAACATGTTTCACGGGAAAGAAATATTAACTTGTAACCATAGACTGTCTGTAGAAATGGATGTAGCCTCTTTGGCATCATTAAAGGTTTCGGAGGGACATTGAAGCTCAGAGTGGGCTGCTCTACCGTCACCATCTTGGCAGAGCCTGATTCTGCATATACATCTCCAGCAACGAAGTGGGGCATAGAGACTTGTATTGGGTGCATGATGGGTTATGGCAGGCATAGGCTACAGTCTATGCAGGAGGGAATAAGCTATAGAGAGTGATTTCTGCTGTAGAGTTGAACAGTTGAATATGGGAGTCTATTGGGACCAACTGTTTTTTTGGAAGCAGCCTCTAGTGGTGATTCTGCAGAACTGTGGCCCTGGAGTTTGCTTTTGGAGAGCAGCTAAGATTTTGACACTAAACGAAAGACAACACCACCTTCAGAGTTCAGAGTTTTTGGTGATGAGGCAAACAAGGCTTTCAAGCAATTGGTAGAAATTGCAAAACTAAATCCTAGCTGTGTCTCAATTCAAACACTTCCATGAGTAGACTGTCATGTAGTGTAGTGTGCGAATTTCGACAGTTAGAGTTGTCTCAAATGGAATACTGTCATTGTGCTTTTACCAGAACAAATGATTGCAACGGTTGCCAATGTCTCCTTCTTTTTGGACCGCTATTATCGCCCGTCAACACATCAACCGGCTTGTTTTGTTTGTGATTTCATTTAGCAATAATGAACGCCTTACTCATACTTTTTTTTTGCTTGTGTGGTCCACCTGTTTAATGCTATGTGGGGATTATCCCGGCTCCTCTTTACTGGCAGGAAACACTGGCCTACCTGATGTTGATTTGCATTATATTATATTCCACTCCGTAGTCAGGACAGCGATCAGTGAGGGTGGGAAGTGTCCATCGTTCCACACTCTACTTTATGATCATTGCACCATCCGGGTATTTACAGTGCAATGCATTTTTCCGTGTTTGTCATTGTGAAGGCACTTACATACTCTAAATAGTTAGTGTAAGTATGAAAAGTGTTTGAGTTGAGACAGCATATCTCTGATTTCTCCACCTTTTATCATTCTAGTATAAGTCTGAAATCTAGCACACAGTATCTGTCTTTGGGTTCCAGTCGGTAATCCCCTACCAACAAGGCTTCATATCTAAAAGCACATCCATTTCATTTTCATTTTCATTTTGATCACAATTTCCATTTGTATAATACAGAAAAGTGCAATTGCACACCTTCAACAGGACTACCATAAACACATGATACCTTTCTGTCAGTGTCAACCAAATCTGAACATACAGTAAGTGTCACATTTGTTGCAGGGCGATTGCATTGGATTACATTACACCATACAGGTGTTCAGCAATAGCCTTAACAAGCTCCCATATGCTGCAACATCAGTCTAGTGGTTGCGCTGACAGGAGTAGATAGACAGATGTTGTGTAGTATTGGATAGATTAAGAGTTTGTCGGCTTGTGATTTTGTGCTGAGAGGTAGAGACCTTGTAGTGGTGTTTTGCATTACCCACAACTATGTTCTCCAGTAGAAAAGGGTTTGTACAAGTCTTAACACTGAGGACACGAGGGTGGGCTGCACTGCTGTGTAATAAATGCTGAGATTAACCTTGGGATTTATTCATTTATCATCATTCTTTCATCACTCAGCCCGGGGCACCACACGGATTCCTGACTATTCAGCTCCAGTTTGGCGGCTTCTCACTTCAATTAACAGTGTGACCCCACAAAGCTGAAAATGGGCCTGAGTTGACTATAACTCCACCAAAATTGCATTACATTTACTTTTTTTTTTACTCTATTTTGGAGTCTTAGTCTTTTTTTCTTAATCTTGTAGTCTTTAAGTTCTCAGTCTATTGATTTGATAATATCTGTTGTTACTGATGTTTAATATGAGGTAACGTGACCTAATACTGTATATCTCTGATACAACTGTAGACAGCAATCCTGAATGCCATTTTATTTCCTGTAACTACTGTACATGCAGGCAACTTGAATTCTCATCCCTTGACAAATTATGAGAAAACTACTCTATAGAGAAGAAAATATTTGGGAAATGCAGACCATCAATAGTATCCGAGGTCATACTGGTACAGTATATGGCTTTGTGAACATCAACATGTGACATTAACATCCTGGTGCCAGTTTAAACCTCATATACCTTTATATATTTCATCTCTCCTACTATCTGTGCTCACATCCAGTATTTGAATACAGCCATATTCTCATTTAAGCAGTTTGCATAAATTGATAAAAGGAAAATACTGCTGTGATTTTGTTTGTCTTTACAGATAAAATGATCACTGAGAGAGAAAGTTAGAGAAAATCTTTATTACTTTATATCTCATAGCACAGTGTCCACGGGAACTGCTGCCTTTTTTGCGTAACTGGCCACTCTTTTAAGTGATGTTTGTTCAAAAATCTGATCTTTTTTAAAAAGTATCTAAATCTAGCCACAAACAAGTTGCGCACTACTGCAAACGATAAATGAGACTGTTTGTGTCGATTCATTGTGAAAACAAAAGTCACGTGAGATTCAGCTGACCAATGGTGGCATTCTAACCATTCAACTCTGTCACTCAGTCAGTCACAGACATTTGCGAAAAATAGGAGTTTCATTTCAGGGAAATTGTAATGATTACACCTGTCTGTCCATGGTAAAAAAGATCTTCCACTGAGAGTTGGCAGCACGGCCCCTGGCTGCACGGCCCCTCTCCTATACAGTCTTTAACATATTCATGTCTGCAAGGCTGAATTAAAGATGCAGTGAGATTTTACACTTCCCTGTTGCATTTCACAAAAACATAGGTCTTCAATTTCCACCTCGTTTATGATGGGACCGGTTTCCTTTCATGGAGACGAAAATGTTCTATAACTTCCAGAGAGTTTTTTTATCTGTGATCTGTGAGTGTCCTGTGAAGCACGAGGCTGATCACTGCTGTGTGGCTTAGTCTGAGAGTCTTATTAACCCACAGACATTTATTCCACCCCTGGCTGTCTATTGATGACCTGCTTGATGACCTGCAGAGCCATTTTACTTTACTTATCTACTACAGAGATAATTGATAGCCCCCAGCACTCATTATGTTTCTCCATTTTAAATTCTCATTAAATTGTCCAACGATATTAACCAGTTAATGTAAATAACCTAGTTTAATTTTATATAATTGACTGTTATTACTTTCTTAAAACAATAGCATCCATATTTCTTCCTCAGCTTTCCTAGCCTTGGCAAAATCTGCTGTGTGGGAAGTAATGTGTTTTAATTTTTCAGCAACCACAGCAGGTTGTTTTGGGATGAACAGAAATGATGGGCAGTAAAAAAATAAAAAAATAAATAAAAACACCGCCGCAGTGAGCACTTGGCACCAAACTTGTTAGAGACACATTAGGCATAAACTTTTCTAAATGAAAAGCTCTCATAACAGCTTGTTAAAATATCACCAACTGTAGCAAAGTCTGGGACAGAATTATTAGAGAAGATAGGACTAATGGAAAGTAAAATGAAAGACTGTAGTGATTGAGCCGGCAGCGCTAATGAAGGAACACTGATAGGGAACGCTGAGATAGAGGGATGACTGAGGAAGAGGTTGCAAGGGTTGGGATAAAAATGAATGAGAGAGAGAGAGAGAGAGGGAAGAAGGAGCTCCCTCTGACTTGTTAAGATTGATGTCGTGAGTAAATCCCATAATGCTTAATGGGTCGGGATGATAGAGTTGACAAGTGACAGGATGAGGAATAGAGACGGAGCGTCGTCGGTGGACAGGTGGATGCAAAGGGGGGAGGAAGGGAAGAAGGAGAGATGCAACCTAGAGTGATGGTGTGAGTCAGTTAGGTAGCTGCTTTAGCAGGGTGATTGATGGTGGACAGGTCGGGGATGTGATGCAGTTCAGGGTGGCTTAAATTAAAGGCTCGGCTTGTTTCGCACAAGCTAATTCCGCTTGACCTTCGTCAGGCTTATAAAAAGATTTCATATGATTTCTCCATTAATCATGTTGAGTTAACTCCCATAGATTTGACTAAGTTGAATCGTCTGATTTAAGAACTGTCATTCCAGATGTGATACATAATGGTGATATTATAATCACCATCTATGATGCTAATTAAACACTGCCAAAATTCCATTTACAGGGATTTAGTTAAAGCGCAACATTGTGACAGTGGATTATAAAATGTCTCTTTACTGTAGACTCCCTATAAAACCAGTAGCAGCATCCGTCCTGTTAGCAGGCATCTGTTTTTATGACCTGTAACAACATTTGTTTTATTGGCAACAGCAACTTATGCACATTACAAACAGGTTTCTTTAGGAAGTACAATATATTGTGTTCTCAATACTTGTGTTTGTTAGATTGGTCAGTGAATTATCCAGCTTTAGCTGCCTGGAACATAACAGTAGTTAATTTACACTTAGCATTATATTTGCTATGGTGTTAGCTATATCCATATACAGAGGCTCTTTGCTGCAGCTGGCCCCATTTCCTGTCATTCTCAGATTTTCCTATCAAATAAAGGCATAAAAGCCCCCAAAAATACTTAGGAAAAAAAAGAAATAGTAACTTACCTAACCTTATAGTAAATGTTTGCTAGCAGTAGTTCAGCAGCCAAAAGAGAGTGTGAGAGCTTCAGTAATCACTGAATCTGACATTTTCAGCTTTACTAGATGTGACTCATAGCACCAGCCGCCCTATTATTCAATGTAGTCATTACCACAAGTGGAGGACTACATATAACTAAATAGGATGTCACTTTGATGATAATAGTCACACAGAAAAATAAAAAAAGACTGTCACCGAACTAATAGAGTTTTTATAACTGCGGACAACAGAGGAAATGATGGAGCTGTACAGATACATTTTGATGCTGACTCATAGTAAAGTATTTGTCAGTTGCTCAGTTATGAAAAAATAGTACAGTAAACCCTGTTTTTCATCCATGTGATTTATAGTTTAATAAAAAAAAGTTCAGCTTTCTTTCGTGTAATGGCAAATTAGTCAGTTAGTAATAATAGTGTTTATTTGCCCTCCCAGATGGAGCAGCGACTCTTGAAAAGTATTAATGAGCCCATTTGACAGACTCCAAGGTTTAAACACGGTGCATTCACATGATATGACACAGTGTTTTGTTTTGTTTTTCTTGTTTTTTCTTTTTCTTTTTATAGGATCTACATTTTCTTCAGCTTTAGTCACACTGACTAGTATTGTCTGTTTTCTGGCTCGCTGTCTCACATCTGAAATGAAGTGCATTCATCTCCACCGTGGTGAGAAGGATGGTAATTAAAATGTGTTAAAATACAACAGTGCAGTCATTACAGGAACGGCAGCGAAGCATTAACTAAAAAGATCACAACAGAGACAGGAGCTCTGGTGAACCTGGTTTTATGATTTATCTTTGGATTTTACACAGGGAAACACACACACGCACACAAATAATTCTTATGTACGTCAAGCCAAGTTATGCATTCCTACACAAACAGCATTAACCCCGTAAGCGGTATCTCTCCTGGTAATGAGTGTTTTGTTTACAAAATAAGATAAAGAACCTCCATGGATCTTAGTGTACGTGAGTAGGGGGATGGTGGGGTAAGTTTTAATGAGAAGACTGCTGTTCCTGTTTCAATCCTAGTCCAATCCTTGAGGTGACTGAAGGAACTTTTCGAAGACATTGATTGCCATCCGTTTGGTGGAGGAAATAATAACCTTGCAGGTAACTGTTCTGTCTGTAGCGATTTGCACCTCAGTGCAGTACTGACAGCTCATTACCTCAGTGTTCCTGCTTCACACTGATAATTCCCCCAGAAAACCGTCCATGTAATGCCATTCTGTTTTTTTGTTGTTGTTTTTTTCTCCCTGGATATTCAGCTTCATTCGTGTGTTTTGAATGTGATTCTTCCCAAAGATTCAATTAAGTTAGAATATGTTTGTTGGAAATAATTATGATAAACATAATTTTAATTTTAAACAGTCATACCGGCAATGATAAAAGTAAATTGAATCCAAAGGAAACGTTTCAATCAGTGGATTCCCTCACTAAACGTGATACAAGCTTTCAATTCCAGCTCAGCTTTAACAAAATAATTTTCTTCAGTGACCAACCACTAAGTGTCAACACTGCTGTGCTCTACAGTGAGGTTAATATTATTTTAATAGTGGCAGGGGACGTGAAGTCGCACACTCAGAGCCGCGATGTAAAATGAGACTTTTTAATGCAAAGGTTCAGACATAATCGACGTTTCGACCGGAGGTCTTGTCTAGTATTGTGGTATAGTGGCAAAAATCGTAACAGAAGTCAACTTAGGGAACTTTCCCCATTGACCATATTCACAGTGTCGCCATCTGGGTGATTTGAATTACGTTAACCGGCGTTAGCTGCAACTGCTAACGGTAACGTCAATGTTGATACGACAGCCTTGCTAATGTAATGTAATGCAAGCAGTAGGAAAGTAGTAAAACTGTGGATAGTCAACGCACACCCGAGATATTTCACGTTATTCAAGCCTAGAAGACGCACATAACAACCATTATGTGACGGCATTGAGTCTTCCCACCCCGAGTTATGACGGTTAGCAAAGATGCCGACGTTGTGAATATGGCTAATAGAGCAATGATAGAATGTGTTCTGCTGTTAGTTGTATATATATATAAATACATTCCGTGTATTAACATAATGGTGATAGCTGCTATCTGGTGACAAGTATGCTAGTTTGAAAAATTTTCAACTTTTGCAGTGGATTCGCGTGGTGGATGTGCGGTGGCGATGGCTGGCATGGAGGACAGATTGATTGTTGCTTTTTTCGCTCGACCAAACCTACAATATCCTTCTGCCTGACTACAAAAATAAAAACACTTTCAACAGCGGCATGTTGTTGTAGCCTAGCTAGCCTCTGCCGTTTTTGTTTTTTTTTGCTCACTACTGTGTTCTTTATTAACATTAGGTAGTCTCGTGTGTGTGCATGTGTGTTAGTGTGAACAACAGGGGAACTAACTAGACATTGTCATAGTTTACTTTTCAAATTCCAGCGGTACCGCTACTGTCTACCACGGAGTCCGGCGGCAGGGAGACGCGGTAGATGGGGCGCAAGCTGGGCGGCGGGATCTCGGTGTGAACGTAGCATGTCAATGACACCACATTGGCACAATCTCTAAAGTTTTAGGGGTTTTTTTTTTTTTTTTGCCATGTCAGTTAAATACAATATTGGCTCAGTTTTAATTCATGGATTTTTAGCATTTTGGGCAGGCATTGATAGGTGACCCTAATATCTTATTTTTCTTTTCTTTTGTAAGCGAGGCCCGCATAATAATTAATGAGCTTCAGCCACAGAGGACTTGTGGATTGATCTTTTACCAGAGGGCTCTCATTGGTTGGTGAAGCTGGTCTGAGTCCACTCTGTCACACGGCCACAAAGTAAGAAGACACAGTACAGAAATGCCAATGATACAGTATGCAAGTGGTAATTTATGCAGTTGTATAGTTTGTCCACTAGAGAATGCTAACAAGTTTAATTATTTAAACCTGATTAGCTTCAGTAATCCAGAGTCCATCTCTCTCTCTCTGTCTCTCTCTATCCAGTCTTCCTCCACCAATACAAACAAGTTTGTTGCATAAACTTTTTTGTCTTGTATGTTTTCCATCTTATAAAATACGGTAAAGTATAAATAGCTAATTACAGACTTTATATGTACCCCGAGGATAATTTGTCTTGGACATAATTGCCACATAAAAGCGCTGTACCCCACAGTGTGTCTGTGTGTCGCATTATCTACTCAAGAAACATAAAAGCAGCAACAGGAACATTGTGCAGCAGCAGATTGTGTGTGTGGGTGATCAGGCAGGGCTTTGTTGCTGTGCTTCTCTCTCTCTCTATTTTTTCATTTTTTTCGTTTTTTTTTTTTACATAAGAAAAACGACATTCCCTTCAGCAGCTTCCTTTTGGTTCATGCCTGGGAAATCCTACTCTAGTCACTGCTGCATCTGCGTCATCAGGAGCAATTTTTTTTACAGCTTTCAACCTCCCACATGATGGCAAGCTTGAAACACAAAGAGAAGGCAGAAAAAGGAAGCAGAGGTGCTTCCCCGGCCTTCTTTCAGACGCCTCGTAAGCCAGAAAATTCTCGTCTGACACGCTTTAATAGTTTTTGAGCAATTTTTCTTACTGTAAAATCTGAAACGAAGTCCGTTGTGTGTCTCTGTTTGAAGTGTCTTAAGGTAAAACCTGTTTTGAGATGCATGAAGAGTCAGGCTGGAGTAGGTTTTTTTTTTCTAAATCTGTGTTCATCCATCATTTTAGCAGATGAGTAAGTGGAATAATAATTACATATATATATAGTAACAAGGAATGCATCCTCTCAGAGATCAATCTCATGAAAACCAATCAGTGGAGGTTTTCGCCTCATTAAACTAAGATCGACGCGGACGTCGGCGAAACATCAGCCGCCGTATCTTTTCTCACTTGTCTTCAGTTGGCTTTAAGGTGAGGATGTGGACACGGTGCCCGGAGGTGCTCACACATATCAGACGCTTTAATGTTGGAGGTAAAGTGGATTCATTTGCATAATTAGGGCTGGAACATGTTGAGAGAAGAGGAGGGGAGGCAAATGGGAGCACACGACGGCAGCCATGTTTAGACTTGAGCACAGTGAGTGTATCAGGGGGAAGCTTACTGATGACTTTCATCTTTCTGGATATGAGTCAAAACAGTCACCACCGCCTCCTCCTCCTCCTCCTCCTCCTCCTCCCACCCCCCCACGCTGAATCTCTCCTCTTCAAACAAGCACCCTCACTCTGCCTGTTGATGTTGTGATCGGAGCGCCGAGTCACACAGCGGCCCTGTTTGGTTTTCCATTCTCAGAGATTATGTCAGAGGAACCAGTGGGTGCTTTACAGTGCAGCGCCCACCCCCCCTATCTCTCTCTACACACACACACACACACTATCCAGTGCTCTACCATCCCAGTGAGCAAATATTTGATGGTGATAAAGTCTTTGTGTCCCATTGAAACCATTCTCAGGCAACGCGCTCGTCATGTGTGCAGAATTTGAGTTTGTTGTGCTTCTGTGTTTGTTCCCAGCCTGCAGCAAGGCATCCATATTATTCTTTCATGGCCAAAGCACTCCACTGCTCATTACTGCCTAATGACACATATCATGTATATTTGGATTGTTTTTTTATTTGTTTGTTTTTTTTAAAGCCTGGTTTATCTGATTATTTCACACAATAACTGAAACAGAAAGAGTTGTTAGGCTCCTGAATGGTGTCAACCATTTTCTTTTATTTAGCGTTGTGTTGCAAGACTCCCACTGGACTGGTCAGTTGTGTTATGATGTATAAACAGGACAAGTGTTTTCACTACATGGTACCAGCTCAACTTAACTCTACTTGCTCTTTTTTGCATTTCCATTATAAATGTACCTGAAATCTGGTGCAAAGTACTTGGTTCTGCTTTTCTGGTACCACCACGACCGAGGTTCCAAAACAGGTAGAGGTACGTACATGCACAAATACCTTGTGCGGCTAAAAGCTGTTTAAATTCCCACCTGTACTGTTCATATGTCAATTATTTGAAGGGATATTTTCAACATTTTGGCAAATTCGCCTATTGCCATAACCCCTATAGTCTTAGGAGGAGATTCATTACCTTTAATTATCGGTGCAAGCTATTTCCTAATTGCTTGTTGCGCATTCGCGACAAAGCGGTTTCCCCGTGTGGATCGATAAAGTTTTGATTGGGTTATATCAGACCAGTCGAGCCGCCGTCATCCACCATGGGATCGGCTGCAGTCTATTCCTACATCAGTGAGCGAGATAGCACCCAATTAATTCTAATGATACATTCAGAAATTGCCTTTCAAGAAAAAAAAAAGTCATTCAAGTTTAATCAGATGTGATGTAATCACTGAGTTGTAATCACAGATGTGACTCAGAGCCACATTACTGTATGTCAGAGAGTTTGATGTTCAGAAGTGCTTTACAAAATGAGACCAAAGAGAAGATTCAAAGAGCCAGAGGCCCTGTGTGGAGAGACGTCCCTCCCTGTAGAGTTGGAGGAGATACTAGATTAACATAATGAAGGATAGGTTATCCCAGTGTAGATCGTCATTAGCCTGATATGCCCGAGATGAATATGTGTGGCTTCCATACACTGGTATGTTAAAGCAATAGGAAGACATTAGAAGAAATGTTCTTATTTATTCTCTCAGCCCAGAGTGAGATTAATATAAGGACCATGAAAAGCCGTTTAATCATCCAGCTTCTGTTCTGACCACGAGTCCCACATCAACACAGAAGACTCTGCTCATTGTTCTGCTTATTGCCCGTGAGAGATTTCTGTCTGTGCTCTTCATACAGGCGCTCTTCATACAGGCTTGGTTTGAAAAAGGTGATGTCACATACTTTACATATCGGTGATGACAGTGTAATCTGATCAAACAAGCCTGGTGGAATAGATTAGACTAATGTGTGAGTGCATTAGCAAGAAATATTTAAGAAATGAATGCTTCGTTCTTAGCGACTTAAAACATCTATACCAAGAACTTTCAATTTGTGTTGATTTTAGCGACCCCTGTGGACAAAAGCAGTAGTGTGAAGACTGCATTTCCCATGAGCTCTAGCCATAGACTGTAAAAAGAATGGACGTAGCGTCCGTGACGTCACCCATTGGTTTTGGGGAGTCGTTTTTGTGACTCAAATATGGCGGCCTGAACAGCGCCATGTTGGATTGGCCGGCCGAGAACCCGCCCACTGGCCTCGAAGCAGCCTGTCTCCGGAGCTGCTCGGACCTGTCACTCAACGTTTCCGCGCCCTAATTGGTCAGAGTTTTAACCTTATAACAGTAAAACGGTAGAGTTAAAAAAAAATTCACCCCCCTCAGAGTGTGTGCGGGGGTAGAAACTATCGATTGAGACGAAAAAACGTTCTGACACCAGGCTTTTAACATGTTTACTGAGGATGTAAAGTCGGCGATTTTAACATGGGGCTCTATGGGGAATGCTCCCTTCTGACACCAGCCCCCAGAGGAATTCGAGGGGATTGCAGTTTTTTGAACGCGGAAGTGAGCTTCACTTCTCAGACCGACAACTGCCCCCTTGGCTCTAGCACATATTGCCGTAAAGATGCTTATCTGGAAACACACGTGCTATCTCCGGTCAGAGTGCCGTAAAACGTTTTATCTGGTGGACTGACCCAACCACTGCCACCCAACGGTGTAGATGTAATGGAGGTCCACGGTATAGCCACTCAGGGCAGGTCAGGCTAGACAACATCGGCCACATAGCGTTACATTAAAGGGATAGTTCACTCAAAATTGAAATTTCACTCATTATCTACTCACCCTCTTGTCGACTAAGGGCTGGGAGAAGTTTCAGAGATTTGCGCCGGCATCAGTGCGATTACTGACACGGACCAGGAAGAGGAGCTTCCGCTGCAAACAAGCTTGAAATATAGACTTATTTAATTTTTTTCCGAACCTGGAATCGGGGCTTCAATACAAGACAGACATTACATACGAGCAGCATGGAGTTACTTGGATGTTTTTTGGTGTGTCTTTTTTTTACGAAGACAATTGGTATCCATTTGCAACCGTTATATGGACGTGCACTGCCGAGCCCCCCTGTAACTCAGAGAAGCCACGGATAACTCTGAAACTTCTCCCAGCCCTTAGTCGACATGAGGGTGAGTAGATAATGAGTGCAATTTGAATTTTGGGTGAACTATCCTTTTAAGAAATAGCTTATTTTCCCACCGATGGCCTCATTTGCTGTTGTAGGTCATACAGAGACATCAGCAGAGACTTTTGCAAATCCAGTTAAATGGTCTTTGTAGTGGTTTTAAACACTAGCCAGCAGCCAGCTATGGTGGCTCAGTATAAAGACTGGTTAACCGGGTCAGTAACAAACTAGTAAAATGACCATGTGGTTTTATGAGGGCTACATGCAGGGACTATTTTTTTGGCAGGTCTAATGACTCCTGTTAGTCAAGCCCATAGTATATCCCATATTACCACAAATTGCCTATACATGCTTTAGTATGAAATAAACAATCAACATGTGTGTTGATAAGTGAGTATTTGTATTAATGTTGGCGGGTAATCTTTATTTCTTACCTTTGAGAGAAGCAGGAGAAGAGTGAATTTCTCTATTTCCCAGAAGTCCAAACTGTTTTCCGTCAAATGTTCCTCTGTAAATGAGTGAGAGCGAGGGGATCGTATTTCACTTCTATTCATGACCAGTAACGACTTTCTCCCCAACTCCAAACCATCAAATCAATTATTTACGTCATCGCTCTATCAGCACACACTTTCTGGTGTCGCTCTGTTGACTGTACTCGGATGAGCGACTTTATGGACCGTCACGGTGGCCAGAGTCAATAAAAACACAACTTTGTAATTAAATTTTTGTTTGTGGCCCTACACCTAATCTGCTTGATTTCATTGCAGTTAAAGTAAATAGTTTCTTTTACACAGATAACAAGCCCCTTAGTTTGTGGAAATTGCCTTGGCCTGGTGTGTGTTTGTTTTTTTCTCTTTACACAGGTCAAATAAGGTGATGAGAGATCAGGGGATGCCGTCCGTCTTGCTATTTGGTCACTGACTCTTAGAATAGCTATTCAAATCTGCAAACTGGATTATCCGATCAGATTTATTGCAGCAGCTCCCCCGCTTCAACACTCAAGCTATCGACATCTGCCAGGGGAAGATAGCTCTAATTATTTTCCATCCATATGTGATTAACTGAGATTTGGCTTTAAATGCTCAGTATGGGGCCTGTTGAACACTCATCTCCTGTCCATTTCAGCTCAGACACGGACCACTTGCTTCAGACTTAGCTCCATGAGCTCACAGCTGACTGTGCTTCAAGGCTCCGTGAGAATATCGGAGTATACCATTATGGTAACACTTTACTTGACGCCTATCTCTATAAAGCATTATAACCATACTTATAATGCAGTTCTAGCACTGTATAACTAACACTCATAAATGATCATAATGCTTTATAACAATAATCATAACACACTATAAAGCATTTTATCATGACTTATAAGGTCAGGTACATTATTATTGTTAGTAACTCGGTGACAATGCCCACATGGATAATGCATTATAAATATAGTTATAATGTATTATAATTGGCTTATAGACATGTATAACTATCATTATAAACACTCATACATTATCATAAGGCTTTAATAAGCATAACACATTATAATGCTATGCTATTATAATACTTGACCGTATAAGCCATTATAAAACGCTCTATGATATGTTATGCTTATTGCTATGAAGCCTTATGATAATTTTTAAGTGTTTATAATGATAGTTATACACATTTCTAAGCCACTTATAACACATTATACATATATTTATAATGTATTATCAATGTGGGCATTGTCAGCTAGTTACTAACAATTATAATGTATTATAACACCTGACCTTATAAGTCATGATAAAATGCTTTATAGTGTGATCATTTAGTGTTTATAACTATAGTTATACAGTGCTATAACTGTTAAATGTTGCCAAAATTAAACAAGGTCTCTTTTACTAACAGTTTGAGTAATTTTCATGTACATCTTTGCATTTGTTATGCTTATATTGCCGTAGTGAAGGTCAATCAAGTCTTGAGTCACAGTTGTGTTCATTTATCATTTAATCTACCCCGAAGAGCAAATGCAGATCTACAAATTTAGCCCTTTTTGCCTTGAAGTCATGTAACTGCCAGGAGCAGCATTTGCATCCTTCAGCCGATCGCTCGATTACTCTTAATCAATCCTGAATTTTCTGACATTAATCCCAAACTGAAGTCATAGATCAAGAGTTGTTTTTTGTTGTTGTTGTTGTTTTGTTTGTTTGTTTTGTTTTCTGCCTAATTGAGGCCAAGTGGCTGTAAATGACATTTTGGGAAACATAAAAAGGAGATCGCTGCCGCTTTATTGCCGTTTGGTTGCAGGTGCATGTGTGGGAAGAGAAGCAGATAAGGAAGAGCGCCAAAATCTGTAGCTCATATGCTGCTGATGCATAATGATGTTTATTAGGAAGATATGCAGAGAGGGGATAAGAATTCAAAAAACAAATGACATTCCACAAACAGTAAATCCACAGCTGGGTTTTTACATGCAGATGTGCACAGCAAGTACAATTTCTGAGGGAGACCTTCATCCTTTTCCTTGCTACATGCTGTAAAAGGTTTATCACTGTTTATCATTTTCTATAGACACAAGAAATGCATAAACTTGATGATTCCTTATAAGCACCAGGAAGTTTTTCTCATAACTGACTTGAATTCCTGATTTCTGAATTTTGCACTACACCACTGTCAGAATCACCAGTTCTTCAAGTCATAAAGTTGAAGGTTTTTCTTTTAGATTAAATGACTATTTTTAGTCCATGACATAATGCTCTTGTACTGAAAGCAGGCTGCATGTATTTGAAGTACTCCACGCGGCCCTGGAGTTGTCCATTTCCACACACGAGTACATACTGTAGCTCTGAGTTCAGAGCAAATGATCTGCCATGGTATTGAACCACGGAGCTGCTGTGGAAAAATGAACAAACTGGTGTTCTTCTTTTATAAACACAATAACCCCACTATCTATTTGTAAGCCTAGCTCTCGTCTAAAGACTTTTGTGTTTTTAATCAAATTCATGTCTTTTTTCGATTGAGTAGACATTGATCTGATCTTGTTGGAGCTTGCAGAGCAGTAGAACAGACAGTGGTTAACTTTACATCCAATACTCTCATAGTGCAATATAATAAATGTATCTTTGTCCATCTAATTGGTGGGCCTTTATGGATGTGTGAGTCGATCTTTATAGAGTTGAATACAGTGAGTGTGTCCATTAGAGTGAATACATGTACATATAACATCTTGTAAATGGTGTGGATTGGAATTTGGTTTGTGTGACACTGAAGTTACTACTAAAAATCTCACAGCCTCAATTAGGACTGAAAAATAAGGAAAATAAACAGAAAAATGTCACTTTTACTACAACAGCCAAGAACTCCACAAACACTCTTGGCTTGGCTTCACAAACTGGAGTGCACATATTATGCAAGCACCTGCTCTAAAAAAACACAACACATACTTCCAAGTGATGTTGTGTTCCTGTATAGACCAACACAGGAAGCCAGTGAGATCTTTTTTTTATAACAAAAACTTTGGTTCAGTTTAACTAAACAAATAATCCTGACAACTTTTGTTCAAACCTCTTCTACAAAAGCCTTTCCTCTTGTAAAGTTGAAAATAGTCTGTAAGGATGTGAGTATTAAGACCAGGCAGTGAAGGTGGACTGGTGAGTTACATTTAGCAACTGGCCTTTTTAACACACATTCAAATGAAATGTAAGAAATTAGGACTGAAGTATTTACTTACTTTATTTTATGGGCAGATAAAATGTCTTGAGCTCGTGTTAACCACCAGCCATCCAACCAAAAACCCATTCAGAAAACCCATTAACTGCTAAGTGCTAAAATGCTGCTTAATTTCAGACTCAATCCTGTTGCACTCTATCAACCTTTGCAGACAGATAGCTGAGTTTAACCTGGAACCATAGAGAAGATTAAAGGTTGCTGAGTTGGTATGTCTCAGGTTCATCAGCTGGTGAGGTGTACAAGAGATTGTGGTGTGAAGAATGAGTGTTTGGTGGCTCCAGAGGGAGGCTTGTGAAATTGAATGCACTGAAGAGGTAGAATCTGTACTGCAACTGCCCAGGTTCAAGAAGGAGCTCTTTCAGTAGTCTGGACAGAGATGGCTGTAAACTGCAGCTTGTCTGGTTGCAAGGTGTTGTGTTGTGGTTATGGATGTGATGAAAGACAACTGAACACTATAAGGTCCCAGTGACACAATTCCAATTTTTTTCCTCTCAAGTGGCAAAGATCGGATCTGTAATGTCAGATCGGATTCAGGCCTCCTTCATACGTGGGAATAAATCAGATAGGAATCAGATATCGGCTAAAACATCTCTAATCTAAACAGACAAGTCGGGATATTTCCTGCCATTGCAAGTGGTACGTCATGCAGTTGTTGTTCCACGCAAGCAAAGCAGGTGTAAATGCAGATGTCGGGGATAAAGGCAACAAATCAGAATTGGGCATCAAGACCTGTCATGTAAAGACAACCTAACAATCACAATGAAGACAATGCGGTCGTCATCCAGAGAAATACTTTGAGTTTTTCAGCTGAAACCTGTTTCATATCCAGAACCCAAGTCGTCTTATCTATAGGAGTCCATGGCAAGCTCGTCAGCTCATGTAAATGAAGTTCATAACATTGATATAATAGTCGGCTCTGAAGTGAATATGCAGAGTGCAGGTATAGTTCAGACAACCATTCAGATTGAGGAATGATATGGCTGCTCAGCAGGAAGCCCCAAGCCAAGACTGCCATCTCAGCAAGGGGCCATTAAAGTGTAATGGCACCCAGCCACCACACTACTGCTCTCCCATACTATTGATTTATTCTATTCTAGGAAGTTGCTGTACAGCAAAGATACTAGACCCACTGTCATTTCTTGCTGATTAGCCATGCTCACAGTTCAGCGAAAACAAAATGTTTGAGGTGACGTTGAGGCAGACAAAGTGTAAACTACTGCATCTGCAGACGTTTCCTTTGTTTCCTCACAATGTACAAGCAGATATGAAATAATCTATCTGTAAAAGTTTGTCTGTATGAGTTTAACATCTAATCCAAACAACGTGAAATGCTTCCAATTTAAAGGCGCCAGTGGAAATGGAAATATAGACTAATTGGGCACTTTATTGCTCACGAGCGCTCATTAAACAGCGAGATGCTGAGTTATGTGACTGCATGTTGAAAGCATGCAGACATGATGAAGAGGTTCATTTAGCAACAGAATGTGCGAGATGCACGATCTTGATAATGCTGAACATGGTTTGATCGTTGGTGTTTGCAGCTGCACTGCACTTTACAGACTGTGAAGCAATAAGCAGCAAACAGGTAACTAATTAGACTGCTCTTTTTAATGCCCCTCTGTGAGTTCAGTGAGTTTACACTGGTATGTTCTGCCTGCCTACACTGACGAAAGCTTCCATCAAACTATATCTGTGTTCTGAACTAGTCACATCTCAGACGGATGTCTTATTAACCATCATGCCACATTTGAATGCTGGAAAAAATTAGTTTAGCGTGCGAAATTAGGTTTTAGAGATTCGTCAAATTTCAACTGTCGATCTAATCAATCAAAATCAATCAATTTTTCCACTACCCAGTCCTTAACCCTTCATAGTTCCTCCTCAACGTGGGCGGGGTCGTCACATCACGGCGGCTACAGCCACGTGGTCACTCTTCTGTAGTGGTACTGGAGTTGTGCCGTTAGGGGCGGAGTCATAGCTAACTGTTAGCTTAACTACATCACTCGGCTTCCTCTTAGTCCCACCCAGCAATACAGAGAAATCCTTGTCCTCAAAAACGGTTTTACCCTTAAACTCCACAGTTCAGTACTATACAGTATAGCCACAATCTTTTCATATGTTTTCAGCAACTATATTCTAACTTATTTATTAGCCTATGTATACAATGAAATCTTGAATTTCACTTTACACAGACCTAAAATATTGTTAGCTTAATAATTTTCCCTTGTAGTCTATCTAGCCTGTGGACTCACTATTGAGAGGGCTTGTATGTATTGCAGACATATTAGGGTGAGATCTACAGAAAGACAGATCAATGTGAACATAAGAACAGGCAGTATCTTTGACTGGAGGGGGGCTGGGAAATCAATGAGGGGTAAACTTAAATAGATTAGATAAGAGATTCAAAACAGTTGTGATTTGATAAGCAGAAGTGATGATGGGCTCAGGTTGCATTTACTGTCATTCATTAAGTGCTTTAAGCCTCCAACCTGAGGCATGAGAGAGAGCCTCAAGAACCTATTCAAGCAACGCACAGTATAAGTGCATGTGAATAGCTTATCTCAGTCCAACACTTGGATTGAAAAGGACACTCCACTCTGCAGCTTGTCAAACTAGATCTCTGCTGTGACAAGCTGATGAATGTGTCTGTATGTGGACTTAAAGGTGCCATGATGTCCATTTTTTTTTGTTTTTGTTTTTGTTTTTTCA
This sequence comes from Trachurus japonicus, assembly GCF_045865225.1. Classification (NCBI taxonomy): domain Eukaryota; kingdom Metazoa; phylum Chordata; class Actinopteri; order Carangiformes; family Carangidae; genus Trachurus; species Trachurus japonicus. The sequence goes on from NC_140917.1 coordinate 33,830,488, forward strand.
TTATAAAGCAGCTCTAGGTTCTATAGATGAATATTGTTAAAGTACCAGAGCCTCAGTCCACAGAGAAATGCCCATATTCAGCTGTCAGGACTACTGTGTCTTTGTGATGTCACAACAAAGCAGCCATAGCCATGGCTAAAGCCCCGCCCACATGGGCCCACCATCCAATCTTGCCGTATTTGGTGTCCATAGGTGTTTGCCTGAAGTCAACTATTACAATTACAATTAGATCACTCAGAAAACACTGACCTCACCAACCTCACTGAACTGTAGTTACCGGAGCTCCAGAGATACAGTAGTTGACTGGAGGGGGGGCAGAAGAAGCTGTAAATAAAGATGGAGGTAGTCTCAGTCACATCACCTACTGGTTTGTGAAGAGTGGTTTTAAAAGCTCACCATCTTACTAGAACCGCACTCCACCGGGCTCCCAGCCAATCCAAAAATGGACAAAAAGTGTGTGGAGCAGAGACACCCTGAATTATGCAGAACTGCAACGGGTGAGTTATATAAATAAAATTCAACCCGTGTACAGTTGTCATTACAGAGGGAATGCAGCTACAGAGAGCTGTACCAGCCTGTTAACATGTTTACTTTGTTGTAAAGTTAGATATTTTTTACATGAGACTGTGGACATCATATCAGTTTTGGAGCCATGTCTCTAAAGCACCGTTTCTCAACCAGGGGTACTCAGACCCCTAGTGGTACTTGGTGTAATTACAAGGGGTAATAAAAAGTCATCATTATTGCCTAAATTGCATTATACTGTTATTACCACTTCCTGTGTTCTTTTTAAATTATGTATATTGTGGCTATCAAGAAATATTGCACGGGAAGATGGTGTAAAACTCAATAACGAGCAATGTCCAGTGTACAGCAACTTTTAGAAATACATTTTTCAACTTACATTCGTTAAAATTTGTTATTTACCTTTAAGAGAACACATAACTTAGCTGTTTGTTACACATATCTGAAACACAGCATTGAAATTTGCCTTCACAACCGTTAATAAATATGCGGTGATGCAATTAAAAAGGCTACTTCTATTCCTGTCAAATTGGTTTGAGACTTCTTTTTTTTTGGGGGGGGGGGGGGTGTCCTCACGGTTGCTAAAAAAATATACAAAGGGTGCTGTGCCCCGAAAGGTTGAGAACCACTGCTCTGAAGTACAAACACCCAGTTTTGTTTTTTTCTGCATTGGTTTCATTTTCAGCCTCTGAGGTTGGTTCTTGAAGAAAACATGGGAAATATGTAAAGTACGGGACCTTTACCAGCATCAAACCTTGGCACAGTCTTGTTTGGGATTAGTTCAAGCTAGTTTGTAGTTTGTGTGTCTTTACACCATAACCAGATAGAACACATGTTCCAGCTGTCTCTCCTCAAAGGCAGTGAAAATGTTTGGCTCATTTGTGCGCATGAAAACCATTTTGTGAAAAATCTGTCGCATCTTAAAAGAGATGTTCAATCCTGCCACTTTTTTTTTCTTTCTCCTCACATCTGGCCAGCTGCTGCACTCATTAGATTGTAGGTTTTGGAAGGTTAGAAAAAAACTGTCCAGGCGCAGCCACCTCCAGTGTCAGGGAGGCGTGGGGGGAGCGGGGTTCAGAGGCTGTTTGATGATCCGACGTGCACCTTGTTGGAGGCACAGAGACGCCACAACCGCCACGTCTTTTGTTACTGTCTGTGTGTTATCTTTGTGTGCGATGCGTTTCATGTTTTCCTCATGCTGTGTACCAAACCAATGAGGAAGACTTTCCCCCCTAGGAGACAATAACAGAAGCAAACCAGGCATCTATTAGTACGAACAGAGAGGGAATCAGCAGTTGGCAGCTTGCAGCACCTCTCAGAGAATTAATATTTATAGACCTCCTCTACAGTCATCATTAAAATTAAGTCTAGTATTAAAAATAAGAGCGACTCCGACAGCAAGAGCCGATCATGACCCCGGATTCAGTCATTGTGTCAGTTTATATCCGTATTCATTCATTATTTTCCGAGTCTTACTTACACGAGTCTCTTCAGATCTGCTGCGATCCCCTCTTGAAGGACTACAGTACGTACGAGTGCACTCTCGTTCCCACTCGCCGTGGTCCGACATGACACAAGTTGCATTGTTAAATGTCTCGGTAAGTGCACGTAAGCATCTTAACCTCTGTATCCTGGCAGTGTTTCCGCCTGCTTTGAAAAGCCTGGTTGAGTGTGGCTGGGAAGTGAAGGATAAGGACACTGAACAGTCATGAAACGGCCAGCCAGCTGAGAGAACACACTCCTGCAACATGGAGAGATTGAATGAAGGCTGAGAAAAGGAGGAGGGAAGTGTTATTTGACAAAGTCATGTAGAGAAAGCGATGCTGAAAGACCCCACTAAACCAAAAATGTACTTTTTAAAATTATTAACATGTCAATGTAGTGTTTGGGTTCTACTACAAGACATTTCAGCAGCGAAGTTGCTAATGCACGCCATGACCGAGCATTTTAGATTTGAAAATGCAGTTTCAAAGCCGGAGTTTGAAAAAGTTGGATTCAGTTTTTAAGCACTCAGTCAGGTTTAATACGTTAATACGTGATTTTTTTTTTACAGTGGTATGGTTGACATGGCCGAGAAGCATTATTACTGCCCTGAATGCGGGAGACCAGAGTTTGAATCTCAGTGCCAGCTCCATGTTTCGCCCCTCCGTCTCCCCTGCCGCTGATGACATGCACTGCCGTTACCGAGCAACCTGGTGGCAGTGGGCAGGCGCAAGTCATGATGCATTTGCATACTCATGAATATTCATAGCACCTGGATTTTTCCCCCCTGGATGAGGGAGAAATAGTAGACGTGTTTTCTTAGCCTCTTTGAGAGTTCTTTTAAACAACTTTTTTTGTGGGAAAGCAAATTTAAAGAGACCCGAGGAGTTTGCTTTTGGTTATAAACTAGTCTCGTGGATAAATCTACATTACCCACACTTGTTAATGAGTCCACAAATATATCGTATTTTGATATTATTATTCAGTGGTCGACTCGCCCAGCATTTCCTAGTTTCAGTTTTGCGGACGCTGCCCGGTGGGTCATGGGAATAATGCAGCTGAATCGCCGTTTATGGTTGGAACTACGACGGTATGTGATCGTCTTCCAACCTCTGATTTTCATTCTTGATGAATGAAAATATTCTTGGCAAATGTTTTAGCTTTCGTCCGTCTTGCGCTGGTCCAAGAATTTCACTGTGCACGTGGAGGCTCATGGGAAATGTAGTGTGAAAACACACACACACGCTTTCTGAAACTCCTCGTAGGCCCTTGAATCAAAAAATAGTCATAGCAGAGCATTTTTACACATTTTAAAATGCCTCTTCAGGGGGACTTTAATGTTTTGGATGAGCATTACAGTCGTTGCCGTGGACTCGCAGAGCGGAAAATGGGCTGGAAGCAGCTCGGCTTGCCCCCCCTTGTGTGGAGACCGGCCAATATCAGTCCACCCAACTTCTGAACTGTTGCTGCAGCGTAACCTCCCAGTCTTTTATTCCGCCACAGGCTGCTGCACACTACCGACTGAAACTACAGCAGCCAAGCAGGGGGGGGGGGGCGCATGTTTGGGGTGAAACTGCTTAAATATGTCCCCGCTAACAGAGAAATAATTACACACAGCGTCAGATTTCAGAGAGAGGCACAGATGGACCACAATTACTCAGACCCTTTGGAGAAATGCTGCAATGGGAGGAGTTAAAGCCACAGAATGTATGGTTGATTTATATTGTCTTCACCACATTACCATCTATCAGGCTGCATATGTTACCAGAGAGGAGGTAAAATTAGTAGACTGTAAAACACATAGGCCTCCTGCTCTCAACTGATAAATGTGGAAGTTATTTCACGTCCAGCTCAAGTGAAGCAGGTGGACGTCCAAACGTGTCCCTGGCTGCTTCTTCTGGTCGGAGCAGATGGAATCTGTAAAACGCTGGTTGAAGGGAAAGACAACAGATATCAAGTGAGTGGTTGTTATGGGGATAATTATAAAAGGGGCAGATGGCTCAGGGGGAATATCAGAGGCTGGCGGGTTATTTTTAGCCCCGCTGCAGCACACCTCAACCTTTTAAAGCACATCCTCTGGCTCCATCGGAGCATTCATCAATGACCCCGCCTGGCTCCGGGCCGCTGGCGGGCTAGAGCTGTTAGACCCTGATAACCTGCTCATGTGGGCCAGAGCGCAACTCCTCACTAATGTTCATCCTGGAGGGAAAAGACGCCGACACCTCTCCCACCGGCTCTCCATTCTAGTCTTTTGTTGTATAGAAATGAACACGTGGCTGATTAAAGACATTTATGATTTGTAACCTATGTAAAGTAAAAACTCTGTAAACTCACCTCCTCTGTCACCGTGCTCACCTTGTCACCATTATCTCACATCACATGACTCCTGAGTGTATCTGCTGTCTGACCCCGATGCATGGGAGAAAAAATATAAATGTTATCTGTTGTACTGTCATCCTCATTAGAGGGTAGAGTCATCAACAGGCCGGGCTGCACTGACCGGTTCAGGCCCAAAATATACACAGATGACCCGGGTCTGGCCTCAGGTTTCCTTTTTTTGTTTGTTTGTTGTTTGATTTTTTTTTTAAGTATCTTTATTAATATTTAAACATTCACATGTCACATATTACAGTCCCCCCCCCCCCACACACACACACACACACACACACACACCCCAACTCCAGAACAGATCCCACAGCACAGTCTTATCTTACAAGTGGTATTCAGAAAGATTACAAATATACAGTATATACATGTACAGTACATACATACACATGCATATACGCACACATACTGTATGCAGATATACACATAAATATCATTCTCATAAGAAAAGAAAAAAAAAGGAGAGAAAAAGAAAGGAAAAGCGAGAGTTACAGACAACCAAGGCTCCCCCACAAATTCAATCATCATTCCGTGGTTTTGGAAAAGTCTTCCAAAATATACTAGATATCCTAGGTCCCACATAATCCAAAAATGGAGTCCACATGTCAAAAAATACACCAATTTTACCTTTGGCCCAGTATGTCAGGTATTCCATGGGTAAAAGACTGAATATGATCTTAGGCCAGTCTGAGAGTGAGTACATCTTCAGGTTCAGGCTGAGAATTAAGGCTGGTGAGTCGGGCTGCGTCAGGTCCGGGCTTCAATGGGTCGGTCCTGGCCTGGTTTTATTTTCAGGCCCCTTGAGAACTCCATTAGAGGAAAACTGATTAATCGGCTAAATGAGGACGATGCCAATTAATGTGATTAATACAACATTTTATAAACTATCCCCATTTGCAGAAGTATTGGCTCTGATAGTTGCTGATGGCTGTGAACTGTTATGCTACATCATGCACTAAACATCCAAGCACAAGTTTCAACTAACGCTGAAGATACCAGAAATCATTTGTTTTTAAACAAGGCTCAACATGAACTAAACTTAAGCAAAATGAACTTCCTGCTCTAGAGACAGCTGGGGACACAAGGGGTTATTGTGATAATCATGTACTGTAACATTACTTGTTTTCGAGGCAAATTCAGAGCCAGAACTACATTCCAGACACAGTGGCTCGGCAGAGTGACTTTAAAAGCGCAAGTACAGTACAATCGTTCCGAGTATTTGCTTCATGTGTTGTAATGTTACATAATTATTTCATAGCGTGGTGAATGTGCAGGTCACAACTTGTCCACGAGAGTGTTTTGGAGTTGTTGGATTGTGTATTTGATGAGTTATGATGAGGGAAAGGCGAAAATACTGTTCACCTCCATTGTGTTGGCTGAGCAGCTCGTGTCTCTGCCCGCGCATCTCAAAACCGACAATTAAAGGTAATGAACCTACCTCTATGACTATAGGGATTATCGCAATAGACGAATATGCCAAAATGTTGAAATATCCTTTTAAAAACCCGCTATCCGTTGACCTCCAGTCCTCATACTGCAACACATGTCTTAACATGTTCACACCTAGTGACATTTAGAAACGCTGATGGTCTTGATTTATTTCAAAAACTCTGGGCGTTGGAAGTCTGGACAGAACAATGACCTAGACGGCCACAGCCCAGGTTGGTCTAACCTTTTTAATTGATTAATATAAATTTTATTGACTATGTGGTTGACTTGAACATCTTTTTATTACAACTTCCTATGCGCCCATCTACACAATCTCCAATCTACAAAACATCTGACCCCTGACCTCAGTGGAGCTGACCTGGTGTCAGTTCAGTGAAAACAATACATGATCTCATTTTCAGATGAAGCTGGTTATCGTGGCATTTAAAGGAACTCTACTCAACATGTTTTCACTGTGAATAACCGTCAATAACTCAAATCCTAACAATCGATGCACTATTTGATCCATGTCAGAGATCGTCCATTGAAACTGGTGCAGATTATTATTATAAGTGTATGACATCTGAATGGAGGGACAGATCCTTTGTTAAAAGAATACGATCATTTTGTGTTTAACAAGGAGCAGCTCTTTATAGCCGCCAAACTCCATCCACAAAAACAGTCACTTTACCTTTCATAACACACCAGTGTCTGGTCTCCTGCTGCCTCAGTCACTTAGATGTTTATCATTTATTTCATTCATTTCAATTTTATTCTCAGGACAGATCTCATTTTGAGTTCTTTGAGAATAAAGGTTTGTCAGACATCTTTAAAATGTAATTAACACTTGCTCACAAAGAAAGGTGTAAAAAAAATGTATAATTATACCCTCTACTTTTTTTTTTTTTTATTATATAAGCACTTCATTCACCTCCTGATGTGCCACAGTAAGTTATGCAACAGCACTTGTTGGCACACAACATTTCTCCAAAAACACAACATGCCTTTTCAAAGAAAACTTGACAAAATAATCTCACAAACACACACATGCACGTGCACCGTAGCATAATGTCTGACGTAATCAGTTGAGCAGCAGAGTGACGCCCCCTTTGTTTAAAAGCATCTCCGCCACACACACACACACACACACACACACACACAGGAGAGATGGCGCTTCATGCAGAGCCAGTTGTGATGAACATGACATCTCAATGTGTCTGGATCTCATTTGTCCCTTTACGCCACCACCTCCTCCTCCAGCAGCACAGTGTTTGTGAGTGAATCTTAATGAGCTGAGCAGACACCCGGCGTGACGCACGGCGTAATCATGTAAACACCGGTAAAAAAAAAAAAAAAAAAAATCTGCAGGCGTCGGGCCGTCATCTTTATCTTCACCTGCTCTTGCACCTCGCGGGTGATGGGGGGGGAAACGGCGAGGGGAGGAGAGGCTTGTTTAATCTCTGAGTAGTAGTTTGATCTGTGGCTTTCATATTCATCCAGGAGGGAGGTGTCATCTCTCTCTCTCTCTCTCTCTGTTTCTCTCCTGGTTGCTGTGGCGACGCCTGCCGCAGCGCTTTGCCTCTGCAGACTCCAGCAGCAGCAGCAGCATCTGGGCAGAGCTGTATATGTGTGTGTGTTTGTATATGTGTGTGTGTGTGTGTGTGCTCAGGGGTTATGTAACGCGCCGTAAGTAATGTAGCTGCGCGTTAGCACAGGCAGGGAAATTAATAAACAGATCAATTGCTCTCATTTCTTTGAATTTATTAATGAACCTGTCGCTGCACAGCAAAGCAGTGCATTAAAAATGACCCTCCTGAGTCATTTCTTGACAAACACCGTTATCCTAACTAAGACCACCACACACACACACACACACAGACACTCACACACTCACCCGGTGATGTACCTGTTGCTCACTCAGCTCTTAGTGCTTTGTCGCAGTGATATCTCTCCCACTAAATCCTCCGTCCTCCTTCCTGCTGACATTTACCTATTCCGTGTTTAGTGGCCTGTTTTATTAGGACGATTCCTCTTAACGGGCCAAAAACTGCTCCTCTCTGCAGCTCACGCAACTCTTCATTTTCTTTTTTCCCCTCTCTTCCAGCTCGCCCTCCTTTCTCCTCCTCCCTCCAGCTAATATCATCACAAGGCTGGGAAGAGAGAAAGTGACTTTCATGTCTTTGTTAAAGCCTCCCAAAAATGTTGTGCCTTTTAAAAAGAAAAGTGCAGCAAGGACTTTAACTAGTTCTACAGCTGAAGAAGTAATTGTTTTTCTCATTACTGCTATCAGATTGAGGTTTTAATGGAAAATTGCATTACCAAAAGTGTAACAAATATAGTTTGAGCAGCTTTATCGACACCTGTCAGCAGCAGTGTTTTAGATTTAGCAACTTTTCACCTTGTTGCTATGGCATCTAGTGACAAATCCGAAAGCTTTTGGATAGAGATGGTCCGATCAGGTTTTTTGGGACCGATACTGATCACCGATCACCTAAAGCCTCACCAATCCGATTACCGATCAGAACCGATCGATCACATGGGACGATATTATTAATATTTATATTTTTTTTACTCTTTTTTTCCCCATTAATTCATCCACTCGTGCAAAAATACCCTGGTAAAAGTAGAAGTACTGATTCAACTCCTTTACTCAAGTAGTAAGAAAGTACAGGCTCTGAAATGAACTTAAATGTAAAAGGGGGCTTCTTTGCTCTGGGCCCCCCAGACTCTAGGACCGGCCCTGCTACCCATAACGTTTTTTTCAGCCAGGAGTCTTCATATTCCTGCTCTGTCTGCACATTGTTGGACTTTCCTTCAGTAGAGGATTTTGATGAGCAGACACTAAGTACAGCGTCTTACTGGGAGTGACACTGAGTCACACACCTAAGGGAAAAAAGATTGTTTTCTATCGCTTATTTGCGCAATCTGTATGTCAATAAGGTTGAAACAAGTGACGAGCCTGTTTTGACAGCGTAAGGAGCATTTTGTTTAATTTTGGAATCCAGCCGCGGGATTCGGTCCGTGGTCCGCCGGTGTCGAGAGCGACCGGGTTCTCTCTCACTCATGCACAAAATAGACCAGATGCTGAAACGATAATGCGATCGGATCTGTGATTTTAACCTTTGATTGGATTTTTATCATATCGGCCCGATCCGACCAGTTGCCGATCGATCGACACAATCTCTACTTTTGGACCAAGAGAAGTCCCCAGTATCATGTTGTCAGACAACTTTGTGGTTATAAAATCAGAAGTCTAGCAGCAGCTTGGAAGCGACTGCTGGTTTACATGTTATATGTGAGCCTTGTTGTTGTCTGATATAGGAAACAGAAACGAGTGGAGAGCAGCTTGAAAATTGGATAAAATACTTCATATGTGAGGACATAGAGGAGCAAACTGACAAACCAACCACACAATGAAGTTACAAATATTCTCACCAGTGCATTTGAAGGTGTACAGCTGGCAACACTAGTGGCACATTTTATTCAGCCATTGTTATGTAATGTTCATTTTGTGCAAGACTGGTTTTGTGTGAAAAAGAAATACCAGACAGTCATTTTTAGTATTTGAAGAAATGCACAGCAGGTTGTGTCTCTCTGTCTTTACTCTGTTAAAATCTGGAGAATCTGAGTAATAACCTCAGCTAGCAGCGAGCTAGTAAACAGCTCGGCAGTTGTGGAATATAAATAAGAGACAAGTGATGACCATAGAGCAGAGGACATTATACTGTTTCATTTTTTATCACCTTAAAGGGGACATATTATGTAAATATCACTTTTTGAAGGCTCTTTAACATATATTTAGGTGTTTGTCTTGCCTTCCAGCCCCCAAAATGTGAGAACTGACAATGTTGATGAATGAACAATGATGTTCAGGCTCCCTAGGTTGAAATCCATGTGGTTTTATGAGCTGTTCCCTCAGCTGTCTTCAGGTGATGTACCTAGTTTTCAAATTTGCATAACCCCACCCCTACCTGGTACCAGTAGAAAGGATGGGGCGGGGCAAGTGGTGGGTCATTTGCATTTAAAGGGACAGGCACTGAAAGCAGCCGTTCTGAACAGGGCTGTTTAGAGAGGATGAAAAGAGCTGTGATGTTTGATCCTTGGGGGATTTTAACCAAAGCATGTCACAGACATGTCTTTAAGACACCTGGGAACTATTTTAACTTGTGGAAAGACGGCATCATATGTCTCCTTTAATGTCTTAGCCTAGACCCAGAGGATTCAGGGCAATCTAGGTAAACTATTGAAATCAATACATGTAATATCTGAATGACACCTTTTAAATATTACTATAGTGATGCCACATGTGATATATATTGATAAATTATTTTGTCTTAGATGCAAAATTGGCCAAATGACTTTTAAAGCTGATATGTCTCTGCAGAACCTAAACAAGTAACCTGATCTAATTGGTCTGATGTTGAAACAAGATAACTTTGTGCTGTATTTTGTATAATATATATCTAATACTATCACTTGGTGTAGTCAAATCCAAATAAAATATTGAAGCTTAAAACCGCAATATTTTATTATGGTCTGGTTCCCTCTGAAAGCCTGAGGGACGCCACATTATGCATATTGAGCCTCTAGGGAAGCTGTAACTGTCTTCCTGGATGTAGCTACTTAACAGGGGGGCGCCTGTTTCCAGAGCATCGGTACAGCGGCACCGCGCCACTCAGCTCTGCTTTTTAAAAGCAGTGTTTTGTTGTGACCTTTCAAGTCCTCTCTGGGGAGATGCAAAGATGTTTGCTGAGAGCCCTCGGAGGCCCCGGAGGCCCCGCGACCACAAGCCTTTATCTCCCGGTTATTTCTTTTGAAGGTTAAGTAAAGGGTGATTAGTCTAAAATGTGGAGATTTTATTTAGTGTCTCATCTCATCAGTACTAATCTTCCACCACTGTGATTAAATCTGTTTTTTTTTCTTCTTCATACTAACAAGTCATTTTTTTGAGCACAGTTGCAGTGAGCCACCTCTCCCTCGCTCTGCTCTTACCGCTTGTTTTTCTGTGTACGTGTCGGTTATCTAAATCAGCTGATTGCTCCGATGCTCATATGAGAAAGTCTTTAGCAAAATGTTGAGGCTGTAGGTGTGTGTGACTGAGCTGCCTGTGTGTGGGAGTGCAGACTAACCATCCTTCTTTGTTCCCTTTTAATGCGAAGGAATTTATTTCCAGTTTTAGAGCCAATGTAGGCTACCTATAATTTGCACATCTCCTAGCAACAAGACTTTGAACAAACTAAATATAACTACTTGCTAAGGTGTCACTATAGGCTGAGAGCTACCGGCCATGCAGATACTACACTATACATGTTTGTGTGTGCATTGGTGCCCTAATCCAGCATCACCAAAGGTTTTCCAGGAAAAGCATAATTTACATAAACACTCTAAAGCTCCAGAAGGTTAAATGGTGTTTGAATTACCCAACTTTATCGGCACATTCTTTACAACATAGATTAGCAGGTGTTTAGATTATGACTTTCAAGTGAACTGAAGCACTGGATGGAAGAGTGACTGTCAGATCTGACAATATGTATAAAAGCCTAGGACCAGGCAGCTCCTGAGACTTCATTTAGATCTTGTATTAAAATATTGATCAATAACTGGATAAGGAGACACACACGTTGCACAGTGTTGCAGGTTGCATTGCGGTCATAACACTGTGAGACTGGTCAGACCACATCAACAGGTCATCGACTGTCATGGTGTTAATAATCTACAGGCTACAGTTCTCTCTTCTCTTCTTGTACTTTACTTGATCAAAAGAGGTTGAAAGATATTTACTCGTCTCTTGAGTTGATGTATTTCCATTTTGAATTTTCTGCTCCCTCATATGCTGTAACTGCTTATTATTCATCCCATCAGGATTATGTTGAAGCCGGTCGTTCATACCAGAGAAGGAAAAAATTAAAGGGATTGTTGCCAAAATGTTGAACTATCCCTTTAAGATTATTCACCACGAGCATTTTGCTGCTGATTTTAGTGCATCAAACTACAAAAACTGTGAATCACATAAAAAAAACTACAAGAACATATTAAACTCGCAACAAGTAATGAAGATACATGGGAATGTGTGAAAAAGAGATACTTTGTTTGTTGATGCATGTGTGGGTTCCTAATTAATGAAGCTTTAGCTTGACACTTTAATCATTCCCTCGTTGTAATCAAAATCCATGACAAAAAAAAAAATCCTCCATGGGATTCTCTTGGTTTGGTTGATACAAACATTAATACACGATAAGAAAAATAAAAAAGAGTGACGCAAAGAAAGCCATGGGATATGCACAATCAGTAAACCACAACATACTCCAAAATATGACAGCAATGTATATGAAATTTTAAACATTTTAAATCATCCACGCTCAGTGCAATTAATTAAACTATGAACTTATTACTTACTGTAAATATGAACTGCCAACAAATAAATAGCCCTTTTTCTATCAGAATAAACATAAATCACCTTTTAATTAATTAAGTGAAATAACATTTAGGTTTCTACAGCATGCATACAGTACATACTCAATAATGCCATCTTTTTAATTCTCTCTACAAGGTGCGTTCATTCGCCTCTTGACTTATGATCTTTAGAGTGTTGTTGTTGTTTGCATTACAATACTGGCACAATTTTCACCAAATAATTATCAGTGGCTAATGAACAGTACAAAATCAGAATGCATTTTGTAGCAGCTCAATACAATATCTCAACACAGTACTTTACCTCAGTTTCCACAGTTCTTAAACAAAAGAAGCCAAATCTCCCAAACACAGTCCGTGTCTAATTTAGTCAAACCACAAAGCAGACTTTTATTTTATTTTTTCAAAAAGCACAATAACATAACACCAATATCAACAGTAACAATGTCTATAGTTCCATAATTGTGTAGCACTGCGTACAAACAATCTACAGAATGTCATCAAAGCTTAACGTTTACTGGTTATCATGAGCAAACTGACACTTCATGTGTGTGTGTGTGTGTATATATATAGATACATGTACTGTATAGTCGTGACCAGGAGAAAAAAACTCCCTCGGAGGCCTTTTTCCTTTCGTGAGAGCTGCAGGTTGTCTGTGTTGAGTGAAGTGTGTTTTTAATACAGACGTGGAGCTGAATGTCACCCTCCTGTAGCTCCAGCCTCCCCAGGGTACGGCCTCAGTCACACACACCCCAACCCCTCTCTCTGTCTGTCTGTCTGTCTGTCTGTCTGTCTTCCTACCTCCTCCCCGTCGACCCTCACCCCTCGCTGTACGCAACAGATCAGCACACCAGCGGCGGTGAACGCAGCCCGGCTCTTTCATCAGGCTGTCACGCAGGCTCAGCCGCTCTGACTCACAGTGTTTATCACAGCCGCGGGCCCGACACTAGAAAGCGTATGACGAGTGGTTTGTGTGTGTGTGTGTTTGTGCCACCGTTACTCTCGGGGGAGTCATTACTCGGGTGATCTCTTCGGGTGTGCCCCTGAATCCCCCCCACCCCCCCACCCCCCCATGTTTGGATTCGGTCTGGTCCTCGGTCGTTGCCAGCAGCGCGCCGAGCCCAGTTCACTGAGCTCGTTGTTCAAAACAAATCACTGTGTCTCCCTCTGCACCTTAGCCAAATAGAGGCCACATCAGGAGTGACTGGCCACACATTAGTGGAATTGAATTGAACTCACTCAGTGTTTGGTGGTTGGTTGTGACAAGGAAGAGAGAAAAAGTGAGGGAGGGGGGGTGTAAAACCAAGTATACTTCAGGAAGCTGTGTGTGTTCCTGTGTTTGTGCATGTGTGCGCACGGTAGACTTGTTCCAACAATCTCATTCGCCCCTTTCTTGACAGAAATTAGTCATGCATGAGATTAACAGGAGGGAGTCCAGTGTAATAGCCACGGCTCCGGCGCTCTCCACCAATGTCAATACAATGTATTTTAGGACAAACAAAGCCTATTGATCCTGCACCAGAAACAGTATGATAGGCTATTAATGGTCGGCTCGCGTCTCGATGAATACTAACGAAGTGGAGCCCGGGAGGGAGGGCAGGCAGCACATGTCTGAATCCTCACAGCTCCACTTTTAAAGGAATATCTCAACATTTTGACAAATTCACCTATTATGATAATCCCTTAGGAGTAGGTTCATTACCTTTAATTGTAGGTGCAAGCTGTTTTTCGATCGGCGGGGCAGAGACGTGAGCTGCACTGTATTTCCACGTTTCCCTCATCAAATGAATACACAATCCAACAACTCCAAAACACTCTCGTTGTGACCTGCACATTCACCACGCTATGAAGTAATGACATATAATTATGTACAATTACGACACATGAAGCAGATACTCAGAACTACTTGCTTTTGAAATCACTCCACCCAGCAGCTGTGTCTGAAATGTAGTTTTGGTAACGCATTTGCCTCAAAAACAACTCTGTCTGGTAACGTTCTGTTATTATCTCATAGCGTGGTGAATGTGCAGGTCACAACTTGTCCACGAGAGCATTTTGGAGTTGTTGGATTGTGTATTGGATGAGGGAAAGCCAGAAATACCATATGCCTCCATAGCATTAGATGAGCAGCTCGCGGCTCTGCTCCGCCGATCGAAAAACAGCTTGCACCGACAATTAAAGGTAACGGCTCTACTGCTATGACTGTAGGGATTGTAGCAATGGGTGAATTTTGCCAAAATGTTGAAATATCCCTTTAAACAAATCCCCCTACCCCACTTCTCCTTCCTCTCCTGCTAATCCGCCCCGTGTCTTATTTTTACAGATGTGCTGGTGAACGGGAAGCCGTGCGACTGCGACGTGGTGGCCGACTGCGGCGTGGGGGAGGCGCTGGCCCTGGAGGTGAAACTGACCAACCTGAGCAAGAACCCGGTGGGGCCCCTGGCTCTGACCGTGGTGCCGTACCAGGACTACCAGAACGGAGTCCAGAACTACGACCTGGAGGACGCCGTCACCTTCATCGGCTCCAACACCTTCTACATCGACACGGTCAGTGCTGCACGGGGAGTGGGGAAACGAGTGCACGAGTGTTATCCCCCCCCCGCCAAAAAGTAAAGGAAAGACATTTCACGCGGTTACGTCACGTTATGTAACCGCAACGCTCCAGGTTGTCACAGGATTAGACTGAAGGAGTACAGTTGTTTATGCCGGAGTTCTGCTGCGGCACCCAGCAGCACAGGTCACACTGAACACACTGTTAATGAGCGAGGAGTTTTAAGACAGATGTAGCACATTGGTTTTACCCAGAATGCTTTGTGTGTTGTCACTGAGACAGATTCAAAAACTAACAATGCAGCTTGTTTTGCTCACAGCTGATGAGCAGCTCTGTGCTGCTGCTGCATTTGTCTTATGTTTCCAGCTCAAGTTTCCAACATTGGATATTAAATATTTAATATGTGTAATAATTGTCAGCTGTAACGACATACATCACTGACCGTGGAAACACCAGTGGAAGTAAACCCATGCTAAACTGGGACAAAATACTGGAACTGTGGGAACATTCAGCATTTATAAGCTGTGTTTACACATTTAATCAACAGTTTATAACACATAACACTGTAGTTGTATGCAGCTATAAATTCATTTACATAGGTCAATGTCTTTATTAAACGTTGTCACTTACAAACAAATATAACAGGTGAGACAGGAGGGCTGCTCCATACAGAGAAACATGAGGAGGACGTTCACAGCTCGACATCAAAAACACCTTAAAACAGACTAATAGATGAAACATCAAGGACATATTAGAGTATATTAATACACTGTAGTACACAGGTGAATGATACTTTTTGACAAACTAATTCATAATCACTCCTGCCATCTCTCAGCTGTGTGTTAGATATATGCTTTATAAGGGAATCATAAAGTGTGGCCACAGCATTAACACCAGTATTAATAGTGGTTGAAGTTGCACTGTGACTTTACCTATGGTCCTCAGTAGGTGAAAGACTGTGTCATTAGCACCCGCCCGTGTTCTGTTCAAGTGATTCCAGTAAAAGCAAACTATGTATATTCATTATTATTCGTGACCATATGTTTATGAATTCAAGAATGTAAAATTAAATCCAAAAAACGTGATGGTATGCTCAAAGGGATACTTCACCCAAAATCGATAATTCACCAATCATCTACTCACCATCATGCCAAGGAAGGGTTTGGAGAACTTTCAGAGTCATCAAAACTCTTTAGGAGTTCCAGGGGGGGTCCGGCTGGCGACGGGTTTTCATATAATGGCGGCGGATAGTGTTCACTTTTAAATTGTCCAAAACACACACTATGAAAACAAGATTTTCTGCGAGATGTTCTTGAATTGAATTGAATGTTGTGGCTTCAGGACACTTGGGTCAGTACAGACGAGCAGTATGGAGGTATCTGGATGTTTCATAGTGTTTTGGATGATTCAAAAGTGAGCACAATCTGCTGCCATTATATGAAAACCCGTTGCCAGCCGGACCCCCCTCTAGAACTCCTAAAGAGTTTTGATGACTCTGAAAGTTCTCCAAACCCTTCCTTGGCATGACGGTGAGTAGATGATTGGTGAATTATCGATTTTGAGTGAAGTATCCCTTAAAAGGTATCCAACAATTTAAAATATTTAATAATATATATTTATCATACATTATCAGTTCAATTTTCTCAAAAACTATGTATGTTGTGTAGTATTGCAGGGCAGACTGTAACATATTGTATACATGAACACAGTGTACCTTTGGGAACAGTAGAGGCAGACCGGACTTGTGCTTTGATGGATAACATAACTCAGACAGGTCTCCACTCACTGAAAATCCTGATGTGAAGTGAAAAGAAACCAGCTGCAAACTTGAAAAACATTTAAAAAAGCAGAATAGGCTGAAGCCATGGTGGGCTCCTCTAAAGGTCACGGCAGAAAAGCTTTAAATGAAAAGGAGTCTTAGCAGAGAAGGGACCCCAGACAGGAGCCCTTTTTATAGAAGAGAAAAAACCCTCCTGATGTTGGACAGGCTGGAGGCGATTAAAAAAGACATGGATGACGGCGGGACAAAGAGCTGATGGTGGAAAATGCAGATGAACGTTTGAATGAAGCCCTTATATTTGTTAATATTAAAGCTGCTTCAGTCTGGTGGAAGAGGAGACGCTTCATTTGTCTGGACCTTTTCACCAGACCTGCTCCCCTGCCGGCTCCGCTCCGGCTTCATTATGAAAATATTGAAAGGTGGCTGCTAATGATTCCGTCTGCTCTGTCTCTTTCCCCGTCACCAGGTCAAACCCAAAGAGAAGGCGGTGTGTGAGGGCGCCCTGCTCTTCCTCTACACCGGAGACTTCTACCTTAACATCAAGTTCCAGGACGACAGCGCTGGACGAGAGCTTCCTCTGGCCTGGTTCACTCTGCCCAGTGTCCACATCAAAGCCCTGGACGCTCCGCTGCAGGCCGGGGCCTAGGGGCCCTGAGAGACACTGTCAATGCCTGTAAATACATTAGCCTTATGAATCCAATCACATGTAAATATGATTTTGTGAAAGGTCAGTGTGTGTACAGTAGAGGAGATTATCTACTGAGGATTTGAATTCTTTGTTTACGGGTTGCACACATTTTACAGGTGTGTTACGGGCGTGGTCAGAAAAACACTGAAGCGAATGTTAGATAATGTGAACCGACGGAGAAGATGCACAACTCTGGCTGAGCTTTATTTCATAAACGTGCAGAGATGAGAGAGAGAAGGAGAGAAAGTGAAGGAAAAGGACAGAAGAAAAGAAGAAAAATACTTAAAAGTCTGAGCTGAACACGAACTCACGCAGACGCACAACGACGTGGCTCGGTTTGTTGTTCGCCGGCTAAAGGTACAAGTGACGTTTTAAACAGATTAGTTGAGCCGTGAAATTAGAAAGTGAGCCCTCCTGTCTGAGCGCAGGTGAAGCGCTGGGCATCAGCAGCATCTGTTAACAGTGACATTTAGACTGAAATCACTTCATCTCAGACGAGTCACAACAAGCGCTGGACTCACTTCAGGAGGCTAAGTCAATTTTACATCGAGTTTCTTTTTGACACCAAACTTTACACCTGTGAGCAGCAGCAAACCGAGCACACACACAATGCTGGTGTTTGAAGGAAACAGTCACAGTGAGTTCTTCACCCTTAACTCTTGTTAACTCTGGTCTTGTTGCTCCTAATTAAAGGGATAGTTCAACATTTTGGCAAATTCGCCTATTGCCATATTAGGAGTACAGTAGGTTCATTTCCTTTAATTGTCGGTGCAAGCTGTTTTTAGATCGGCGGGGCAGAGACGGAGGTACAAGGTACTTTCGCGTTTCCCTCATCAAACTAAATACACAATCCAACAATTACAAATCACTCTTGTGTACAAGTTGTGACCTGCATATTCACCACGCTATGAAATAATAACGTATAAATATGTAACATTACGACACATGTAGCAAATACTCAGAACGACTTGCACTTTTAAAGTCACTCTGCCCAGCAGCCGTGTCTGGAATGTAGTTCCGGCTATGCATTTGCCTCAAAAACAACTCTGTCTCATAATGTTACATGATTATTTCATAGCGTGGTGAATGTGCAGGTCACAACTTGCCCACCAGAGCGTTTTGGAATTGTTGGATTGTCCTATTTAATGAGTTTGATGAGGGAAAGGCGAAAGTACCGCACGCCATGCAGAGCTCACATCTCTTCCCCACCGATCTAAAAACAGTTTGCACCAATAATTAATGGTAATGAACCTACTCCTAGACTATAATGATTATGGCAATGGGCGAATTTGCCAAAGCGTTGAACTATCCCTTTAATGGTGGGCCCACCGGACCCCGGACAGGCCTAAGGGGTTAAAAGTCTGTGGCGTACCATCCATTTTTCCAGAGCTCAGAGCAGCGAGTTCTCCTGAATGAACCTTTGTTCACTGATAACTCATCACTAGTGAGCTAGTTTGTCAGCTTTTGTTGGCTAGAAGCAGTTAGCCGATAGCTAAACTAGCCACAGCTAAAGATAACTACTGCATGACTCCACAGCGACTGTGCGGTGTAGCCTGGCGCTAACACCATCATCACACTTTGTCTTTTCTTTAATTGTCTGTCTTCTTCAATCACAGTGCCATTGATTCAGTTGATTCTTTTATATCAAAGCATAATGTATAATGTCAATGTAAAGAGAATTAGAGGAAGTGATTAGAAGACCTGATGTGAGTAAAGTCGATGTCTGAAACGAGCTTCACTGGAACACCGGGTGTGATCAGCCAGATGTTTTCTTTGCCTCTGTGCCACTGCACCAGCGTAGCTCTAAATCTGAGTGTGTTAGATTAGCCTATCATTATGTGTGACATGTGTTTGTTATAAATAAAAGTTAAAAGAAGACCACTTCTGTTCATTCTGACACTATCCCTGCTCTTTGTATTAGTCTCTTTCCAATCATAATAGCTGGATGATTATCCTCATTTTCCACCGACTTTTATCACCTCAGCATTTTGGGAACCTGGAGTCTGACATTCACATATTTCAGAATCCATAAACAATGATTATAAGGGGAAACACTTCAGACTAATACTGATCTCAGTTCTGTTTATATAAGGAGAGAGACTGAGCTGCACTCTGCTATCCGCTGATGCACAAAAGTTGATTCAAACAGCTGCAAACTTTAACATCTGGGTCACCATTGGAAGTGTGCCCTCTGACCTCACTACTGTGATTCCAGACGTGCCTGCTTTGCAGGTACTGCACTATTAATAGAGTCTAAAGAAAGGCAGTCTGGAAACTAAAAGGCCCTTAAATATCTTTATGTTGAATTTTAGCGTATAAAGTGACAGCATAAATTGTGACGTGGAAACTCATTATGTGGTCGATGCAAACTGTGAATTCTCCTGAAATGTCACCGAGTCCTGAAATGCAAAGAATGCTGTGTTTCCAGTGAACACAGCAGAAATGACAATCGTCTTTTTTTTTTTCTTCAGTCTGGTGTTGTTTGCTTGTGAAGGTCACATCTGAAGTGGCTAACAGCTTTTCCGGTCATAGTAAACATGTTAGTTTACATATGTGAATAATACATTAGTGAATCTACAAAGTTCATCAGCTATGCACGCAACTCAAACAATTCCAAAGTCGTGCCCTCGGCGCTTATTAGTCTGTTAATCTATTTATTTATTTGATTAGGAACAGAGTGTATGAGTGCGTACGTGCATGCTGGCTTTGAAAAGTCATTCGGTTCTTAAAAAATTAACATCAGCTCTAAGTGGGTAGACTCATGCATGCAACAATTAAAGTGGATTGTCTGAAGTGCTCGGGCCGACACACACAGCACAGCACAGTCTGTTCAAACTCGCTTCTCAAATGCAAATCCCATCTCCTGCATATTGTTTTCTGACCCTCGCAGCATCATCCTCCCTCAGTAAAGGTAACTCCCATCTTATCAGCCTGGGGTACAAAGCAGGGCTACAAATAAGAGTGTCCCATCCTCACTTATCAGAGCGAAGATTCATCTTATTCTCTCTAATTAAATTCCGGGCTCGGCCGCAGACGCCTCAGTGTAGGGGAAGTGACGAATCCAGACTTCAGAGCGAAAACACAAGAAAGCACTTCATCCAGGGATTCAGCAGCTGCGCTTGGTGTTTTTGATGTTGAACATCGCTGAGTGACCTGCTTGACAAGCATAATAAACATTAGATTTGCTTTAATACACTTGACTGTTTACACTTTCCTCTCACTGTTGGATCCAGCACAGACCGACTGAAGGGAGAAAGTGTTTTCTCACTTACTACACCTGTACATGTTTGTACTTTACCTGAAAACTTTAGTTTTACTATAACCTGCAGGTCTCGTATCAGTGTTGACGACCAAAATTAGAGAAAGTAAAGTGAGTGGGACCCTGAAACAAACAAACAAACAAGACTGAACAACTTCCAGCTCCCCTGGTGGACGTGTCGAAGTGTCCTTGAGTAAAACACTGAACCCCAGACTGTCCCAGATGTATCACTGGGATGTGAGTGTGCGGTGGAAAAGTACCGTCTGAGTGTGTGAGGATGGGGGATGCAGCTGCCATCGTAAAGCATTCGGAGTGGTCAGTAGACTAGAGAGGTGCTGTATATATGAAGTGCAGCCCACTGACCATTCAAACACTCTCATGGACAAGTTGTTCCCTGCACATTCACCATGCTACTGTATGAAATAATTATTTCATTATCATGGTGAATGTGCAGGGAACAACTTGTCCACTAGAGTGTTTTGGAGTTGTTGGATATTATGCGTTTGATGGCGGTCGGCGGACAGGGGACCTGTACCATTCACCTCCATTGTGTTCACTGAGCAGCTTGCATCACTGCCCCACGGATCTCAAAACAACATGCACCCATAATTAAAGGTGATGAACCTACTCCTTTGACTATAGACCTCTTCATGGCCTATATCACGATGTTCGCTGGAGGCAAAACAATTAATTTTGAACAAATGTTATGCTCAGCAAAGATGGAAAAAAATATAATAGGTTCTGTTTAAAAGAGTAAGAATAGAAGAAAAGAGTTGGATTCAGAGCAGCATTCATTTTCCAGGGTCCAGGCTTCAACACCTGCGGGTTGGGTCGAGTCTTTGAGAACTATGGCAGGACTGAAGCATAGAAACTGCTCAAACAGGCGATCGTGGGCTTTCAGAGGTTTGGTACATTCACAAGTACTAGCAGAAAATAGAAATAGACCCGGCCGGTGTCTGTTTGAGACTCTTTTATTTGAGAATTTACGATAGGTAGGCTACATATGACGGTATGGAGTCAACTTTTTAAAATAGCAACCACGGCCTCGGAGGGTGGGTGTACATATTCACTTAAAGGGACAACGAGGAGTTTCTATTCGGTTATAAAAAAGTCTCACGTTAATGTGGATTAATCTCCGCTACCCACACTTGTTAATGGGCCCATTTTCGATAAATATATCGTTCTCTCTCTATCGTTATTTTGTTATTATTAGTGGTGGCGGAAATGCTGGTCGAGCCGACCAGCGTTTCCTTCGTGGCGAGTCATGAGAATAACGCAGCCAAATCGCCGTTTATGGTCAGAACTACGACGGTAACTGAACCTCTTTGAACCTCTGACTTTAATTCTTGATGAATGAAAACATGAGTCCGTCTTGCGCCGGTCAAAGAATTTTACGGTGCGGGCGGAGGCTCATAAATGTAGTGTGAAAACGCTTCGCTTTTCCAAAACTCCTCGTTGTCCCTTTAAATATGGGTTTTCCTTGTCCATTCTTGAAAAAATAGTCCGTTAAAACATGTTAACCAGCGTTTACAAGCTAGCGCGTTTGAGATGTTTTGCCTCCAGCTAAGCCCCGCCCCCTGAAATACATAACACTGTTTACAAGCTGTGAAGGAGTCTATAGGGATTAATTTGCCAAAATGTTGAACTATCTCTTTAACTCAACTAACTAACTAAGTGCCTTGCATCTTTTCTTCCACTTAAGTTAGCATGCTAACCAGCTACCCCTGGCCCACCTCATCACTTTCTGTAGCCTCCAATCTCCTGAAGATGAAGCTCCCTAGAAGACGAATCATCACTTGTCTTGTAAATGTGACAAAGGTTGAAGCTCTCATCAAGCGACGATCGCCACCACCTGATACTGTGAAAGAATTATGTTTGGCCACAGAGAAAATCTACAAATAGCCTCTTTAACAGAGCTAAATGTAGCACAGTGGGTCAGGCTTGTTTCCAGTTTTCCGAGCAGCCAACAGCAACTACTGTAACAAAATTGTTAGCACCACTCAAACTACAAAGGAACTGTTGTAATTATATTAATTTATAGAAATGGATGTGGTAGATGTCCTTGTATTTGTAACAGTTATAACCCTGACACTGTCATCAGCGATTTATTTAACCGAGACATGACGAAACTTCTCCACAGCCACAGGAGACATAGAAGTCAGCTCAACTTCATGTTCAAGTGTGGGTTGGCTTATTAACAACGGGCCTCCATGTCTTTGAGTCCCTCTGTTGCTGTAAACTGTGTTATGAGCCGCCACAGAGTGTGTTTGTCACGAGGAACACAGCACGGCACAAAGAAGCAGCAGCAGCAGCAGAAGTGAGCCGACCTCTCTCAGCCGAGGACATCGGAACACTTTAAATGAGGTTTCTTATCAAAAATAGCGACACTGCCTTATTATCTGGCTGCATATTGTAGCCTACCTGTGCCTCTGATTGTGATCTGCCCAACGATCACCCATCAGGCAGTCTGTGCACTTCCTTCGCCGGCCTGGAAAGTTACCACAGTGAGTTCATTCAGTCGCACACAGAGAGAGATTCCCCAGAGCTCAGCTGAAGACAGTGTCACTCTGCATGAAAACCATCATGCAAATGAGTGGTGAAGCCGGAGTTCAATTAAGTCCCTTTCCCCTCTCTTTCAGCACAGAGTGGTATGTCACGTCCACTCCTGTATATCTTGCAACCTTGATATGTAAATGATGTCAGTGGTGGTGGGGGATTAGGATGTGTGCTGAAGAAAGACGAGCAGTTTGACACCTGCGCTGCTCCCTTCACTCTCGCGCCCGCAGCACTGCAGAGAGAAAAAGCTGGCAGAGGAATGCACAGGAATCCTCATCCACCACGTGTTTACTGATCCACTGTGACTCTCCGACTTAATTAATGAGCTATCTGCCGCAGCACACAGGCTGGCAAATATGAAAATAAGCCTAACCTGAACCTTTAAAATGTGGCCGTGTGACTGCGGCTTATGTAAGAACTTTCTTTCCCAGTTAAAGTCCCCATGAAATGAAAAACGACATCTTCACCTTGTTCACTAACCTTCCATGTCAGAATATGCAGCTTCGCTACAGGAAAGGCAAAAAAAGAATAGACAAAATGTGCTTTTAACTTTGAATTAACCCTAGAGAACTGAATTAAAATTCAAGTAGGTTTTTGAAAAATGTCTGTTATTTAAAATATCCAGATATTTCATCTTGTTTGATAAGATTCTTGGAGCTGATCTGGCCCCGTGACCCAGCCTGCTGCTTGGCTTTGCGCCCCAAACCAAATGTCTATCCCTGCAGGTAGTGGCCTCACAGAGAGGTGGCTCCATGTAATTCCTTAGATTTGCCAGCTAGCTGCCCTCCCAGGTCAAATTTAGGCTCATTTTGCTTCCAAAAGAGACAGTCAAGGTGGTTGGAGCATCTGTTCGGGACACCTACCGGGTGCCATTGGAGGTTTTCCAGGCACGTTCCATCATTAGGAGGCCTTGAGGTAAAATCCAGAACATGCTGGAAAGATTATATATCCCAGCTGGCCAGGGAACGCCTCGGGATCCCCGCCGGGGGGAGCACGAAAAGGTTGCTGGGGAGAGGGGACGTCTGCTGGACTGCTTTACTTGACCTGATGGCACTGTGACCTGACCTCTGAGTGATGGTGGCCTTCAAGGACAAAAAAACTTGTTTACCGTGACCGGGACGACTGGGAGTATTTCAGGAGCATGGAGCAACGAGGTGAAGATCTAAACCATATTACCATATGTCTGTTGTTTCT
Source organism: Trachurus japonicus (assembly GCF_045865225.1). NCBI lineage: Eukaryota > Metazoa > Chordata > Actinopteri > Carangiformes > Carangidae > Trachurus > Trachurus japonicus. Next base: position 33,854,747 of record NC_140917.1, read on the forward strand.
TACTCCTTCTTCTTTCCTTCAGCCTTCTTCTTTATTTATGCATTGAAACTCTTGAAACCTACTCTCTGACTGATTTTCCGTTCGGGCTGCCGTACAAACATGGCGGCGCAAGATGGCGACACTCTCTAAAGCAAGACGCTATGTATATATAAAAGAAGAATTATAAGGCTATGAATACCAAACAAATTTTATTTTATAGCAATTATACACTTTCAATTCAGATTTTTGCCAATATTAACCTTGCCAACTATTACGCACTGGACCTTTAATAACACATTGTCTAAACTGCTGTTTCAAGATTTCACATCACACAGTTACAACAGAGGAAAACTCACGCACACACTTGCATATAGTTGAGTAGGAGTTCTGACATTTCGGTCTTGGACACCTTCATCAGGTAGTATTACGGTGTGAACAGGGGCAGCATCTTAAATATATATATTCAGTGGGCCACATCAATCAATCAATCAATCAATCAATCAATCAATCAATCAATCAATCAATCAATCAATCAATCAATCAATCAATCACCCCGTCAGTACATACAGTATACAATACATACATGGGCTCAAATAGGCTATAAAAGCAAGAGTAAGAAAATTATTTATAAGATTATTTTCAAATTAAGACCCTGTTGGCCTTCCGGGTCCTATCCTACCTGTCTGCCTCTGGAAGTGTGCATAAGTGTTTAGTGTTTGATGTTCCATTCACACACTTTAAAGGGTTGTGATAAATAATTAGTCAAACTTTGCAAACTTAAATTAAAAACGTATTACAAAGGAAAGAAACAATCTATCAGTGATTTTTAAATCTCATATTTCTGCCCATCAGATCAAAGTCCCACCTTCCCCCTGACTGAGTCTCCCTCAGCAGTAAGATGCTTTATTCTCCTGCTTCATTCTGCTTTGATTTCATTGTGCACATTTAATTTCACATTCAAATCGTTTTTTGTGTGTGTGTAAAAACTCAAAAAAACAACAAAACAACTGAGCTCTGCTTCCAGGCCCTTCTCTGCAGCCTCCACCTGCCTGACATGCTGCTGGTCAGTGGATGGAGTCCACTCAGCCGTCACGCTGTGGCCCTCGTCTGGGCCAAGTGTGGTCACATGATGACAACTGCTCATTAGACGGGGTCACAGTGACTGAACAGGAGTCAGCGGAGGCGTCTGTAACCACCTGTTACCAGTGATCAAAGGTCCATACTCACACGGGTCACATGATGACAACTGAGCAATTACCATGACAACTGAGACATGACGACTCTGTCCACTGATGGAAACCATAAGACAGCACAGTCTGAGAAAGGAAAAAAAAGTGTCAGTACAGTAAGTGGAGCTTGATTTTTATCCTGTTTATCTTTACTTCAGTCAAATGAAATGGACTGAAATAATACATATATTCTTTTCTTTTCTTCTTTCCCTTCTCCTTTCCTTCGAATTTATTTGTTGTTTGTTTTCTTTTTGCTTGTACATTAATAGAACAATACAATCATATGATAAATAATAACCAGCCTCTGTTTTGTTAATGATTTATATTGCTGCCCTTACAAAAAAGTAACTGATAACTTAGTTTCAGTTTCATTATTTGACTTAGGCTCAGATCTCAGTTACCTGCATGTTGTGAGTGACATCCATGTGTGCTGTTTAAGCTGAGGGGCTAAAATGGCACTGTAGCTTTCTGTCATATCACATGATCTTCATCACAATAGCACTTCCATAATGGTTAACACCCTTGTCACATCCTACGTTGATTACTGCAATGCTCTTCTACACAGTCTACCACAGAAATCCCTTAATAAACTGCAACTGGACCAAAATTCGGCTGCACGCGTCATTTCCAGAACTCCATCCACACAGCACATCACTCCTGTCCTCAAACAGCTTCACTGGCCTGCGGTCCATCGCCGAATTGATTTTAAAGGAGACATATCATGCCCCTTTTCACAAATGAAAATAGTTCCCAGGTGTCTTAAAGACATGCCTGTGACATGACATGCTTTGGTCAAAATCCCCCAAGGATCAAACATCACAGCTCTTTTCATCCTCTCAAAACAGCCCGGTTCAGAACGGCTGCTTTCAGTGTCTGTCCCTTTAAATGCAAATGAACCACCATTTGCCCCGCCCCTTCTACTGGTACCAAGTAGGGGTGGGGTTATGCAAATTCAAATCCTAGTTACATCACTGGAAGACAACTAAGTGAAACCACATGGATTTCAACCTAGGGAGGCTGCACATTACAGATTTTTTTTGTCAAATCTCACATTTTTGGGGCCGAAAGGCAAGACAAACACCCAGATATATGTTAGAGAGCCATCAAAAAGTGATATTTCCATAATATGTCCCCTTTAAGATCCTGCTACTCACATTCAAGGCCCTCCATAACCTTGCACCTTCATACCTCACCGAACTCCCATACACACCTTCCCTAGGTCTACTTAGGACCTTCTCTGCTTTGCTCCTCTTCACCCCTTCTGCCCATTTATCCACAATGGGACTGAGATCTTTTAGCCACTCTGCCCCTCGGCTCTGGAACACACTCCCTCAGGACATTTGGACTTTAGCAACACTGTCAACCTTCAAGTCACGTCTTAAAACACACCTGCTCAGACTGGCTTACCCCTCATAATATATATACGTATTTATTCTTGCTTTCTTGACTTCTCTTGTCATTTTGTATTTGAATTGTTTTATTATTTGTATTTGAATTGTTCTATTATAAGGTGACCTTAAGAGTCTTGATAGGCGCCTATAAATAAAATGAATTATTATTATTATTATTATTAAAAGATTATTAACAATTATGCATGTTCAAATTTCCTTTCCATAAAATACTTGAAAGACTTTGGCTCAACGTTGGCTCAGAAGCTCTGGGTCAAAGGTCAGTCTCTAACTCAATTTGCCTGCTCCACAGCCTCGAGGTGCAGGTGCTCTGAAAATGGACAGAAGTGACAGAACAATGGCGGCAGAGACCAAGAGGAAGCTTCCTAATCAATAATGATGTCTAAGGATACTGATCACTGTTCAATAACAAAATCATGTGAGTAACAGATTCAAATTAGAGTTAACAAAGGAGTTATCAATCAATCAGTCATCTCTTTATTCACACACACAAATCATAATTGGCTTGATAGTCACACGGTGTGTGAACTGTCTCCTGGGGAAGCTAACTGAAGCTTGTGGTAGGAGCCATTTACATACATTAGACATACATGTAAATGGAGTTATTGTCATTTCAATCAGACAACTCTGGAATGAGAAGAAATCATTTATTGAGTGTAAGCATAGCAAGCTGAAGCACAGCATGGGGGGAATCAAGAGACAGAGCCCACAGGTGGATGCTGGGGAGGAGGTGGGTTTGCGAAACCTCATGGGCAGCAGCAGCAGCAGCAGCAGCAGCAGCAGCAGCAGCAGCAGCAGCAATGTCTGCAGGCTTTGCATCATCAGGCTTTGCATCATATTTATTGGAATAATGGAAGTTAATTTGACTACAGCGTGTGTGCGTATTGATCTTACTGATTGTTTATTGCGAGGACGTCTGTTACAAACACCTTGTTGGTGTTGCCGTTATTGACGTGTGAATGACATACTGCATGACACTTTCCGCACTGATCAGCCATTTATTCCCGGTGTTTTTCAGCTTGGGAATCCAAACAGCGAGCCGTCAGTCAGTTAATCCTCTCACTCATCACGTCTGTCTTCTTCTCCGCTGCCACTTCAGATCACATGTAAAGTAGAGTGACTGTGCCGTCATGCAGCCTTCACAGATCTGTCAGTGTCTGTGCGGGCCCGTATGATGCTGTGACTTCACTGTCATTACCATGGAGACTAATATAAGCACTAAGCATTATTATTAAACTTTTTTTTTTTCCTTTCTTTCTTTTTTCCTCCCCTGATCTTCTCCAGAAAAGCATCAGGAGTTCTGTAGGTGGGCTGAGATGTGAGAACTGTGCAGCTAAATATAGAGCAACCACAGATCCAGACGCTGTTGATTAGTGGAGCTGTTTAGACTCTTAAGCGGCTGCATTTATGAAACACCGCGGTGGATGTCTAGGTATTCAGCTCCTCACCGAGAAGAGCGTCTTCTCTTGTGTGTGCGAGTGTGTTTTCCTGGAGGTGATGGACAGTTTTGCAGTGTTTCCTTTCAGACAGAGAAAAAACAGGATCCCCCTCCCCCTCCCCCCATCCAAAAGTGGTGAAGCTTTAAAAGCCTGACAGGAGAGGAAATGACATCAGTGCATTTAAAAACATGAACACGCAATATACAAAACAACATTAATGATTCAGAAGTTGATAAAAGCTTTCACATTTTCCTTTTTAATCATTCCATTCTCTGGAGGAAAAGTTGGTTATATATTCCACAAGTAGAGGAAAGTGACAGAGGTGGTTAAGAGTTTTTAGGGACAATGCAAATGATTTGTGTGTAGACTAAACCTCACTTACATAACCCAATGAAAATAACATGAGTGTTTTTTGTTCTTGTGTCAACCTGAGATATCACCAACCTTTTCTCATTTCCTTAAAATTCCCTGAATCAGACCAGAGGACTGGTGGCTGGTGGCTGAGGTCCAGGCGATGATATAAAAAGTGCAGGATATACACTCCTCCGGGTGGATGTTATTCCCATTTCATTGCTACTTTATATAATGAGTATGAGGGCTTCTCTGGAGGGTTCGTGTGCCGCTCTCATTTCTAATGACAGGAGAACTAATCAACGTGTTTTCAGCTTCTCTTTTGTGAAAACATTCATCATAAAAAAAGTGTCATTTTCAAATAGTGGGCGAGTGGAGAAGAGGAAGTTCATGTCCTTGTCATACAGTAGGTCTGGAGCTGCCAGTCATGTCACATGATCTCCATCGGCACAACTTCAGGCTCTGTAAAGAGACACTGTGACTGGATCATTCGAGTAAAAGCAAAATCGAAATAAATAAAACAGTGAGTTGGTGTATTTATAACATCCGTGTGACTAATTAACACGTCCAGGTTCCTCAGACATGTAGTTTTTGAATGTTTATTGAGAGCCTCTCATGGTGACCGTCCTCTGCTGATGCCAGCAGACAGATTCAGCTGTCAAGATCATGTGTCAGTTACGTAACCGCCGTCCTGCAGCTGCAGGGGATTAACTGCCTTGCTCAAGAGCACTCTGAGGATTGGAACTGGGGTGTGGAACAGGCGCTTCATATTTGGCAGATGATCCTGTTGTCCACAGAGCTGTTTCTCTTCCTCATCCTTCTGTAGGACCGGATAATCCTCCTGGGGGGCACAGGGCTGGAATGAGCTGTAGGCCCCCACTGACCCACTTGTCCCCTATATCTCTCTCTCTGTGCTCGGTGCCTGGATGAGTGAGTGATAATAAATTAAGGAGGTATAAGTCAAGTGAAGCTGTTTACCTTTTCCCTTTTTTAGAAAATTGATGTTATTATTATATTAGATGACTGTGGCATCGAGGTTGAGAATAAAATCCTCTAAATGTTTCTTAAGGGTGATAATATGAGCAGTTTCAGCACCACATTTTAGAATAATAACCTGAGTCACCGTTTGTGTAACAGTAAATTATATTAAAGGGCCCATTTTGCACAAAAGGCAGATTCATGTCTTCTTTGATTATAAAGAAACTCTAGGTTCTATATTAATACTGTGAAAGCATCAAAGCCTCAGTCCACAGAGAAATGCACACAGCCTGTGTTCAGAAACTGAGACTTAAAATGAGCTGTCAGGACTTCTGCAACTTTGTGATGTCACAACAAAGCAGCTCCGCCCACTTGTACCCAATACAACTTTACAGGATAATAATTTGACTTGGTATCACCTTTATTCTGTTAGACCACTTGACCAACAGTCAACAATGAGCCCCAGTCCCCTCGCATGTAGTCTACAATGCATGAGAAACATAACATTCAAACACTGTCAGTGTTTTTGCCCTGGTGCATTCTGGGAGGATTTGGGAACTCATACATTCCAGGCTAACTGAATGTAGTATATTTCAGTAAGAAATAAAAGTGAACTCCAAGATAGACAAAATCCGTCAGAATTACAAACTGCATAAAGAGAGTCATTTTAAGTGAAAACAATAAATGGAAATTTTTCTCAGTCTGTAAAGTGGGTTCTTGTTGTAATGAAGGGGTCACTTTAAGGTCGATATCACTTCAGTTTTTATTGGAGAGACAGGATGAGGGAGACATTTTTCAGTCACTCGAATTATCATAGGCTTCATTTTCAACTGGTGGGCTATTGTTTCCTCTGCTCAGTCTGCGCTCCCCTCTTTCCCCCCACTGGCTTTGTTATCTATAAATATACTTGATTTTATTCCCTTCTGTTACAGTAGTACACGCGATGTGAGTCTTGTGATTCTGCAAAGTGCGTTTGCAGCTCGGAGCGCATGCAGCACCATGGACAGCGCACCCACATGTGCAGCCGAGTCCGCACCGGAGCGCGTGCAGCAGGCAGGTCTCCCGCTGCTGTACACACACACGCACACACGCACACACACACACACACACACACACACACACACACACACACACACACACACACTGATGTGACCACCTGAGTCCAAGTCAACCCACAGTGTCCATACAGTGAGTAGGAGTGGTCACTGTGGGAGGGGAGGAGGAGGAGAAGGGTGATGATGAGGAGGAAGGGGAGGAGGGTGTGTGTGTGTGTGTGTGTGTGTGGAGGGGGGGGTGATGCAGTCACTTTGTGCCCCAGCAGATTTTTACCCTCGGAGGGGAAAAAAGCTCGCAGGGCGCGTGGAGATGCTCAGGCCTGAACTCTGGATGAATCGTGACACTTGGAAAAAGAGAAAAACACAGAGACAAGGAGGAGCAACGCCCACCGATTAGAGTCTGGAGTGTGTGGAGACATAAAAATGTGGAGCCCTCAAAATACGAGCAGTTCGTGACACGCATGGTTAACTCGAGGCCCCCTGCACCACGAGGGAAAACACGGGCTTTTGCTTTTTTTTTTTTCTTCTCCACATCAGCTCAGAGTGACCGGTGGACAGTGGAGCTGGATGTGGAGTGCGCTTTGGCTGTGCGCAACGGAGCATGAGTTTCACTGCGGACGCGGAACGCGCGCTGAGCTTTTATTTTTTTATTTTATATCTTTTGAATTTATGAATTTTGAGGCGTCTCGTTTCTCCGCCGCTCCACAACTTCTGCATGTCTCAAAATAAGAAAAGAAAAGATATCGGATGTGAGGAAAGGAAACTCTTGGTCGCGATGGAACCTGTTGTTGTCGGAGATGGTTTGTTGTTGCGTGCTTGGAATATTTCTCACTCATCCAACAAGTGAGCTGATCCAGGAGTAAAGCAGCAGCTGGACGCGGGGATAAGGCTGCCTATACATTTATTTGATCATATTTTATTTTATTGCTGCGATGATGTGCGCATCGCGTGAGTAACACTTCCTAACTTCCCCTCCGTTACTCCGAGACTCCTCCGTCCGTCCGTCCTTCTCGACGACTCAGCACATTTGCGACGAGGAGGACGGTGATGAGCGCTGTTCGCAAGGAAGATGGAAGGATTTTCGCGGACAGTAAACTGGTGTCTTCTTCTTGTCTCTGAGTGGAGAATGGCTGCTAAAAATAGCCCGAATGCTGGTGAGGTTACAACGAACAGGTTGGCGCTGAGCTGAAACTTAGAGACATGTGGAAAGATGCTCGGTTCTAGGACATTTTAATTCACATCACAGATAAAGTGAGACTGAAGCCTCGGAGGAAAGAAAGACACACACAAAAACATATTTTTTTTCTTATTTATTTTGTTGGAAGCGTTTATTCATATCTGAGTAGTTGACTTGAGGAGAACACAGACCAACAGGCGATCTTGGGAGCAGCTTGTTGATGGCACTGCGCACCGGGAGGACTTGGTTTGGGCAGGTCTTGCGCAGGGTCTCTCGGCTGCAGGGCTCCTGGTCCAGGCGATCGAGCAGTCTCTTGTGTCTCTCCGCGAACCAGGAACAGGATCTTGGGGTCTGTCACCGGGATCACTACCACAAGGCGGGGGACTTCCACCACCGCTGCTCCGGACCCGGCGTGCACCGCGGCCACCGCCGTCACCACCGGAGCGCACCTTTCTGCGCCTCCGCCTCCAGGCGCTGTCCACACGGCTTCCCCCACGCTTGCTGCGCCTTCCCGGGGAATCCGAGGGGACATGAGCCCCTCGGTCGCCGGTTCCTGTTGGCCATGAAGCGGCAAAACGTGCGGACCTTGTCCCTGATCATTTGCACGTTTACATACCTGCTCGTCGGGGCCGCCGTCTTTGACGCCCTGGAGTCCGACTTCGAGATGCGGGAAAAAGAGCAGCTGGAAGCGGAGGAGAAGCGTCTCCAGGGGAAATATAACATCAGCGAGGATGATTACCGCAAACTGGAGACCATCATCATGGAGGCTGAGCCCCACAGAGCCGGGGTGCAGTGGAAATTTGCAGGGTCATTTTACTTTGCCATCACGGTTATAACCACCATAGGTAAGTGTCATGCAGTCTCCACTGGCGAGTCCCAGTCTGTTACACTGGAGCCTCCGCGGTCATTACAGGTGCCTGTCGGGGTCTTTAGCACTGTTGCGCACCAGGACAGGGCTGATCATGAGCACAGCTACAGTCACCGCTCTGTGGGCAGCAGCAGCTCAGCTCATCACCGACATGATCACTGAGCCACAAGTCTTTAAAGTTTTTTAAGCAACACGTTGTATCTCTCTCTTTTTTTCTTGTCCCTCTCTGTCTCTCTCTCTGTGTGTGTGTGTGTGTGTCTCTGGTCTCCGTGGGGAGTTGAACTACCAGGATGGAGCTTTGTGTCACAACATCTGGATTTATATACTTCTGACAAGCACCTCTGTGAAACGCCTGGGTGACGTAGCTGTATAGCGTGGCGTGCCCGGGTGCACCCAGAAGACACACACACAGACACGCACACACACACAGGCACACACGCATACAGCTTCCACCACCAGTGATTCAACTTCACGGTGCGTCACGGGTGGGTAGGGGGGTATAGGGGGCAGCCCAAAGTGTGAGGACACGGTGCAGCGAGCCGGGGGTGTCGGACACGCAGCGTGCAGGAGGAGAGGGAGGCAGAGGTGCAGCAGCAGCAGTGTAGTGTAGTGTTGTGTTGTGGTGTGTTGTGGTGCTGAGGGGACAGCTCCTCTGAGTTCAGCCGCAGGCAGGACCGAGTCTGACGTCACTTCTACTGATCTACTCCACATTTAATGTTTTGCTCCCATTTGAAGCTCCGTCTGCACAACTACAGCGGCGGCAAACGATGAGTCAGCTGAGATGATACAAACAACTACAAACAAGCACAACAATGCACTTCTCTTTCATGCATTTATTTTGTATACCCCCACCACCACCACCACCACATCCCCCCTTCATAAAAAAAGGAAACGTCAATTACATGTCCAGTAGTTGACGCTTCTCGCGATGATGCATTTGCGTCACGTCGTTTTATTTGGAGCTGTGAGGGATGAGGATGTGAACTGAATTCTCCTCTTCATCAAAACATCCCCTTCTGCGTGTTTTTTTAATCACCTCCACGCCGAATGGAGCTTCTGCTGAATTTAATTTGGAGTTAATTGAATTAATTCTAACGCGCCTGACGTTTTAAAATAAATAAATAAATAAATAAAAGAAGTTCAAATTCAACCTTTCAGTCAAGAGTTAGATTTAGCAAGCAGGCGCGTCGCCTCAGAGCTTTTACCCCCGCAGAGGTCACGCACACGCACTTTTCTCTCCATTATGGAAGTCACACACACTGTTGTTCCAGATGAGGACCGTTAGCCAGAGGGGAGGCAAAGGGGGTTGGGGGGTGGGGAGGAGGTAGGAGGTAGGAGGAGGAGGAAGAGGAAGAGGAAGAGGGGGGGGGGGGGCTAATGCACCGGGCCCCCGTCCTCCAGTTTTGCCGGGCAACGCTCAACAGGGACGGCAGCTATAGGTGGCTGCGCCGTTGTTTCCAAGCTACAGCGACAAGAGCCATTGTAATATTCATGTTGTGTGAAGTGGTTTACATCTACTGCAGAGGCCTGGGTCTCCTCTCAGTGTGGTGGATGGTGGGGGGCTGTTATCACACCCTCAGCAGTTCAGCACACATGTAAAATGTGACAGGAAAGTCTTTATCTGACACCAGGGGAGATTTATTTATTTATTTTTTAAAAGGGCGACTCAGCTGTTCAGGCTGAAGTGGATTTGTCTCATAGTGACAGTGATGAGATAAATCTGCTTATGTGTCTGCAGGAGAGCGCTTTAAAGGAAAAAGGGAGATAGGTGCAGTAATGTTTTTGATTCAGTTACAGTGTTTAATTTCATTGTTGGATGTGGATTAAATCCCAAACACACAGCTCTGGTGTTGTACAAAAACGATGAAAAAATAAAGAAAGAAAGAAAAGAGCCCAGAGTGGCAAAGAAACACCAGCAGAGCAACAAATGTGTAGTAATCTGCAGCAGAGAAAATCCACTAATTACTCCTGTTTGAGTAAGATCTGCTGTTTAAAGAGGTTATCCTGAAATCACAGTCTATCTTTGAGACCCACTGTGAAAGATTTACGTCTCCAGTAAGAAATACTGGGAGGGGAAGTTGGAGGATAACTGGGAGGTGGACTGATGCTCTGCTGGTTTTTGGTGTTTTTGTTAGATTTGTAACATTCATGGCGGTGTGAGGACTCGTGTATGAGACGGTCAACAGAGCAGAGGGGCAGCAAACACTTTCTATTAAACAGAGGGACAGAATTTTTTTAACGCAAAAACAGAAGCCAAGACTGAAAAGAAGTGGGTTCATCATGACTGAAGCAGCAGGTGCTCGGTGATAAATTTGCCTTATCGAGCACATTTACACTGGACAGACATCAGGGGCAGTTTGGGATTCACTATCTTGCCCAAGGACACTTCAACATATAGGGGATCAAACCGACGACCTTGTGATTCATGGACGACAAACTCTGCAGCCGGCCCTGATGGAATTTTGACATCATGACATCAGTTTGGTTTCTTTCTTTGTAGTTTCCCTGAGCATCTGGACTTCAGAAGGTTCATGGGGCTCTGTTAATCTCATATCTAAGAATTACTCCCTGGCAGTCTTTGACCCTGCTCTCGGGGTCTTGCTTTGATTTGCTGAGTTCACTCTGTGATTGGATGGCCCTGCTCGGGCTCACAGTCTGAGCCCCGTCACCTGTTAATTCCATTGAGAGAGAGAGAGAAAGAGAGAGAGAGAGAGACATATGTCCCCCCTTAGAAATAATGAAACCAGATTTGCCTCTCTGCTCTGGATCAGTAGATTTTCAAATAATTATTTTGTTCTCTGAAAGTGACAGAAGTGAATGTGGCTTTGCGCAAAAATGAGCCAGAGAAGATAAGGAAACAATTTGGACTGTGTCAACTATGAGCTGTTTGTGGAAACTCATTAAATTCAGTGTCATCATGTGGGACTGTAAAAAATAAGATACAAAGATGTCCATTAAGATATGTTGGTGCACACGCCGGCTGCTGGATGTGTATGTTTACAACAGAATAAACCATGAGAGAGACCAAATACTGCAGGAGAAACGTAACCACAGAGTTCAGCTGCTGAGGAAAGCTTGATGTTGATGTACGCATGCAGGAGAAACATTCACACAATCATCATTTAGCCTTTATGAAGCTGAGAGCCGTTCTTTACTCCCCATCTGTGTAATGGAGTGGACGTTAAGTGTCACAGACAGACAGGCCGCAAATTAAAGGTGAACATGTTGTGAATCATCCGCTGTGGCCTTTGTGAGCACCAGATCTTACACCTGCTTAGGACCAATGGGAGCTTTTGGAGTGACAGTATACTCATCATCATCACCATGAACAGTGTTTGTCCATCTGGCAGTGTTATAGTGTTATAGGTGCACTGAAACCTTGGTGAGACACTTTAGATCTTCCCCGCCCATACGCACAGAGTGAATGATGTGGATTTGTTGACTTTACATCAACAATACATCCTCTTTTCTCCTGTTTGCTGTCGTCCTGCCCATGTGTGCACTCATCTTCTTATCACGATAAAACAAAAGGCACATTTTATTTTCATCAGAAAAACAAAACAAAACATGTTGAAGCAAAGAGAATAAAAACACACAGAAGGGTAAAGGAAAAAATACAGTGTAAATATGATCTACATCAGTGTGAAGTCAAATAAATACAAACACAAGGAGGAGTGGTGATGGTTGTGTCAGTACACACTTTGCCATTGCAGTACAACAACTGAACAGTAGTATTTTTTCGTAGTACTGTCATTGTAGTAACCATAGCATAATAGCAGTAATGCAGTCAGTAGTAGAATAGCAATGAAGGCAGTAACAGTAGTAGTAGTAGTAGTAAAAGCAACAAGGGTATTAAAGGTCCAGTGTGTAAAATGGGGGTGATATCTAGCGTTCAGATTCTAGATCACAGAGCTCACTCACCCTTCTTGTCGGCAAAGTGACGGTGGCCTCTGAGGACAAAAAACATGACTAGGACGACTGGGAGTATTTCAGGAGCATGAAGCAATGAGGTGAACATCTAAACCATTTTACCATATGTCTGCTGTTTCCTACTGCTTCTTTTTTCCTTCCTCCTTATTTATGCACGCAAAACTTGCGAAACTCGCTCTCTGGATGGCTGGATTTTCCCTTCGGGCTGCTGTACAAACATGGCGGCACAAGGTGGCGACTCTCTAAAGCAAGACCCTTTATAAGAAGAATTACAAGGCTACGAAAACCAAACAAATTTTATTTTATAGTGATTATACACTTATACAAATATATTCATGGGTAGTATATTCAGATTTTTGCCAATAAACCTTTAATGCCAATTATTACACACTGGACCTTTAAGAAGTATCGGAATTATTAGTCCAGCGGTAGCAGGAGTAATAATAGTGGTAGTAACAGCAGTAGTAGCAGTGGTAGATGTTATATTGGAAACATCAGGAATAACAGTAGTAGTATTAGCAGCAGTATAGCAATGACAATTTTAGTAGCAGACGCATTAGTACAAGAATTAGAAGTATCAGTGTTGGCAGAAGCATTTGTAGTACAGACAGAAGCAGCAACACTAATGGCAACAGCAGCAATTGTAGATCTGTGTCTGTCTGTGTAGCCTCATGAGACGACACAAATAATTGTCTGAATATCCCTCAAACAAAAAAAATACAGACAAACAATGAAGAAAACTCATTAAAATCATTTTTCAATTGGATTTTCCCGACATCTACTACACAAACACGCAGAGAATGACTAGTACAGCGGTGGTGAATCATAATAAATACTAATTAAAGAGCCTCACTGCCTTGAGACATGTTGCTATCTTTCCTAACTAAATAAGCTCAAACACATCGATTAAACAAGAAGTCAGTTCAGACTTCAGATCAGCTGTGGAGCAGGATATTTCAGGGTTTTGTTGAATAATTCCACAGAAAATTGACTCTTAAATCCCACAGCTCACACTTCCTGTTTTCAAGTCTGTCTCAATACCACAATAACTTAACTACTCACCTGTGTAAGTAAACATCTTTCACTCCTAGAGAAGAGAGATGATTGTGTTTAAATGCTGTTTTACACACATATTATAGAAGTCATTGTGATTTCAGAAAGAAAAGATATTGAATGAGTGAGTGTCTTCAGTTATAGCAGCAGTAAATTTGTATCTTAAAGGGATAGTTCAACATTGGCAAATTGGCCCATTGCCATAATCCCTATAGAGTATAGGTTACCAATAATTGTCGGTGCAAGCTATTTTTAGAACGGCGGAGCAGAGCCATGAGCTGCTCAGAGCTACGCTATGGAGGCTAATGGGATTTCTTGGTTTCCCTCATCAAATACACAATCCAACAACTCCAAAACGCTCTGGTGGACTAGTTGTGACCTGCACATTCTCCACGCTAGTAACTGAACGTTACGAGACTGAGTTGTTTTCGGGGTATATTCAGGCAAAACCGCTGATGTCCGCTCCCGTCGGGGGCAGTTTTTCGTCAAGCAGTCTCTGCATTTGCCTTGAAAACAACTCTGTCTGGTAACGTTCTGTTATTATGTCATAGCGTGGTGAATGTGCAGGTCACCATGTCCACCAGAGCGTTTTGGAGTTGTGGGATTGTGTATTTGATGAGTTTGATGAGGGAAACCAAGAAATTCAATGAGCCTCGTAGCTATGAGCAGCTCATGGCTCTGCTCTGCTGTTCTAAAAATACCTTGCACCAACAATTAAAGGTAACAAATCTATTGCTAAGACTATAGGGATTATGGCAATGGGCCAAAATGTTAAACTATCACTTTAAATGTCTATGAATGTGCATCGGGTAGACAAATACAGTACTATGAGGTTATGTGAACACACAGCAGTTCAGGTAATAACAGTAAAATAGTGATCTGCACTTCCACATGGGTCAGTCATTTCTAAGCTGCAGCCTGAGACCTCGCCTCACTGCTAACAGGTGGGGGTGGGGTTCTTCAGTGGCAAGGTGATTATAACGGGGACCATCTATGATCAGATGCCCGTCCACATGTTTGTCACATCTTCATAAAGTGTGTGAAGAACAGGTCTGAGGTGTGAGACTGGAGCCCAGCTGTGTCTTCTGTTAGCACATGTCAGAGCAGCTGTCTTTAAGGGGCCCGTCCCAGCTTGTCCCCCGCCCCCCTTGCCCCCAGTGCACCCCTCCATCCAGACTGACCCGCAAGTTGACTCTATTTATCCCTGTGACTAATGTGACACTTAGCGATGACAGCGTGTGGCCAGGCGTTCTCACAAAAACTGCTTAGACGGAGAGGAACGGCTACAGCACGCAGCAGTGTGTGTGTGTGTGCGTACCTTCCACATAGTGGCCGGTGGCTCGTGTTGCTGGGAGACAGAGGACAGCTTAAAAGGCAGAAGTCGTCTCCGTTAAGTGTCTGGAAATATCAACATGTGTCCGTACAGTAGATTTGAACCACGAGGTATACGACCGAACCCACTGATATTTACCTCTGCAGAAACTGCTGTAATGTACAAAAACAGATCCCAACAGAGAGTATTCCGGGTGAGCAGCACTCTGAGGTCGTACTGAATAGCAGACAAACTCATAATTGCTTTTTAATGACAAATAATTAAATGCAAAATGTGTTCAGTGTTGGAATTAATTGGAGATTTTACGGGCTACTTGATGCAGCTACAACTTGCAACACTTTGTTCATGAAACTGACAAATATGTCACATTTAGGAAAACGGCAAATGTAATGTAGATTAAAAAAAACAAACAAACAAAAAAACAGGAGACTTTTTGCACCTGATTGCACCAACATACTGATTTATACAAGAGCAGTGTTTGTTCAGAGAGCAGGGAGGCCTCTCACAAAAATCCTAAAACAACAATCATGGAGCAAGGAGACAAATGAAAGTAGCATGTTGGTGTATGAAGTTCACATACACACTGTTGCCCATAAAGTTGGAATAAAATATATAATGTGATTTATTCTTTATAGATAAAGTATATTGTCTAAAAAAACTGGGTTCAGTATGTAATCACTGCAACTGATCAAATGTGATTACTAATGTTGTGTATAAATAGGAAATAAAATGAGCAATGTGTCTGAAAACAAAACGATTCCAACTTTAAGTGTGAACATTGAAAATAACCTAAATGCATCAATCAAAAATATACTAAATAAATATGCAACCATTGTGTATCAGCTGACAACACAATATCTGACCAACAATCTGCCTGTTTACACCTCCAGTAGAGAAACAGCAACAATCTGTAGTCATTTCTAGATTTGGGATTTTTTTTTTTTGAAATGAAGTATTCAGTCTACAATGCAAAATGTTTGTTTGCTTGGTGAACGTTTGAGTATGTCGGACTGAATACCAACACTATCACCTGAAAAGAACCTCAATGCATTCTGACTTGGTGCATTTGATTGCATGTATTTGATAAGTGTTAGTAGTTATTTGAAGCACAGGTACTGTCAGAGTGATGAGTTGTCTTTGTGTTTATGTGTTTTCTTCAGTTGCAGTGAGTTGAGCTTCAGCACAGTAAAATGAGTCAGATGAGTCTCTATGAGCAGCTCCTCCTGTCACATTACATTTACTCATTTGATCTATTGTTCTGAGAGAAATATTGATCAGCCCTTGAAGGGCGAGACACAGTAACATGTTAACACCGGTCATTGGTCATAATGTCCTGAGTGTCACTGGGCACATGGAGGCCAGCACGTACTCACGGAAATCCCAAATACGTGTTCCAAATGTCAACTTAACATGAGTCATCGCTTTGAAAAACCTGCATCATTATTTTTACATAATAGTGGAGTCAAATGCTGCTGTTGTAGTGCTGTACAAGTGGGTACCGTGCTCACGGATAAATTCATCACCAGCCGTCCATTGTTTTTTGTTTTTTTTGTGAAAACGCTTTTGAGAAGATGAGTCAGCCGGTGTCTTTGTACCTCACCCTGCCACTCACTCTTTCCATTACAGGACCTCCTTCCTCATTCCTGGTCACAGAACACTCAGGTTATGTGTCCAGGGGATTGGTTCACTAAGAGAAAGTGCACTAATTAACCTATTAAAAAAAGAGCATTTCAAAGTGTGTGGCTTATACTTGTAATGATGATAGGCTATCATATAATAGAAAAAACCCTTTTATTTATAAAGCTGCTTTTGATTCTATTAATTTTGATTCCAGTGTGTTTAGCCTTTATCCAGCTCATTACAGTACATACCGTAGTTTATTGTTTATTTGTGCTGTAAAGCACACATTTAGCACCCACAGTTAAAACATACATTTACTTTATGAATTAGACAAAACAATTTAACAAAAACTTACATTAAATCTTAACAATACATATAAATGATCACCCTAACGGTACCCAAAAAACATAAAACACTCTAATAAAAAGGCAAAACAAATCAAAGTAACAATAAAAACCTACATAAGCCTACAGAAAACGCTGCTGAGGTTAGTGTTGATGTAGATGTTTGACTCATGCGAGGGATTTATATGATGTCTGTAATGGTCAGGGTATTTAAATGTGTTGAGGAGTCTGTCAGTCTACAATATGTTTGCTGTGTGATTTGTCTGATACTCCACAAAGGCCTCAGGCTGCTCAAAGCTGCCTCCACTCAGCTGTCATCCTCTGCTTGATATAATACACTGTAATCTTAACAGGAATTATATGTGTGGATGTGAATGTGTGTGAGAGAGAAAACACACCGATTGCCTTTCTTCACTGCATCTTTGAAAGAGAGATCTGGATGTTACAATATCACCATAGTTGAGGGTCATTTTCACCCTTTGCTTTTCCCAGCATGCACCAGGCTTCATTCGTTCCCAAAGCGGGCCTGTTGATGCTTCTCCAGCTGAGTCGGCGTCCTTTATTCTTCCTGTCATTTGAACATCAAAAAGCAGAGCCACCATGACGGCCAATGAATGAGCTCGCTCGTCTGAATTTTGCTGATGACAGACGGCCTGTAGAACCCCGGTCTCCCTTCATTAGTTAGTAAATCTGTAATAGCCAACAACATGGACACAGGATTTCATGACATTCTTCCTCTTAATATGATAAAATGAGCATATTACACAGGTGATATCCTCATCCATTATGTACCATAGTAAGTTCCCTAACAGGTGTGTATATAATGATGTGGCTTGTGTCATGTTTTATTATGGTTGTGTCAAAGCCGCTGTGACAAAGGAGTAATCTGTAAATTCCATGGAGGAGTTCTGTCGTCTGAACCATGCACATCAGTTATTTCTATGATTTGATAGAAAACATGCTCAACATATAACTACTAGCCAAAAACACTAACTCGGCAGCAACCTGTTCCATGAACATGAACCATGTGATGCTTCTAGGTGTTGGTGCCAAATCACATGATGAAAAAATTAGTGGAACATCGTGACAAAATGTATTTTTGTTCAGATGGACGCGTTTCAGATCCATTTTTAAACCTGTATTTGGCAGTGTCTGTCTGTTGGCAGTGTCTGTCTTTGGTCTGGAGGACTATTTAAACAGCTAGGTTACCTGATGGACTGACAAACTTTTTGTAGCTACATAGGCTAGGGCTATATGTTTCCATGACAATCGAGACATTTTTTTATTTGTGTAGCGCTTTTCAAGATATTCAAAGTCGCTTTTACATGGAAAACAAACACAATAAAATGGTACAGCAAAAATAAATAGAACACCAAAAAATAGATGGCCTAAACACAATAGAAAATGAACAATGGCACAGAAAAAGTAACACAGTAAAATATAACACGATAAAATAGTTAATAAACACAATAGAAATGAGCAAACACTGAGACACAGTGTAAAAGTGTAAAAGCAAGGCTGAAGAAGTGGGTTTTGATGTGCAGTCACATAGGTGTGATGGGGGAGTGAGTTTCAGAGGGAGGGGGCAGCAATTGTCTCTGGCTTGAAGTTGACATTAGTGTTGTGGGATCAGCCAGGTAAATAGCCTACACTCAGACCCGCCCCCAACACACCTCCAGCATCGACGACCAATGGCGTTATCCTTTTCAAACTGGCGCGGTAGGAGCCAAGATGGCGGCTCGGCACACCTGAGCAGTGGCGTCAGTGTCAGCGCCGTGACAAATTTGGCTTTTGAACAAAGTCCGCGTTCATGTCGGATTAATTATGGCCCTCGTCCTGTGGATTATAAAACCTGGGGAACCTGGAGCCACTCTGGAACACTGGAGCTACACTTCTGAGCGACAGTCGGCTCTTACGGTAACCATGGATGTATTATATTAGACGGTAACTCGGAGAGTTTTGTCAAACGTAAAGATCCTCTATGCGTTTTTCTGGGAAGAGGAGTTACTCGAGTGGAAAGAAAGGGAACTCGCCTGACCTGAAGATGTTTTGTTTAGGAAGAGGGGTCACTGTGAGGGGTTTCACGGTACTGAGTTGAATAGAGCTTTCTGTTGGTTGAATTGAACTTGGTGTCTTTGTTTGGATGTTGTTTGCTTTTTGTTGCTTTTTGTGGAAAATATTTATTTTGGTGATTGGACTTTTATATGTGGGTTCAACTTTTGCTTGTCATGGCCTGGCCGTGGTGGTTGACTGAAGAGAGAGAGTACACTGACTGGGTCTAAAGTGGCTGAGTCATGTAAACTTTCAGGTCATTAATCTGACAAAAAGAGTTTCAAAGAGTCAGAGAGAGCTCCGACTGGCACCCCAAATATCACAGGTAATGCACTGCAGTGGGTTTGAGTGAAACCTTGAAAAAAGTAGGATTCTCACAAAATTCAAAATGCACAACACAAAAGCTTTGATGATCTTCTGACTTTTCATCTTGTGCTTTTATCATTTCAGTTTCCTATTTGTCAAATAAGTTTGTCAGCCTCAGCTGTGGGCTAGTTGTTTTTACTCTTTGTTCTTTATATTTATTTATTTTTTTCCATCTGTGTGCTGTATTGTTTCCCTGCTTGCTGTCTTTGTGCTAAGCTACGCTGAGCTATTGACTCATTGGTGCAATAACTGTCACTGTCACAATCTAACTCTGTGAGAACATGAATCACCATAGTATTTTCAAAAGCTTCCTTTAACTTTATTTCGTTATAGTCCCCCACCCTCCCACCCTCCATGAGCTGTGTCCTTACAAAGATGGAATGAGTCAATGAATGAGTGATGAATGTGTTTCACACTCACCATGAGAAATTGCACATTTTCCTCTTTTTAAATTCATTTCAGAAACTTTGCAGTAATAATTCATTCTAATGAATTCGACCAAGCTCAGAGTGTTTGATCAATGTCACAATAATACACGACCTTCATTTAAAAACTTATTTGCATGTAGAATTTTAACTACTGGTGTTTTGCAAATATTTGATTCAGTTCTTAAATGATTGAAATGACGAGTGGGACTTTTTTGTGATGAAGTGAATGCTCCTCTGTTGTCATTGCCTCGGGTGTTTGATGCATCCATCAAATATTATTAACTGATTAGTAGTCTTTCTGGAGTGTTTTGTGGTGTTATTCACTTGAGATTCCATTTCCATGTCTCCAGTCTGTGAGACTGTGCTGTAGCTAGATGAACACCTTGCTGTCTGGCAGCCGGCTGTAATCCCCACTAATGATAGATGAATTTGTATTTGCCTTTCTTTCCCGAAACAAGAGAGTTGTTAATATACTGTCTGGCTGCTGCTTATTGAAAAATGATTTGAGGCACTCACCGTCGTTGCACTTTGTAGCCGGTAGATTATTTTCACTTTGCCGGAGCGTCCTACCGAGAGCTTGATGGAGGTCTCCACACAGATCGATGGCAATGTGCTCCTGTGGTGCTGATGCTCTCTGTGGGAGTCACTTCTCTGGAGCTGGCTGGGCTCTTTTCAGCGCTCAGAGGGTAAACTGTGCACACGAGGTCCCTCGGTGCAGCACAGTCTGGCCCTGGAGCTCCATCCTGCAAAAACAAATGACATGAGATATTATTAGTCATAACAGGAGACACAAAGGACGCCAGCGTGTCCAAACTATTCTCATGTTAAAGGCGCACTCTAGAGATTTCACTCATCAAATTCAATTTACTTGTCACAGCTTGTTCGACAGGTTTGGTTTTATCTTCAGCCAAAATTATGCATATTTTTCTCAGTGGCTTCACATACACACACACAGAGCCTGCCTCTGCAGGAAGTACACCTGGGGTGAATGCTTGCTGATATGACTTGACTGATTTTTTTTATGTATTATGATTTTACACTCATTTTACACTTTTTTTTATTTTTTAAATAAGCGGAAACATTGCTATGATTAACTGTAAAACAAACCCTGTAGGTGGTGAGCTCCTCTGTTTGAACCAACTACCTGCTGTGAGCCTCATGAGATTGTGTAGCTGTGTTGTTTATTTTGGTGACACAACTCAAGAGATTTATGATCATCAGTTGTGTCTTATGAAGTTATTGATATTGAAATTATTCTATTCATTTAAAAAAAAAATTCAGATTCTGAACTTGTGGTGAACTCTCCCCCTGGGACGTCAGAGCTCACCTGAGAGCTGCAGCTCACCTGTCTTCCTGTGTGCTGTGGATTTTCAGAATAAAATGATGCACAGCATTAACAAAGAAATCAACTGGACAAACGTTGGCTGATTTACTTTATAAATCACCGTACCCTCCCTCTACCCCGCATATTCAAAGAAGATAAATATTTATATTGATTATAGAATATTCTTATTAGCTGAGACCAGCTTCTTATTTACATTACAGTTCATCTTTAAGAAGAACCTGACGTTGTATTTAAGCTCATCAACCAACTTTGAATATGATATTTGAAACTCTAAATTATTGCTGTTAACGATTATTAATCTTTTACTCTGTACTGTATCATAACGACACACAAACCTGGCAACCAAGAGTGGCTGCATTGAGTGAAAATGGAGAGATGATTTTGGTTAAATATAGGGAAATGTGTCCTTTGTCTGTACTCACATCTACACCCATGCTGCTGAGCTAGTGAAGAGACCTGTGTGATGTCGTCTGCGACTCTGAGAGGAGCTTCTTCTGAGAAAATTACCCCGATGATGTCATCATTGGATTTATGTTCTGGTTACATCATTAGAGGTTATCTCAGTTGAGGATTGGAGGCAGCAGATATACAAGAAATCCTTTTTACATGCTGGAGATGTGGAGTCTGAAAGATGAAGAACACATTGGACAAAACTGTTGGTACACTTCTGTTAACGAAAGAAAAACCCACAATTATCACTGAAATAACTTGAAACTGAAACTGAAGGTACCAACAATTTTGTCCATGTCTGTAGTGCACTATGGGAAGTGTCAGCACAAGAGACAGATGTCTCCTCCTTGCTTTGAGCCTTTCTAGTGACATTGTTGGGATGATGGTGTCGGCCACTCCACTTGTTTGCTCCAGACTAAAAAAGCAAAAGCACGTTTTTAACAAGTTGTCATGAACATCTGTACATTTATAATTTGCAGAACTGCTGTGATCTTCTGCTTTGTTCTCCAGCGGTATGTTGACATTTGGTGAAATATGTCTGTTTTGGATGAATTCTAATGAAATATGACAATTCTGTCATCATAGTTTTACTTTGACACGAGGAAATGTCACATGTCGGCTGCTTTTAATTTATCTACAAAATATTAAGTATCACATCCTCATTACACATGCAGTGAAAAGCAGGTTGATATTTTCTGAGGGCTGTGCAAAGAGCAATACAAGTAAAACTAAACAAAAATATATCTTTTTATTAATATGAATAATAATTACATATGATATAATTAAACAATGGCTGTATAAGTTTAAAGTAAGTCATAAGTATAAGCATTAAGATATTATATATTACAGGCATAGACAGGCTTTGTAAAGTGATTTGCCCTGGTTTGTTAACATGTCTGACCTCATTGGGATGAAATAAGAACAAACACCAATATACATTTCAAGCCAAACTGTAATAAAACAGAATTTTTCTTGAAGGCTTAGACAACAAAAAGGACTTAAGCATTTCCTCTCCTGATTCCAGTCAGGTACTCCGCAGCCTGACTGTGCTGAGAAGTCTGAATGGCATGTGAAAAATGTTCATCCGCCGCAGCAGAGATAAGCCACACGTCTCACCTGGAGCCAGGACCTTCAAAGCTACAGTATCTGCCTCTTCACCTCCGGGCTGAACATGCATTTGTAAATCTCGCTGTACTCTTCCTAAAGTCGGTCTAATTCGTGGCTCATCACACGTCAGTCATCTTGAAGGAAGGTATCTACCTCCAAGCAGCAGCTTTCCTGAAGCTCGTATAGACGTGGGTAAAACCAAACAAACAGGAGCAGGAGAGCTTCTGTCTGCAGCTCTCTCTCTCTCTCAGCCTCTCTGGCCTGTGCTGTTGTTACCGCTTTCCTCCATCATTGTTAGCACTACACCTCTCTGCTCCGTGCCACTGATTTTATCCATCACAACAATGTCAATGGCTTGTGACCAGCGTTTTTGTGTGTCTCCTCATGTGTGTGAAGAGAGAAGGCTCCGGCATAGAGATAAATGTGTTTGCATGCTCACAGGCCAGAGCGAGGCTTCCTCTCATTCTCAGAGTTTCACAGGATTCAAGTGGCGGCGACCGTTCCACTCCAGCAGAGGCGGGGACCGAGTACAGCGACAGGCGCTCTGGCTCCATCCGGACTTGAGTGGGAAAGCACAAGAGGAGAGCTTGTTGCTTGATGAACCATAATGCCTCTTTGTATCCAAGTCCAGGTGGCGTCTGTCTTAAGCATCTTGCAGATAAAAGCTGTGTTGGCTCAACACTGAAGATGAAAATAGAGATAGAACTGCAGGAGGGAAGATAGAGGGAGAATCCTTTGATCAATCATACTAAACTTTATTTATATCGACCAAAGAGCATCAGCACATAAATACAAACAATAAAAGAAAAAGCAGGAACAATCAGCATCAATTACCAGAACATTTTCAAAACATAAAGGGAAGAGTTTTAACAAGGGATGTAAAAAGGAGCTACAGACTTAGAGTGTCTGGGCCCATAAAGCAGGTCACATTGTGTGGGGACTGTATTAGCAAAAGCCAGTCACGTAGAGAGCCATGTACAGGGGTGATGTGGTCATGCCTCTTTGTTCGGTTAATAGGCTGAGGAGCAGTGAGGAGGCTGGAGGGAGCGCTGGATGATACACCAGGTCAGTGTGTTACAGTAGTCAGGGGGATGTCCATGAAGGGGAATGTGCAAGTTTTTGTAAATCAGGATGGATGGATTAGATAGATGGTAGATGGATGGATGGATGGATGGATAGATAGATAGATAGCTGGATGGATGAATGGATAAAAAATAACAACTTCTGAAGAGAATGTCAAGATTGTGGCTGTATCTAGAAATCTATGAACCTGATGAACGAACATTTGATATTGCAGGGCCGTTGCTAGGAATTCTGGGCCCCCTGATAGAATACTGAAGTGCCCCCCCTGCCCCCCAACTTTTCTCTTGGACTATGTATTAGGTTTCAAAGGTTTTGATGCTGATTAGGGATGGGTACCTTTTAACATTGAATCTTGGGAACCGGCACTGGTCTGCAACGGTACCTGTTTTCAGTACTTTTTTGTGTGTATGTGTGGTAACGGAAGTAATTTTGTTTATGAAGAAAATAGTAAAAACGTATGAATTTTGCCATGGTTCGGTATAAACAAGCAAAGTCTGCTTAATGAGGGATTTTCTTTAACAGCAATAGTGATAACTCTGTTTAAAGCTTCTGAGTGTTTGAGCCGACTCATTAGCATTAATTCTCTGGCCCCACCCTGGCCAAAAACAGAGGAAGCCTGAGGACAGAGTCATTCGTATATATTTTTGGTTCTGAACCAGTGCGTAGGAAGTAAGATTTTACACATTTTATGTTCCCGTTACCCAGACACTCCCCGCCGCGTTCAGGTACCGAAATGTGGTACAGTTTGCTTTTACCTGAATGGATACTCGGGATTACTGTGGGAATTTGGTCTATCCAATAAAAGTAATGAATTCAATGTCCGTGAAGGTTCTCAGTCATCCAGGTCATCTTATTCTTGTGGAGTTTTAGTAAGAAAGCAACTGGACGTCTTCTCTTGTTTGAAGACGTTTCACCTCACATCCAAGAGGCTTCTTCAGTTCTGAGACTAATGCAAGAAACCCAGGTATTTAAACCCAGAGTGGGTGGTCCTATGTTTGGTCTCTGGTGAAACCAAAGTCACATGACCACACCCCCGAAACTGGGGGGGGGGGGGGGGTGGTCATGTGACAGGGGTCACATGTCTCCAGGTGTGTATATGGGGTTTAAACTTCCTGGGGAGAGCTCCCAAGACAGCATTGTAGATGGCAGATAGATTGTGTCTTAGGCCACCACCTCTGTTTAGAGAAGGTTTCTCTAAGTGGACCTAGGTTGGTTCTTTCACTCCTCTCTCAAACCATCTGTCTTCCCCGTCCAAAACAAGGACATTGGAGTCCTCAAAAGAGTGACCTTTCTCCTTCAGATGCAGATGTACAGCTGAGTTATTAAAACCCTACAACACCGGGCCCAGGAGGTTCCCTCGAGTGCAGGTGGCAAACAGAAGGAACTAAATCACGTCAGGACAGCGCTCCAAACCTGTGGTTACCCGAAGTGGACCTTCGTCAAATCATCAAAAAGACGCCACAAAGAAACACCTGAGGCATGGAAGGAAAACAGAAAGAGCGTTGTCATTCCATAATTGGCAGGTCTGAGAAATTCAGGAGGATCTTCCACAAGCACAATATCCGGGTCAATTTCAAACCGTCAATTTCAAACCGTCAATTTCAAACCGTTTTTGTGGGCCTTTCTGGGCTGTGGGCCCCTCGAATTGTCATCACCTTTTTTCCTTTGCGACGGCCCTGGATGTTTGAATGTCATCTGTGTTGCTTTCCTGAGTTGCTGACCTTCCGTTTATATCCTCTGCAGTGTCTTTTTTTGCGGGCTCCAATGTGATCAGGGGAGGTTATGTGAGTTTTTCTGGTTATAATTTGGTCGAGGACGGATAAGCACTGAATGAATTTAACAGAGCACCTGGATTGAGAGGAGATATAATGGAATTAAAGGATAATGAATTAGATTAAGAGATACTCCAAGGATAACAAGCATGCCATCTATGAGGGGTTTTCGTGATGACTAAGCAGCTCAATTCTTCTTTCTTTTTTTTTGCCAGAAAGGTCAAAATTAAAGAAACCTTATGCTATTGAAATTCTAGCAGAAGTGCATGTTAAACTTCTGCACTTTGCAGTTAATAACTCGCTAAACCTCTCATAAAGACTTGATCTGTATCACATCTGACATGACTCTCTTGGCTTTTTATGAAAACAAAAATAGCACAGACGCCCGCTGCACCAGGCTCCGCTTATTAATTATACAAAAATATTGAGGCAGATGCAGTTATTTGGTAGAAACACTGATTTGAGTTTTTAAAACATGCATGCTGAACTGCATTATACATGAGACAAAACGGTATCAAAGATGAGTTTTTCAACTCAAAATTATATCACAACCGTATCAAATATTGACAAGTGGACATTTAAATTGGTGTTGCAGAATAAATGAGGATGGAGGCTGATGGAGGATTATTGTTTATCACACCTTGAGATATAAAGGGCTGGGCTCCGAGTATGAGCAGTTTTCATTTTAGGGTTTCACTAGGGGAAATGAAACTTTTACAACTTGGCTCTCTTTTTGGTGGTTAGGCCCTCATTATTATGGGTTGCAGTAATGTTGTATGATGCTGTTAATTGCTTGGATCTGGGAGGGCTGCAGTCAGTGTCACTCAAAGAAGTCAGGGAGGGGGAGGGGCAAACAGGATCCCAAGGTTAGCCCAAGGGGACAGTTGTCGGTCTGAGAAGTGAAGCTCACTTCTGCGTTCAACAAACTGCAATCCCCTCGGCTTCCTCTGGGGGCTGGCTCCAGAAGGGAGCAACTCCAATTGAGCCCCATGTTAAAATAGCCGACTTTACAGCTTAAAAAAACATATTTACAGCCTGGTACATTTTATATTTTTGGTTTCAACCGATAGTTTCTACCCCCGCACACACTCTGAGGGGGGTGAATTTATTTTTAACTCTACCGTTTTACTATTATTAGGTTAAAAGTTCTGGCCAATAAGGGCGCAGAAACGTTGAGTGACAGGTCCGGAGACCGCTGCTTCGAGGCCAGTGGGCGAGCTCTTGGCCGGCTAATGGCCGCACCTCTCCAAATATGGCAAGTAGAATCCAACATAGCGCAGTTCAGACCCCCGTAGTAGCGGCACAAAACAGACTCCCCCAAACCAATGGGTGACGTCACGGGTGCTACGTCCATTATTTTTACAGTCTATGGGTTAGCCAGAGAAAACGAATCATGAATTATCACTGATGTTGCTAATCACTGTGTTAAACAGTTGGTTTAACCAATCATCAGTTCATTATAATCATGCTGACTTTCAATCTTACCTCCTAATACAATGGAAAATGTAATATGTTTTGTCCTGATGTTGTAAATACTCAGCAGAGCAGCAAACATCTGAATGGTTTTCAATAAATGCACTTTTTGGGAGTTAGATGATGTGTCACTGAGGACCTATGACTTCTGGGAAATGGTGTTCGTCAAAGGAAGCTGAGAATCAATATACAGATTAACGATGAAATAAAGACCGAGGTTTTCTTACTTCTAAAGCTCCACTTTCGCTTTGGCTCCGTAAATCCACATTTTGTCATTTCCCCTTTTTAGTTTTTACACAGATGAAACAAACATGTTATTTATGAGTGGACATATTTGTTTACTTTGGCAGTCTTTATGCTAAGATAAGGTAATCGTCTGCTGGCTCTCGCTCTCAAAGGATATGAGGCCGATATCGATCTTGTCTAACTCTTGGCAAAAATGCGAATAAGCATATTAACCAAAATGTCCAACTAATCCTTTATTTGAATCAGATGAGTCTTTTTACGGATTTCCTGACAAAAAACTAAATGATTAACTAAACCTAACACTACATTCTTGAAGTATCTTGAATCGTGAGAATATCTTGTGCATTCTTCACCGTCATCATCATCATCCTCATCACCTGAATATTCCTCAGCAGTTTCCAAATCAACACAGGGTCTCATCACTTCCTTTTTGGTGTCTGTTTGTTGCCTTTGAAATCAGCCACGGCCGCCCCAGGCTGTGAGTCGGCATGACACAGCCACCCCCCCCCCCCCAGCTGCTGAGCCGCCGGGTGTTCCTCCTCGCAGCCCAGGCACAAGGAGGATTTGCATTTCATCTTATGTTCACGCCCCTTTGTTCTTTAGGAGTCGCACATTCTCCTCCTTTTTCCACTTTTTGACGAGCTATTCCCTGAACTCGCCCTGCACACATAAGAACTCCGGGGTGTTTTATATAATTTATGAGCAGGTGTAGTAAAAGAGGGCAAAAATGACCAGTGCTACTCCAGCTACCACCACCTGCTTCTGAAGTCTCTCGCTGGACTCCTGATAGTCATCCTCCCTCCTGTATCACTGCGCTGTAGTGCACTCCCACATGGTCTTATGACAACCACTTTATTCCATCTGTGGAAGGAGTGGGAGTGTGTGGTCTCCTGTATGAGTTATTGCCACGGAACAGCAGCATGAAATCAGCGTCGGCGGCTTGTGCACAGTGTGTGGTCCGCTAGCATTTTTTGATACATGAGTAGTGTCTCTGATACTAAATGTGGCAGCACTGGAGGCTGGAAAACAAATACAGTGTGATAGCACAGTGACAGTGGAATTACATAGGTTAGATAGAGAGAGAGAGAGAAAGAGAGGAAGAAAAAAAACCCTAAAACAAAACACTATAAACCAGTGTGATGAGAGCTGCAGTTCTCACAGCGTCACCATCAGTTTGCATTATTAAACAGCTCTGCTGTGCAAACAGCTCTTTTCTTAATAGCATGATAATCAATGCATGATAAATACAAGGAATATAATGTGCAGCTGAATGATTACGGTGAAACATTATATGCAACATGTTCTCCTCCAGACTGCTCAGTTGTGAGATTGCTGCAGCATTATGCATGCAGGTGTTCAGTTTGTGCACAGTAATTGTGATATATATATATGATAATTTATGTTAAAAGAATAGAAAAGAAAAGAAAAGCTTGATTAGTTTCAAGCCGTTGCATGTGTATTACAAAGGCTGGAAATAATTACCATTAAAAGGGATGTGAATGAAACCAAAGGTGGGAAATAGGAAAAAAAATGTTTTGCTTCTTCACCCTGAAGAGGCCACATGACAGACAAACCAAGCGGAGCCGTGAGGTGACTGGCTGGCTATTAGTGAGGCTGGCGGTTCCGACATATAATCACAGGCTGGGTCTAACATCGCACGTCTCCATCTGGTAAAAAATAAGAGAAATAACAGCAGAAACATCAGTTTGAGATGACCTTCTGAGCAGAGCAAAAACATATCCCTGTTACGAGTGTGCTGGTGGAGAGGCAGCAGGCCACGCCAGGCCAAGTGGTGTCAGTTTCTCTGGGGAGGTGATTTTTTTTTTTAGCGAGTGCCTGTTGCTTAGCAGCACTCAATGGCTGTATTTTCCCGATGCCGGGCAATGAGCTTCATTAGGTGAAGCCTAACAGGGGATATAGAGTGACACCTGGGACAGCTCTGAGTCCTGCTGGCACCAGGCTCGCAGGATGTGGACGCAACCCGTCTTTAAATATCCCAAGAAATTGTAATGAGTCGGCACAGGGAGGGACGGTGATGACCGCACGGCTGCAGCTGCTGGAGGATGCTTTCAGTGTAATGCTCTCTAGACAGGTTTAATTGACATTTTATAGGAAGCGCAAAGGAGATTAAGCTTTGGAGTTAATGACAGTTATCAACACTGAGCAGAGCCCGTGCTTTTATTGTGCTGCAGTTTTGTTTTTTTTTCTTCCCCTGGTCCTCTCAGTTCAGCTGGTCGAACAAAACGCTACAACAGCCTGAAGCAAATGTAGAGATTTGTATCTCAGAGCGAAGCCGGGGCTTTGTCCTGGGGTTCCGGTGAATGTTATTCAGTTTTTGCTCAACAGCATTAAGTCACTTGATGGACGTGAAAAAGATGTGACACCAGAGTGCAGACGGCCAGACAGCCAGACACAAATACACTGGATCACCTGAATTAAAAATAAGTGAAGGAGATGAATTAATAATAAGAAATCCTCATAAATCCAAGTGAAACAGAGAAAATAAGACGCAATGTTAGCACTTATTACAGTACAGATAGATATATTTTATTTATCCTCGAGTGGGAATTCATGAATATGATAAACAACAGAACCTGAGAGTAATATAATACAAAACTATAGTAAAGGTCTATTTGGGATGAGTGGAATAAACCCAGGAGTTTATTTTTAAAGCAGTCATAATCATGTTTTTCAATAATTGAAGAATTGCATCATCTCTCTCTCAGCTCCCTGTCTCGGGTTTTAGGCCCACACAACTTTTTTTTCTGTTTTGCTTCTCTCTCACTGCTCTCATCATCCTCTCTCCCAGCAGCAGGAGATGAGTGTTTTCCAAAAGCCCAACTGTACATTAATGGTCCGGCTCAGAACTGCAGACAGACAGAGCCGGTAACCAGCTGTGAGCGTTGCAGGGCTTTGCCCAGATGAAGAGTCAGACGTTGACATGGACCAAAACAGAGCTGATATGATTTATGGAATGGACAGAAACATGAATGAATGGTTTGTTAACAAGTTTGGTTTATTAAAGAGAGGAGTTTGCTTTTGGTTATAAAAGAGTCTCATATTAATGTAGATGAATCTACATGAACCACACTTGTTAATGGGTCCATTTTCGATAAATATATCATTTTGTCTTTATAGTTATTTTGTTTTTATTATTTAGTGGTCGACTCACCCAGCATTTCCTAGTTTCAGTTTCTCGGACACTGCAGGCTGGTCATGGGAATAACGCCGCCGAATCGCCGTTTATGGTCGGAACTACGACGGTATCTGATCGTCTTCTTGATTAATGAAAACCTTCTTGGCAGATGTTTTCCCTTTGTCCGTATTGCGCCGGTCCAAGAATTTCACTGTGCGCGTGGAGGCTCATGGGAAATCAGGGAAAATGGAGTGTGAAAACATTTAGCTTTACGAAACACCTTGTAGTCCCTTCAACTTTTAAGTGGTGATATGTCAGTGAGTCTAGATTAATAGTCTAAAATTGTGTTGATTAGGAAGAGAACAAAAAATTCCACTGCATAATTATTTTGACATTTTATGATACTAATAACTAAAAATATACTTTCCTTTCTGCATAACTGGCATATACAGTAACACAGTAATTAAGAAAACATATTTCTACTATAATGTTGCACAACAAATCTTTGATTTCTTTTAAACCTGGTAAATTCCTTTGTGAGTTGTCATTATCCTTAAAGCAGAAGTAAGTGGTCCGGTCGTTTTCGCTAATGCTGCGTTCCAGGCAGGCTTTTGAAATCGTAAATTACAGCTTCAAGTCACAACTTACGACTTTGTAGCGTTTCAGGCAACCCACTTGTGTTTTTCCGACCTGTTTTACCGGTGAAAGTCACTATAACGGCCACTTGTAACTTCCGACCGGTGAACTCGTACCAGATCGAACTGGTACCACTTCACGGTCGGAAAAATACGAGTTTCCTTGAACGCACCATAACAGTCCTCGTCCCTACGTCGCCACATTCACGGCGTCCCTTGGCTGCACACACAGCCCTGCATGCCGTTCTCTCTCCTCATTGGATAAAAACTGTAGGATACGATAAATGTTTTCTCTTCGGCTCAGAGCAGAGCAGAGTGACTGACAGACCCGTGTTTCAGTCCAAACACTCTATGTAAGTGATTGCTGTCGGAAGATATAACTATTTAAGACTTATATTAACACAAATATATCACTTACTTCTGCTTTAACATAACTGCATATGTACTATGTACAGTATTCTGCAAAAGTGTTTCAGTGAAATTATTATTATCAGTGAAACCCACAAATGTTTGAATCTTAAATAGTGCAGTAACACAGGACCTTGCTCCTCTGTGATGAAATCCATACGGCTCTGGCTCAGAATCCCCAGCCGACAGTGGGTAAGCCTCCCTGCACAGCACTAATTACTGGCCTTTTACCTTATTGACAGTCCATTGATGTTTCCTTGACTGTTTATTGGTGAAATAACTTTAAAGTTTGAGTCTGCTTCAGGAAACCGCTTTCTTTCTCATTTGCCTGTCTCCAGCTAATCAGGCATCTCCCTCTCTCTCTCGCCATTAAAGGGGGTAATATGTTTGGATCCGAATTTAATGGATCCAATAGGAAAGTGGACCGAGGGTTGTTGGTGAGCTGAAGCCTGCCTGAATGGCAGTTTCTTGTTGTATAACATTGTAACAAATTTGTTGTTTGTAATTTTCTTTCGTTTTCATGATTTATTTCCACTAATGTCACCAAACAACATGCATGTTAGTAGTGTTGTTTATTTTGAATTGGGAGTAACATTGAGTCATTGATTTCATAAAAATATCAGTTTTGTGTACCTTATTTAAGCTTTTTGTAAGTTAGCCAACATATGCATATTTATTTACCTGTCCTCCCAAAAGCTTCAGTCATCATGACATTCACAAGTAAATCTGTTATGCCTGAGTGGTGCTATATTTTCATGGCAGATACAGTGACTCGGTATCGGAAAATGATGTGACAGTCTGACCAGGCCGAGGCTCAATGGGGTTAAGGTGCTAACTTAAGCAGAAGAGTAGTGATAGAAATAGAGGGTTGTTATTCAGCACTTCTGGAGACAGCTGACTAAAGGTATGATGATTTCATACCTTTCATTCAGGGAACACAGATGGGCAAGTTAACTGAGAGGCATGGACAGTGGATAAGCAGACCCCCGCCCCCCCGAGCTGTTCTCCATCTCGCTCCCCATTGGACAGTGACCTTGCGTCTGATGGATTCATTTGCATAAAGTTGAGCAGCCAGAATGCTTTGCGGGGGCGTCATTAACGGTTTGACGCGTCCCACAGAAAATGAACAGGCAGCCGCGTCGCGACGGACGCAACGAACGCCAGTGGATCCCAGGTGTTAGGCTGGTCAGTCAACAGCTGCTTGCTGTGTACTAATAGTAAAAGTTACAAAACTTCAAATTCAAATGGTATTCGCCACCTACACAATCATACAGAGTGCAATGCAGTGAAATGCTTTGTGCCCCAGCCCCAGTGATAAAACAATTGACAATAATGAAATAAAAATACAATAACAATAAATAAAAACAGTTTAGAATAAATAAGATGATGAAAGAATTAATATGGGTTGCTTAAAACTATAAATGTACCATGTTAGAAGGAGAAGACAGATGTGGGAATGAATTGGAGGGGGTGGGGGTTAAGGGGTTATATATATGATGTTGAAATCCCTTTAAGGGACTGTAACATCTGGTCCTATCTTTAACTTTAAGGGTGTGATAATTCCTTACAGTAATTTCCAATTATTGACTATGATTGTGTTATTTTTTAAGTAGGCTATCACTACATAGTAATGTGTTACTAATGTGTTGATTAGTTAAGGGACAGGTTGTAATAAACAGACTTGAAAGCTGTCTTGAAGCACATTACAAGCTGGCTGTAACTAAATGTTATATTTGGAGCTCTCCATGATCAAAACTGAACACAGCACATTTCATTTTTACCAACCAGACCTGTCTGTGATCATGTTTAAAACCACAGGATTCATTTTTATTGGATGTGAGCAGCTTTTTGTAGCAAAATAAATGTCACCAGGTGTGGCTTTATTTATCATGAGGACTAATGTAGTGCACCGAGGAGTCCTGACAAAATGTCAGTCTAGAAAGGGCTCACACTGCGCGCCTCCCGTGCGCTCAGCTCCCCGAGGGTTAATCCAGGTTTCACTCATTAATTCGCACATCAAAACAAACCATACATTTTCGACCCGATCGTTCTCTCCCTAAACCCTGTCATGGCGTTGGGCGGCCCCGCTGTGAAATTCGCATGAGCGCGGCGGTGTGCTGCTGACAAGCTCATGGTCTCATAGTAAACTCCTCTGGTTGTGTTTATGTAGTAGCTCCCTCACAGTCTGAGATCACTGGCAGAGGACAGACACAATCAGTCTTCAGAGGGGAGACTTCAAAGACGGCTCGCAGCATGTATTTAAAAAGGAGGAAAATTAGTGAAACATCCTTTCAAATGAAATATGGAATTATGATTTGCCTTGAAGGTTGCAGAAGCATGAGTCACCTTTGTTAATACTCATCTCCCCCCGTGGCGTTTTATCACTGACACTGCTCCCGGGCAGAGTAGTGCTGCTGCGAGCTGGAGTGAAAAAACACAAGATTGAAGAGCAGCGCTACGATGACTATCTGATAAGGTGCTGGCTTGTTGATTAGTAGTTTTCAGGCGATAGGTGAGCCTTTGTGGAAGTGTGTGTGTGTGAGGTGTGATGATTAATGCATGGGGTCTGGAGAATAAACAGAGAGATGCAGGTGTGAATCTAAGTAGGCAGCACCGTCACGATTTATACTTTTCATACTTCTCTTTATTCCTATCATACATGATGGAATAATCTCCCTTGTAAGTGTTAAAGGGATAGTTCAACATTTTGGCATACCAGCACAATAAGTCACATTACACATACGCACATGTACCTGTGGCATGATTCTGGCAGCTGCAGCAGTTTGCCTGAGTCATTACATGCACAACACAACAAGGAAAACAATGATAAATAATTCAGTCGACACTTCATGTCATAATTGAATTGTTCTCTGAGAAGAAATTTTTTTTTTTTTCTGGTATGGTTGCTCTGAGAATATGTTTTTACAACCCAGAGCCGGTCAGAGTGTATCATCAAGCCTGTGTTAGTCTGAAGGTAATTAGACTGCTGTAATGCCGTGGTCATAACGGTCAGTCAGACAAAGTTCACGCTGACCTGGACCAGATGCCGCTGGGTGGAAGAGATATTGTCCGTTGCTGTAGGAAATGTCATCAGGCTGCACACAAATACCTTATTTACAGAGGCAATGGAATCAAACAGCAGTGGACAGTGGTGACAGACGAGAGCAGTATACATTCCCAGTTGGAGCAGAAAGTTTCCTGTCCTTCACTTACACTCCATCATACAGGTAGATATATTAATGCATTCTTGGGAGAGCGGTCTCAGACTTTTTGGACCTCGCTTTATATTTTAGGTTTGAAGCCAAATTGAAAGAGTGAGTCCCAGAAGATCCTCAGTCATCTGTCATAGACTCCCAGCTCTGTAATGTGTAGACTCAGCCAGAGTGGGAGAAGCGTTCAGAGCTACATTTGCATAAAAATGAGAATACGGTATAAGAGTATACTCCGAGAGTATGGGGGTATTTCCAAAAAAGCCTCGGTGAGACTCAGAAAGTTTTTAAAAAGGAAAAAAATATATACGTGAGACGGTAACTGCTCAAATACTTATGTGTACGCAGCGATCAGACTAAATTACAATTATCTTTCTGCTGTTTTTCAGTCCCAACAAACATCTATCTGGTCTTTACCTGGCAGCCACCCTCACTGTGCCCTCCAAATCTGCTCTAAACTGCTGTTAATTAGCGGAGAACAGACCGGCCTGAGTTTGGTTTAGATAGAAAAGCAGTTCGTCATGTGCCACTAAAACAGTGATGTATTTGTTTTTTTTCTTGCTGTCGCTCATGATGCCATTGGTGTTCGTTATAGGTTTAACTTTTTGCTCGTCACACTTCCCTCTCTGCCGTCCCAGTCTACTCCATCTCATTACCATACTTGGCGATGGCGTCTCTCCGCCTCGTGCGTCCCTGTGTATCCCATGTCTCGGTGACGTGTGTCTGTTGGCTTCTGTTCTCCGCAGCCTTAGGGGGGGATGTTTCGTCGCGCTTCCCGCCGACTCCTTGCAAAACCGCTGCTCGGATTCATCGGGGAGCGCGCTCACAAGATGAGCCTGTTTCACAAAATAAGAGTAGAACCATTCACGGAATAAATGGATCTCCAGAGCAGTTGTTGCTCATGAGACGGATGGCGTTACCTACCTTGCATACATTGACTGTATACAGCGAGATTTAAGGAATCTCAAATTCTCTGTTTGGCTGCAGCGCCCAACTTCCACAGGCTACACTGAGGATTAGCAGCTTCTCTGTTCAGGCTGCACAGCTTCTGGCTCAGACTCCTGTGTTGTTGTGTGGTTTTTTTTTCCTGTTTTTTTTTTAAACACCATCTACCCTGTCTCCCCAAGAGAAATCGTGCTCAGGGGCAAGCAGGGGGGAGACTACAAATTCCAAGCAGGACTGGCCTCGTTGCAAGGTGACTGTGCAGAGGTCGTCTGGCATCTTCATCCAGCCGCTACCTGCAAAACAGAATCCACCGTCCACACTTGTTTATTCAGTCTTAATTGCCGGTGCGTGGAGATCCAGCGCCACGACCTTGAGAACTTCACTCCCTGACAGAAAATGTGCGAATATAATTTCGATCAATGTGAGCTTCTGATGTGCTGGTGCACAGCAGCAGTTTGGCAAAAGAGTAGAGTATTATCCTGTTAAATCCCCTTATTTCACACCATCATAATCATGGAGTCTTCTCTGGTGTTTGACTTTCATACCTGCTGTGGCTCTGATCTGTCGGCTGTTTAGAAGCGCATGTTTGGCTGCACCACAGTCCAAACTGAAACAAGTAACACGCCCCATGGCAGTATGTGTGGAAATTCTTGGTTGTCATGGTTGCATGATAAATATGGCTTGGTTAGGATTAGGAAAAGTGATTTCGGATAAAAAAAAACTTCCCCAGTTTTAGGCTTATTTGTTGTCATGGTTACAAGAATATATGGTAAACTTTGTTGAATACTCATGGGAAATAGAAACAACAGAAAGCTGCTACTTTTGAATGGGAATCGAACACTGGACACCTGTGTCACACTCATCCATTCACCACCTCCTCCTCCTGAAGTGGACTTTGTCTTTACACTTAACACTACTCCAGCAGTTTTCCTCCTGTCATAGTCACTACGATGACTAGACGTAACCTAGCAACAAAACATAAGCACGGGCCATAGTACGACCTATGACACTTTAAAGGGATAGTTCAACATTTTGGCAAATTAGCCCATTGCCATAATTTTTGTTTTGTTTGTTACCTTTAATTGTCGGTGCAAGCCATTTTTAGAACGGCGGAGCAGAGCTGCGAGCTGCTCAGAGCTACGCTATGGGGGCTAATGGGATTTCTTGGTTTCCCTCATCAGACTCATCAAATACACAATCCAACAACTCCAAAATGCACATTCGCATTCACCACGCTATGACATAATATAGGAACGTTACGAGACAGAGTTGTTTTCCAGGTAAATTCATGCTTGCGGCTCTGCTCCACCGTTCTAAAAATAGCTTGCACCGACAGTTAAAGGTAACAAACCTAACACTATAGGGATTATGGCAATAGGGCCAATTTGCCAACATGTTGAACTATCCCTTTAAAACAGAGATGATGTTAATTATTGTTTCCTATATTCAGAACAAGTGGAAGCAGCGCGACGGCAGTGGTCATAGATTTGGAGAAAGTCTAAGGATGGAGGTCAAGGTGGCCGGATCAGTGACACATCAGACTGCAGTTTGTACCTATAGCAAATATTGTTTTTCTCAAATAATGACAGTGATGTTTTAAATCTGACAAAAATCACTAGTTTTACATATAAAAATGTCTAAAATGTCTCCAAGTGAGTTTCCATCCAACAGTTATAATGCACATTTTCATTTTGTTCATAATAAATCCAGAGAAATGCTGGAAAATGAGTTGAATAAATGGTGCTGGACATGAAGGATGTGACGTAAATTATCTTAAGACTCAAAACGCTGGCAGACAAAAACAATGTGCAATAATAAGAGGGACTGAGACATTCCCCAAATGAATACACGCCTGTTAACAGAAATGTTTTTTGTTTTTTTTCTATCGGGTTAGTCTCATTATTTTAGACGACTTGTGGTTTGAGTAGCACTCATCTGATCACTGTGCTGTGGCAACACCGGAGAATTAGTGCCGGCATGTTGATTTGTTCTGTTTGTTGTCATAGAAAAAAAAACGTCCTGATAAATCCAATGTGCGCTACCTGCCCGGCAATCCAATGGCACGGAGACAAAGTTAGCATTCAGCCGTGGAACATTTAGCAGACGTTCCCTTATCAAACTCTGACACATGTAAGCTCTCCCCTCAGACAAATCAAGACAACTGTCTCTTTACTTGTTTTTTTTTTCTTTTGGCAGTGATGCTCTTGGTATCAGACGCCACATAACTCAGTTACTTTAAGTACTTTAATTTCATCAGTGAGCTTCTGCCGTGGCGAATGGGTGAGTCAGGACACAGTGACTAACTGTCGAACACCAGCGTGCATCTGTCTCCCACCCCCCACTCTCCCACAATGCCCCTCTATTGATTACCAAACAGAGCTAAAGGTTCATTAAGTGGACGGAGGCAGGACTCCAGATGAACGCTGATGTTGATTTGTTTCTGATGGGTGTATGATGTTAAAATGCCACCATGAATCATGTTAGTAAATTGGATTGATTGATTGACAGGCTGTCAGGCTATCACAGATGGAGATAGAGACACACCACCTCACACTTACAGGCAATTTTAGTGTCAACATTTTTTATTTTATTTTATTTTTTCTACAAATAATAAATAATAATATGATCTAATAATAGTAAAACTATGATGTTTTGATACTGAACAAGTATAAAGGTGAAGTTTGACTGAGGACTGAGGGTGGAGCCATTAGTGAAATAATTCTCTCTGTGACAGTTGTAGATGTCATGTTCTCCACCATGTCTTTCTTTCTTGTTGATTAAGATCCTTTTTTTCATATGTTCATCCTTTATGACAATTCGCATAAGCTGCTTTTCTTTTTTTCTTCTGCTCATTCCAAATCAACTGACTTCCTGAGCTTCTCTCTTGTGCTCAACAGAAATGCTAAAGCTACAGCTTGAGGCATTTTTTGTGTTAAGTAAGCTGCTCATAACAAACGATGCTTTATCAGGCAATTGGATGATTACTTTAAGGTGAATCTGCTTTTTTTTTTTTTTGTCAGTAATTATGTTAGCGCGTGCGGCCCTGCACTCGTTCCAAGTCCTCCGGAGTAACAGCATCGGACAAAACACTTAAAATGTAAATGTGATCTTTTTAAGCTGCAGGCAGACATCTCTGATATCACCAGAATTGCCTCTTTGTCAACATTGAATTTCATGTTTGACATTTTTTTTCTCTCTTGACAATAGAGTTAAGGCGACTAGCAGCTGTAAGACCATAACCATTATGGCACCATAACAAAGTGGAATTGTAGGGAGACTTAGTGTTTCAAAAAAGCCTCCCCGCCTGTAGCTTGTAACCATGGCGCTCCCACTTCTCAGACACATTAAGCTCTGGTCGGTGACGTGGTGGAGACTCGGGCAGAGAGCTGAACAAGGTGTTCTCACCTCTGTGCTCCCTGCTCTTCTTGACCTTCATTAAAATGCCATGGCCTGTAGCAATTAATGCCACCGGGGGCACCAGAAGTAATACGTGGCAGATTAACCTGTGGATCCAACAAGCGAAAGGCGCTGGTTTAAGCAACTGCTCGACACTTGTAGAGTAACCACCCGGGCTCTGTGTGTGGGTGCTAATGAGGGACTACCTTGATAGTGTCATGAATAATGGATGATACCTTCCTTTTTTGTTGTTTTATATAACCCAGCTGTGTGTAAAATAAATAAATGAAAACCAAACAGAGGCATCCATTAGTCTGGCGTGCTCTTACCAAATGTCGTGTTTAGTGGAGCAAATGTTAAGTAGATATTAATGATGTTTTAATTTCAATTCAGTGGGAATATTTTCCACGGTTTTCCACATTTATTATTCAAACACTAAACACAATTAAAAGTAGATACACTGTATGATGCAGCAGATTTTTGTTCTGGGCGGTTTATGTAAGTATAACATTCACTGCCATTTGATATACACAGACATACAACATAAAATTTTAAATGCTGCTATCCTCTGGTGTGAGGTTTTACGCTTGTTTATGTCCACTAGATGTTTTCTATCTGATGCAACATATATATGATGAGTGAAGTAATCAGTCAACACCGTGACTGAGTGTTTCCACCTTAAAGTGATAGTTCAACATTTTGGCAAATTCGACCATTGCCATATAGTCTTAGGGGTAGATTAATTACCTTTAATTGTCGGTGCAAGCTGTTTTTAGACCGGTGGGGCAGAGACGCAAGCTGCTCCGCTAACGCAACAGAGGCGCACAGTACTTTCACCTTTCCCTCATCAAACTCATCAAATACACAATCCAACAACTCCAAAACGCTCTGGTGGACAAGTTGTGACCTGCACATCCGCCACACTCTGAGATAATAACGTCTAATTATGTACAACACATGAGCAAATACTCTGAACAACTTGCGTTTTTGAAGTCACTCGGCCAAGCAGCGTGTCTGGAATGTAGTTCCGGCTATGCATTAGAAAACAATTATGTCTAGTAGTGTAGTGTTACATTATTATTTCATAGCGTGATGAATGTGCAGGTCACAACTTCTCCACTGGAGCATTTTGGAGTTGTTGGATTGTGTATTTGATGAGTTTGATGAGGGAAAAGTGAAGTGTAGTGCCCGTCTTCACATCCGTTGCGTTAGTTGAGTAGCTCACGTCTCTGCCCTGCCAATCTAAAAACAGCTTGCACCAATAATTAAAGGTATTAAACCTACTCCTATGTATGACTATAGATATTATGGCAATAGGCAAATTTGCCAAAATGAAGGACAGTGAGGACAGTCTCATAAATACAGATTCAGTCAGGGTTTTAAGGAACCAATCCTGACTACTTGTGTAAACAGGGGGCGGGGCTTAATATCACTAATAATGCCCATGACAGTTACAAGATGGCAAAATAAAAGATGATAAATAAGCTTACTAAGATACATCTGCTATGCTGACAGAAAGAAAATGTCTTTTGTTCTATTTTTCTCTTTGTCTTTCGCTGACTGTCTCAAAGCTTTTTTTTTACAGCCAAGGTTATCTAAGTTTTCTGTCTCTGTGTCGACCTCTGCTCTCAAGTCACATCGCAGCAACTTCACACAACATACGACACTTCTTTACAATCAGCTGATCAGTGTGTGAGTGTCTGTGTGTGTGTGTGTGTGTGTGTGTGTGTTTTGGTGGTTCAGGCAGTGGTTATAGTGTAAAATTGTGACAATGCAAGTTACATTTAAAATTGAATATGTGCTAGAAATAAAAATTATGACAATAACTTAATGTTATTTGTAAGCAAGAAAAGAAAAGCCCCTAATGCCCCTTGGTATTTTGAAAGGCATAAGCTCAGGGTTTGCTCTGAATCATCCTGATCCACACACCAGTCAGAGCAGACAGGAGAGGGGAGACACCAGAGGGACTGATGTTGTTTGAAATAAAGAAAAGGGCATTCATTCATAATACTGTAGATCTGCATATATACACCAAAAAATACCTGTCTCGTCCACTCAAGCTGTCTTTGTTCCTGTCCTGCATCAATGACATTGACTCCCATCCGTGGAGACCTGAAAAGAACTTACTGAGGAAGTGTGTGTGCAGATGCTGATGCTTCAGGCCTCAGGTTTACTTTAAAGCTGCACATATCAATATTTTCTGAGTGAATTTGTAATGTAAAATTGGTTGCTATAGTGACAAACTTGCAGCTCAGAGTTCAGCTTATTGTTTTGATTTAAGGAAATGCACCTTTTAATCTCTGATTTATTCATACAGTGTTGGTCCTGGTGTCTTTCCCATCCACCAGTCAGTATTCAAATTCAACTGTGGCTTGTTAAACTGTGTTAAATTTACTTTATAGATAATACCTTTTATTTATTTATTTATTTTTTAGTTTAACTTTGACTCTGTCTTTTCTTTTCTCTTTTCGATTAAAACATGAATATTTAATATTACGGAGAAATACTTCTGTTTTTTTTAAAGATTGATGTTGTGTCACTAGGTAGCAAATGAGAGTCTGCTGGATCGTAACATTGAACCTGTACTGTTGATTAATCCATTGAACCGTCACTTGACCGCAACATGTTCCTTTTTCTTCCAGCGCCGGGAAAGTATAATATTTAGAACATAATAACAGAGTGCTATAATAATTGAATTTAGGTTGCCAGCTGTGTCAGTGTTTGAGTTTGAGCTACAGTGAGTCACACTCACTCACATGGGCCTATGGGGTTCATATTGTGGGTGCATGGGCAGACATTCAAAATAAGTCATAGTAAAGTGGATTGAAGCCAGGCAAAGTTTGAGTCATGCAGTTTCTGATGAGGAGCTGCCTTGATATATTTAAATGGGTTAACCATTAGAGGCACTTGGACTGTGCAGAGACACAGGGGGTGTGATACACTTACTCAATTGATATAGCAGGAAAACACATTTGCATTTCCACTGAGGGACTATATTT
The DNA here is from genome assembly GCF_045865225.1 of Trachurus japonicus. NCBI lineage: Eukaryota > Metazoa > Chordata > Actinopteri > Carangiformes > Carangidae > Trachurus > Trachurus japonicus. Next base: position 33,896,562 of record NC_140917.1, read on the forward strand.
ATCTGTTTCTCTTGTCAGTGGGTTTGATGTAGTGATACACATCTTGATGTAGTATCTGTCTAATATTCTGCTCTGTGGTTCCCAGCAATCGTCACTTTGTTCCAGACTGAATGTCTCAACCACTGTTTGATGGATTGCCATGATATATTTGTAAAGACACTCCCGGCCCCCAGAAGATAGATTCAAATCCAATTTGAGGTTGACATTTGGGGTTTTTAGTAACACGTCTTGACAACTCCTCGATGGATTGCAATTACATGGTACAGACAATTCTGGTGGCCAAAGTATGAATGCCACACTGGAAGAAACCAAGTGAGATGTTGTTTGTTATATCAAGATCACAGCAAGGCAAACTTCTTTGTCTTAATCATGTTATAATGTATTATAAGTCGCTGCAGGAAATTTTCACTGGTTCTGAGTAACTTGATGCTTGAAAATACAATTACCAGAATTATAAAGCTGCTGCAAAAACTTAGCTGTCAAATACGATACTGTTGGGAGACAATTTTGCTTATTTTAAGTGGTGTTTCTCCCTGTTCATTGATTTTCTTGTTTTTGAGCAGCTTTGGTGATTACCTAATATTTGCCTGGTGTCATCACCTGAGAGAGGAGCTAAGGCTTAAGGCAATTTTATATTTTATTCTCTTAAATAAATCAGTTTAAATAAGGCCAGTTGGCTTCATGATACTACAAGTGTTATCCAGCATGTTAAACACCATCACAGTGAACATGAAAAGTAATCTACTCACCTGTCCACTAACTAAGAGGAGAGGAAAGACTTTTGTAGGAGAGGTCAAAGTTTAGTGATAGTGATGCTGAGGTTGGTTTTATAGCCTATAATTAGTGTTTTAGCATTTTACCTCTGCTGATTGTATTTAGGTTTCAACAATAATAAAGTGGTTCATTATAGGCTACTGAATAAAATGTATAAGAATCATAAACTAAAAAAGAATACAATTTATTTTCAGCATTCACACAGAAGCCAGTTTAAAAGACCCACTGGCTGTTTGTGGAAGGATCAGGCCGATGCTAACTATAACCATCCCTGCAACTCTCAGGACTGGATGGATTATGGTCACATTTGGAGACAAGTTACCATGTTCCCCTAAGTTTGAACTGTTAAACCCCGATGTCCCCTCAACTTTTCAGCCAGTGCCAACTTCAGGTCAACATCGTCTCAGACATAGTGACAAAAAAACTGTAAAACTATTCTCATCAACCTCAGATGAGCTTGGTATTTGCTGCTAATTAGCATACAGTATGTCAGCATGCTAACACGCTAAAATACGATGATGAACACGATCGTTGGTTGGGTTTACATGGACACTTTCTCCTCTTTCTGATTGAATTCATTCTGAATGGGTCTTTCATGTTACCTGCTCACATGTGATATGATCTAATCCGATCGGGGGTTTACATGCGCCACTGCATTTACTCAGAATGGAAGTTTTACAGCTGTGTGACACGCACTGAGTGTTCTTAACGGGCCGGTCTGACCCGAACAACCCGTCGACAGCACTGGTTCAGACAGGTTCGGGACGAAATTATAAGCGATAAGTGACTTGGGTCATTTTTCCTCTTTTTTGGCCGAGTCCAGCTGGGCCAAGAATTAAGGCTAGTGAGACGCATCGAGTCTGGGCTTCAACAACTGTGGGTCTGGTCTGGTCAGGTTTTAATTTTAGAACTCTTAGGATCAAAACATCCCGCGACTGATCAAAGATGGAGATCTAATAGTCTGATTAGGACAGCAGTTGTCATTGTTTTGACACCTTTATTCAAGCATTTGCAAGTGAGGAAGTGTCTCTACTACTGTATAGGCTATAGTTGACCAAAATGTCATTGGTTGATTGGTTGCAGAAAAAGTGTGAGTGATGATTGCGATCGTGACCAGTCAGTGATTTAGCGCGTTTAGCATTTACTAGCACTCCAGCACGACCTGTGCATGCAGCAGGAGGAGAGGCTGACTGACTGATAGAGATGAGAGATGGTGGAACGCTGTTAATCACCACAATAATATTATTTGTTTGTGAGAGGGATTTGTTTGGGGCGGGCCCAAATGAGATCGTCACAGTCTTGTTAATTAATGGGAAATCTGGAACAATTAGTCGACTAATGGCTCTAAAATGATGACTATTGGTCAGTCAAGAAAAGTTTTGGTTGTGGGCTGCCCTTCACCGATGTAATTTTACTTTTGTTCGGTTTGGGAAAAGTTATACTCCACCCCTGGGATTGGGATTGTTTATTCTGATTGAGCTGTTCATTCGGTTTGGACGTCTAAACCGATTCCAATCAGAATATTTGGCTCCACGTAAACCTGAGATGCTGAGATTTGAACATCTAGCTGAAGGCTCCACTGTGTCAGCACAGAGCTCCCAGCTACAGTTTTACCTCTTCCTACTCCAAATGACACCAGAACTATTTTCAGGAGGCACCTCAGTGTCGACATGTTATCACACTTCCCACTCTGGTTTGTTCAAACATTTGAGGAGTGACTCAACAGATGTGCAGCGATACAGAAAACTTGTTCAAATTGAAATGTTCTGTGGGAAGCGCTGATCTGAAAGCTGCTATTTTCAGCTCACATTAAGATACCTCATAACATTTTTATGTTTTATTTTATTTTTTGTCTTTCAGCAGATGGCCAGCAGGTTTAGTTTAATTCTGCTTTCGATTGCCAGGCTTGTCGAGCAATGCCATAAAGTAGGTCCATTTTCTATCACAAAATGTGTCATTTTTCCTGAAAGCAATGATTTGTTACATTGTTTATTAAGATTGAATATATTAAGATTTTGTTGTCAGGAAAATTTGTTTAGGGGACATTTTTTCCTGATTTATTTTGTCAGATTTATATTTGGACAATTTTACAGCATCTCAATTAGTGAATTATATGGAGGGCTCTGTTGCAGACACACTTTGTGCTTCTGGCTGATAAGACTGCTGTGTTTTTATTAACCAATCGCCTGCAGCAGCTTGTAGGAGAAGATAATATAGATTGAAAACAGTGTGAGTCACATGTCTTCTCCTCATGGATTACAGGACACACAACACAAACCATCCATTTTCAAAATGCGTCTCATTATGTAATATCTGAGTGACCGGGACCCGCTCTGCACTTTCATCATTTACTTAAAGAGGGGGTGATTCTCTTTCCACCGCACTACACACTGTGGCTGTACACAAACACGCACGTTCACCTGTGCACACATAAGCACAAAAGCACCTGTGCATGGCAGGGCCTCCACCGTCGAGAGCAAATACGTCTGTTCCCAAGACAACAGCGGATAATAGAGTCATTATAACAGGACAAACAGATTACACAGTGCAGTGCTGCCGCGGAGAAGCACACATCCCATCAGCAACATCAAAGACATACTTTAAGAGGCTGACTCGGGAAAAAATAAAAGACATATTTCAACTTATGATCCATTATAGCTTTGTTCCTCTTTTTCCTTATTTAGTCCTAAGAAATAAGTTCTCTGTGTTGCTGTTTTTTTCTCCATATCTTAAAGAGACAGCTCCTGAAACGTATCACAACCTCAGGGAAAATAACAAAACCAACCTAAAACTTTATGTCCTTATCGTCTTATTGACTTGTACCAATCGATGATAGACACTTTGGACATTATTTGATATGAAAATGTCAGAGATGATTACTTTTCTACGTTAATATCAGCTCTATAAGGTCTGCAGGCTTTCTCCCTGAGTCTCCATAAATCCCCATTAATCATCCTGTATTTATTACACTGGAAACATAAAGACACTGATAAATGTTGGTGCTGAAGCTGATACATACTGTGAATGTGATTTCATTGTCTTTTGCTGCTTGTAACAAACCAAACCACTTTGGTGACTTCCTGAACCACCATCATCACTGGGAGACTGAGATGCTGGTCCAGTTTTCCACTTACAAATATAATGGGCTAAAACCAGGAGGAAACAAATACAAAAGGGTGGTGACCTGTTGAATCGATATCTTATACACTCTTATACACTCTTATACACCGGTTAGCCCAGTGTGCTTCTGCGTGTATGTCGATGGATTGTCTGTGGAGATCCGTCTGCACGCTCGAGCTGCAGCACAAATCAAATGAAAGTTGTCATTTCTCCACAGCCTCCACTGTAATTCATTATATCCTAATTACTCCATGAGAATAAATTTAAGCAATAAGAATCAATATCAATTAATTTGCTAATTTTTGGGCGAGGAGGAGAGAAGACAGATGGCTGGGTAGAAACACGCCACAAGCCTGATTCAGTGCTTCCCGTACATGATGTTTTCTTTGACCCGAAATGAGTTTTCACAAGCAATATGCAAAGACTCTTAAACATGTTTTTTCTTCTGCATGAATTAGAATACATTCTGTGGGAAGAGGCAATTTCTATGAATTGCTCATATCTGCTGCCGCCACACAATAGAGCCACCAGTCACAGATTTGCATCATATTCAAAGGGTTGTCTTGTTTCCAAGAGAGCACGCTGCCATTAATATCCCATGTGTGTTGCATGGGAGAAAGCAATGATTTGTGTTTTTATATATTCCTAATAAGGTTACTCATGTTGTTGATTGAAGCTGCTATTCCAGTTGTATGTGCGTATGTGCAAATGGCACGCACATCGCTGCACGCCATCCAAAGAATTAAATCGGCTCATCTGCAGTCGGCGCACACCGAGGAACGCGCTCGGCCGCCGCTGACCTGCAGCTGATCTGACGGCTTCCTGCAGAGACATCAAACTTCCAGGGCTGATCAGTGATTCTGCATCTTTTACTGCGTTTAAAAAGTCTACATTCATGCATACCGTGTTTTCCAGAGAGTGCCACAGTGTTGGAGAATTTTATTCCTGTGTTCTCTGGGAAAAACTCACAGGGTCCCACTGGATGCAACATTTGCTCAGGGGTCATGTGACCTGAGCAAAGTCCTAGGAAGTGGAGCTTGAGCCAAGCCAATTCTTTTTCTGAGGTCAGAACTTATCCATCATATTTAAGGAGTATTGTTGCTGGATCCTTTACAGCGTTTTCAATCAGTCTGCACCCCTAAGTGCATTTTGGGTTGAAGCTGATTTACACAGTGCTCTGAAATAATTGAAATGGATGAATAGACGAGCAAAAAAAAAAAAAACTCAAACTACAGAACAAGTGATCACTGTAGCAATTTCAGTAAAGGGGAGAAAACTCATACACACATGCTCTCATGTGGTGGAGTCTGTGGTCTCTTATTGAAGCGCATCCAGGTTCTATATTGTGTAGATGCAAACAGATTGTACTCTGATAGGCCATAGGACTTCTGTATCTTTTATGATGTCACAATGAGGTATCACCGCCCACCTGGACCAACCATCCAACCTTGCAGGTTTTGGTTTGTTTACCTAAGATCTGCTCTACTCTCATTGGATCACTCAGGAAACAGTCCACCAATCAAAAGAGAGACTCAGAGTCTCCTCTCCTCTGATTGGCTGACTGGCCTGTTGATGTGCAACTAAATGGAGGTGGTTTTAGATTCGTAAAATCAAAAATATAAAACATGGGACCTTTAAAGTTTGCGATCATGAAATTTCATCACAGGGCAAATACAGATGTCTGCTGATGAATGATATGAATGTCAGTGTTTCAACCAAGTTGATGGGACAGCATTCTAATACTGTAATAATAATAATGAGAAATCATAAACAGTGCAACAGGAAAAACAATATGGTAACACTTTATTTGACGCTATCTCTCCTATTTTTATAAAGCCTTATGATATGAGTGTTTATAATGATAGTTATACACGTTGATAAGCCAATTATAACACATTATAACTATATTTATATATGTGCTATAACTGCATTACGACTCATTCTAAGTATGGTTATAATGTGTTATAGAGATAGGCGTCAAGTAAAGTGTTACCAAACAGATTAATGTATTTCATAAATTCTAACTGGATTTGTGTGATAATATTGCTCAACAGCTCTCATCATGTGGAGGCTTTGGGGGATGTAAACAGGGATTGTAACGTTACCGTGGTATCGGCTAGCTGTGGGCTACAACTTGAGCCCGTGGAGATAAGAGGCTGGATTTTTCTTCCACTTCCATTTGTTCTTTGAGCAGAGAACCAGCATCAGAGTCAGATCCCTACGACTGATTCTGCTCTGAATTAGCCAGCCACTTTAATACCAGCCCTGGTTCTCAGATGCAATCTTTAATTGTCCTTCAGATACCAACAGGGCTGGGGGGATACTTATCCTCATGCTGCTTCTCATTGCTCTTGTTTTATTATAGAGAAGATCTACTTTACACTACTCTGTAATGTAATGTGTGCACACAAGGACAAATTCTGTGACTTCACTCCATCCTGTGACTTTGGAGAGAGAGAGAGAACCCCAAATGCAGGCTAGTGCATGCTGGGAAAATTGCTGTGAATTAGCCTAGGTTACATTCACATCCTTTGAAGGCAGTTTGAGAAATTTAAAACAAAACATAAAAAGTTCACTTTAATGTTCCCTCTGCATTGATTGTGTGTCGTATGTTTGTGTTCATCTTGTGGCTGTGACATGTCCACTCTCCTTTCTGCTTTGTTTTTGTCTCCATTGAAAGTTCTTTGTTGAGCTGATTGCTAACCGTCTGCCTGCTGTTTGGTACAGATTGAAGGTTTACAGAAAACCAAAACAATGAGCTGAAAGAAGCTAAAGATATCTATGGAGCAGCAACACACTGTTAGGAATAAATGACTTTTAATCACACCAACATTAGACCTACTGTTAAAGGGATAGTTCAACATTTTGGAAAATTGGCCCATTGCCATAATCCCTAGTTTTAGGAGTAGGTTTGCTGCCTTTAATTGTTGGTGCAAGATATTTTATAACGGCGGAGCAGAGCCGTGAGCTGCTCAGAGCTACGCTACGGAGGCTAATGGGATTTCTTGGTTTCGCAAGAACCCAAGTGGACAAGTTGCGACCTGCACATTCACTCGCGCTATGAGATAATAACGGAACGTTACAAGATGGTTTTGCATGAATTTACCTCGAAAACATCTCTGTCTCGTAAAGTTCCATTATTGTCTCATAGCGTGGCGATAAACATACTGCAACATTAAATGTTTATACCTACCAAATCTTGGTGCAACACTAGTCACTACAGAGCCAACTGGTGCAGTTTGCTTCTGATAAAACCTCTGGCCAAAAACACATATTGTACATGCAAACATACAGTACAGTCAGTACTTCCATTGCTGATGCAAATCAGACTACGGAATTTGTTTTTCTTATTTGAAGTGCATAACTAAACACATGTGTGAGTGGGTGTAAAGCCATATGGGAAAACAAAGAATCCATATCAGGACATATCGAAAACAGAAAAAAAAAAAAAAAAATGTTGTACAGTGCACCAGAAATGTTCTATCTCCATTCGTAAGGCAGTTGTTGAGGTGGTACTCCTGCCAGCTGATGGTGGGTGTTTCTTGGCCACGGTGGTTGGTGTTTAATACTCACAGTTATGGGCTGTGGTAGAGGAGAGATAATCAATAAGACTCTCTTCTTTCAGCCCTGCATATTCACCCGCAGTGGGCTCCATTCATAATCTGATGTGAAATTCTCCAATAGGTCTGTGTGTGTGTGTATATATACGTATATACATATCCAGCAAAGCACATAAAATCCTTTTATATCGCATCTGAAAATTAAAAAGTCATGTGGTGCATGAATCCTATTGTTTGCCCCATAGGTTGATTTTTTTTAAGTCTGTTTGTGTGTGAGTCAGCAGCTTGTGGTCTAAAGATAAAGTTTAATTAAGCTAAAAGCTTCACTGGCTCCTCCATACTCCTATCCAATCCCTCCTCCAAACTCCTCTACCTCACCGGAAACTTCTGACTAATTGGACACCCCCCCCCCCCGACCCCCCCACCCCCCACCCCACCTCTCCTCCTCCCGCCCACCATAATCTTTGAGCCCAAATAAGATTAATGAGCAGAAACATTTCAGTGGCATGCACCTATTCAATGCCACCCCCCACCCTTTGGCTGCACTCGCAGACTCTTAGGGAAATTTCTTGCTTGGTCATGTTTGTAAACAGAAGCTTTTTTAAGGAGCAGGTGATGATGCTGTAATGAGCACCCAGCACCCAGCACCCAGCACCCAGGCCTTTGGGGCGACAGCTTTCTGCATCACTAACTTCTTCCTGTCTCTGTTTGCTCTCTTCCCAGGCTACGGGCATGCAGCGCCGGGGACCGACGCAGGGAAGGCCTTCTGCATGTTTTATGCCGTCCTGGGAATCCCTTTGACTCTCGTCATGTTCCAAAGCCTGGGCGAGAGGATGAACACTTTTGTCAAGTACCTCCTGAAGCGCATCAAGAAGTGCTGCGGCATGAGCATCACCGACGTCTCCATGGAGAACATGGTGACGGTGGGATTCTTCTCCTGCATCGGCACGCTGTGCATCGGCGCCGCCGCCTTCTCCCATTACGAGGACTGGAGCTTCTTCCAGTCGTACTATTACTGCTTCATCACATTAACAACTATAGGCTTCGGGGACTTTGTGGCCCTCCAAAAGAACAGGGCCCTCCAGAAGAAGCCCCTGTACGTGGCCTTTAGCTTCATGTATATCCTGGTGGGCCTGACGGTCATCGGGGCCTTCCTCAACCTGGTGGTGCTCCGCTTCCTGACAATGAACAGCGAGGACGAGCGGCGGGACGCCGAGGAGCGGGCCTCGCTGGCCGGCAACCGGAACAGCATGATCATCCACATCCAGGACGAGTCGCAGCTGCAGCGTAGCCGGCGGCGACGCGAGCCGTACCGCGCGGAGGTGACGGACCTGCAGTCGGTCTGCTCCTGTATGCACTACCACTCGCATGACTTCGGCAGCTCTGGGGGAGGGATGGGGGGCCTGGGCTGCGCCTTCTCCCATCAGAACTCGTTCAGCTCGCAGCTGAACCCCAATCAGTACTTTCACTCGGTTTCCTACAGGATCGAGGAGATCTCGCCCAGCACCTTGAAAAACAGCTTCTTCCCTTCGCCCATCAGCTCGGTGTCTCCGGGCCTTCACAGCTTCACAGAAAATCACCAGCTCATGAGGAGAAGGAAATCTATCTAAACCCTAACACACACAAACACACATAACATACATATATACACACACTTTCTCTCTCTCACACACACAGGACAAAATAAGTTTCCATGTTTTATACACAAGGTCAAACATTTCCAATGCTGCTCCTTACCAAATCTTATTTCAGCACTTTTTTTCCCTGTTTGGTTGTTATGTAATATAAAAACGAGTTCCTGGGAACAGATGAAGAACACTACGCCGAACAGCAAGCGTGGACACAATGGGATGCAAAGCATGAAGCATGGATGTCTATTTTTTCAAGAGATTGCTCCATTTAAAAAAACAAAAAACAAACACTAAACACAAACTTACGAGACCTTCCTTATTACAGATTTGCAGTACAAAATTGATATATCAACTTTGGTTACATACCAAATGATGCACACTTGGGGGAAATGCTATTTTTCAAAAAGGGAGTATGCTTGTTTCACCTTAACTTGAAGAAACTTTTACCGTTGTGTACTACTCCATTGCCTCACTGCAGACAGAGAGAATTTAAAATGACTTAAAAGCATCAGGTATTGTTTTCTATAAGCAATCATATATATTTCAAACGGTTTCACCACGCCATCAAGCCAAAATATTGTTGCCAATACTAGCATGTGCATTAGATGTCATTTAAATAAGTGTGCCATGGTTTTGTGACATTCTTTAGCCTGTTTCCGGAGCAGCTGTGCGACGGGGCGTCTGTTTGTCTTGGTTTCAAAGGATCATGCTGCTGTTATTGCCCCCCCCTCCCCAACCCTCCAACCCTCCCTCGTCTCCAATCAGATCTGACCACGAAAAGCTTTAATTTCACCCACTGCCTTTTTTTTTTATTGCCATAGTGACAGTTAAAATTGATCTAAAGGAAAATCCACCCTCCTCTAACCACGCAGCTAAACAGATTTGCCGATATTTGGTGGGAGTCTGTGTTGAGGCTTTAAACGGATATTCTAAATCTGATTATATACAGCAATTGACGAATTCAGTGGAAACGAATGAATAATTCAGCAGTGATGTGTGATATGATTGTGAAGAGGTCAACCAGACGGAGCAATCTACACAAGCCCTGTTTCAGAATATCTTTCAAATATGCACCCAGATGAACACTTATATAAGTAGTTATGTCTCTTGTTGTCTTGTTTTGCTCACACAAAAACAGATATTCCACTGGTTTGGACCAAGTTTCTATTTTTTTTTTCAAAGGAATATTAGAACATCACTTTGCCCATCTTGACAGCACCAGTCTGTGTTTTTGTATCATTTGCCAGGTTTTGTATTTTTCTCCCTATGACACTCTTAGTGAATCGGTCCAATTAAAGTGCACCGGCTCCTCTCCACAGTATTCAGTTGACACATGGAGGGATCGCTCCATTGTAAGAGAGGCGGAGAGACCCCATTTCTCTACTTACAGTGACTTTAATAGACAGGAAAACAATGCACCGATGTGCCAACACAAGGGTCATCTAGATCAGTTAGTATCCGCTGTTGTTGCAAACACATATATGGTGCAAATTGTTTTTAGCAGAATTGGAGATATCCAAACTTTTGGTCCTCATTGTAAAACAAGCTTTGAAAACACTGGGTCCTACTATTCCCATGATGCAACACACACAGGCACCGTTAATTAAACCCTCAGGAGGGGAAGTTCAAGCCCAGCCCTGATGACATCACTATGACATTTTTCACAGGCTGAGTCGACCACCTCTCTACAGCTGCTTACATCTAAACTCCAACAGCAAATATGTTATATAATCAACTGCAGTAACATATTAAGGATATGAACTCAGTCCATCTATTCTGCAAGTTATAAATTCAGTAAAATGTGCAGTTGCTGCAGCATCGTTTGACTTCTTTGTGGCTGTAAAGCATTTGGTGCGGGTAAAGATTGTGGTTCAGTTTAATACAGAAAAAGTTCAGTGACTTCTGACACTGTGTGTTTATTTACACTGAACAGAAACCACAACCTGTCCCAGACCTTAACCAGAGTGCTTTTGCAGCCTAAACCACAGACAGGCCTCTGGACGTAAACACTGGTCCCTGGTGTGAGACTCTGCTACCAACAATAAATATAGAGCTTCATTCATCAAAAAAAAAAGTATTTTGCTTAAAGGGATAGTTCAACATTTTAGCAAATTGGCCCATTGCCATAATCCCTATAGTTTTAGGAGTAGGTTCGTTACCTTTAGTTGTTGCTGCAAGCTATTTTTAGAACGGTGGAGCAGAGCCGTGAGCTGCTCAGAGCTACGCTACGGAGGCTAATGGGATTTCTTGGTTTCCCTCATCAAACTCATCAAATACACAATCCAACAACTCCAAAACGCTCTGGTGGACAAGTTGTGACCTGCACATTCACCACGCTATGAGACAATAATGGAACTTTACGAGACAGAGATGTTTTCGAGGTAAATTCATGCAAAACCATCTTGTAACGTTCCGTTATTATCTCATAGCGCGAGTGAATGTGCAGGTCGCAACTTGTCCACTTGGGTTCTTGCGAAACCAAGAAATCCCTTTAGCCTCCGTAGCGTAGCTCTGAGCAGCTCGTGGCTCTGCGCTGCTGTTCTAAAAATAGCTTGCACCGACAATTAAAGGTAGTGAACCTAATCCTAACACTATAGGGATTATGGCAATGGGCCAATTTGCCAAAATGTTCAAATGTTGAACTATCCCTTTAATAATAATCCAGTTGAAACGGTTAGATTTCCAACAGAATTCATGGTTGATACAGTAGAAGATTGTGATGGGAAGCATAAAGTGAAGCATTATGGGAAATGTTGATCCAGTAGCAGCCGGTTTGAGCTGATGAGTCAGGCTGAGGGGAGCGAATCTACACACATCCACAGTGGTGATGACATAAAACAGTGTAAGAGGATCAGAAGGTGGATTTTCTGTCTTTAACCTGCAGCTACCAAAGTGCAATTAAATTACTCCAGCTGAATTTATAAGTAGTGTAAATTTTAATCAAAGGATGTGCATGATCATCCTTCAAAGCCCCACGCGGTACGAGATGCATGCCCGTAGCAGCTGACCCTGAGTCAGATCTAACCACCGAGAGCAGAACGGTTCGCTAAGAAGAAGAAGCGTGCAGATCTGAACCGACACCGTTTGAAGTTTGGATGCCCTTTGGAGCCATTAGGGATACACAACTTGAAAAATGTATCAACATGGAAACAAGCTAAAGTAAAGTGTGCGAGTAAACACAAGGGGACAGCGAAAGAAAACTTAATAACATCAGTATGATCCTTTACGTTTGAGTAAAATGTCCACTAAAGAAAAGGGATATGGAGGATTTTTAATGTTTGAAAGATCTGATCAGTGCATGAACTTTGTGTGATGAATGGGGAAATAATTTCATAATAACTCTAAAAGTATTTTAATGGCAAATAGTCCTAAAGAATGATTTACAACACAAGCTGTTTCTTTTGCCAAAGCCCAGCAGATCTTTAAAAGGGACACACTTTAGTCACCCGGTTTCTAATTTTCCATTCAAAGAAAATGTACAATAATGTTTGTTCTCAGGTTTGAATGAATCACTTTTCTTTTCTCTTCATTTGACTCCTATAACAAAGACAATACACAATACAATGTATATATATATATGAAATCCTCATTTCCAAGTCGAGTTTTCGGAGAAATGCGACTGAGATGCATCATCTCACTGAGGCAAAGTGCCGTGTCCGATGCGGATGTGTTAACGCGAGGGGTCAGTTTGCATCGCGGCATCATTTATGAGAGCCACAGGACTGGAAAAAAATATTTGATGCAATTCTGGATATTTGTGTTGATTATAGGCCTGTTTTAAAGCCCGAGCCGCCTTTTTCTGTCACAGCTGGCCCAGTGCTAGCCGTCAAAATGTTCACTCTGTTCCCCCGAGCTCCTAAATTAATGTGCTGAGACATGATTTCTAAATGCGTTTTTAGCTGTAAATGTATATTTAACTATGTATTGTTTGTAAAGACTGGGGCAAAGGTGAGCTTTTATTTTTAAGTTAACACAGGGCTGGGAGCTGTTTTTAAACCCCTTAGCGAGCTCTATCCTTCAGACTCAATCAATATTTCCAGAAACCGTCTATTCTTACATTGAATTTCTGGACCTTGACTTTTAAAGAAGCGTTACCGTCAGTATTCTTTGCAGCTTAGTGTTTAACAGGCTTCTATTAATTTCCTGGGTAGCTGAGCATGCCTCACAAGGTGAATGCCACTCTGTTTGGGCAAATGGTAAAATGCCATGGATCCTATTCAGTCGTGACAAAACGTAACCAGGCGTGGAGTCTGAGATAAGCCTTAAAAGCATTGTTTCATTATTGGAACTATACCGGCTTATCTAAATATCCTGTACAATATGTTTATAACAACCTTTGGAATAAAAATGGCCTTTTCATGGCTGAGATGCATATGTATTTTTACACATTAGCATACGTGCCTTGAAGAAACAGTCGTCAGTGTTTCTGTTGAAGTGGGCACATTTAACTATATCATGGCTGCGGATCTGTTTGTGCTTTAGCAAACCCATCAGAAGCTTACGGAGGTCTGGCTTTAGAGTGGTTAATGTATAGACAGATCTAAGTCCTGACAAAAAAAACAACAAAAAGTTCATATTAACAGATGAAATGAAAAATCTACATCTGATCTGCCATATAGAACCAAGTACACACCCAGCGCCAAAGCAGATTAACACACTCTTTTTTTTTTTTACTTTTAAAAAATACATACATGATTATCATATAACAACTTCAAAGATTATTCTAGTTCATAGCAACTTGGTTTTATTCTAGTTTTGGCTAATAGAATAGTGCTGAGCACACAGGGGAAACTGCTAAATATTTTGGGAAATGCCACGACAACATAAGCAGTCAGAAGATTAATCGGGTTTAAAGGGATAAGACTGGCAAAACCCTGAAAATACCAAAACCAACAATGGACTGATCTTGCTAATAAGCATTGTCTGTCTGGTGTCAGCCTGGTATGTCTTATTCCAAAAGCAATTAAAAAGTCATCAGTGGTTCACAATGTGCCATCGTTATGAAGGAGGCTGTGGTTTCCTCTGAGTCAGTCCAACATATACGGTCCTGATGCTGCCACAATGAAAACAGACCCATAGCAGATGTTTTAGTCCTGTTTGAGTATTTAGACAGGCCAGGTGAAGGTTACTATAACCTGTTTGTGGTTAGCAGTGGAAGCATTAATAGTTGAAGTTGTTCATTTGAAGTTGTGTATCTGGAGTCCTGATGAATTCAAGTTCAGTATTGTTGAGCCTCCTTTTAGCTCCGTTTTGTTCTCCACCAGCCCCTGAGAAAAAATGTCTGTCTCTTTCACTGTGCTCAGCAGTTCACCCTTTATTTTCTCTGCCTGCTGTTAGCTTCTTCACAGTATCTACAGTAGAACAGTACAATGAGTCTCATTGAGCTTTTTAACCTCACCTCTTGTTGTTCAGAGTGGCAGAGAAAATCAAAACGGTTATCATTCAAAATACTTTCAAAAGTTTTTGAAATTGAGCGTAAGTGCTGAACTCTGTGGTAATCCTCAATTGGTTGGTCACTCCAAGTAAAGCCTTAGGTTACATATGGTCGTGAGATCCATTGTTTACATAAAGGCATTGACATGTGCAGCTTTAAAGATTTCTAGCTTCAGTAGGGGCACAAACAGGGTCAGGGAATCCAAAGGTATTTAGATGGTTGGATGCATTCTTGGTTTTGGTCTTTTCACTGGACTTAATACAGCTGTAAATCAGTTTTCCAGTATAATAAGAGATTATCACCAACATTTCTATGTTAGTCAGCATAATCTGGCTAAACAATTGGCTTGTTAACACCACTTCCTGTCTCCCTGGACGCTGCTCTGCTCAAAGGTCTCAGCTGGTTACCATAACTATTAAGAGCTTTGCCATAACAAGGAGAATAAAACCCAAGTTGCGATAAACCAGACAAATCCTTTACACATTTCCAATGCTGATAGGGTCGAGCAAATATCTACCCACATTAAGCGTCACTGATGGCGATGCGTCGTCTGCCTTGCCTTCCATTCACTTCACAGTCAAATGTTACCAAGCAACATTTTAGGGAATGTATCAGCCATAATGGATCTTCTTTTCAAGGGAAGCGGCAAACAAATGAACTCATTTGCTCTTCATGAGCCGAGAGTCGGATCGTTTTTCATACCCCTCCCACATGCGCGCATATTACTCAGATTCGTCTGCCGTTGCACCACGTGTCATGCTGATGGTCCTCAACTGAATGTTACTCTATAACACAGATGGCGCAGAGAGGCAGTCACACACACACACACACACACACACACACACACACACACACACACACACACACACACACACACACCACGACCACCGCCACCGCCCTCAACAGACAAACAGTGCAACATTTATTTAGTTTTTCTCTCACATTTCCCTGCCATGTGGCATCAAACCACACAAAGTGGACAAACAAAGGTGAACAGGATTCAGGTGGTGTGGCGGTACTTTAATGTTACTTGGCTGTTTATCGGCGTTCCGGTGCGCGCAGTAGCTGTGCTTGGCTTCCAGGCGTCATTTACTGCATGTGGCAGTATGTGCAGGCCATTTCTCTGTCAACAGTGCCATGTTTTCCTATAACAGGGACAAAGAGACACAAATTGCACTACTATCTGTGTAATACAATATAACAGAAAAAGGCTGTGTTCCATAACTTTGTGAAATATCCTTTGCAATAGGTTCTTCTGTAGGTCTGATGAACAAATAATACCATGTACCATATTCCTTACAGGAGATTATATCCCATCTCGTTGGCATCCGTGCGGTTCGACGGTCATGTCGAACCCATTTGCGTCTTCTGTCACAATTTTGAAACTGATGTCTGTACAGTACACTCCAATATGGTAGATTGTTGAGAATTGTTCAGAGTGAAATGAACATTTTACATTTGTATGTTTTCATTCTTTTTTTTCCCTTCCTTCTTTACTTTTTTTTTTTTTTTTTTTGGTGCGTGTGTGTGCATGATTTGGTGTGGATGACTCACTGGGTTACACAGCCTGGTTGAAGCCATAACACACTTGAATAAAAATGATGAGCCTCCTTCTGAAACCCTCTGTCGTCTTGTCTGTCATATTCAGCTCACGGGTTATTTTAAAAAATCTGCCTTTATATAATATGGCACATATTATATAAAGGCAGATTTTCATGTTTAGTTTGATTACAAAGCAGCTGTAGGTTCTATATTAATACTGTGAAAGTATTAAAGCTTTTGTTCGTAGAGGCATGCAGACAGGCTGTATTCAGAAACTGAGCCTTGAATACAAGCCGTCAGGACTTCTGTAACTTTATGATGTCACAACAAAGCAGCTACAGCTCTCATCCATGCCCCAAGCCCAACCCACCTGACGTCTTTACCTGAAATCTGCTGTGCGAAAGAGGAGATGTGAAACTACACCGAGATGGTTTCTGGTGCTATATCTCGTTATGGACCAACCCTTTTGATTAAACATGGCAAAAGTGTAAGTTATGAGCCTTTCATTCAAAAATTCACAGATTAGTTTTTCATTGATAAAAGCAGACCTTGGGATAAACCATCATGCATCCATTAAAACTACAGTTTCAATTGCACTATGAGCCAGTTTTATCAAACTGAACTAATTCAATATCAATTTTAATGTGATAATTATTTAAACGCACCTCTTGGGACTTTTTTAAAGTCAAGGTTTAGCTTTCCAACTTTTCAAATCGGAGAAGTCTGGCCTCCAAGAGTAAGTGCTGATATAAAGAGACACTGTGAGCAATACTTAACAGTTCCACACTTATATATTCAGACTTTCGGATAAAGATTAAATCACAGTATAAAAGTTTTAGGCGCAAGAAAACTGCACCTCATTTAACTTTCACTCTATTTTTATAAGTCTCAGTTTCAATGAATAATTTAATGAATGTGCTTATTTACTTTTTTGCCCACAGTGAGATGAGAAGATTAATTCTGCTCTTTAATTCTCTGAAAGTAGAGCCAGTAGTTAGCTTAGCATAAAACCTGCTTATCTCATTAGATAACATATTACAACTTATTTGTTTCGTTTTACAAAATAAAGTGGTGAAACATTATGTAGAATATAAATAAGATACAAATAAAGACCTTATCTTATGGTGAGCTTTAAAGTCTCCAAGCTTCCAGTTCTTTGCAGTGAGGCGCTATAGCAACCTAGACAGACATATACTATATAAGTGGTATCAGTCATCTCATCTAGAACTTGGCAAAAAAAGCTCCTATCTCTGTTTCTTAAATGTCAAACTATTCCTTTCAGGACTGTTTCATCAAGCTCACATCCATCAAAATCCATCACTCTTTAAGATATTGCTGAATATGGATAATATTAAAAGCCTATGTCAAAGCTACCGTGGCCAATAAGGCTGCATTATAGTCAATTTGACTGATAAAAGAAGTGCTCTTTTCTCTAAGTGGCCCATGCAGTGCAGCTGGATGTTCAGTAGGTGGGAGAATGAGCAGGCAACGTCCCTTTTTATCCCTTCCCACACTGCAGTAATTATACTGTCAGCCACGGACGTCAGGCAACGCCGAGGACGACACAATAAGAGCAGTGGCAGAGGGGCGTTGAGGCCTTCTCTTGGCGTTAAGCCTGTAATTTTGCATCTTAAATGATCATGTAAGCAGAGCCAAGTTGTTCTGCAGCGGGACCATCTCCACCGTACCAATGATATGATGAAGCGTCGCAATAAGCAGGTGGTGACATGCCGCTTCTTTTTTTGGGGCCCCCGAGGCGAGAGAGGGAGACGAGAGGAGAACAGCAGATTTTCAACAATGATTGAGTCTGTCTGCTGGGTGAAAAATGGATGTTCTGTATAGGAGGCACAACCGCGCACAAACCCGAGTCCCATCCATCTGCGGCAGTCTGCCTCTAAATACAATAAATGAGGCTGATGTGGGAGCGATGGAGCCAAAAGTTAAAACAAGCTGCTGTCTGAGAGTGATTAAGATCTGCAGATCTTCCTGCAGGCAGCACACACACACACCACATCATTGTCTTATCTGACCTGTCTGAAGATATTTATACTGAAAAACTATTATCAGGCGCTGCCGCTTGGAAGAGAATTTGATCAAAGTTTAACTCCAGTCAATGGAGACAATATTAGAGACATCGCTGGTGGCTGCAGCACCTTTATCCTCTGTTCAGTTGCTTCCAAGACTTTGAATCCTACACAGACATTTACCTAAATTAATTTCATTTCTGGACTTTGAAATTATGATAGAATAATAACGACAATTCATAATATTATCTGCTTCCAACGTATAGCGTATAAATGATTGGTTATTGAATTAAGTGTTGATGTATAAGAAGCTACATGGTTTTTGTTTTCTGTACCAAAAATCCTCTCAGTGTACTTTTACATCTCCTCTCACTGTGAGCCAATCTGAAGAGAGTAGCCTCTGTTTAATCCTCTCTTCTGATTGGCTGACTTTTTTCTGGGTGATTGAATAACAATAGAGCAGATTTTAGATAAACAGTCAGAGAAACCAAATCCTGCACGATTGGAAGATGGGTCCAGGTGGGCGGGGCTTGGGGCTGGCTAAATGCCTTTAGTGCTTTGATGTGACATCACAAAGTTATAGTCCCAATGCCTCATTTTTAAGGCTCAGTTTCTGAATACAGGCTGTGTGCATTTCTCTGTGGACTGAGGCTTTGATAATTTCACAGTATTAATATAGAACCTAGAGCTGCTTTATAACCAAAAGGAGACATCTACCGTATAATATATGGACCTTTAATGAGTAATCTTTAAGTTACACAGGGAAGATTGTTCTGTCCTACCAGAATCTAGTTTTCCATACACAGGGTTAGAAGTTCACAAGAAGGAAAAGCTGAAATTTCTGATTTGTAAATTTCAAATTCCATTCAAATGCACAGACAGCTTGTACAGGTTGCGCTCCCCTCCACCAGCTCCGTGACAGCTGGTTATATGATGATGATGACAAGTCCATAAGCTCCACTGTTGAATGCTGTTATGCGAAGGCGGTCTCTGGCACCATCTAGTGGGCAGCGAAATGCAGAATTTCTCCCCCCTGCTATTTAACTTCATCATCATTTCAGCAGCAAGTTACAACTCATTTAATATTAGCATATACAGTAATCCTGCTGAGGATAATGAAAACAAACTCTTGTCAACAGGGTCTGGCCATGAGTGTGCACATTGGCTGGCACTAAGCTGGAGATCATTAGAGATCACCGTGCTGCACTGTGACCCTAATCTGCTTAATTACATTAAGGCTGCTAAAACCTACAGTGTCACTGCCCGTAGCCAGGTGGCACGCACCAAACAAACACAGGGACAACAACCACATTTCACTGCTGCGCTGCAAGAAATTTTTCAAGCAAGAAGAGTCGAGAAGCAAGAGATGTTTGTCAGACCTGTGAGTATTACTCTGCTGTCTTCATCAACAACCTGGAGTCTTGTTTTTTGAGTGTTTATCTGTGGTAATCCACAGGACTTTAGTTGGAGTGACAGTGAAAGTGTCAGAAGAGGCTTTTAATATAGAGGGTCCAACCAAACTGAGACATGGCATGTAAATGCATTTGACACTAGTTCTTTCATAGAGGAAATCTGATCATCTGCTGTAGTTTTATTCCACCTGTGCTGAAAGGTCAGGACACTTTGGGCACTGTTGGGTAGTTATGTACTGTATTATACATGTGTAACACAGGAGGCTCCTTGATTCATGTATTCTGTATTATCAAATGTTGCCGGTGAGAGGGGTGTCCTGCCTGATCCCAGATAAGCAGTAAAGAATAGATAGATAGATGGATAGCTTTCAGAAAGAAAGAGAAAGAGAAAACCAGGGTGCATGTGCTGCAGTTTTTCTTTTGCAGCATCCTCTGTTGCCAGAAAGCCTTGACACCACCTTCTATAATTGGGTAGAAATAAACTATAAGCCATAACTAATGGCTTTTCCAGTTGTTGGGGTAATTTGTTATATATAATAAGTTGTTTACTAATACTTCTTATGCTGAGCCAAGAACAAGTGGGTGGTTTTGTTTACTCAGTTGTCCCCTTGATTCATCTCAGCCCAAGTAGACTGTAGAGCTGTGGTTCCCAAACTTCTTTGTTTTTCTGCTGGCTTCACTGAATATTCAAATGAGTAATTAAAGGTCTGACAACTGGACAATTTATTGATTAGTTTATCAACAATTGATTCTGTTTCATGCTTCTCCAATGTGATGTTTTTCTTAAATAATATATGTCAGTTGAAATCATGAAGCGTTGCACTGTTAGAGTGACAGAACAAGAAATCATAAGCCTCCTCTGTGGTCCCACAGGAATAATGAATGACATTTTTCACAGGTATTCACCATTTCAACCTAATTAATTCTTAGTTTAAGTCCTGGAGGTAATATCACCCTCTGACCCTTTGACATACAGTAGGTTGTATATCATTAGTTAAGCAGTTAAGTCTCTGAAATGTTTAAACTCACATTATTGTATAGATAAAGGAGAAATTTGGGGAAATTCTTACATGGATATCCCATTAGATTCATGCTGTGACCTTTTGTAGGGGTAAGGAGCTACTGGTCATAAATAGAGCTCTACTGACTGTTTTTTTACCTATTTATTCCATATAAATTTGGAGCTGCTGTCCATTCTTATCAGAGAATAAGAAGCAGATGATCTGTAATTATGTGAAGGTTGTTCTTTCTTTTCCAGAAGGCAGAAGGAGGATCAAAACAAAGCAACCCTGAAGTTGTCCTTATTAATGGCTCAATTAAAAAAAGCTCATTATTAAATATATTATCAACACCACTGCAGCCATTAGTAAGGAGTGGGGTTGGAGTTAGGGGCTATAGTTAACCCCAAACTCTTTCCAGTGTGAAGTGGTTTGGGAATGATTTATTGTGTGAGAGTTTCGCACTTGTTATTAATTGGATAGGTGCCATCAGGCTTCACAGTACAGTGGTAAGGAATGATTCCAGGAGGCCACATTATCACTCCAGTAATAAATGAGTCACTGATGTCTCTTTTGTTCAGGGGGCTCCCCAGCGAGAAGAAATGTTGACCCTCCAAGTTAAAAATACCGTGTTGCATCTGAACGGTCAAAACCTCCGAGTGGCAGCTAAAAATGGCCGCGCTTCAAAAACACCTGGCCTCCATCTGTCAGCGACACATGGAAAGGAGGCAGTGGGTCAGCTTACGGCCTCCCCGCCGGTCCAAGAGGGCACGCCACAGTTGGACTCTCTGCTGCTTAAATCGGCCAGGCCCGAGTCAGAGAGAGTGGCCGAGAATCGATCGGCCAGGCGCCCTTCGAAGCTCGCCCCACTGGAGCTTCCAGAGGAGGTCAGGGAGGCTCAGAGGCAGAAACTCAAGCATGAAGTCAAACCTGCTCTCTGTAAGCTGGAAGTGATGCTCGATGATGAGCCCCAGACAAGGAAAGCAAAGTCTCGCGTGAGACAGAGGCCGGTAAAAGCTGCCTTGTCCCCCTCTCCTGCCCCTCAGCCTCTCAAAACCCAAAAGGAGAACAGGTCCTCCAGGCCTCAGCTGAGCCGCTCCAGCCCCGTAGAGCAGAACGGAGACAGGAACCTGGAGGACGTGGTGTGTCGAGGTACCCCGGCTCCTCTGCGGAGCAAACCCACCCCTCCTTTACTTTCTCCACGAGTCAAACCTCACGCAGCACATGTCGGACAGGCGACGTGCCAGAACTCCGGCGGCCTCCAGCTGGAGACGGACAGGAGGCGACTCAGGCTGAGGAGAGCACAATGCTTAGAAGAGGATCAGTGCAACTCAAACACGTCAACGAGGGGATTATCTGCAGATGAAGGCAAGCTGCCCCAAGGTGTCCGAGGCAGAGGGCAGCAGTCGAACGGGGCCCCGAGAGGGCAGCTGCGTGCTGGAAAAGGCATCAAGGAGCCTCCTGCGGCCTCCTGGGAGCATGGAAACAACATGAGGAGGAGGAGCCATCAGGAGGTCTGCATCCAGCAGTCTGCGAGATGCACCCTGAGCCGTCAGTCGGCCGAGGGCGGAAGCAGTGAAGATGCACTCGAAGGCGTAAAGCCAAGTGCTCCTAACTGGGGATTAAAGAGGAAAAAGCCCTTGATCACAAAGCACAACAGCGGAGTCCCCGTGGAACGTCTCCAGCTGTAATTGAACCTGATGTTGCACGTGAGCTGCTCAGGACTTTACAAAATGTCGTGCTTAGACACGCACAGGAGAGACAGCCAATCAATAGTCTAATGAAGAGTGGTCTGAAGGATGCATGAAGCAAATAATGTAAACTGAGCATCAGCTGCTTCACGGACGGACTCCTTATAATGAGCCCAGATGTGTGAGATCCACTTTATAATAATGCCGGAACAGCATGAGCAAATAAAACAAATGATAGAAACTGGTTCATAGTTTTGTTTTTTATATAATTTCTTCACAAACTTCAGCAAAGCAAATAAACAGCTATTTATTGTGGCTTTACAGTCATAAATCTATTATATCTGCTGCTTAGAGAGACAAGGAACAAAGTCAAACTCTTAGATTGAAGTAATTGATTCCTGAAGTCATAAATAACAAACAGCTACTCACCAAGGAAGTATAAAATAAAATAAGCTTCTCAATCTGTGGATATGTTCCCCAGGTTCCTCTGTTCATTTTAATAGACATTTATATAGCTATAGCAGCAACAGTTGGTTGAGCCTCCTAGTAAACACAATTTAGAACCTTCTAGTTTTGCAATCACTAATTTAAGATATAGGGCCTTATTGCTTTCAGGTTGTCAAAATAATGTACACTAACCAGTGCATCAATGGATGACACAGCACAGTCTATAATCCTGAATCGCCACGAACATTAAACATTTTTGGCAACACTCTGTTTATTTAAGATGCACATTCAGTAACTAAACCTGTCATAACACAGTGTAATGTAATTCTAAAAGTGTTTTTTCATGTTTGTATCATCCTCCAATGTACATTCAATGAATGATAGCGAGATACATTATAATTATGAGCAATCCTCTTTCAACTACTACATGTATTAAATGTGTCTCACGCTAACAAATCCTAAATATGGGAATTAAAATATTCAGGGATTTTTCCTCTCTGTGTGAAATGAAGTGACCCATATGTTGTGTGGTGATGACACCTCAGAGGAAAACAGCAGCGCAAGCAGAGGTATGTTTTTTTTTTTTTTTTTTTTTTTTTACCAGCATACTGTGGCACAGAGCCAAAATGATCTCAAGTTCATTAATGGTCTGGCGGATTTTCCCCCTGTGCTCCCGAAATAGGAAAATAAATAAATAAATGAGCAGTATTTCATAAAAAAGTATGAGCCAGGTCGCTCTAAGTTATGGGCTGTCCCATTTCCAAAAGCTAATCCCCCCCTCCCCCGCCCCCCATCCCCTCGGATCAGAGTGTGCACTCATTCAATTAGGTGAAACAGACAGAGCACAGAGAGATGAGAAGCTCCTGGCACAAAACATGCACAGTTTAGCATGTGTATGGAAAATAATGTAAGGTGGTGTTATCAGTACTTATATAGAAGTTTACTGATTAACCAGGATTCAAGAGACCTATCAGAATCATGGGAGTTGGAGATAGCGACCTGCCTAACTGTTTTAATGCTTTTTTTACTCGTTTTGAAAGACCTGATGCTGCACAAAATATCCCCATGGTTACAAATTCTCTAGAACCCCAAAAAACGTTAGTGATATCACAGGAACAGGTAGCAATCTTATTCAAAAAGACTAACATTAGGAAGGCGGCAGGCCCTGATGCTATCTGTGGGCGCACTATATCCTTCTGCGCAGATCAGCTCAGTGGAGTCTTTTCAAAATTATTTCAATTATGCGCAGATAAATGTGTGGTGCCTTCAACTTGGAAGACTTCTACAATAGTGCCTATTCCCAAAATAAACAAGGCCAATAAGCTGAATGAATTTAGGCCGATCGCCCTCACATCATTAATTATGAAACATTTTGAAAGAATCCTGAAAGATGAGGTTGTGTCCTGGGTCGCAGGCAAACTAGACCCCCTGCAATTTGCCTATCAGGCTGGGAAGGGGGTAGAAGATGCCAAACTTTTTATCCTTGATAAGATCTATAAGCACCTAGAGAAACCAAACTCACACGCAAGACTTCTGTTTGCTGACTTCTCATCAGCTTTTAATAAAATGCAACCGCATATTTTAATCAATCATCTTGATGCTTATTTTAATCTTCCTCACCAGCTTTTGCTTCTTATTCATAATTTTTTAACTGAGAGGAAGCAAAAGGTTTTAGTAAATGGAGCCATATCAGATGTCCTGATATCGAGCACAGGATCACCCCAAGGGTGTGTTCTTTCACCCCTTCTTTTTATTTTATACACGGATAGTTGTAGGTCCATCCAAGAGAACAGCTATTTAGTTAAGTTCTCTGATGATACAGTTCTTCTGTCCCTCCTCCAAGGGCCTGTATCTGGTCACGGGGGTGCTCTTACAGCATTTGTCAACTGGTGTGACATGAATTTCCTAGACCTTAACGTGTCTAAAACAAAGGAAATTATCATTAATTTTGGAAAAAATTGTACTAAGCCCCCTGCAAATCTTATTCATGGTAAGGAGGTAGAAATGGTGGCTTCATACAAATACTTAGGAACTGTTTTTGACTCACAGCTAAGATTTGATGTCAATACAGATGCCATTGTTAAGAAAGGCCAACAGAGGACTTACCTACTCAGGAAGTTAAATTCATTCAATGTCAGTAAGAGGATTCAGTCCTTGTTTTACAAGTCTTTTATTGAAAGTATTCTTTTATCTGTTGGCACAACAGCTTGGGTGTTAAAGACAAAAATTGTCTGAATAAGATTGTAAAGGTGTGCTCCAAAATAATAGGGGTGCAGCAGGATGACTTGAGTTCCCTTTGGGATAAACGTGTGGCTAAAAAAGCAAAAGCAATTATTAATCAGCATGACCATATCTTGTCATCTGAATTTGTACTGATGCCCTCAGGGCGCCGTCTTAAAGCGCCACTACGGAAAACTAACCGTTACTCCAGATCATTCATCCCGTCTGCTATCAGACTCTTAAATCTAGACCCAAGCTTGTGGAAATAATAATTTTTTATCTTTACTTTTGATTATTCATTTATTGATCTATTTTTGATTCTGATTTTTAATTTTTGATTTATTTATTTTATTTTTTACACGCTGGAAGGCCAAACGGGAGACAAAGGTCATGTTTTGCTTCCACTGACATTGTAAATACAAACTAGCACCTGTGCATATGTATGAATGTGGATGAGTCTGTATTGTTGAGTTTGTATTGATGTGCTGTTGTGGATGAGCTTGTATTATTATTATTATTGTTCTTGGTGGACTGCCGAACAGAATTGCCCTCTGGGATTAATAAAGTTGATCAAATCAAATCAAATCAAATATCTGTGATGACCCGGCTGCTCTACCTGTTCTCATTTCCACCTTCAATAAATAAAGAGGTAACCAGCCGTTCACTCTCCTCTAATGGATCTATTTTTAGCACCCCTGCTTTTCTAATTTAAGACATTACTTCCAGCTCTGAGCAGGAGTTTCTGAATGTCACTGAGTTTCCTCCTCAAAAAGAGTTTTTATTTATTTATTTTTTCAGATTGTGCCATAATGCTGTGTGCACTTTGGGGGATTTGGGAGATGCAAATAGTCACTTCAATAAATGATGGCTGGTCTGACCTTTGGTTACTAACCACACAGATAGTGATATAATTCAGTCTGAAATGTCTAAAATCCATTTCAGTTTTTCAGTCTTGGGCTGATGAAGTGAAGTCTATACAACAACCTATACACGTGTTTCCTACTTCATGAAGCTTCACTGAAGAGGAACATGTGAAAATGAGTTTCCCCTCAGTCTTTCACAGTTTACTGTTCAGAGGAGCTGTTTTCTAATAATAAACACACACTAAATGAACAGGAAACAATGTGACAAAAAAAAAGAGCTCCTTTGTGACTTTGAATCGCAGTATGGATTCAGGTGCAAAGGAAAATACTAATTAGAATAAGAGTGAATTAAGAGTAAATGATCTGTAATGTGCGAAGAGGAACAGAATAAAAAGTGTAATGTGGGTCAGTGGTAAATTAGGATCAGAGGACTGATGGGGACGACCACGGGGGGGAAGGAGCTGCTGCGATGCTCGGTGGAGCGCATCATCATCCTGAGTCTCTGGCTGACCACTGGAACAGTGTTTAGAGTGAGAGCGCGACGCTGTGTGGGTTTTTGAAAACATCCTCCTCTCCACTGCTACAGTACATGCAGACAGTCCAGCTCCACCCAGGGGATCCAGTCGGCCTTCCCAAATCACTTTTGTTGAGTCTGGAGGTGTCGGCCGCCGTCAGGCCTCTGCCCCAGCGGGCCAGACACCTGGAGGCCCCGAGGAGACTCCGGCTCTTCCTGTAGAGAGCCACAGAGTTCTTCTGTTCCAGTGAACACCCAGGTGTGTGTCCTCCATAATCAGACAGTGGCTTTCAAAAGTCTATAGTCAGTTACTTTAAAGGCCTTGTCCACACCCGGGTTATTTTGCAACCAAAGTTTTGTTTAAGGTATACAGTAATATGTAGGAATTCCCCCCATCTAGCGGTGCGGTTGCATATCTGAGCGTATTCTTGATGTTGCATTCATGTGAAATCGGGCAGACGTCAGACAGACAACAGACGCTGCATGTAACAGGATAAACATGCATCCATGTAAACAAGTGGTCCGCCAGCACGAGGCAAAACAATACAGGCGTGACAATATGTTGTCATGGCGATGTCGTATTGTTTACCTGACCCACGTTTTACCGTCTTTCTCTCGTGGAGTAAAATGACATCCGGTTGGTTTGCCGACGGCCGTCTGCCTGACTGCACCTGAATGCAACATCAGTGCCTCCGTCCTTCCTCACACTACACAGTGATGACAGTTTTAACAGGCGCTACCTGGAAAACGTTCTCCCCGAGCCGACAGCTCTGGTGAGTTTCCGTGGTTACCTACGGTCACGCTGCCACTGAACGTAAAAAATGGAGATGCAACATGGCGGCCTCGGTTCGGTGCGCCCCCCCTTGTATATTTGTAACGACTTGTAACAACTCATTCTAAGGTACGAGAAAGCTTTCATTTGTATGCGGGTATGATTCGACTTCAGTGAAATTTTTGAAAGCAATATTTGATTTTTGCTAATAAAAAGCCAAATAGGTTACATAGGTTACTCTGCCTGACTTTAAGCCTCAGGCAGAGATGAGAAACAGGTTCAAGAGGTAGCTCACTTTCCCTCCAGCTCCACATCCCCAGTCGCCTGACTCACACAACATCATATGAGTCGGTATTACAGAATGTAACGTATTACATTTATATCAAGAACGGTGTTGATATGCATATCATCGATGGATAAAATATACCGTCCACATGTTATCGTAAAATCTGCTACCAAGTGATTCAATGTACATATGCCACAGCAATAGGTGGCGATGTATGGGAAGGTAATGTATGGGTAAAATGGGAAGGGTGTTTTAACCAATCAAAATTGTTTAATATCGTCCAGAACAACAGCAACTTTGTCACGTCCATTTTAATTAGCAAGCTAACGTTAACTCTAGCTAACAACTTCTACGTAGTAGAGGAGCTGCTCTGACATTAGTGGAAATAATCGCAGTAGTCATATCCACATGCAACCGCTGAACCCGGTTTCAGTGTTCCAAAAGCACGGTTGCTTGTGGACGGAACAGTAAAACCGGGAACGCATGTTCACGGTTGCAGAGTAGCCTAACCCGGGCTGGTGTGGGCCTTAAGTCAACTTAAAGTCACAAAAGTTACGAGGGCTCCTGTCCTGTTGATCAGGGCTCCCGGTCAAGGCCAAACTACAACATCCATCAAAACATGTCAAACCAAGTCAGCATTAACAAACACTTCTCAGCTGTGATGGTTTATATATTCACACTAGAGAAGAGAGATGTGACTTTGAGCCTCAGGCAGAGATGAGAAACAGGTTCAAGAGGTGTTAGCTCACTTTCCCTCCAGACTCACACAATATCATATGAGTCGGTATGTAACGTATTACATTTATATCAAGAACGGTGTGGATATATCATCGATGGATTTATCTATTACATAGGCCTATACCACTCTATCATATAGCTTATAGCTCATTCATTTTGATCAATTAGCTATCTTCCCAATTTCATAGTGATTTGAGACTTTTACGGGGTGTTCCCACCAAACGCGATGAACGCGATTGAATCGCGCGTCAAATGAAATCGCGTCGCGCTAGACGCTCCAGTTTTGACGCTGGTTCAATATGCAAAAAACGCCTCGTCGCGGCATCGCGTCGCGCGACGAGCCCGCCCAAACAACAACATTTCTCCCACTATTTCATTCTCTGGCTGAGATAACCACCGTCGCTGCACTGTTCCTGTCCCTGTAGATGGGAGAGGAACAGCGGTGTGGGTCTCTGGCTGCAGGAGGAGGAGGAGGAGACGGCTCCGTGAACTACTGTGTGACTGACCGCCTGTTGAGTGCTTTGGGACGGGGCGGCCGGCTCGCAGCGCCCGCTGGTTGAAAACAGCAGTGATAACGGGCTTTCAGGTCCGAATCTCCAAATCAGAAACGTTTGTAACAGCACCGGAAAAAGCAACAGTGAAGAGCTGTGGCTTTGCAGCAGCTAATGGGGATCTGAATAATAAACTAAACTAAACCAGAAAACTTCTAATATTGTCAATAGACTCGCTCTGACTAAACTGCCAAGGGAACACCAGTACGTCCGTACGTCAGCACGTCGGTGACGATCTCAAAGCTGATCGGCTGTCGCGGCACGTCTTCACGCGAATTCGCCGCAAAAGTTCAATTATTTGAACTCGAGCGATGAAGCGTCATCGCGCCGGGCGACGCGATGGAGGCGATTTTTCGCGGCCAACGCGTCCATCGCGTCGCGCTATCGCGTCCATCGCATCGCCCGGCGCGATGACGCGACTAATCGCGTGTTTGCATTGACTTTACATGTAATCTCGACGCGCGATGAAGCGTCATCGCGTTTGGTGGGAACACCCCGTTAGACTAGCCTGATGTTTGGCTTTGGACATAATATGTAACAATATAAGTATACACACATGTGGTTGAGACATGGGTTTCATATGCAATTTTTACATTCTTATTTCAAATTCAATATATGCATATATTGAATATATTTGCATAGAAGGATTTTGGGCCACAGAACCATTCTTCTAATCAAAACACCAGGCAATACCTAAAAATTCACTGTTTCCTCTGTGGAAAGTTAAAGGGATAGTTCAACATTTTGGCAAATGGCCCATTGCCATAATCCCTATAGTTTTAGGAGTAGGATCGTTATTTTTAATTGTTGGTGCAAACTATTTTTAGAATGGCGGAGCGGAGCCGCAAGCTGCTCAGAGCTACGCTACGGAGGCTAATTGGATTTCTTGGTTTCCCTCATCAAACTCATCAAATACACAATCCAACAACTCCAAAACGCTCTGGTGGACAAGTTGTGACCTGTACATTCACCATGCTATGAGGTAATAACGGAATGTTACAAGACAAAGTTGTTTTTAAGGTAAATTTGTGCAAAACCGCTGATGCGCGTTTCCGTCAGGGGCAGTTTTTCGGCCTAAAAAAATGTTATGGATTATGGCAATGAGCCAATTTGCCAAAATGTTGAACTATCCTTTTAAGCAATGTAAAATTCTGAAACATTTTCTATTCTGTTTCGTTTATTAAGGATAACATATATTTTTTTAATAAACTCCATCTTCACTCTTTACCTTTAATAAATATGCAAAATCTGTTCTGCTTCAACACATTAATATTTTGAACATATTTTGGATGGACGGCTTCTCTCTCTCTCTGATGTGGGCGGTTGAAAGCTGGCTGTCTGTCAGATGACAGATGGCGTTCTCCAACACCACACGGTGCCCGCAGCCTCTCGCTCACCCTACATGCTGGTCACCTCTTTAGCCCTCTCACATAAGGCGACAGACGGTTCCTCAGACTGACACCATCACTCATATCGTGCATCTGCCCCAAATCATCAGCCCACTTCCCTTCCACTCCACACTGAGCCTATACATAGCCTGGCCTGTACTCACTTTTTTTTTCTTCCTTGGCTACAAAGGCGCTGTAAATAGGCCTGGATGTAATGGCTAACTTGTTTGTTGTCCATGACTTTCAAATATTGACACCGGTCGGGTGTTTAGAGTGTTTCGGTGCCTGGACAGCTGCGCGGCAAAGATTTGGATGCGTTTCCCGACACAGTGAACGCACGTGGTGACAGCTGTATTAGCACTTTAAAAAGGAAACTTCTACCAAGGAGCTGCCAACATGAGACTTGTGATGCAGAACACAGAAAGTCTGCTGGACAGGATGTCTGACACAGACAGAGCTGCCGTGTTTCAACGCAGCTTCCTCCCCTGCCGGGAGCGCGAGCACACATGATAAGAACATCAGTGTAAACTGAACGTGAACCCTCTAAACGTAAATCACATGCAGATCTATGGGCTCACAAACAGATACTGAGTTTTCTATCTGTGAGGACAGGATAGGGAGTGAAAGATTGCATGGCAAACTGTAAAAACTAGTATCAGCTTGTTGTAATGTACATGATAAAACTACACTGAGCTTGCTTTTGAGTCGTCCTATGGATCAAACACTGTGTAAAGAGTAGGTTCAAGTGTTTATTTGTTATCTTTTTCTCTGATAACTCTGCCGTTCCCTCCTCTTTTTGACTGTTTGTGAGTGATCGAATTAAGTATGTTACATTTCAGGTAAGCACTTTGAGAAACCAAATCTGGCCAGGTTTGATGGTGGCCCCCAGTGGGCAGGGCTTATTTCTGTCAGGATATTACTGGTATTAACGATAGGTAACACTTTATAATAAGTACACACTATTAAGCATTAGTTAAGCATTAATAAATATTGAATTCTTCATTTATAATGCATGAATACTCATTAGTATGTAGTTTATAAATACAGTTTGTGGTTATCAGTGATGAGTAAAACATTTTTAACTGTGTTTATAAACTACATACCAATGAGTATTCATGTGTTATAAATGATGAATTCAGTATTTATTAATGCGTAACTAATGCTTAACAGTATGCACTTTTTATAGAGTGTTAAATTAGATGAACAGAAGAGCATTGTGATGTTGTGACATCACAACGTTACAGAGGTCCTGACAGCTCATCTTTAGGCTGAGTTGGTAAATATAGCCTGGGTGCAGATCCCTGTGGACTTCAATTTTAATACTTTCACAGTATTACAACAGAACATAGACCTGCATAATGGTGGAATTATAATGTGTTACTGAACGATAAATCAGATAAACAGAAGAGCATTGCGTTGTTGTGACATCACAGCATTACAGAAGTCCTGACAGCTCATCATTAGGCTGAGTTAGTAAATATAGCCTGTGTGCAGTTCCCTGTGGACTTCAATTTTAATACTTTCACAATATTGATACAGAACATAGACCTGCTTTATGATTGAAAGAATAAAAAAACAGAATGTGGAATTGTCCCTTTATACAAAATGAGACCTTTAAAAAGCTATGAGTATCATGGGATCTAGCAAAAAGGAAACAGTGAAGGTTCATGGTGCAACAAAACAAAGTATGACTAAGAGGAATAGAAACTACCAAGACAAGTAGATAAATAAACGAAAAGATATAAGAACATGAAAGATGTGCGGCCTGACATGATTGTTAACTTGTCTAAACAGCTCAGCATGAGTGATACAGATCATAGAGCTTTACTGTAAGTCAGTGCAAGGACAGGCATTTAACACAAAGCTGCAGGCACAAGTGTTCTGTAATCATTTCCCCAACTTAAATACAGCCTTTCTTCATGAGTGTGTGGCTGCTTGAAGCCAAACGCGGGCCCGGCCCACCACCGGCCCCAGGGCGGCTCCGCTGTGGCTATCACAGTGGCAAAGGCCGGACAGTTGAGGCGGTTGCCAAGAAGCCGTTGCCTTTTCTTTGAGGGCGACACTTCAGATGGGTGCAGCCATAAAGCAGAGAGAGGGAGAGGGAAAAAAAAAAGGACAAAAATATCCAGAAAGTTGGGTCTATAATTGGCTGTGCCTCTCAGCCTTTTTTTATGTGCGAGCACAGCCCTGTTGAGAACAGTAGAAGCCACCTCGTCCCCCAGTGAAACCCAACACTTTCCCCCCTTCGAAGTTCCCTCCCACTCTGTCCACCCATCCACAAGGTTGCTTGGAGCTCACCTCATCTCACTTTTAAACAACACTGTACACTGGATTGTCACCCTGGATTATATAATAATCTCATCTTGATTTCTGGCACCAGTTGGGGAGGTATTTTGGATTATTACCACCTGATAACGATGCTTCCCCGGTGCTGATCCAGGGGGCGAGCGCTGGAGGCAGAGACACTGACACCTCCACTGAGTGACAGGACAGGTAAGTGAGACATTAGCTTTAAGAAAAAGTCACACATCTGTTACATTAATGTCCCCCCCAAAAAATCTTGACTCTAAACTACTTTTTATTCTTTATCAGGTTTGAATTGTTGCTTTTAAAAAAAAAAAGTTAAGTTATTCAGATGCTCTATCAGAGAACAGACCTTTTTTTTCTTTGGTTGCACATGGGGGAAAAAAAAAACTCTCTCTGTTTTTTACATTGTGGAAATGATAAACGTGGTGCTTCTGTTATAGACATCTACGTTGCAGTCCCAGGTCTGCCATTCAGAGAGGAAGTGGAAACAGGCCCCGATGATACAGACCCACAGTTTGTAAGGAATCTGGCTTCAGGTTCAGATGTTGACAGAGGCGAAGCAGCTTGTTTTCAGCTTTACCTTGGATACTGTATCTGCTTGTAAAACTGCAGATTTAATTCAGCGCAGCGCGGGGAGACCCACACAATATATTTCATCGTAATCAGAGATGAGAGGTAGACAAATTAGGATGTGTTAGACTTCCACAAAGTTGGGTAAAGCGGATTAGGAGCATGAATCCAAATCTTGTTCAGCTGCAGAGGCTGCATTTCTTTTTTCTTTTGGTTGAAGTCTTGCTGGGCTGAATTTCTCTGATTTTAAATGCTACACTAATGGAGGTAATTACAGCGATTCAGCTAGCGTGCTTATTCTGCTCATTAATAGCGGCAGTGAAACCAAAGTAGCAGAAATAGCCCAATGAAGAATCAGATAAGGAAACTGGTATCTGGAGGCCAGAGCACTTTGCTTCACCCACAGTAAATAATGCAGCCTCTATTCCACATGCTATAGATGCCAAGCCACAGTCAACAGGCTGCTGTTCTGAAAATTGTCTTCCCACACCACGTTTCCTGGAATCACTTTCTGTTTAAATCACTTTCTATTTCATTTATTACTCTTTCACTCCACTTTGCTCCAAACTGTAAAATATTCTGTAAAGATGGCAAAATATTTATCTTTAAAACAGGAGAAAAACTGCAAGTGCCAGGGTAATAACAGTCATTTTAAAGAAATACAATAATACAGTAGCTGCATAACCTAACTATTCAGTTTCATAGAATATATCATGCCTCCCTTAAAGCATTAGGTTGACATTTAACTCTCTCTCTCTGTGCACTTAATATTAGCAGATTGTGAAGAAAGTAAAGTGCATTAAAAATCTAGATGGTTAGCTGCCACAGGGACACATGGTCCCCATTGGGGACGGCCATCTAGCCTAGCTCAGAATAAAGCCTATAGAAACAAGAGACTGTCAGCCTGGCTCTTTGAAAGCAAAATATGTCCACAAGCACTTACTCACTGCACGCAACCAATGTGTAAAGGTGAAAATTTGCAGCTTTACTTGGAGCGGTCACAAGTAGAGTCACTTATGGATGTGAGGAAAAAAAAAAAAAAGCTTCCTCACATTTAAGCATTTTCAAAAATACACCAGAGTCAATCTGCAGCTGAGCCAATTAAGAGCATGCTTGTCCCAGACTGACTTCCTGTTGATGTAAATGGGACAAAATAACTTCATCATTCTGAAAATCCTGGTGATTATTCCAAAGGGTTTTACAGCTGCTTTTCCACTCATTGTTCATGGGAAAAGGAGCTTTTTGGACCAGTGTGCATCATCTCATGATCTCTGAAGTTGCAACACCCGGATGCTGAAATCACCTACAGTAAAAACACAGACCCACTCCTTGGAGCTTTGAGTCACTGCTCTTCGCCAAGAAATAATCCAACACCTAAATTCCTGTAAAAACACAATTTATCATTTCTACACTTCAACACTCTCCTGTCTATGTACTGTATTACTGTATGCACATATAACAGGATCAAATGTGTTTTAATAATGAACAATAAATATATTTTTAAAAACGTTTGTACAGAGCCAGATTACACCTGTTTCCAGTTTTCATTCTAAAGATAGTCTAACATTTTCTTGGTACAGACTGAAGAATTTTCATCTAACTTTCTAGTATTTAAACTAAACTACTTGTGTAAATATTTCATTAGTTCACCTCTGACATAGCCTACAAGTACATTAACAGCATAATTCAGTGGAAATATCAGATTGCACAGGAAGGTGGCCAAGGATGTTAAGTAACTTTGGGGACATTTTATTGCTTGTGCATAAGTCAGACTTTCCTTTAACCTCCCCCTGATGACCCCCCACAGTGAAACACTCCCCCAGTCCAGTCAGGACCAGCCTCTGTTATGGCTACAGTCAGTCACACATCAACCATAATGGCAGGCATCACAACCACTGCTCTTCAATACGTGCGAGAATAGTTTTGTGTTTATACGACAGGTTTCTGTGAGTAGTGCCAACCCGTGCAAAAACAGCCTCGTAAATGAATCCAACAGAGAAGGGCTGATGTTTCCTTTGAAAACGAAACTGGTTGGATGAGCAAAACTCTGGAGGATGACACACAGTGCAACATCAGCAAACTGTGCTCTCCTTGTCCTTAACTGTCTTTGTGGGTGGAACTGGTTGAAAAAAAAAAAAAAAAAAAAGTTTGGCAGCAAGTTCCAGCAATCTTTTAGTCCAGTTCTCTCTGGATGAAATATTCACTTGCTGCTGTAGAGTGTATTTCAGACTTCAAATTATCACGTCCTGAGAGTGGAGAACATTTCCTGCCAGCGTTCATACCAGAAATAAAAAAAATAAAAAAAGGAGACAATGAGGGGGAGGTGAGATAGAGAATTGCTTTTCCACTGGAATCCAGGGTTTCTGTTTTGTACATGTGTAGTTCGAAATGCAATTTTAAATCAGTTTCCACTAGTGGCTCGTCATTGTAAAGATGTGGCAGCAGCCTTTGTAAGAACCTCTTTATCTCTTTACATTGCAGGAAAGTCATCCTTCATCCACTTCAGCGCCTCTGTTGTAGAAATGATTACAGATGGTGTTTATTCATTCAGTGATGAAAAAGTTGCACAGACTCTTCAATTCTGAAATGTTTTCCTAATTCAGCGGTATAGGCTACATTCACAAAATTGGCTTAACTGGCTGCAGTGTCTGCTAGAGTTCATGTAAGAACGAGTTGTTGATGTTTCCACTGACCTTTTCCACAGACTGGACAGCTTGATGGTGATAATAAGCTAAAACAAAACAAACCCAAACTGAGGCCGAGATGGAATTACGTGTGGGATTTAGGATCACCCTGGTCTTGTTCATTCTGGCCTTGACTCTTTCTGGCGAGAGAGTGGAAGCACAGAGCAGAGCAGGTAAGACCATTAAGAGTGAAAACTCTAGAACTTGTATTGACTGTCTGTGTGATTAAAGGGATACTTCACCCAAAATCGTTAATTCACCAATTTTCTACTCCCCGTCATGAAGGGTTTGGAGAACTTTGGGAGTTATCAAAACGCTTTAGGAGTTCCAGGGGGGGTCCGGCTGGCAACGGATTTTCATATAATGACAGTGGATATTGCTCACTTTTGAATCGTCCAAAACACACACTATGAAACATCCAGGTACTGCTCCAAGTGGTTGCACAAGATGCGTGAGATTTGCTGCGAGATGTTCTTCCATGTTTACATCATACATCCAATGGTTTACAATGATGAACAAAGATCTTGCAGCAAATCTCGCGGATGCGCACAAACATCAACAGAGCCACTGGGAGCTACTGCTACAAAAAGGCTAAAAACAGAGATCAAATTATTTTTTTCCGAACAACTTTTTCACGTCACGGCTTCAGGACACTTGGGTCAGTACAGAACAGCAGTATGGAGGTATCTGGATGTTTCATAGTGTGTGTTTTGGACGATTCTAAAGTGAACTCTATCCGCTGCTCTGGAACTCCAAAAGCGTTTTGATGACTCCGAAAGTTCTTCCAACCCTTTCTTGGCATGGCAGTGAGTAGAAAATTGATGAATTATCTATTTTAGGTGAAGTATCCCTTTAAACTTTTCTCTATCTTTCTACTCCAGGGTGTAAGAATGTCCACTATGACTTGGCGTTTATCCTGGATACCTCATCCAGTGTCGGGAAAGAGAACTTCGAGAAGATCAGGCAATGGGTAGCCAACCTGGTGGAGTCTTTCGACGTGGCCGCGGACAAGACCAGGGTAGCTGTGGTTCGTTACAGCGACAGACCCACCACCGAGT
Source organism: Trachurus japonicus (assembly GCF_045865225.1). Classification (NCBI taxonomy): domain Eukaryota; kingdom Metazoa; phylum Chordata; class Actinopteri; order Carangiformes; family Carangidae; genus Trachurus; species Trachurus japonicus. The sequence continues at coordinate 33,933,146 of NC_140917.1, forward strand.
TCCACCTGGGGAAACACAGGACCCTGGAAGATGTGAAGCGAGCTGCCCGTAACATACGCTACCTGGGGGGAAATACAATGACCGGGGATGCTATCGCCTACACCACCACCAACATCTTCACCGAGCGGAACGGAGCGAGGCCCAGCGCCAGAGGCATTCAGAGGGTGGCCATCCTTCTCACAGATGGTCGAAGCCAGGATTATGTTCTGGAGCCCTCTAAGGCAGCTGCCAAAGCTGGCATCAGGATGTTTGCAGTGGGCATTGGGGAGGCGCTGAAGGAGGAGCTGGAGGAAATCGCAGCTGAGCCGAAGAATGCCCACGTCTTCCATGTGACGGACTTTAATGCCATTGACAAGATCAGGGGCCGGCTGAGGAGGAGGCTGTGCGAGAGTAAGTCAGCCATCAGGCTCAGTGCCAACACATCGCTCACACTGAATGCCACATGGCCTCTTTTTCTCTTTTGAAGCTTCTCTTTTGAAGTCCGCCTGCCTCACCCTGAACGTGCACTTAATCAAATTAGACTCTTATTTTAACCTTTAACCACTATACGGAGGAAAAGACCCAAACCACAAAACCCCACCCTTACCACAAAGAGCTGCTGCACATATACTGTCCTGTCACAGCCTCTATTTGGCTGAATACGAAGAGTGTGAGGGGGATGTTACACAAACTGGCTTGTAAATGACAGTTTTTTAACCGAGACATTTCTGTGGTGCAGCTGTCTTTTTCACTGCTGCTTTGGTGCAGAGGTGTTTAGCACTGGAAAGCCTCTCTAACCTAAATAGTTTTTCCACCAGTGAGGCGAGAAAAGTCACAGGCACATAGGCGTAGAAAATGAGTTTATCCTCCCAGATAAATTAGCAAAAATAGGCTCAAGAAGTAAAGTAACAGCTGTATGTCGTCCAGGAGCTGTGTGAAAAAAGTGGAAGAAGTATCTGCGTGCGAGTGTTTTCACAGAGAAGATGGATGCTTTGCACTCCAACGCTTGAAATTCCTGCCTAAAATTAGCCAGACAGGAAAGAAAAGGATGCCATAAGTCTTAGCCGCAAACAGCAAATACAAAAACGGAAATGACATGATTACATGGTCTTCGTGCATAGATTAGCATTGACAAACTATTCCTACTTTAATTTGGCACTGAATTGTCAGGATAAAGTAAAAAAAAAAAAGTAGAGATCCATTTGGAGAAAGACTCTAAAACACCTCCATTCTTTTTAAGACCATACTGTATCATCTTGCAGAGCACTGCTGGTGCAAGGACACTGTGGAGATTCATTTTATAGCCGCTGACCTTTGACCCTGCTCTTTGACTCCACAGATTTTCAAACTGCCAAGCGGTAATGTAGGTTATACATTGTGAAACATGCCGAACGGCGAGTTTGTAGAACTAACCAAAAGCTAAATTTACACAGAAGGAAAGCTCCGCTGTTTTCTTTCTGTAATCTCTAGAATCACAACGAGTGAGTCTCTAAGTATATCAGTGGTCAGCATAACTGGCTCACTGAGCAGTGTGAGTTATTTTCACCCAGAAAATTATACATCTAATGTTTCAAGTGGGTCCAGTGCAGCTGCTCCAGTGTCCATGTTGAATGTTTTCACCTTTTAATCTATAGGTTTAAAAAAGGAGCACTGTTTATCCTGCACTGCACTGATTCATTAGCGCGTGTGTGGGCTCGCTTAAGAATACCTGTGCATATTGACCCTATGTAACCTTGTTGACTCAGTACTCTAATATCAAAGCCCTTGTCTAACAACTAGAGTGTGTTAAAAGGTTCAATATTTTACACTTTCCCAGTGTTTTATTTGATGTGTTAATCCATAGGAAGACATATTTGTATTAGTAGGTATTAGTCTTCCTGACAGCTGGTTTTAAGGCTCAGAGTCTGAATACAGACCATGAGAATTTCTCAGTGGACTGAGCACTTTGATACTTCCACAGTGTTAATATAGTCCCTGGATCTGCTCTATAATCAAAGATAATAAAAACCTCACTTTATAGGCTACAATATGAGACTTTTAGAAAATTCAAGAGCCGTAATGATGAAAGGTAACGTGGGGAATAATAAAAACCTGCCTGAGACAACTATTTCCCAAACCAAAAGGTTTTTTTTTTTTTTTTTTTTACATTGCCTCCATTTTTACTGTCAGTCAGATACCTAAATTATAGTTGTAGGCCCACAAGTGCAGGGAGTAGCTCGGCTATCTAGCATGCTAAGTCTCAGAGCGGTGGGACAATGAAGTCTTTTAAAAAAGACTGACGCACTTCCATTCATTCACTGAATGGTAATTTTTGGTGGACGAGCTGGCTTTATAAACAACATAAACCAAGACATCTTCCAGTATCACTTAAAAAAGACTTTAAGACAGAAGAAATAAAGGCCTCCTGAATTTCACTGCTAAACAAACACAAGTCAAACATAAACTGGACAGAGTTTACAGCTGAAATTAAAAATTTACCATGTGAAACTGAGATAACACCACCTGCAGGATAGAAGTACATGCTGACAGCTAAATTAGCTGCTTGGATTTTCCCACAAGGCCTGCTCTGGTCTATGAAAAGGAAAAACAAGATATGAATGAGTGTCAACATAATGAATGCCACAAGGTTCAAAGCCTTTCTGACATGATGATTTTTATAGCAGTGATTTGAAGAAAATTGCAGTTTGGAAGACACACACAATCTATTGAGGAAGCTGCAGGGTCACGTGATGTTTCAGGCTACAAATAACATTTAGAACTGGTAGTCGACACCCTGTCAGTCTAATAATCAGCTTAATGAGAAATTCCTCCTCACAGATTGATTACAAACTGATGATGGCCTCCTGACTGTTATTACCTGATCCACAAAAGAAAAAATATTTTTTTTGCCATGTCAGATGGGTGAGATCACCTTGTTAGTTGTAAGGTGAAGCAGATCATAGTGATTTTCATCGATCAGTTATTTAAAGGAGTCATCACCTGGTTTTTTATGTATCCAATCCCCCTTTAATTCCTTTGAATCAGTTCTTAAAACTTATTGGAAACATTTTTTAAAAAAAATTCAAACATAGAGCTTGTTCTGACACTTTTTCATATGGCAACTTTCTCTCGTGAGAGTAGGCGCGAGGTTTTGACTGGTCCGGATGTTCATTGTATTAATATGTAATGAGGCGCGCATTGATTGGACGCAGGAAGGACAGAGCCCAGTGGGCTACATGCAGGCTGTATTGGAAACCGCATACCTATGCTGCTCTGTCATGTACCGTAACCATGTTATAACTTCATAAAATAAAACAAAATTGTATCGGTTCATTGTAAAACATGTATTTATTGATGCAAATGTGGTGATTTCTGTACGTAGGCTACAGAGCCCCGGTGCAAAGCTGCTGCTGCTGCTGCTCTGTGTGAAGCTTCACTTTTCATTCAAACAAACTAATACGACTGCCACAATTGTTAGATTTCATCAGTGAGACAAACATTTATCTCCTAAAAAGAATTTAACCAGTCGGCGGTAAACCTCTACAAACCTGCGGGTAAGTTAATTAACGACCGTTTCCTCCGCGGGCATGACAACGTAGTTTGACCGGTTAACGAGCAGCTGCAGGCGGGTTGCTGACGAGTCACTCTCCGCTCCTCTGCCTCGCTGGAGCTGCACTTCTCCCAACGCGAAGCAAACTTCTAAGCCGTCATTTGGATAAACTAACCGCACATTGGGGATCTAAACCCTTACTTTCTCGCATGAATAAATATTAAAACTTAATAAATTAACGACCCTTTCCTCCGGCGGCACGACGACGTTGTTATCGGCCGGCTAAACGAGCAGTGCAGGCGGGTTGAGGAGTCACTCCTCCTCCGCTCTTCTGGTGCTGGCTGCAGCTGGCTGCACCTCACTTCTCCCAACGCGGAGCTAACTTCTAAACAGCCGTCATTCGGATGAACTAACCGCACATTGGGGATCTAAACCCTTACTTTCTCGCATGAAAAAATATTAAAACTTAATAAATTAACGATAGTTTCTTTCGGCGGCATGACGATGTCGTTCGGCCAGGTAAACGAGCGCTGCAGGCGGGTTGAGGAGTCACTCCTCCTCCGCTCCTCTGGTGCTGGCTGCAGCTGGCTGCACCTCACTTCTCCCAACGCGGAGAAAACTTTAAACAGCCGTCATCCGGATAAACTAACCGCACATTGGGGATCTAAACCCTTACTTTCTCGCATGAAAAAATATTAAAACTTAATAAAGTGACGAAATAACAGCGCTACAGTGGGAAATAAAACAACCCGTAATGGCGGCGCGGCAGAAGTCGGGGTGGTGGAAGAGAGGTGTGTTTATGAAAGCAGGCGCCACGGTGACGTCACCGTAGGCGCAGAATCAAAATCTCGTAATGTTGTGGTGTGCAGCCTCATGAGCTACTCAGGCTTAAACAAAGAGCCCAAACCAAAAAACTCAGCCACTTTCAAACCCCAGGTTTTCAGGCAAGTTTCCACTGAGGTCCAACACCAGTATACAGGTTTTAACAAGGAAAAATGCGATTTCCGGGTGATGACTCCTTTAAACAGATAGTTTCTCACCTTCTGTCTAGATAGTTCTGAGTTTATTTCATTGGTTTAATTAAAAGCACCAACCTGTGAGATTTCATGCAATATTGATAAAGGTCAGTGGTGGTCTGCATGATGCTCAAAAAAAGTTTATAGCAACGTAAGTAGGGTCTGTGTGGCTGTAGTAGGCTCCTGTAGGCTACTTTGAGCTAAATGCTACTGTCAACATATCCCTCAGCTATGTTTAGTGTTATTGCTACACCTAAATTAAGTAGCATAGACTATTGAAATCTGGTACGAATCAAACAATAATTAGATTATTGTGAAATTATTAGATGCAAGTTTATTCATTTTTCAAATGATTGAAATACAGTAGTTACTCTTCTTAGCTAAACTTCATCTTACTTTTAAATAATCTATTTTAATTGTGATGCAGCTGTTTGTCTACATCTCTGTGCCGCCCATAGCACCATCTGATTGGTTAGCCTACATCAACAACAGGCAACAGCCTAACCAACTAGACAGATAATCAACTGTTAGCAGCTACTGCTAGCAGAGTGTGTTGAGAAAAGACAGCAGACTAAAGTTGTATAAACAACACAGTCCACTACACTGCAGTTACAAATACAGCACACTTACCAACAAGTACGTTTCTGCTCAAGACACACGGAGGGAGCGACAGAGAGGGACAGAGCGAGAGAGCAGCTACCGCTAACTGCTAAGCTAATGTAAGTAGCTAACTTAGATCTGAAGTGCATGTAAACAAACAGCTGAATGGGTGGAAAGTCTGCGACAGGAGCAGAAAGCTGAGTACTTGAGATGACCGACTGTTAGTTTAAATGTACAGCTGGTAGAGTATGGTCGCTGTGATGTAATAAAATAATAATAATATAAATAATAAAATAAAAAGAACAGACACATGAGTTAACGTTAGCTACAAATGCTGGCAGTACATTTGTGTTGGCATATCAGCTTCAAATGGTTGCTTAGCCTACAGTATACTGTCTCTATGATAAGCGGTGTCAGAATTGAATTACCGGTAGAAGTTGTTTATCATGCCAAGTGACCATGCTGATGTTTTAGAGGCATTTACAAGCTCACTTGTCTATTCTAGCCTGCAAACTAATAGGCTATTAGCTGAGTAGCACTGAAGATAAAGTGAAGAACAAATTAAAAATCTGACATGGCTCGCCTAGATGAAAAATTGGAGGACTAAAAGTTATTATATACCTCCTGTCATGACTGTCTCAGAACCAAATTACATGGCAAGTCACCCAATGGTTGTTGAGATATTTCAGTCTGGACTAAATTAGTGGATTCACTCACCGACTGACCAACATTGCCAGCCCTACACCAGGAGCCAGTCTAAAAATTCAACAGAACCTAGTCTTTCCAAAGACAGCATCCCTAGAAAATCCACAGACCCACCAGGAACAGTTAGAAAGAACTATACATCACCTACATGAATTCGTGCAGACAGAAATCCTCCACCTCCAAGGTTGAATGGACGTCAGTCACAATCTCTAAGCCAATGTTTACACATTTTAAACTCAGGCAGGATACATATCTGCATTCTCCAGTAGTGAAGCTGGCATCTGGACGCAAATAGAAAACACCCCTCCTGCCAATAAAAACTCAACCTGATGGTGTTGCCTTTCTCACTGTCATCGCCATCACTGAAATATGCGTGAGTGGAAATGTAAGACTGTTACTGCTCTCGGGCCTGTGGATGTGGATGTGCCCCCTACACCAGCACAGCCCCCCCCCCCACCCCACCTCTCACCCACACACTTCACTCTCCAGATGTCAGACAAGGAGAGATGGAGGGCAGTCTGTCTGGGCAGGTGCTCTTCAGATCACATATCAGTCTGTAGGCTGTGTTTCAATGAGATCACCACTTCCTTAAACAATCCAACACATCACACCTTTTTGGTCTGACCCCTCATAAAGTTTCAGAGCGACCGCATTCCTAATGTAATAACAACATGATCACATTTCCAGTTGGGATACAGAGGGTTACCAGTAGAACAGTTGTCTACCTTTTCTTCCTATCACAGCTTCATATTTTGACTAAAAGCATGCCAAAACTGAACCTCTGCCCTCTCTCCTCAGATGTCCTGTGTCCAAACATGAAGGTTCAACCTGATCGCTTCAAGCCCAACAGCACCAGTTATGGTCTTGAAGAAGTTCCAGGTATGTGCAAACTGCTGCTCTCTTGACGGCAACATGCAGTGCTGGCTGCACTTGACAACCACAAAAGTAAAGTCTTTATTTTGCAAAGCATTTCCTACACTTCCACATTTAGCTTTTTCACATGAAGAGAAACTTTTTTGACTTGTTTATCTACAGAGATTTGGACTTTCTTTTTTTTTTACGTATAATTTTCCTCCATTTCCACCTGATTGGAAACCGAATTGGTTTTATTCATGACTGGGAAAGTGCTGCGTTCTTGCACCTTCATTTTCTTCCTTTTTTTTTTTTTTTATCATGCCAGCATAAAAAACCTCAGTTATTTGCAGTAACTAAATAACCGTTTCTGCCCACTTTACATCTCAGGAAAACATTTAGAAAAGTACAGATGTATTCTGTTTGCATTTCTAAGCAGCCATTGACTTTCATCCTTTTTTCCATTTCATATGAAAAAACAAACTTTTATGTACAATTTATTCTCATTTTCATCTCAGTTCCTGCAGCATGCATTTAGATTCAATTGGCAAAACACAAAGTACAGTTTGTTTGGTTGAATAGGAAACATTTGACTTTTTCTCCCCACAAGATATTTGATTATATTAAAGGGATAGTTCAACATTTTGGCAAATTGGCCCATTTCCATAATCCCTATAGTCATAGCAGCAGGTTCATTACCTTTAATTGTCGGTGCAAGCTATTTTTAGAACAGCGCAGCAGAGCCGTGAGCTGCTCAGAGCTACGCTACGGAGGCTCATGGCATTTCTTGGTTTCCCTCATCAAACTCATTAAGTACACAATCCAACAACTCCAAAACGCTCTGGTGGACAAGTTGTGATCTGCACATTCACCACGCTATGAGATAATAACGGGACGTTACAGAGTTGTTTTCGAGGCAAATACGGAGACTGCTTGATGAAAAACTGTCCCTGAAGGCAACGCGCATCAGCAGTTTTGCATGAATTTACCTCGAAAACAACTCTGTCTGGTAACGTTCTGTTATTATCTCATAGCGTGGTGAATGTGCAGGTCACAACTTGTCCACCAGAACGTTTTGGAGTTGTTGGATTTTGTATTTGACGAGTTTGATGAGGGAAACCAAGAAATCCCATGAGCCTCCGTAGCGTAGCTCTGAGCAGCTTGCGGCTCTGCTCCGCCATTCTGAAAATAGATTGCACCGACAATTAAAGGTAACGAACCTAATGGCTATAGAGATTATGGCAATGGGCCAATTTGCCAAAATGTTGAACTATCCCTTTAACACAAATCATGTTTCAGAGGTAGAGGTAAGATCTTAAGCCCGAGCCCGAGCCCGAGCCCGACGGGTCGGGTATAAAATGTCAATCATTACGTTCGGGTCGGGTCGGGCCGGGCTTCTCTCTCGCTGACTTTTTTTTTTTTAATATATGTTTATAGAAATGTATAAACGATGTGTGGAGATACTAAACTGAGGAATACTTGTTATAAAATAAATAATTAGGGAAAAAAAAAACAGAGAGGGCGCTGTAAGGTAATTGCTATTTAACTAAACAGGACAGGAGCCGCAGCGCAGAGCCAGAGCACGCTTTGAGCACGTGAAAGAGCCACTGGTGCATAGGCAGAGCCGAGTTAGTGGCGTGGGCCATGATGTGTAGGAAACACCGAGATTAAATCAGTAATCTTGTCACAACTCACTGTGATGTTGCTACACTAACATCACAGTGCGCCGACTTTGATGCGTTTCGAGGACCTGACTGAGTAGTTTGGCCACGAGACACCGTGGTCCACAAAAAAACAGAAGTCGCCTCATCACAACAACACGTACTGTACTAAACTCTTGCAATGACAATTCAAAGAACTCCTTCCTGTCTCTGTCTTAGAGAGGTAAGATCTTAAGCCCAAGTCTGTCTATTATCCACCCCGTCATTGCTCTTCTTTGTCTCTCTGCGCGCTCTCTCTCTCTCTCTCTCTGCGCTTTCTCTCTCTCCCTCTCCCCGTCTCTCTCTCTGCGCTCTCTCTCTCTCTCTGCGCTCTCTCTCTCTCCCTCTCCCCGTCTCTCTCTCTGCGCTCTCTCTCTCTCTCTGCGCTCTCTCTCTCTCTCTGCGCTCTCTCTCTCTCCCTCTCCCCGTCTCTCTCTCTGCGCTCTCTCTCTCTCTCTCTCTCTCTCCGCTCTCTCTCTCTCTCTCTCTCTCTCTCTCTTAAAGTGCCGCGCTAGATTCTTAAGGACGTACTCTGAGTCCTCACAAATAAAATATGAAATTTCGGGTTTGGTTCGGGCTCGGGCCTGCAAATGAAGTTAATTGCTCGGGTTCGGGCCGGGTCGGGCTTTAATCCCGCGGGCCTGGGTCGGGTCGGGCTGGATTTTTTAGGCCCGATCTTACCTCTATTCAGAGGTAGTATAAAGCCTCTGCTGCAGTCAGTTAGCTTAGCTTAGCCTGGTAGCCTGGAAACTAAATCCTCCTATAGGCAAAAATAGACCACTGACACCAGTTCAAGTGACACAACATTGTAGTTCTCTCTTTTTTTTAACCTTTACACCTAAGAAGCTAGCTGTTTCACTACACTAAGCCAACCAGCTCCTGGTGACTGCTTCATATTGACTCATCTACTGTACCTACCTCATGTAGGCTATCTCTCAAAATGTCAAACTTTCTAAATGCAGCGGTAATTTTCAAGCTCAGCAATTAAAGTCCTCTTTTACCATAGGAAGTGTATCATTAGCCCTCCATCATTTCATGCTTTTATTTCATACATTCCAAGCTTCAGTGTAAAAGTTTTCTCAGAAGTCTCGAGTTAGCGTTTATCCAGAAAGGTCGGATGTTGTTACAAGTGTGTCTTTTGGGGGATCTGAGTTCCTGTCTGCGTCTCCCACCCACATCCATCACGCTAAGAGAAAAAACAGATGCACAGACGTGACTGTTTAGACTCCTGATATGTCCAGCTTAACAGAGAGAGAGATGTCAGAGTGGTGGAAGTTGTGCTTTTATCAAAACGTCAACTCTTCACACATTTGGCTGGCACAGTGCACGTGTTGACAATGTTTGAACAAGAGGTCAAATGGATGAGGTTTTTTTTATTTTTATTTCAGGGCATATATTGCCATGAAGATACTGGCAGACTATGTTGTGTGTAATTTTGATAACACACACACACACATACACACTTACAGAAATATATGCTATTTTTTGCAGTTCTGTGTAAATAAAATGTCAAGCTGCTGGTATTCATAGGCCTGAAGCTTACCACAACATACGATATGTTGGCCACAGTGGGTGTATGCCCAACAGCCCGTCAGTCTATGGCAGAGCTAACATATGAACAAACACTCATGCTATGGTTAATTTAGAGTTTCCCCCTCATATAACCTGCCTGCCTTTGGACTGTGGGCGGAAAACTGGAGCAGCCGGAGGAAACCCAAACACACATGACATACAAGCTCCTACATAGGAAGACCCCAGCTGGCTAATGATTCATACACTGGTCCTCTTTACCATAAGGCAGCTGAGAACATACAACACAACATGAAAAATGACATTTAAAACATGTTTAGAGCCACGTTGCTCTCACTGGAGATGAGATATTGGTGACACAAGACTGATATTTGATCTAATAAAATACCAGTAACTATTACTGTATATATTTCTCCTAACCATGCATAATTAACTGAAAATCATACTCCCTGTGGACTGTTGCCTCATATTCTGTAATTATTGACAGTGAACCTTGATCTGCTGTATTTATATTAAAGGGATTAAAGGGACAACTCCATCTCGTAATGTTCCGTTATTATCTCATAGCGGGCTGAATGTGCAGGTCACAGCTTGTCCACTAGAGCGTTGTGGAGTTGTTGGATTGTGTATTTGATGAGTTTTATGATGGAAACAAAGAAATCCCATGAGTCTCCGTAGCGTAGCTCTGAGCAGCTCACGACTCTGCTCCGCCGTTCTAAAAATAGCTTGTACTGACAATTAAAGGTAACGAACCTACTCCTAAAACTTTAGGGATTATGGCAATGGGCCAATTTGCCAAAATGTTGAACTATCCCTTTAATGCTCAAGTAAAAGAAGCACAAGCACAATATAAAAATGACTTTTGCTGCATAAATCTTTTTTAATAAGTCATTGCATGGGTACAACAAAATTGAGGTAGAGACTTCAAAATGCAGCGTTATGTGTAGCAACTTTATCTCTTAATGCAGTGGATTTAGTACAGTAGTACAGTATTTCCCTAAACTACTGTAGAGTATCAAAGAGCATAAACAAAAGTCAAATGGACTACCTCCTTTGCTAAGATCCATATCTTCCTATTCACTCTTTAAAAAGCAGCTAAAAATACATCAGAACTTTTCTTGAATTTCCCGCTCTCTCCATATCCCACATCCTTACTCTGTCTTTTTTTATGATTTCAATCTATGAATTTTTTGTACCTAATTTCCATTGTCTCTATTTGTTACTAATCACTTTGTTCTGTATCTCCTCATTTTTGCTCATTTTGCTTTAACGTTGATGCACTTTATCTCTTTTTTTCTCTATGTTTATTTGTTAGCCATAGTGTAATTAGTGACAGGGGTGGAACTTATGTACAAGCCAATTGGCTTTGTTCCCTCCTTGCACCATCAAATATAAATGTGTGCTAAATAAATAAACCTAAACCTAAACCTAAACTAAAAGTATATTAAAACTGCACTTCACTTGCTTCAGCAAATGTGTGATTGTATTTTTGACTGCAGAAGCCAAGTTAATATGGCCTCTGTTGTCAGATAGAGAAAGCTTTAATATTGAAGTCATAACCTGATCCAAGTATGTTTCTAAAGTGGCAGTGGTTGACACTGTGGCCTCATAACAACAAGGTTCTGGACCTCTTGTTGAATGCTATCGTTGTGATTCCTCCTTCAGTCCAAATACATCACAACTTGGCTTAATTGGCGACTCTATATTGTCCATAGAGGTGAAGTCTGAATGGCTGTTTGTCTCTATTTGTCAGCTTTCTGATAGACTGGCAGCACATCCAGCGTGTACCACACCTCTCGCCCAATGTCAACAACCCTTAAAGGATAAGTGGTGTAGCTGAGGGATGAATGGATGGATGGATGGATGGATGGATGCTGTGCCAACTTAGAGCCAAAAAAACAATCCAAAAAAAAAAGCAGCCAATCAGCAGTGATTTGGCAGCAGAGAGCAGAGGAGTGTCTGCTTCTGATTAGAGACGACAGCATCACTTCCCACTGTCGGGACACATTAGCACATCCTCGTGCTAAATACGTGGTTTTCCTTCTCTTCTAAACTGTGTAGGAATTGGAACAAACTTGAGATAAATCACTGAAACCCACTGATGTCTTCTTACCTACCACTCTGTGTGCGGTGAGCACTCTAACTGGAATAAACTGTCGGAGTTATGTTTTGTTTGTCTTTTTTTTTTTTTTTAGTTACACCCTCTCTCCAACTCTTGTTCTGCTGGAAAATTATACGATTTTTTCTTTCTTGTAGCCGATAGCTAGTTGAATGTGGAACACACCATAAATACACTGTGCACTACACTGATTTATATTTCTTTTACATTTGGCCACCAGCACCACAAATGAAATGGTGTTCCCTACAGTAAGATTACAGCTGCTGGTCACTATAATCATTTTAAAATCTTTAGTTACTGTGGTGATGTAAGGGTTACTAATTTAGAAATGGATTTCTATATCGCAATGTTTCCCACAGGGTGGTCCAAGGAGGATTTAGTTGTCTTCTTTTTTTACTTTAGATGTTGACACAGTGAGAAAAAGGGTGACTTTTTTTCCCTCAACCTCCTGTGGCACAAGCCACTTGGGCCATAGTCAGATTCAATAGTGACTTTTGAAGGCCCAAACCGGCACAGGGCCCCAGTTTGTACAAAAACTTATCAGACAGCGGTCTGAGGTCTGAGCTCCCTGACATGACGAAGATGTTTCGGGGTTTTCCAGACTGCGCCGAGTCTCTGGATCTTCAAAGTTTGCTTCAGCTTGTGGTTGAGAGCATAAAGATGTTCTCCTTTGCCGCGATGCTCTAGATAAACAGCACTTATTGTAACGACGACAGCAGCTCCTGTAGGCTCCCGCTTATAATTACAGCACAGAGAGAGAGAGAGAGTGTGACTCTCCGTGAGAAATGTCAGGACTATTTGCCGCTGATTGTGATTTGACAGCCAAGAGAGCTGCGGTTTGAGTCAGACTTGTGTTTATCATGGGCTGTCTAGTCTGACCCCTCAGGGCCAGTGAGCACACACAAGAGGCTGCGGAGTGTCTTTGCGGCCCCGGCGCTCCTCGCTATCTACCACGCAGATGTTGCCGTCTGCTCTCTGATTAAAAAGAATACCGTGTGTACGTGTTTGCCTTTTTAAATTTTTTTTTTTTTCCTCCAGTCAGTGAACTCATCTGGCTTTTCCCGCAGATCACCCCATCGGCCGCTTTTTTGGCCGTCCAAAATAACTTTTTCTTCGGCTGATTATACGCTATCTGCTGCCAGTCCAAATTACAGCTCTGTGCTCAGATGGCCGTCGTGCAGCCACAGGAGCGGCGTGGTGCGCAAACGTGCACGAGGCGAGCACGGTGATGGGGAGGATCAGGAGCAGCAAGAGCTCACAGCTGCAGGGCTTCCTCTACACTATAGCCTGACTGACACCCAGCAAAACATGACTTTAGTGTAGCATCACTAGTGCTCTAAAGATAAGCCAAAGGATGAGACAACACTGACTTTTTATCAGTGATCACTCTATAAACTCTGGATTGTTGATTTGATTCAAAAGTAAACTAACTTAATTTACATCAGATTTCTATCAGTGATATTTTTTTCCACTCAGCTTTAGATGCTGTGTTTGAGTTTAAACATGCTGTAACTTGAAACTTAAAGGGATAGTTCAACATTTTGCCAAATTCGCCTATTGCCATAATCCGTATAGTCATAGGGGTAGGTTCATTACCTTTACTGATCAGTGCATTTTGTTTTGAGATTCGTGGGGCAGAGACACGAGCTGCTTAGCGAACGCAATGGAGGTGAATGGTATAGGTCCCCTGTCATCAAATACACAATCCAACAAATGCAAAACGCTCTCATGGACAAGTTGTGCATATTCACCGCACTATGAAATCATAATGGAACATTACGAGACAGAGTTGTTTTTGAGGCAAACGCAACTGGAACTACATTCCAGACATGACTGCTGACTCAGCAATCACTTACATAGAGTGTTTGGTCTGAAACACGGGTCTGTCAGTCACTCTGCTCTGCTGTAAGCCGAGGAGAAAACTTTCCTTGTATCCTACAACCTTTATCCAATGAGGAGAGAGAACGGCATAAAGGGGCTGTCCTCTCTGTGTGTGCAGCCAAGGGATGCGCGTGAATGTGGTGACGTAGGGACGAGGGCGGGGGCTGCTAACTCCATCGGCTGACAGGAAGTTAGCCAAAACGACCAGATCGCTTACTTCTGCTTTAAACTGTAATTCTAAGACCTGGTCATGACAAAATATGTATAAGTTAGGGTGTGTTTGAAGCTCCAATTATTTCCCATGCTGCTGATACTTCACTGACAGACAAATGTGACCCAAGGCAGATTGATCCTTCTGTGTGAGTCTCAGAAGAGACAGCACCATCTGCTGATAGGCAGAGGTAAATCGATGTAGGCAAGAGGCACAGGCAAAATGAATGGAAGGCAATGAGAAATGTCCTCCAATTACTTCTTCCTGGCGAATGAGACGGCACAGAGGAACTCTCTGAGTTTGAAAAGTCTCCTCAGCAGCACACAGTGAAGTGTAGTCCCTCAGACAGATGATGATCTCTGATCCTCAGTTATTCAGGCTGTTATGATGCAGCTTGCTTTCAGTGTTGTTTCTTCTTCTGTTTATCAAGCAGCGCTCTGTGTGTCTCACCACCTGTTTTCTGGCTTTTTCCTATGACATCCACTATAAGTTTTTTTTTTTTTTTGCCAGATTCTTACGTAACCACCTTGCTTCCTCTTCTACATCCGTGTTTAAGTGTTAATATTCCCACTGGAAACCTTACACTGCACAGATTCTGCTGCATTACCGAGGCCTTGGCTGGAATATGTTGAGGCTGTCCTCATCTTGTTGACTCACTAATGGCACAGTAAGCTTTCACAAGAGCTCAGTCCACACAACATAACCACTGGCTTTCAGCGAGATCTGCTGGACAAACTGGCAGCATTAGCGCTGCACATGCTCTCATCCTGCTGGCATCGCCATAGCTACAGCACATGTTTGTTGTACAAGGGAGTGGCCTTTTCCGAACCACCTAAATATGGTCTGTGTGGTCACACCACTTGAAAATCACACACTGGAGGGCAACGTACACACACACGTGCACACATCCTCAAACTCACACGAGGACCTTAATTTATTTATTTTTTCCTCTGGCAGCAAATCTAACAGACGCTGAATGGCCGTCAAATGCTTCTATTTTCCAGTTATTCAGTAATATTGTGACTCGATTCGCTCTCCAAAAAAAGCCACCAACACAGTGCCTGCAGGGTGTGGTGGGGTTGACCCAATTAAACCTCAGCACACCCCGAGAAATCTGACAAAGCCATAAGTCAGCCTCACGACTCCAGAGCCTGGTGCGGGCTTATTTATGTGCATTTGAGGCTGTGTTGAGTCCAACTAGGCTGTTTTACTGTTCCGCTGCAGGGTTCGACCTGATGGACTACTTCAACGTGAGGGATATTCTGGGAACCAGAGTGGATGAGGGCCAGAGTTCCTATGTTCGCCTTGGCACCATGCCCATTGTACAGCAAACAGAGTAAGTGACCATCCAAGTGTACTGCAAACAATACACACACACCACACACACACAATAACGGTAAGTGTGTGACAACTTACTGCCACCTACTTTGGATTCTTGTGTCTGTGCCATGCAAATTCCAATTACACAGATACTAATTGGACAACTTAATGTGAAAATATAAAGAGAGTAAATCTAGATCTTCTTTAGATCTAGGTAATAATGCTATGACCATAATAACAATAAATGTATTTATAACTTTTACAGATGCTCAAAGATGCTTACATAAAAAAACAACACAATTAAAATACCAAAACAATATAAAATATCAAAAAGAAATAGGATGAAATGAAATAGATAAAGCTCAGAGATAGAAGAGCAGAAATTAGACATATTTAATTACACATTAAAAGATGCAAGCATGAACTGATGAAGCCTCTTGGATGAGAGGGGAAACGTCTTCTAAGACAAGTAACCAAGTCCAGTTGCGTTTGATTGAAATGTCTTGAGAAAACTATGACCTGGATGAATGAGAATACTCACTGGCCCATCTCAGCTGATATTGTAAATAAATGGGGCACACAGCCACAACAAATTGCTTTGCTTCCAAAACACCCAAAATCAGTTAACATGCAGAGAAATAGTATTATTGTACACTAAAATAAGTAGTTTTGAATATTTTGAAAAGAAATACCCATGCATGCTTTTACATGCAGTTAAGAGAAAACAAAATGATTAATACATCTCTTGAATCTTAAAGAGGAACTATGTGAGTCCTGTTGCTTTTCCTCTGTTTTGCTAACCCTCCTCTCTGTCATGTGCATTTGTTTACAATGAAGCCAGCGAGAAATCAATCAATAGTGTGGTACATAACGATATACGATGTTATGTAGTGTATATTTGTGTAGTTTAATCTGTCATAAACAAAAGATTACGGGTTACAGGATGCGTTTGTGTCGCGGTGCCTCGGAGACGAGAGCTGGGACACCGGGGGAGCGACCCCGATCTGGCAACGTTGGTTTTCAGCCAAGATATGCAATAATTGACATGCACGTCCATTCTCCCTAGTAACAAGTTAAGCCATTTATTAAACCATCACAATTACTCCGAAGCTGTTTAGTCAAGGTAAAAATTTAGCATACCGGTAGTCCCTTCATACTGTAGTTCCTCTTTAAATCTAAAATGATTGAGTCTAGAGTCAGAATAGTGCAGAGCAGAGTTACTCCTCTAAGGAAGCAGGAACAGACCTGCAGCTATAAACAAAGTGGTTCCCAGGTGAAACATAGACATTGTGTTTGACTTGAGGTTTGTACATTAATATCTGAACTGTTGGGTACTGGGGTCACTGCCTCTTGTGTTTATCATGTGTTGCATGCAGAGTGAAATCAACTGCAGTCTTTTATTTCACAGAGACGTGTTTCCCCAAGGACTGCCGGATGAATACGCCTTTGTGACGACATTCAAGTTCAGGAAAACCTCAAGGCGTGAAGACTGGTACCTCTGGCAGGTCTTTGACAAATACGGAATCCCACAGGTGGGTCAGACACATGTAAATAGTAATAAATGTGACTAAGATCAACAAATGGGCCCAGAACACTGGATCCTTACAATCTCCTTTAGTTACTGTGTTTAAAACACTTAAATTGTGTCTTTATTCCTCATTTAACCAGATAAAATTAAATTCAGACCCCTGCTATTATTTCTATTTACTTACCCTACCATGTGAATACACACACACACACACACACACACACACACACACTCACACTATGGTAATACTGACTGCAGCTCCTGTCGTCAACATCACCCTGCCTCTGATTTGTCAGGTGTCCATCCGTCTGGACGGAGACAACAAGGCGGTGGAGTATAACGCTGTCGGCCTGACAAAAGACGCTGTCAGAGCTGTGTTCAAGAACCCCGAGGTTGACAACCTGTTTGACCGGAACTGGCACAAGATTGCCCTCAGTGTGGAAGCCAAGGCCGTTTCTCTGTACCTGGACTGCAAACACATCCAGACTCTTCCCATTGAAGACAGGGAGGACATTGACATCCAGGGGAAGACGGTGATTGGGAAGAGGCTGTATGACAGCGTGCCGATTGATGTGAGTCTCCACATGTGTTGCAACATGTCAGTCTGTCCACTCTGGAGATACTGTTTTGTTATCTTCTTGAGGTTGATCTGTCCATCATTGGTCCGTGTCCATGCAGTTTGACCTCCAGAGGATGATGATCTACTGTGATTCCAAGCATGCAGAGCTGGAGACCTGCTGTGATTTACCCAATGGACCTGTGAGTATTCCAGGCTACAGTTGTACTGTAAGCAGCTTTGTGAATCCATGCATATTTATTTATTTATTTGATTAGGACAATGCACATTAATCAACATATCAGCATATCAGCTTTTTAAAGGTGGTATAGACATAGAGATGACTAGAAAATAACAATGTTAGAAAAAAATGGAGCCTTTTAAGTAAAATTTATAATCACATTTGATTCGAATTGCAAGTTATGTTTAATCCCATCAGCTGGTTTCTTATCTAAAACCACCACACCAATTTCTGTCTTTAAAGGTCCCATATTATGCTGTTTTTCAACCATTTCACATGGGTCTAAGTTGTCCAACCATATTGTATTCCTAGTCTATTGTCCCCAAATCAATCTGCAGCTCTACATCTCAGCAATCTAAAAGTGGCTCTTCAGAGCTCTCCTGTGAACAAGCCGTTTCTGTGTCTGCACCTTGAAATACAAATTAGTTGTGTAAACCACGTCCACTCCACAGCTGTCATGGGGAGAGAGGGTGTGGTTTTCACTACAGGTACATCTGCCCGTGTTGACATTGGGACAGGGGTCGGGCATTGATTTCCGAAAAAAAAAAAAAAAGTTTCTGAGACTCTCATCTTGTCTGAAAAAATGTAAATGTTCATTTTTTACTGTGGCAGAAGGAGATAGCCTATGGATTTCTACAGCCATCAGAAAGTGTGTGAAACTGTCAAATAAAATAACAAGTGAAACTGAGGAGCAGCGCAAACTGTGCACGGAGCGACTGATGAGAAGCTACCGGAGAATATATATCTTTTTTTTAATAAATCTTTTTATTTGGTTTTTCGTTCACATACAACAACAATTCACACATACAGTGTATGCAAGAAATCTTATAAGAAAATTAGCAGTTGGTTGTCCTACACAATGTATGTTGAACTACTGGAGAATGTGGTTTTGCTCCGGGAGAGGAGACTTCCTCGTTCAGATGTCTCTCATTCCGTGATGAGGACCGCTGCGCTGATGAGAAGCGGTACCGTTCCAATATTCTCCGGTCCGCGATTTCATTTTTAATAACGGTTTTTCAGTCAATGATTCAAAACGATGATCTGGCGGCCGCGGTAACGCTCCTCTCGCACCGCTTCATGTGAAATGACGGATGGGGGGAGAGAGAGAGAGAGATGGGGGGGCGGGGGGGGCATAATAAGGGCCCTTTAAAACTCAGATGAACAGTTTTTGTTTATCGTACTCTCTGGACTATAGAGCACCTGAGTATAAGCAGCACCAGCTAAATTTTAAAAGAAAATACATACATAGGCCGCACTTGAATATAAGCTGCAGGTTTTCATGTTGTAACATGAGATATTTACACAGAAAGACAGTAGGGAACTGTGACAGTCTGCTCGCTTTTCCGCTGTTTTGGTTACGCTCCCATCGCCCATGTGCATTTGTCTACAACAAATCCGGCGGAAAATCAATAAATGGAGCGGTGGATAATGTTACATAACATATACAATGTTACGGCATGTGTATTTGTGTAGTCTTAACCGTCATGAACCCTCCTGCTCCTCCTTAGCCTCACTGCCCTGTCATGTTACTACTACTACAAACAGAGAATGCACTTCTCATTGTGGTCCTGAGTCACGACTGATGGGCCTTGACAAAAGTGTTTTTGCTATTTTTTTCTACTTGGAAAACAGAGGTTTTAGAAATAACCTTAAAAGCGCTGAGCCTCTTAAAACTCTCCAGGACATCAGCTCCTCTTGCAACCTCAGTCACACCGTTCCAATCTCTCTGTCTGATCATCGCTTTTGGCCCAAATGTCATCTTTTCAGTGCCCCAAGAAAGTGGTGACAGAGGCCCCCCCGATAGAGATCCCCGCTCCGACACCTACTGTTGGGGAGCAGCAACGAGGCCCTCAAGTCAACTGTTCCTGTGGTGCAGGAGAGAAGGTACAGACACATGATTTCTCCAGACATCCCCCTCTCCCCTCCTCTTGTCTATTACTTCCACAGATGAATGGGAATCCTTTTCTTCTACAGCTTTGGTCAGACGTCTGTGTTTTTATTTCTCACAGGGTGAAACCGGCGCACCTGGTGTTGCAGGTCCAAAGGGTGAAAAGGTCATCTCTCACTGCCTTTAAGCATTGTGTGTGCCAAAAGATCGAAGTTTCAGAATGATGCGAAGTTGTTTGTTCCGCTTCTTTTTTTTTTATTGTGTGAACGTGCCTACGTTTTCAGGGTGACAACGGCCTTGCGGGTGCCGTCGGATCAGCAGGCATCAAAGGAGCAAAAGGAGAAGCTGTATGAAAACTTAAAACTGTGAACATTCATACGTGCACCACTCAGATAAAATATTCAGTAATCTTATACCTAATTGATAGAATTTCAGCCAGTTCATTGCTGTAGTCATTGGTAGATACATGATCAGATACATAGTGATTTCAAATTGCATGCCTTCCAACTATTCTGCTTTTCTCCCCGCCTCGATAATAATTAATCCATGTTGATTAATTATTTGCAGGGCAGAGTAAACTCTGTCAGAGGTGACAGAGGTGAGAAGGTAAGTAAAACTGTGTGTGCATCCTGATAGTTGCATGAGTATCATACGCTTGAATACATGTTTGTCTCTATGCATATTTCGTATGCATGTGTGCATGTACTCGGGACAAAACATAATGATGTTCATCACTCAGTAGCTGGACTGTAGGCTGTAGTTACAGTAAGAGCAGTTGTGGAAACAACTACCTGCAATGGAAAGTAGCTATAGCTTGCTGGAAAAGACAGTGAATGTTGCTAGTTAATGTACAATACTAATTTTCATATTCATTAGGTCACAGAGGTGTGTTTATATTTCTGCCTGGGTTCAGACAGTCTCGCCCCTTTGTCCTGCATTACTTTACTTTAAGTGGCCAAAATCACAGAAGTTTTCATTTTTGAGTTTCTGTTGTCAGACAATGGAAAAAGAGTAATAAAGTATTTAACGGTCATTGAAATGTGACCCATTAAAGGGATAGTTCAACATTTTGGCAAATTGGCCTATTGCTATAATCCCTATAGTTTTAGGAGTAGGTTCGTTACCTTTAATTGTCGGTGCAAGCCATTTTTAGAACGGTGGAGCAGAGCCGTGAGCTGTTCAGAGCTACGCTACGGAGGCTCATGGAATTTCTTGGTTTCCCTCATCAAACTCATCAAATACACAATCCAACAACTCCAAAACGCTTTGGTGGACCAGTTGTGACCTACAACAAAGGTTTTTCCAAAAAGTTGCTAAATTTGTTGCTAGTTTTTTATTTATTTATTTCTGTTGAAAGGCCTGTAAACGCCCTCTGATGATGTAATGTAAAATCGAGTAACAATCAACGGTGCAAACTCTAACCAGCTGGTCAGCCAGTGATGTAACGTAACGTCACCATGCGGTCAGACGCAGATAGACATTAATGTTTATGGCTGGCCGCACTGTTGAGATCTTATCTTATTACATCTACTCTGACAGGGAGTGGCTAGGAAAATGCTACAACTGTTATTGTCAGAATTACAGGATAGATCACCACAGAGGATGTGTAGATGTATACTGAGCAGGCCCCGGGCAGACGCCCACCCGGTCTGGCAGGATCACAGTGTCTGTGCTGCCCGCCAGTGCCAGCTGCGAGTCTCCGAGTATAATTTATTCCTTTTGACAAAATCCTCAGCGTGCATCACTCAGACTGTCCTGAGAGAGACACTTAGAATTGTCACAAGAGGCCTGGAAGATGGGATAAGTCTTTTCACTTATGTTTGTGCTTTAGTTGTCATAGTTTGGAGAATGCGCCTCTAAATTATTTTTGAATTATGAAGGTGTGCATCTGAATTTCTTCCCCACAAAAAAAAAGTAAGTGACGCAGTCAGACAGACGGCAGAACTCATTTCATGGTAAATTTATTTTCATTTTGTAGTCCTTGTTTCTGAAAACCTGGCTGGTTTTGATAAAACTGCATTAAATCAAACTTTAATGCAGAGTATCCCTGTTGCTCTTCTGTCTCTGACTTTCTGCATGAGCATCTGTCTTCTCTTTCTCACGGAGACGGCTGCAATTTGTTGTAAACTTTTTTTTCCTTAACTCGCTGCAAACAAATGACGTAAGCCCACTTTCAAGCTGTGGTCGAAGATGGCTTCGTCGGTCATCGACCCGTTTGGGTTGAAAGTGAATTCATCCCGCTTTGATTGCTTCTAATTGCAACTTTAACGGACTAGAACAAGGCAATTCCCCACGTAGCAGTGTTGTTATAGATGATGTCTCTTTCGTTGTGGGGCACGGCAGAGCGAGGGGGAGGGGGGCTCGCTCCTAATCTCCACGATGAACGAAAATGACGTGCGTTAAAATGATATAAGCTCCTAAAATAATTAAAGGGCAACCTTCTGTGACTTGTAAAGTGGTTTATGAAGCTGAGGGAAGTCTTGCGGTGGGCAAGACCTCGTGGTACACTGTAATTTAACAGCCGTTACTCTTCACTCAGTCCAGCCTTCGGATTCCGAGGGATTCCTTGGCACAGAATATGACATCAGTGTGCACACCAGAAGCAGAAGTGCAAAACTGCGAAGACAGTGGAAGGCCATTGTTCCTTGAGTCTATGGTTGGATGTGTGACCAGACCATAGTGGGTCTTGGCAAAGCTGGGGACATCTGTTAGCATATTCTGGCTCCTGTATGTATGTATGTGTGTGTGTTTATGTGTTTGTGTGCTATCTTGACTTAACCCTTTCTGTTTTGTGTGAATTTTGTCTTTTTGTCTAAATAAATGTATGTTGTCATCCATTGTTTGATTAATCAAATCCCAGGGTTCCTACACAAGTATGGAATTTGATTTTATACATTTCCAGGTCTGGAAAATTATGGGAAATGGAAATTATTGTATGGAAATATATTTATCTTAATACTTATCTGTTTGGTCTCATCTGAAGTTATTTGGGTTAATTATTTTGTATGCGCTATTAGCTACAATCTGGTGACATAATGGCATACAAATTCAGAATAATGAAAACAAATGATTAATTACATAATTTATGATCATAAATTACATGATCTAATTACTCAAATGTCACAAATTATTTGATTTTTTTTAACTGAGAAGTCTGTTAATTAGTATGGAATGTGGAAATTTTAAATTTAAAATGTGTAGGAACCCTGAAATCCATTAATTAATATCTAACATTTGTATTTTGTTCCACATTAATCCTCCAGTGAACTAAACCGTGTTCTGTGGCACCACCAGGTTGATTTCCTGACCGTACGTCACTGTCACTGTCACTGTCACTGTGCGACCGACCGGCCGTCATGCATGTGTGTCCACTGTGGAACAGTCAAAGTTAATACTTGCCTTCTGTTTACAGGGTGATAGTGGCAGCATAGGGTTGACAGGTGCTCCTGGACAAAAAGGAGAGAAGGTGTGACACTCGTGAACCTGGACACGTGGAGGATTTTATTTTGTCACATTAAGGATCTTAAAAGTTCACATATTGGTGGTAATTATGCGTTTCCAATCATTTGACAGGGTCTTGGTGGTGTGCCAGGTATCGATGGCTTACCTGGAGACAAAGGAGACAAAGTAAGACGTGCAGTTATTGTGGTTTCACTGTTTGAAGCATTCTGACTGTCCAGATGGGTGTGTTTTCATCTCCATGTTATTTTATTGACAGGGTGCAGCAGGAAAGGCCGGTGATTCAGGGCAGCCGGGTCCAGCTGGACCAAGGGTGCGTGAATATGGTCTTCCAATTTGTAAACAGTCAACATGCATTTAGCAAATTTTTAAACCTTTTAAAATAATTTTGATTTGGGGGAAAACGGGGGAAAACATTATCTTTCGTCATTCTGTTTTTGGCACAGTTTTCAGTGATGCACTTGTTCTGTTAAATGGGCATACATACAAGTTTTTTTCTGGGTAATTACCTCTCAGCCTGTTATTGATTTCCTGTGAAAGGGGTGGGGGGTTGCAGCTTGGTTGACTTTCCCTTAGATGAAGTAGCAGCTGGGGGAGAGTGGGGAACTGCTGGCATGCTGAGGTTTGGCCAATGGACTGTGACAGGCTGCGTGGCCCAGGACCCGGGGAATGATTGGCCACTTTCAATACAATGCAGGGAACCAAATCAGGGAAATGCACTGTGAAAAACTATTAAAAAAATAGAGCCCATCTTCTAACTTTGGTGTGGCATATAGAGTTGATGTGACATTATTACAACCCAAAGGCAATAAATTAACAGATTACCATGTAAGGGAATCACTGTAATAGCGGCCCTTTATTCTGTGACAGTTACTTGACAATTGTTTGATAGCTGTGCATCTTTAAACGCTAGAAAAACAAAACAAAACAGATTTGTATATTTTGATATATAACTAATGAATCAAACCAACATTTACTGTGTGCTAGAATTCAACACATAGCATAGGCAGCTGATAGACAGAGTAAACTAACATTAGCTTGTGCCAGTTACTTTAGTTTACAGTACAGTCTAAAATACATATTTTTCCACAGCTTTTGTGGAATCAAACCAGAGAATCAAGGTAGCTGTACATAACTTTGACAGTTACTCGGCCATTGTTTGATATGAATGTTTGTTAGGTATCAGAAGATAACCCTGAGTACTGCCTGTGACCAGAACATATGAAAACACAGCCATGTTTTCATGTTATAGCGAATGAATCAAGCTTATGTTTATGTCACGTTACTTTACAGTAACAACAAGCAGGCAGATGTTTTCAGCAATAAAATCTCTGATGAAGTGTAAGTTATACTTCATCAGAGATTTTATTGCTGAAAACATCTGCTACCTAGCACAAGTAGCAAGTTAGCAACTCACGTCAGCTAGCGACAGTCAAATGTCTAGGTAGCAGCTAAAGAGTCAGATAAAGACAGACAAAACAGAGCAAAACCAGAGTGAATATTAGACCTACATAATGTATGGAAGAAATGCTGATGTTACTTGGTCCAGTGAAAGAGTTCTTTAGCCACAACAACTTATCAGGATTTTTGTTATTAACAAATAGCTGAGACAATTTTGCATCAGTGTAAACAGTAGGGCACAGGTGCTGCCAGCCAATTAAATGAACAGCTTTGCTCTATGCAGGCCATGACAGTATGAAACTGGGCCAGCTGAAATTCAGCTGTCATTAACTTCATTATTTACACCTGTGTTTTCCTTGATATGATAAGTCAAAATGTGTTTCACGAAAAAGGCCAATAACAAAGTTATTGTTTAATAAATGGATAATGTAGCAATTGGGATTTAACTGTGGAGCTCTCTCAAAAGTCCAAATTAACACTGTAATACAAATATTTTTTACACAATAAATAATCCATTTCTTACATATGTATATGTAATCGTCATAACCACTATCGTTAGTTAGAAAACATGTGATTTTCGGCACATGTAATTAAAAACACATTTTTGCAAAAAAGAAAAAAAAGAAAGAAAGAAATCTTTCTTCAGAATTTCCAGAAACATTGACTTTTACAGCTTCCCTCTGTGAAAAAGGAGTGAAAGTCAGGCTGCAGGTCAAAGTCCAGTAGCATAGGGGGAGGTCTGGTCACTGACAGCTGCCGTTTCTTTTTTGGAGTTTCAGGTTTCTTAGTTGGTCAGTTAAAATGTCTCACATTGATTCAGCTCTCTGACTCAGCAGTCCCCAGTTGGCCTGTGGTGTATTGCTTAGTCAGCAACTTTTACACTTGAGGGGGTGCAATAACTTCCACTGATATGAGGATCCTCAATTTATATTACACAGGGATTTCAAGGAGATGCAGGAATCGCTGGTTCACCCGGACCAAAAGGCGTGACTGTGAGTTATCTGAGAACACTTCACCAAATGATAAATGATGATTTTCAATTTTTGATTTAACTTTTTTTTTAAAAATCTCTTTGTGTTTTGTTTGTAGGGTGTTTCAGGTGTAAAAGGTGACAAAGGAAGTCCAGGAACCAGCGTGAGTGACACTGTAACATTGTTTTTTTAACAGATTTCCATGCTTCACATTCACACATCATACATTTATATGTATGTGTGAATAGCTGTTGGCCACGCAGCTCCACTACAGCACATACAGTAGAGTTTCAGCATCTTGTTTATACTTGCTGAGGGGATGAGAGAGACTTTGACATGTCCATGTTTTCCCACTGTGCCTTGAAGCTGTGTGGAGTTTACACTGCAAATCCTGACGACAGGGTTAATTTCTGACCGGGAGAGAGAGAGAGAGAGACAACAGAGAGAGACCAGTCTTCTCAGTGGAACCGAGAAGTGAGGGGCGTAATAGCACAAACAGATGTGGCTTCCTTGATTCACTCTCCACACTTCCTGTCGGACTCTGCGGGGGCGTTTGGCCATAATGCGCCTCATTCAGACCTGTGTGAATTGTTGATGTCTGCACTTTTCCTCTGAATTGCTCAGACCTTTTGCCATTACATTGATGCTTCTCTGCCGTTTGGACTGCTAATAAACCAGTGAAAGGTTATCTCACGGCATCAACAACGGCTTCCCGCTGAAGACAAGATGTTTTTGCGATCGGCGATTTCATCGATACTGCGAGTAACAGATCAAGTGATCACAACAGGGAGTTATAAGAAACAGCTGTAAAAATGACTTTATTGCACTGAGACGTCAACTTGAATTTAAATGTAAAGCACATCAACAAGCAGTTTAAATGAAACAGTCAATACGGGGTCAGTACACTGATCACTTTGCCATACGGCAGAGTGAGGATGTTGCTACAGCTCTATAGCTCCATTCAAACATCCTGATGCCAGGTTTGGAGCTGTCCGTCAGCCGCTCAGTCAATCAGTAAGCAATTTCCTGTAGGTGAAAACTGGAAAAGTAGTTCCCTCGGTGAAGTGATAAAGGGAATAGGCCAAGGTGGTTTAGAGGAGGCAGCTGGGGTTCAGGTCGGGGCGATGTTTGCTGAGGGAAAAGCCAGGGATGTGTTTTGGGTTACACTTAAATTCAGTAGTCATTGTTGGCAGCTACAGCAATGGCACTGTCCACCTCTTCCACGTTTAAATATTAAAGGGATACTGCACCCAAAATCGATAATTCGATGCCATCATGCTAGAACTTTCAGAGGTATCAAAACTCTTTAGGAGTTCCAGGGGGGGTCCGGCTGGCAACGGGTTTTCATATAATGGTGGTGGGTAGTGCTCACTTTTGAATCATCCAAAACACACACTATGAAACATCCAGATACCTCCATACTGCTCGTCTGTACTGACCCAAGTGTCCTGAAGACGCCACATGAAAAAGTTGTTCAGAAAAAATAATTTGATCTGTTTTTTATCTTTGTTGTAGCAGTAGCTCCCAGTGGCTCTGTTGATGTTTGTGCGCATGCGCCAGATTTGCTGCGAGATGTTGGTTCGTCGTTGTAAACCATTGGATGTATGATGTAAACACAGAAGAACGTCTAGCCGCAAATCTCGCGCAGCCACTGGGAGCTACTACTACAACAAGGATAAAAACAGAGATCACATTATTTTTTTCCAAACAACTTTTTCATGTAGCGTCTTCAGGACACTTGGGTCAGTACAGACGAGCAGTATGGAGGTATCTGGATGTTTCATAGTGTTTTGGACGATTCAAAAGTGAACTCTATCTGCCGCCATTATGTGAAATTCCATTGCCACCCGGACCCCCCCTGGAACTCCCAAAGCGTTTTGATGACTCTGAAAGTTCTCCAAACCCTTCCTTGGCATGATGGTGAGTAGACAATTGGTGAATTTTGGGCGAAGTATCCCTTTAATACATAGATATTCATAGTACCCAGACAACAAGTTGTTATTATTGTGGTCCCCCTAATTTAATCTATTTATGATTTATGACCAAATCCCTGCAGAATCAATGACATTCCCAGCATTGTGCCATTGTTAGCACACTACACCTGCTAAATATCAACATGCTAACACTGGAGACATCTCATTTTGTGTCTGCCCTCGACTCCCAGCAGATACTCAAAAAAGATCCCGCAACTAGTTCTTTTGTTTTCTGTTGCTGACATTTATGTGAATTTATTTGTGTAGCATTAATAGCTACTGCAGCACACTGGCAGGTCTTTTTCTTTGGATTTTCTGTTGAGGTTTGTGTTTTTTCAGCTTTATCTGTGCTGCCCTGCTAGCCATGGCTGTACATACTGACTATTCAAAAGTATTTTTGCCCCAGACACAATGGAGATGTGTGTAACATTCTGGGAGCAGACTGTGACATTAAGACTTAACAAGCATTTGGTGTTTAGATAAGCAAATGCAAAAGTTTAATTACCTTATAGGTCACTGATTATTGCATTTTAGTAGAACAACAAACTTTAAATTACTATGTAAACCCAATATTAAGTATAAACATCCCTCTGTTTTATGTGCCTTTTCAACTGTGCATAAAAACTTTGAATTTCAGAGAAAGGGGTCAAAATATGGCAACAATAAAGTTTTGAGATTTGGCAGAGGTGATGTATCAGTAAAAACAAAATGCAACCAACTGCAATGGGAACAGTCACAGTGAATAAATACTTAAGCACACAAAGCTTGTGACTTAAAGCGATTTGCAGGGAATTCAAATAAAATCTGCAACTGCATTCGGATGGAAACTTTCCTAATGTCTTTTACAGTTTGAAAATGTTTTACACATGTTTTCTTGTCCACTTGTTTCCACTTCAGGGTCTGGCGGGTATCGATGGTTTCCCTGGAAAACCTGGAGTTCCTGGGAAAGATGTAAGTTGTGAACCTCTACAGTTACTAACAGTTCAGTTTCTGCTCTTTCACCTTTTGCATTAATGAAGCTTTCATCTTAAATCCATCAGGGTTTGAGAGGATTGGCTGGTACACCCGGTCCCAACGGAGTTAAAGGCGACAAGGTACATCCCTCCTCCTGTGCCGTACGCAAAACACCCTGCTCACTTTATCATAATCAATTTAAAGTGGATATTGCCTTAAGCAGAATGTTATCAAGCTGATATGAATCATTTTAAAGAGGTATCATCAGTTTCCCAGGCTACTGTCTGTCTGTGCTCTCCAGACATTCCTCACTCTCCTCCGCGCACCATCAAAGTCAGCCCACTCATTTGTCTGAGAAAATAAAATGCAGTTCATTTGTCTGTCTGTAATTACCGACTTTGATGATTCTTCCACATGTTTACACCCCACCCATATGCATGCACAAAGATCCATGCATATATACAAAACGCACAAAGAACTGCTGCGCCACTTTACCCACAAGTTTCACTTTCCTTTGGGCCTACAATTAAGTACACATTTTAACACGCGTCATCTCATAAATTATGGTCGCTGCCGTGTCATTACTCTATTGCCTGAGGGACTTCGCTCAGAGAGTCTCTTGATTCTAATAACAGGGTTTTTGCATCCCTGTTGTGTGAACTGTGTAACAGGGCGAGAGAGGCATTCCTGGATTACCTGGTGATGTGGTGAGTATCAACAGCAGAGAAAAACATTCTGAGAATAATGTTCTTTGAAATTACAGGCTTGTTTTAAAGATGAATGATGAAGAACATTGTAGCGTGAAGTGGGATAGACAACAAACAGCAGTTTAAAAACCAAACGAAAAAGTCCCATGGAAGAAACGTTCCTCGTGTCCTGCTGTAACTACAGTTACACATTTTTACAATTATTATTATCATTATTTAAAAATTGGTAATCATGGGCAAGAGTTACCTACTGACCTCACTGACCTGACTTCAATCACTATCATTTCTGTATTAATGTGTGTATTAAATTATTTCCATTTTATGATGTAAGCTTCATTCAAGAGTCAAGGAGAATTAGTTATGACTGCAATCATGAATGTTCCAGCTCTGTATGTGAAGTAAGATGAGCACAGTTTGCCAGTATGTTTTTTTTTCAATTATCATAAAAAGAAATAACATCTTATTTGCATGAATGATTCCATGATGATCTACTGCTTGCACAAGAAAACTGTAGAAATACCATTTATGTTTGTGGGAGATGAGAGTTACCGATCGCCTATGGCCTTATTACATTACAGCAATTAGACCACGTTAGAAGACAGTGATATACTAATATGAAAATCATTAGTCTGACTTAATGTAATTAGTTACTTGTGTTAATTTCAGCTTCAGAAAGAAGGCTTGCGGGGTGAGAAGGTGAGTAATTGTTCAATCATAAAATGGTTTATCTTTTTTTCAAGATATAAAGAACCACCTATTAATTATCATATAGTCTAATTATCCAATGTGTATTAGAAATTGAAATTGGCAGCAGATTATTACTGCAATAAACAATGTAGAGACATAGCTAAGACATAGCTAGACATTTCAAATGATTCATTATATATACAGTTTTAAGCACAAGTTGTAACTCACCACATTGTGAATAGTGATATGTTTAAAACATACTTGTGTGTTTGACCTGTTTCAGGGACAGGTTGGACCTGCTGGGCCTCCAGGGGCCGACGGCCCCCCAGGGCCTCCTGTAAGGAGCATGATTTAATACTTCCTTCCTTCATGTTTCCTCTTTCCTGCTGTTCAGCTTTTGATGATTTGCTGTTGTGGAACAGTCATCTGTTCAAATGCAGTGTGGAGCAGTGTATGAAAACACTCGTCATGCTGTTTGAACTCCTGCTGACTGCCAACATTTTATTCCTCAGGGTCTTCCTGGACCACAAGGCCTGCCCGGAGAGCCTGGAGAGTTTGGCCAAAGGGTAAATATCGAAGAAGTTTATCTGAACATTGTTCACAAGTATATATGATCTCCACTCAAGCCGTGGCCATATAATGTACTTACACTGTAACCTACTCTATTGAGGTATGTTGAGTTAGGATATAGCTTACGCTGGAGTCAATCTTTAGTTTAGTTTAGTTAAATATTCATACTAAATGCAGAATATTTGGAATATACATGATATTTTGCTGCCAAGCAGGATTGACAAGGCAAACTGGTCTCCAGTGTCAAAGTACTAAAGTCCCTGTCCTGTCCCAGCTATTTCGTTTTTTAAATGAAGAGTAATTGGCACAAGAAACTAGTAACACATTAACAGAGTGAGATAAGTTTTTAATAAAAGTACATTTCTTTCAAATCCAGAGAAAATAGTCACCAGATATCCAACTATGTACTACAGTATAAATCACAAAACCCATAAGGTAACAAGAAAAAAAGCATGAAAAATATCCAAATGCATAGTCTATTAGGTGGTAGGTGATTTGCATCGCTTTAGTCTGACTTTAGAAAACTGAGTTTTGACTAGAATGAAATGATTTTGCCTCCAGCGCTGCTCTTGCAGAACAGAAACTGTAATTTGCAGAAATTGGACATTTTCTCCTATAGTCCCATAACAGTATTTACTGTATCATATTCCAGTGGCATTATTTAGGATAAAGAAACTGATATTTATTCCTCAAGCTAATCAAAGCTGATGCTGCACTGTAGCTGTTATCAGAGTTGTTATCCAGACAGAAGCTGTGCTGCGTCTGGATCCCGCTCCCTGTGTCGCCCTCCACCCTGCTCCCGTCACACAGCAGTGTGTAATTAAAACAGACACAGCATCCCTACATAATTTGTTCTTCCAAAACATTAACAAAGATAGTGGCATCGCTTCCTTTGTCTTTTCTGGGAGCAATTAACTCCTCATCAGCGGCATGTTGGAAACAACATTTGCAGCTGCTCAGCTGGGCAGCAGAGTCCAGCCAAACCTCCTCTGGCCATGAATGAAAGAATTTTTTTTTTTTTTTACCAGCAGAACACACACTTTGTGCTCAGCCAGACAAGCTCCTCGTAGATCAAGGGATTTGCAGTTTATTAACATGAATCAAGCAGTCACACTGGGTTCAGATTCCCGCAATATCTAGAAACATTCTCCCTCTGTGCAGCTCAGCAGAGGTCCCGCTGAATCATTACACAGCCCCACGGGACGCTCTCAAAGACACCCCTAAAAAAAACACACAGATGGCCAAGAAGCTTGACCTATTTTCTCAAGGGTTAGAGATTGTTATACCTCAGCTGAAGATACACAGGGATGGAGGGCGCTAGGCAAGGAGGGGGGTGAGGGGTTGTTAAGGTGGGCTGAGAGCAGGGATAATGGGGTGGTCTGATGGAGTCGGCTGGATGCTTGAGTTGGTTGTAGATGTAGCAGTCCTCACCTCCGCCGCAGCAAAGCCCTCATCAGACATTTGAGTCACCGCCGCCGAGGGCCAATCTGCTCACCTTTATCCCCATACGACCAGCGGCACGGCCACACAGTTTTCATTGGGGCGGGGGGGGGGGGTCAGCTCAAGGCCAGCGCTCACTACGGGGCGGCACAGTAATGAGAATGTTGTTCAGGTTGTTCTGTGGGGTGTTGCTCTGCACAGAGGTTAGATTATGATGTTTGTGGATGCGTAACAGGAGGAAAACTGTGGCATTTTATTTCTTGTGTATTGCTACTGGTGTTGTTATTGTTATTGATTAGCTTATTAGCAGCTGTACTTTTTCTAGCTGCCTGAATCTCTGCTCTTTAGAGTTTGGTTTCTTTGTTTATTTTCCTAGCGTCATCCAATAGAGTTAACTTCTTTTACAGAATAAAAATATAAGAGCGGTAATATCTCTCTGCTGGTAGGCCAAGGACAAATCTCTCCTTTTAGCTTTCTTGTCCATTTTAACCTGTTGTTAGCATCAGTACATGTAAATAATTCAATTATGTGATTAATGCTGTTTAGTTTTACTAAACTACAGTAAATGGCATAATAATAAAAAGTGTTAACAGTTAAATCAAAGATCCTGCCAGTCTCTTTAAGAAAGTTAGGCTACATTAACTTTAGCAGCAGTATGCTAGCTCTTTCAGGTCCCATTGTTATGGCAGTACTTAACTGTTGCATGATTCACATTTATATGGAAAAAACAAATTAATTACCAAAATAGTGGGTCTTCAAGAATGTTCTTGTTGCATTAGCTTAGGCTAGTTCTGGTTAGCTTTGCCTTGCTTTAGCTGTCGGAGTGTCACATGCCACATGGAGGCCACAGAGATGTTTATGGGAACTGAATTAATATGTATCATATTTTTTTACAGGTGGATTCAAATAGTTCTAAACCCTCTGTATATGTCCAAAACAGATGTGACAGATGTTAGCTTAGTCCTAAATCAGTTCTTACCAAATATAGCGTTTATTAGCCTATTATTTATTAGACAGAACTCCTTATTAACTGAAAGCATATTAACTTCAACCATTATAAGTATCTCAGAACTTTTTCACTACAACATGTCCCAATGCTCTTTCCAGGAAAATTCCCAAGATTATATTGGTAAATTGCAGACATATTAAAAAAAAAAAAAAAAGTTTTCACAGCTTTTAATGCCTTGTTGTTTGAAAGCCCTTTTTTTATCCTGCCAAATTCTGGTGTTGAATGTATCGTAGTACTGTGGTTAGAAATACTGGAATGAACCTCGAAACGTGCAGCCAGGAGAAAGTTAACAGGTTTTTTTTTAACTCTCCATATAGCTCCTAAATTTGAAAAGGGAATATGTTGCCACAGGGTCCTCAGCAGCCGCTTCACTACAGAATGATTTTAACATGGATGCTAATTAACTTCATCTGTCTTTCAGGGAAAGAAGGGCGAGAGCGGCTTGCCTGGAGTGGATGGCCTCCCTGGACCTTCTGTAAGAGCTCCGTTTGTTCTTAACATCTCACAACATGAAAAATGAACACGTATTTGCTGATAAACTTGTTAAACGAATGTCCCCATGTGTTTCCTCCCAACTTCTCAAGGAGAACTGAGAAAAAATAATTGGGTGTTTTTAATTGTGTGGGCTGCTCAAAATTCAATATGACCCACAAAGCAGGGAATGCCTTCTCTCTCACAGGTGTCTTCACTGTGTTTTTAATAGAGGCAAAATAAACAGGCCAGATTAAAACCAACAGGTTATGTCAATTAATTTCCCAAATTGCTCCCCTAAGCGCAATAGAAATACACCTGTCTTCAAGTGTATTCAAGGTTGAACGAGGCATTCACAGTGTAATAATACCGCCCTCTAGTGGCTGCTCACTGGTACTGATGTACACTGTGTTTTTAGGCGTTAATATGAAGAAGTTTATTGGGGAAAAGCAGATAATATTTTGGCTAGACAATATTTCATGAATGTTTTTACTGGCATAATGTCTATATTAGTTAAAAAATCTATCTGAAATCTGTATTTTATGGTTGTGAGTTATATTCCATTACAGTATATTGACCTATCTTTTATTTTTTATCTTTCAGGGTCCTCAGGGTCCACCCGGGGCTCCAGGAAACCAAGGACACACTGGACCTCCTGTAAGGCTCCAGAAACTGAAATGAGGACACGGCAGATTTTGTTAAGTTCCCTTCGACAAGTAAATCATGAACACATTCACACATCTCCTCTTTCTTTACGAAGGGTCTACCTGGTGAAATTGGATTTTCAGGCAAACCCGGAGAACCTGGAAAGCCTGTGAGTTGGTCTTTGTTTTTTTTTCTGAAACATAATTTGTTATTAATAGCACTTTGTGTCTCTGGTGTTCAGTCTCTATTGTTGTTTCCCTGCGCGGGTCTCTAAATGTCAGCCCGTTGTCCTTTTATCTTCAAAGGGACTTCCTGGTAAAGACGGCCTCGATGGTCTTCCTGGAAACGACGGATCCATGGTTTGTGTCACCTTTACAATAACTAGCTTAAAGAAAACCTTCCTATGAACAATGGAACAAATGACATCAGTAAAGTGAAAGTGGTGAAACCAAAGAGACTTATCACCCTCATATCACCCATGCTTTAGCGTTTGACTGTCTTCATCTGATGATCATCTGGTTTTATAGCCTACAGCTTTGTTGCTGTGCTTCACTCTCACTGCTCTCATCAACCTCAGTTAGGTTCAGACCACTGCTGTAAGTTCACTAACTGTGAACACTGAAAGTTTATTGCCTGTGAGCTTCATAACTTCAAATCCTTAAAGTTAGTTAGAGTGTATATGTGAAAGGTGTTTACAGTAAATTACATTTTGCTTGAGCTACTGGTAAAAGCACCATTGCTTGTTTAAAACATTTCAAACTGATGTACTTCAATTTAACGCAGTGCCTAAAGTGAGTTGTGGTGCGTTTACCCTTTCCGTACATACATTATCTGGCAAATACTTCTTGCAAACAAAGGTTTTCTTTAAATGATGACATCTGAATGGTAATCCTGTGTCTGTGAAGGGGCCCAGGGGAGAGCGGGGAACAGATGGTTTTCCTGGAAAGCCTGGACCTAAGGTAATGTGATTTAAGAACCACACCGCTGAAGACATATGCAGTTTAGGAGATAACATGTGTATTTTCCCAATGCAAATGTGACATTTTAAAAGTGGGCATGTCTTCTCTCCAGGGTGATGATGGGCCACCTGGACCAAGAGGACCTCCAGGAGAGAGAGTGAGTTCACAGCTGTTGACTTTCCTTTACTGTAGCTGCTTCTATTTTTTTTAAAAGAAGAAGTTAAACTTATTTTGTCGTGTGACATGGATGTGATTGTTACAGGGAGAAGGTGGTTCCCCCGGACAACCAGGTGCTGATGGAGTGAGGGGAGACAGGGGCGTCCCGGTAGGTGTGATGGTGATTCTCAGTGCATGTTACCAAGGAGCAGCAGGTATATGCTCATTCAGAGCTATAGACCCCATCTTACTTAATTTCACTTTATTATTAATTCAGTATTGATTTAAATATGGAACATCCATTAAAGCAGCCTCAGGGTTGTCTAGGGCAGGGGTGGACAATATTTTTCCCACAGGGCCATACTGACTCAGTAATGGAAGGGCCATGCAATTGAAAGTCAAGTACAAGTACAAGTAGTATGTTGCTAAATTATGTTAAACCACATGAATCTGGTCGACATGGTTACTTTACAATATTTGCCAGCCCAGACAACCATGGTCCTTGTTTCAAAAACCAAGAACTTGGTGTTACATAAATGCTGACATTTTGCATTATCAATGATTAAATCGGCCTAAACATCCTTTCAGTTGTCTGATATGCACCACCGGTCACTGATGACACACACTCAGTGACGGACTGGCCATAGGGCAATATGGGCAAATGCCACAACCTTTATTTAACCAGGCGAGCAAATTAAGAACAAAATTCTTATTTTCAAGTGCAGCCTGAAGGGGAAGGGGGAGGGGAGTGCTAAAAGTGAAAACAAGGTTATATAAATTACACAGAAAAATTCAACGGCTGTGTAATGATGCAGCCATGAGGTGGCTGCATGAAGATGCAGCCGTGCAAGAAAAAAAAAAGTCGGTTATGGTCAGTGGTTTACGGCTGGCCAATACTGAAAGACTGAAGACACATGTAGTGTGTAGCTTCCCTGATATGACAGCTCCCCCTATAATCAAGAACTTGATTCCTCCAATTAGTGTGGAATGTTGGAGATCAATGCATTTTCTTTTCTCAGCATCATTATTATCACTGTTATACATAATGCAGTCATTGATGCAGTCATGTCATTAATAGCCAGTAGTTTTGATAATAGTAAAACAACCTATGTTTGGGATTTTGTGCAAAACGATATGATTTTCTGTTTGATGTTTTGAATGATGTGATCTGACTAAGTTGATCATGTAAGAAGGGTAGGCGAAAATAAGCGATAGCTTCAGCCTATGCCTTTTCGGTTTGGCTCTTTTCTAGTTGAACTGATGTTTTTCTGTTTTCTGACTTTTAATTTTGAATGACCTGACCAAAATAAACAAATTTTCATTCATTCATTCATTCATTCAACCTGCCTTGAGTCCATATTTATAATGTGTGGCCTCTCTCTGTCAAAAAGTCCAGGGCCTCTTTTGGTGCCAGTCCGTCACTGCACACACTGTATTATGTTATAAATATGGACTCAAGGCAGATTGTTTTACTATTATCACAACTACTGGCCATTAATGACATGACTGCATCAATGAACGAAGAAAATAATAATCACAGAGAATACTTCTAAACAAATACATGATCATATTCATGAATAACTACGAACTACTCAAATCTCTCTCTGTTCTGAGTTTGTGAGACTGTTTGATATGTGTAGATAACTTCAACTTTAACAACACAGCACAGACCTGCATCACTGAATGAAGAAAAGTTTAGGAACCTACACAAAAGCTCATTTTCTGCTGTGGCATTCAATCCAATCTAAATATAGACAGCACCCTCTGTTGGAATCGAGTCACATAGCAGTACAAAGTCATTGTAGTCATCCGCCTTGAGACATTTGTGATGCAGATTTCTTTTTTTTTTTCATTTGAGGACGTCACAGGATGGATTTAGGTTTTCCCATGGGCTGTAAAATGCCAGTGTGTGCTCTAGGGGGTCTCCAGCAAAAAGAAGAATCATTTATTTTCATGGTGTCACTCTATCTCCATCCAAAAGTGACACAGGAGCAGAATGTCTGACTGTTTTCATCATGGCTTTCAAACACTTTCTATAAAACATATAAAGTGAAGATCCCGTCACATGGGGGTTGTGGTTTAATTTGTTTAGTTTAGGAGTCCTTGATGGGAAAAAGTTTGAGAACCACTCCTCTAGAGGTCACTTTATATTATTATGCAACGGAAATCATTTTTTAGTGAAACAAACTCTGGTAAATTAACTTCTCCTAATTTGGCTGGGTAATCTCCTGGGACCCCTTCAAGGGCCGCTGGGTGTCCCTGCATGCCCCTATACGAGCCACTCTTCTTGATTTCATTTTTAAAAAGGCCTTTTTGTCTGTATTAATGTGTTGCCATGAAATATTTCAAACTGTGATTTTGGCCTCTCTTTCATAGGGAGAAAGAGGACAGGAGGGACCAGGTGGGCCAAAAGGTGATAAGGGAGACAAGGTAAAGAAACAACGAACCTGTTTTGTTCGCCGCTCAACTTTCTAATGTAAAATGATTCACATACAGGCAGCCACGCTGAATTCTCCCTGCTGTTTTACAGTAGCGTCGTCTCAGTAACGGTCACGCTGCACTGTCAGCTGTAATAAGGTAATTAGTATGCAGACTACGTGAACATATTGTCTCTTTTGCCTCAGGGTGAAGTAGGAGCGAGGGGACCGCCTGGCACTCCAGGAAATGTCAGTAAAAAAAACAAAACTCTCCTTTTTCTATTACGCATGTTAACACAATGCACAGAGTCAGCCATACTGTTTGACTCAGCACTCAGTGCAGATGTTGTGAACAATCTCCTTCCCTCTGCTTTTTCCCTCACAGGTGGCAAATGTCATCCCTGAGCCCGGTGAACCCGTGAGTCATCACACAAACCAGACTCCACAGTGCTATGATGGGATTTCTATCATTTTTTAGTCGATGCTTCAGAGATATAGACTGATATTTACCCTGTGCTGGGTTTAAACACACTAGATATATAAACTGATAGATTGAATGTTGATATTCTTTTTATGTTGCTCCTTTCATCCTCCCTTTTCTTCTCTGCTTCTCCTTCATTTAAACTTTACATCGTTTGATCTCCCCGCTAGGGAATACCTGGAGAAAAGGGAGAGAAAGGAGATCAAGGGAAACCAGGGGAGATGGTGAGTTTCTCCCCTCTGTGTTGTTGCCGCTGATCTTTTCTTCTTGGCTTTAACAAAAACCGAAGCCTGAATCTGTGCACCTGCCGGTACCTAGAGAGATCCACTAGATGTCAGCAGAGATCCAGTGTGGCTGCAGCAGAGCAGGGCGGCCACAATGGGAAAGCTCTGGGGACTTTTTTTAATTGGCTAAGTAAATTAAACTGTAAGAGTCAGTAATGCACTGACCTGGTTCTCTATCTGCTTCAATTTATAGATACAGTGCATTATGTGGACCAGAATAGAATTCAAGAAACACTAGTGCATGTAGGATCCACTAAACCTGGAAGCTGCACAAAAAGTATCAGAAATAATTTCTGCACTATACAGTAAGCAGCACATGTTAAAAAGGATAGTTCAACATTGTGGCAAATTGGCCCATTGCCATAATCCCTATAGTCATAGCAGTAGGTTTGTTACCTTTAATTGTCGGTGCAAGCTGTTTTTAGAACGGTGGAGCAGAGCCGCGAGCTGCTCAGAGCTACGCTACGGAGGCTCATGGGATTTCTAGGTTTCCCTCATCAAACTCATCAAATACACATCCTACAACTCCAAAACGCTCTTGTGGAAAAGTTATGAGGTGATAATGGAATGTTATGAGACGGAGTTGTTTTCAAGGTAAAATCATGCAAAACCGCTGATGTGCATGCAGTTTTTCATCAACCAGTCTCTGTATTTACCTCGAAAACAACTCTGTCTTGTAACATTCCGTTATTATTTCATAGCGTGGTGAATGTGCAGGTCACAACTTGTCCACCAGAGCGTTTTGGAGTTGTTGGATTGTGTATTTGATGAGTTCAATGAGGGAAACCAAGAAATCCCATGAGCAAGTATTGTGCCTGTTATCTTTGACTTTGAATGCACCATAAGAAGGTGAAGGTGATCGGTTACTGTAGTCATTTTGTTTCAGAGCATCGGAATAACGTCACGGTTTACTGCACAGCCTTTACCAATTTGAAGTATTTTTCATCGGGAGTCACAATAGACCTTCTAGCACTGGAGTTTTATGAGAAACTTGAAATAATGAGCCTGAAAAAGAATATATGAAAGTGAATCTTAGATAATTCAGCATGCAGAGCCACATATTAAAAACCACCATGTTTAATTCATGTGTCTTCTCTGCAGGGCCAAAGGGGGTTGCCTGGCGAACAAGGTTTTAAGGGACCAGCTGGACCAGCGGTAAGATGCTTCTGATCCCTCACCTCCCTCCCGGTACACTCATTTTGAATGAATATGAATAAATATTTATTTTATTCCAGGGTCCTAAAGGTGACACCGGACTGACCGGAGAGACGGGACGTGTTGGAGACCCTGTGAGTTGTCTGCTTTATTGTGATTTCACCATTCAACACTAGAAAACTTTACTCAACCTTAATGGCTGATGCGTTTCTTCCTCCAGGGTCCACCTGGCGAACCTGGCGCTCAAGGTTCTCGTGGATTGCCAGGGAATGTGGTAGGTCCTCTCTCCACCTTTTAAAGTGTAAACCGAAAGCCCACTGATGCCTGCATGTCTCCCATGACCCGTACAGGGATGGTGTTTCTGCGTGGTATGAAATATCATGACAAATCACTTAAGCATAAAACCAACAATTGTCTGTCTTCCAGGGCATACCGGGGATCATCGGGCCCCCTGGTCCGGCTGGACAGAGAGGAGACAAGGTCAGTCACCTGCTTTTAAAAGCTACAGGTTCATTTCACTTGGATGGATTCAGACTATGATGATCAGGCTTTTGGCAGTGCAGAATAAAAATCAGCCTGCAGAGAGGTAGAGTGTGACCTTGCATGTCCTTCATCGTTGTTTCAGAAGAGAAGTCTTTGAATTCATCCCAATCCTGCAGCAGCAGCAGCAGCAGCAGCTAGATGTAGGAGTTACACAATAGCGATTCAGAACATTTTCTCCTGCTTCACAAGACTTTTTCATCTTCTTTGTCTTCAGGCTTTTGTGTTTTCTTTGTCTTCTTTCTACTAATTATTATGCAAATAATTTGGTTCTGCTCCCACATACACAATACAAGAACTCCATGGAAGAGTGTTGCAGTTACTAGACAAGACATGAAATGATTAATCAAAACATCTGATAATGAACCTGTTTTAGCCTTAAAAGACCAAAAACCTATTCAATTTTGTTCTAACATTTATTACAGGGTGAGCCAGGTAAACCAGGACAGTCAGGTCCCCAAGGCCCATCCGGAGAGCCTGGTGTGATTGGACCTCCTGGACCACCAGGGAAGGGGAAAGATGGACAAAATGTAAGACACATTTTTCCTGTCAGTGCATCTGCAATGTTTTATCTGCAATGTAGATAGATAGATAGATAGAATGATGTTTAACCATAGTCTAAGAATTGCAATTACTTTATATAATTTTGTTTTCAGACACCTTCCTCTTTTTATTCCTATTTATACACATCAGTAATCACCCTTGACCAGGTGCAAAGATGACATAATGTTACCAGATACCAGTTTTGAAAATATAAGTCACATTGACACAATCATTTCATTAGAAGAGGTACAACAAATATTTTACTTAAACTTTATGGGCAACAGGGTATTTATAAAAGAAAGCCAATAAAGATGTTTAATCATGTTTCAGTGACGGTAAGAATCTCTTTGGGGTTTTTAAGTCACAGTTACCAAGTTCAATTGAATCTGACTGATTAAAACAGTTTATAATAGTTCTTTTATTTCTGTACTCACTGTGACTGCAGCTTCCTGAACACGTTTAGTCTAATTTAAAAACCTGAGTTAACATTGGGTTATCCCTATCCCTTGGTCGTGTAGGGAAAGTCTTCTACTACCATTGTGAAAAAAGCTTTTTCAAAGTTTTTGTAGCTCCAGAGGGAACCCTGCATGACGTCTGATAAACTGCCTCAACTGACGTCAGACGAGCAGCAAGAGACCACGTTCACCACCGCTAGCATAAGACAGTGGAATCTCAACTGAAACTAACTGTTGGCAGGGGCACTCAGATTGCATTGTGGGTGATTAATGCAAGAAAGAAGAAGAAGAAGTGGAATAGAACATGTATAATTTGGTTGGCTCCAACCATGGAAGTGAAATATTCAATGCTTGGGCTTAGAAATCTGATGGAGTACCACTCTATTTACTGTCACATACATTCTCTATCAGTCCTAACATGTTTCTTTTTCTCATTGAATATGGAAATCAGATGGTCTGTGCATTATTTTGCAACATGTTTCTTTTCTTTTTGATATCTTCTACTTCTACTGTTTGAAATAAAGTTCTGCATAGGATAAAGTTTGGAACTTAACCTTCATCACCTTCTTGTCTCTTAATCCTCACTGACTTCCTGGTGGGTAACAGAAGCATCATAGTCATAGGAAACAACAATTTAACGATAGATATGTCTGTTGTTCTTTATAGAAATCTCATAAACAGTTTCTTGTATTCCACATGTGTTCTGCTTGTAAACATCCCCTCGGCGCTAACACAAGCTGCATGCTGCAACCACCTCGCAATAGGAAAATGAGCCTGACTAGGCACATTTAGCTCCGCAGCAACATGTTTCTTCATCATTTTTCAGCCTGACATGTGGCCGTCCTGCTGACGAGGCAGGGCCAAACAGGAAAAACACTGTTGAGACATATCACATTAAAGCAACACAGGAGCACAACAGATTTGGCTCACAGCAGTTCTGGTTTTTTACAGCTGCCAGGTGCAGCCCGGAGGCCTCGCAAACAATTTTGTGCATAAAGAATGGCAGCTCATACACATGTTCATGTCTAAATGATTTATTCAGAATGAGCTTAATTCCACTCTTAAAGTTGCACACTGCTTGATTTATGTTATTTTGTGACATTACAGGGAGATCCAGGACCACAGGGAATCCAAGGACCCCCAGGGCTAAAGGTAATGTAATTTTAGAAGTTTGTAACAAAGTGTGAGAGTGTGTGTGTGTGTCTAAGCTTTGTAGGTTGCCGGGGAATTTTTTTTTTTTTATCATGCACAGGTGCTCTTTTGTTGATGTGAAAACTTTTTTTTTTTCCCACCGGCACAGATGAGAAAAACAATTCATTTTTGTTGAAAGCAGCAAAAGCAATTTCTATGTCCACTGCACTGTGACCGCTGCTCTGATTATGAGCGGCTCTGTGCCGTGTGAAGAGCTGGATGTCGAGGGCACAGAATGGAAGAGGCTGGACAGGGGCATTTTCTGGATTTATGGTGTCAGATCGTTCACCCTCATCAACAATACTTCTTCTCTTCTCAGTTGCAAAATGTCAACTTCAGATTGTGTTTTTTTGTTTTTTTTTGTCATCATCACAGATTAAAAGCACTGTGTTATTTCTGGGATCAGCGGGCATCGCTGAATGTGACAGTTTTCTCTCCGACTCTTAGCCAAACATTACTGCCCGACTGACATTAACTGAGTTGGATGGTGAAATTAGAGGGTTTGTTTGTGCTTCTTTGCTATCAGGGTCAACCAGGGTCTCGAGGAGAACCAGGTGTACCCGGGGACAGGGGTTCTGCAGGAGAAGGCAAAGTCGGACCACCGGTATGATCTTTAATTCCAGCTAGGACTGGTGAATATAATGATTTATCTATTTATTTATTTAACAGTTTCTAATTTTAAAACGCTTGTCCTTCACAGGGACCCCAAGGAAACAACGGGGAACCTGGACCTGCGGTAAATATTTTAAAACTCAATAGATGAATATTGAATATGTTTATGCTCAGGGTTAAGTGTTTCTCTAATATGCGTTTACGTGGGTTTCAGGGCATGAGAGGTCCAACAGGTGTTGCTGGTCCTCAGGGCCCAGCGGGACATAATGTAAGTGCATAAATTAACTATGAGTTCATTTATTATTGAAGTTTTTTGATGCCGATGTCTCATTGTGTAAAGACCTCTGACATTGCCCTGCCTTCATTTGTCTTTTCTTCCCCTTGGTTATTTGAATGTTTTATGATTAAACTACCGTATGTTTTTGTAGATAACAGTGTCATCTCATAATCAGTTTATCTGCCGTTACTCCAAATGCAGGGTTTACCAGGAAGACCAGGAGAGAAGGGATCACCTGGAGAGCCTGTAAGTACAGACATAGCAGGTATAAGCTGAGCCATTGGATGCACTCATGTTATATAAACATAGTGTTTCCAGATATAGTATGTTACATATAAAGTGAGATATAAGGGGAGCAGAATTATGCACTTAAAAAAAGCATAATCATTCTTCAAACATACATGGTAGGCTTATCAGTGATCAACTTAAAGCTGCACAGTTCAGTATTTTGTAAATGAAAATGAAAAATAATTATCAAACTCTGAGGAGCTGACATATTTAAGTGTGTTTTCAACTAATTGTTTTGGTTTCCTGACCCACCATTGTTAACAGTTTTGCCCTCTCCCATTACTTTTGGCCACATCAGGCTGCTGTTGTCAGCTAAAAAGCTCTAAAAATGAAGTGTGTGCTTCCTGTTCAGCACCACACAGCAGGCAGACAGTCAACTACTGTACTGACTGCTGAACATAGGAAAGATTTTCCTCAAGAACCGAGGAAAGCCATAAGAGAAATTTAATGTAATGTGTGTAATTTACACCACAAACAGGAACCTATATAAATGCTTAACAGGCTACAGATGCTAACACGTGCACATTATATGTTTCATAAAGCCACAGTACGTGAAACTTGGGATGTTTAGCTTGATGAAAAAAAGGCATAGTGCTGCTCTAAAGGAGCTTTTTGTAAGTTTTGCAATTGCTAGACAGCTAATGTTAGCATTGAAAGTGGCCTGCAATAGTCATTGTGAGTTCAGCATCAAACATAAGTTTGCTCCCAAACAACTGCCCACATAGGTGGAAAAGTAACAACAATGTTGGCTGGTTAGCATGCTAACCATGTCTGTTGCACGTCTGCCCATCCTGGGTAAGGGTCCCTCTGTTGCTCACCCTGAAGTTTCTCCTGGTTTTTCCCTGTTAAATGGGTTTTCCTGGGAGTTTTTCCTCAGTGGATGTGAAGGTCTAAGGGCAGAGGATGTTGTTGTTACTGTATGATGCATGTGTAAAGCCCTTTGAGACAAACTGCTTGTAAAAACGGGCTATACAAATAGACTTGCCTTTCCTAACCAGCTAGCACTAGCCTGTCTTGTAACTTTCCAATAGCGACTCACTGCAGCCTCCAGTCTCCAATAGAAAGAGAGACGATGTCAAGCAGAGGTCACCACCACCTGCTCGTGGGTTACATGCTGTCATTCCGACATTCCAACATCCTACCACTCCGACATCCCACCATTTAGACATATCACCATTCCAACATACCGCTATTCCGACATGTGAGCGTCCCACCATTCTGACAAGGCTTTCTCTAAGGAAATGTGCGTTACTCAGCAGGTGACTCCTTTCTTTAAGACATG
This sequence comes from Trachurus japonicus, assembly GCF_045865225.1. Lineage (NCBI taxonomy): Eukaryota > Metazoa > Chordata > Actinopteri > Carangiformes > Carangidae > Trachurus > Trachurus japonicus. The sequence continues at coordinate 33,977,728 of NC_140917.1, forward strand.
CTGATAGAGGAATACCCAGAGGAATACCCACATGGTTGTGTGTAATTACGCAGCAGAGCGCAGACAGGGACTAGTCTGCCTGTCTAGCCTCTACCTGCTCTTTTTACTAAACTTAACCAACACATTTCTTCATTGCCTAAGCCCAACCAGTGCAAAATCTTTTGGGGAAAAAAATACGCTATTAAAGGAATTGTTGGAAAGGCAGGATGTTTTAAAAAAGAAAAAAAAACACTGTCATTCCGACCATAGGAGGCAAAAATAGTCGGAATGATGGGACATTTGATAGAAAATTAAGTGTTGCCATTTAGACAATTAGAGGCCTATGTCGGTCTGGTGGGATGTCGGAATGGCGGTTGCCCCCCCTGCTCGTGGCAGGAAGCCATGTTTGATGGCCAACTAGAATAAATAAGACCGTGCACCACGGTGCAAGTTTTGTGACCAATCAGTGGTCAAAACTGGTCAGGTGGGACATTTAAACTCAAAACTCAAAAACTCCACTTAGAGGCGTCGTTTAGCTCTGTTGGTAGAGCAGGCGTCCCATATGCGGAGGCTATAGTCCTCACTGCAGCCGGCCCTGTATCGAATCCCGACTCAGGTGGCCCTTTGCTGCATGTCTATGTCATTCCCCCTCTCTGCCTCCCATTTCCTATCTCTCTCTCGACTATACTATCTATTAAAGGTGAAAAAGCCCCAAAAATATACAAACAAAAAAAATGTTCAAACTTACAAAATGTGTTCTGTATTAAAATCTGTATGTGCCTCTGTAGCTGTGTATCCCTACTGACTAAGTTGTTTGTGTTCTGCTTGCGAGCTAATTTATTGTATTCCCCATTTCCCTAATTGCCATGTGAAGGATCCTATCCCTCTTGCAAGACTTTCATTCAAAATAAATTCTGTGTAATGGATAATATCGGCCGTTTAGAAATGTATCACAGTTCCGATTAAGGGAAATATTAATGTAGGGATATTTCAGACAACAGAGTGCCTATGATTCTGTAGCAGCTGCTTGCAGAAGGCCCCTTCCTGTTTCACCATGATGCTGCCCCCCATGCATGGGGATGGTTGTCCCAGTTTGATGAATTGAATGAATTGTAAAAGCGACTATGAGGCGTCAGAATCACAACAGCAGTTTAATGCCCCGCGGCCTCTGACCTGGATGTTCAGCAGCCACATGTGGGTGGGAGATCCATTTTGACCATGTAGCCTATATTAGATTTTTAATTTTATATTAAGTGGATACTTTGTGAATTGAGCCGAGGTCCAAATTTGCATTCCCTGATTGATTAACCCTTTCGTTTCCCTGTCTTCTAGGGAAAGGCAGCAGACCTCTCTGACCTAAATCTGAAGGTAAGAAGAGTTTCTTCTCTTTAATGAGAAAAATACTTGTTATTTGGATGCTCGAATAACAAATGTGTCTTTTCAGGACGTGTGCTCCGACTGCCCTGCAGGTCCAGCAGGACCACCTGGGCTTCCAGGAATCCCTGGAGACAAAGGACACGCGGGACCCCCAGGGAAAAGCGGTCAAGATGGTTACCAAGTAGGACAAAAGTCGTAATACATAATATTCCAGCTCACTCCTCCTGTAATGCAGTCTGTTATGATAACTCCTCATCTTAGGGGTAATATAAAGCTTGCTGCTCCACCGTGATGCATGAGGTGCGAGCTGTACTTTTGTCATCATCAGTCACAGTTGGTGTGAAGGATGGAGAGGCTCTGTCTGCATCATTAGCTCGGCCTCCTCAGGGGCCGACGGTGGACAATTAGGACCAGGTGACAGTGCTCTGTGCTGTCTGGCTGGACAAAGACTGATGCTCTGCTGTGTCATTACAGGGCCCCCCGGGACCAGCAGGACCTCAAGGGCCCCCTGGAGCCGACGGCGCAAAGGCAAGTTCGCACACTAACTGCACGGTTGTAGCTCCCAAATGGCCACTGTAGTTGTCTCCTGTCACATTGTTTTTTTTTTTTTTACCTCACGAGGTTCAGGTAATTGGGTGAGAAGTTTAATACTGAAACACGACTCAGAAAAACCCATCGAATCGTATTTCTTAAGCAATATAACCATTGCTATGTCTCTCTTTTGGTTAAATTTTCAATAATTTAAGGTTTTATTTTCCTCTGACAGATAGTTTTTCAGATGGATACTTTCCTCTTGAAACGTGACATCTCTTATAATCTTTCTTTCTCTTTCACCACAGGGTATAAAAGGTGATCGAGGACCTCCTGGAGGTGCCGGAGACAAAGGAGACAAGGTACATCGAGGCTGATGACTGTGTCTCTTTCTATCTTCATCCTCTTTTGCCGACAACGAAGCCCATAATCTTATCTTATCATTACTTCTGTATTAACAGGGTCACCCAGGACCCCCTGGCCATCCAGGTGCTGCTGGTTTAATGGGTTCACCTGTAAGTAACTTTTTTTTTTCTTAATTGTTTCATTTCTTTAATAGACACACTCAGATTGGTTGAAAACCTATTGTTTGGATTTGATCTCTAATCACACTCTCTATTTCCGCTGACCTCCACTGACACTGTCTCTTCTCTCTTTAGGGTAACGATGGGCAGCCTGGACCTCCTGGTCCCCCGGGGTCCTCTGGAGAAAAGGTCAGGCTGCACTCTGTGCACCTTTGCCACAAAAAACGTATTACCCATGTGTCATTATTGTACAAACCTCCTCCCTCCAGCATGTAGGTCAGCCAGCCTGCGTGGTAATAGTGGCCATTAATCATTTCTTTTCCATCGGTGACAGTGACCTGTTGTTTGTTTGTTTTCACCAGGGCAAAGAGGGTCTCAAAGGAGTCCAGGGACCACCAGGTCTTCCTGGCTTGATGGTAAGAAAACATATTTGATGTACTGTACAGCCTCATTAATATACATGAGCACACGTAGAGTTCTTGCATTTTGATGTGGAAGTGTAATGGTCAGTGATGGGAATAGCAGCGTCAAAATAAACAGCGTCACTAACGGCGCTACTTTTTTCAGTAACGTGTAACTACGATTTACTTTTGGAGGAAAGTAACTATAACTAATTACTTTTTAAAAGTAACTTGCCCAACACAGGTAATGGTAAGATGTTGAGTAATCTGTTTGATGTGCTGATCTGCAGGGTCAGTCTGGAAAGATGGGAAAAGATGGCAGACCAGGCGAAACAGGAGAACCTGTAAGTAGATGGAAATGCTCAAAATGTGACTGCATAATGTGCCAAGACATGGAGATGTAACTGTTTCTGTTTTCCAGGGCAAGCAAGGTGAACCTGGGCCACCAGGAAACCCTGGTCTGAGGGGACTCCCTGTAAGTCAGCACCAGTAAACAGATCTGATGGAAGACAACGGCCGTGCAGAAGCTGCTGTGGCTGAAACATTGTGTTTTTTCTATCTCCCTGTGCAGGGCTTTAAAGGCCACAGAGGAGAGCCTGGACCTCCAGGATCTAAGGTCAGTGTGCCACGTTTCTTATATCTGAACATATCAGCTCGGAGTAGGACTAGTAAAGTAGGATTGATTCTGTAGCCTCCATTATCAGACCTAATGAGCTTCAGCATCTGTAGGGAGCCCCATTGACTCTCATGAAAAATGAGTAGGATATAGTACATCGAGAGTTTAGATATAATGTGCATTGGAGACACATCATTTTTAAGATGTGAACTGTGATACTTTACTGGAAAGATATTAATACTACATATGTACAATTAAACCTTAATGATATCTGACATATAAATAAGAAAGGACATTGGTATAAATATTTGAAGACAATTTCATCTCATTTATCTTATTTTGACAAGCAGTGTTCTGTTTAAACATTTCACCTTAGAAATGTTAGAAAAATGGTACTTGGGGAGTGACTGTATGAAGCAGCAGAAATCTCCCTGCGTGTATTTTAAGTGACAGTTTTTGACTCTATTTTGATGAATTTGCACTTTTTCATTTGGATGATGGAGCAGCTAACCCAAAAAAAACTGTGGTGTCTGCACAGGCCTGGGTTCCTACAGGAGACTTTAATATATTATGCAAATGTTATAATTTGCAATTTAATGACGCCACAATTACAATTATGCCATTCGTCCTTATCAAATGACATCCAGCATTTCAAGTCTCCTGATTGACCATGTGACCAAGCATGCAGTCCATCACAAACTGTAAAAATTGCACATTGAGAAAAACATTTTCTATAAATATCAGACTTCCTACTGTAGGTTTTTGAAAGCTGTGCCATCTGTAAAACGGTTCAACCAGCGAGGAATATCAGCCTGTGAGCGTCCGCCTCTGCTCAGCAGCTGTACCTGCAGGAGCTCACAGCCACAGCCGGTGTTTTGGCACGCCGCACCGACATGTCAAAGCTGTGTCTGACACGTGCGTTTTTTTTCCGCCACACGTCTTCTTCACAGAGAATCACTCTCGCAGCCTCTGCTTTTGTCTCTCTCACACAACACGCACCCACAGGACAACGCCGTGACCAATAGCACGGCTCATTACAAACAGCTCTGACAGGCAGCCTCTCAGCCCCGAAGCCCCCGCACCGCCACGCCGACAGCAGACGCCATGTCACTGAAGAGTTTCCACAGGCGCACTGAGATTTTACCTTCCACCACTTATAGTTGCTGTCACTAAATGACAGTCATACGTAAATTATTTTCACTATTATTCAGAAAACTATGCAATAAGTAGAGATTTAGCCTCAGCACGGTGTGTGGAGCTGCTTTCTGCTCCGACTGTGTGCTATGTGTGGAGAATGAGGAGTGGCAGGCTGGTCTGAATAGAAAAGAATATATATTGTGGTCAGTTGTACAGTCGTCTTGCTGCAGGTGGCTCCAACACAGCAGACTAAAAGGAACAATTATTTCAGCAAAGCGTCTAACTAGCTAACGATAGGCCATTATATGAACATATCAGCCCTTAAAAAACACACCTAGACATTATTACACAATGTTTTCACACAGCGCCGCGCTCTGCGACTCACAACACCTCGGGCGCACCTTTCAGGAACTGGATCAAAGCTGCCGGTGGCCTGTGTCTGCTACCTCCAAGAGAGGGAGCCCTTGAATCAATAAATCCACACACATGCATAGATATTCTATATGTGGGCCTTGTGATTGACTGGCAGCCTGTACACAGTGTACCCTGTCCTCAACCAAGGTCAGCTGAGACTTGCTCCAGCCCCGCCCACCACTCTATGGTACAGGTGGTATAGCTAATGGATGGATGGACACATAAAATCATAGTAATAACAACAAGTGAGATCATAAGCTATATAAACGGATACAGGAAGGCTCATGTACTGAATCTCTAAAAGTCCCTAACCTGTTCCTCAGAAGAAATTGAATCATGGTATAAGCATTTAACAAAACACATATAATGCTAAAAATGGGGGTTAAAAAGAAATGTAGGATTTATATGTATTATGTGTATATACATTGATGTGATGATGGGAACACTTTAGCTAGCAAGCTCACATGTATGAAATGCATCCCATACTAATTTTCATCTAATGCCATAGCATCCTTTAAAAGATGTGATAATCAGAGAAGTCAATCTTATATCACCCAATGATTTGATCTAATAGCTCTTCACTGATTAATAAAGTCTCAACTAAAAAAAGTCTCAACTAAAAAAAAAATAGGCCAAACTTCAAAAGTGTTTAGACATACTGTATTTCTCCAGGGAAATGAAGTAAACTCACATTAGTTCTAGGTGTTTCTCTATATCTCTCCTAATGTGCTGAGCAGGGAGAAGATGGGAAAGCTGGATCACCAGGGCGTGACGGCAAACCTGGGAAGGAGGTATGTTCACCTTAATACATTTGATATCACAGATATTGTTTTAGATGGTTTTTAACCTTTTTTATCCCAGTTGTGTCTGAAGGTGTTTCTCTCAGGCTGCACAACCATCATGCATTATCTATAAGCTTTTATGTAACCTAAGAGGCAAAACCCAGGGAGAAAGGAAGTTTGGTCATTACTTTAAAAAAGCTTGAGGTGATTTAGAAGTGTGTATTCAACATTTTCTATCCACTTAGATCTTCTCTCCTCTGTACTATGGCTGTAGGACAGAGACCAACTTGAAACAATAAATGTCCCGGAGACAAAAATAGGATTATGAGAAGTGAGATGGGACATGTCCCTGAATCCAGAATGGAAATTACTCCCCTAGTTTTGTTTTTTTCATGGTTTGCACTTGTATCTTCTGATATGCATAAACATCAAAAGCGTGACCCCGGAGGAAAGTAAACTCAGTATGTTAAGTCTCTTTCATTCCCTCAGTCCATCTCAATATAGTGACTATGAGGAAACAAAACAGTTTCCTCCACCTTAGAGTAGTTTTCCTTTATGCTCAAAGTATTGCAAACATTTTTCCTCCCTGGCTCAATCACTCACGTCCTGTGAGTGATCTTTTTTTTGTTGCCTTTCCTGGAAACATACTCAATAAAATTAAAACAAGTTTTGGACACAACGCAGCATTCCATAATTCATCGTGTCTGTGTGACACTGAAGGTCCAGTAGTGTTTGTGAACATTAAGTTTGATCATTTCTGACATTTCTATTTCATCCTATTCATCTTCATGAAATTGCAAAGTGAAATCCCTCTCAGATAGACAGTGAAAGGCCACAGCACTTTTCATTCCAGGATGTAACACTTCAAAAAGAAAAGCTCACTCATCCTCTGTAGGCTGGGGTTTGGAGACAGGCTGTTCTCACTGCACAAGTCTCCAAATATCACATTATGTTTTCTTTCTACCTCTTCCACCGAAATGGGAGTTAACTCGCTGCTGCATTAGAGGTTCACTTTTAGTAAAGAGTATCAAATTGTCGTGACAGCCTGAAGTTCGCCCTCAAGGTGAAATATGGAGGATGCAGTGTTTTCAACATGTCGTGGATGTGATAAAAACTTTTTTATATAAATATATATTTGCAGGGCTCTATTGGACCTCCAGGACCAGAGGGACTGATTGGACACAGAGGAGAGTCGGTGAGTCGACAGCAGGGCTGTCTGACACAAACACAAGACAGACACAGCACAGTGTCAGGCAGATAGATGGATATGGACGTAAAGTGGCACTCAAGTCGTTCCTCCTGCTGTCCTTCCTCATCAATTTTCTCATTCTGTCTTTTCTCTTCAATCCTAGGGCAAGCCAGGTGAACCGGGGCCGTCAGGAAAAAGCGGTCTCCCTGGCACACCGGTGAGTTCATGTTTAAATCGAGTGTCTCTCTGTCCAGGCTTTTGATGCAGAGTCAGAATAACAAGCTCCCAGGTAGATGACAGCGCAGATAATTCTGTATTTCGCAGAAAAGCTCGATTTTTTAGAAAAGAAGCGAGGCAGGAAAAGGGGAAAAGTTGCGTTTTCAGAGCTAATAGGGGAAAGAGCTACTGTATGTGGGCTGTAAGTGACGGTGAGAGGAGGATGTGAAGTATTTCTAGGAGAGATGAGCTGTCAGGTTGTGATGGAAGATCGGAGTAAACGTCGTCCTGACCGGGTTGGAACATCACTTTCCCCTGAGCGAGCTGCGATTGAGGGGAGTCCACCAGGTTCCTGTCAGCAGGAGAGAAAACTTATTGTCAAGCAACATCAGAGTGCTGAGATCAGGCTGTAGTGGACCATCTCCTGGAGGCACACACACACACACACACACACACACACACACACGGCCTCCAATTCCCTCAGCAGGTTTGCGTGCCCTGCAGAGGTTTCATAAGCACATCCGCAGACGAATACCTACGCAGGGTCCCCCAGTGACATCAGGTCTGAATCATCTGATGATGCAGGATACCAACAAGGTCATGTGGGACAGGGAGGGAAGGGGGGTGCATTTGGGAAAAAAGCCAAGTTTTGTCAAGGTTGTCCTTTAATTTTTGAAGTCTCAGTCTTCACACAGTTTGCCACATCATCAGTTGAGGTAAATTAGGCGAATGTTTGGGGCCCCTAAAGGGAAACCCTCTTAAAGGGATAGTTCACCCAAAATTCAAATTTCACTCATTATCTACTCACCCTCATGTTGACTAAGGGCTGGGAGAAGTTTCAGAGTCCTCCGTGCCTTCTCTGAGTTACAGCGGGGCTTGGCGCAGCACTGCATGTCCATATGACGGTTGCAAACGGAGCTCACTTTTCTTCGTCCAAAACGACACACCAAAAAACATCCAAATAACTCGTCTGTAATGTCCCTCCTGTATTGAAGCCCGGACATGAGAAATTGTTCCGGAAAAAATGAAATAATATTAAAATAATATTTTAAGCTTGTTTGTAGCGAAAGCTCCCAGTGTCTCAGTTCACTGCTTTGCCTGTGTCTGTGCAAATGGGAGCTTCGGCTACAAACAAGCTTAAAATATAGGCTTATTTAATTTTTTTCGGAACAATTTCTCATGTTGGGGCTTCAATACAAGAGGGACATTACAGACGAGCACTATGGAGGTATTTGGATGGTTTTTGGTGTGTCTTTTTGAACGAAGAAAAGTGAGGCCCGTTCTCAACCGTCATATGGGCAGTGCTGCGCCGAGCCCCCCGTAACTCAGAGAAGGCACGGAGGACTCTGAAACTTCTCCCAGCCCTTAGTCGACATGAGGGTGAGTAGATAACGAGTTGAATTTGAATTTTGGGTGAACTATCCCTTTAAAGCTCTCATAAAGAAACTACTCCTACAGTGAACCCTCCATCTAAGTGGGGGCCCCTAATGATATACAGTGCCTTGCAAAAGTATTCATACCCCTTGAATGTTTCCACATTTTGTCACTTTACAACCACAAATTTAAAATGTATTTTATTGGCCCTGCTGAAGGAAAGCATCCCCACACCATGTATCATTTTCCTTCCGCTTCACAATTATGCACTACTTTGTGTTGCACTTAAAATACATTTGAAGGGGTTAGCTACAAGTTTAATTCCTCACGGCCAGTCGGTGTCGCCAGGGTTTGAAACTAATTTTTACCATTAGCCAAGTGGCTAGTACAATAGATGAAAAAAGTTACTCGCCAGCCAGATTTTCACTCGCCAAAACCAACAAGTTGCTTCACCAGGACAACTGTATTGTCTATATGGGTGGAGGGGGGTGTCTTCGATATGCTTGTTTGCCTGCAGCCCCTCAGAGTCCAGGATCACTGCTAGCTGTTGTAAATACTGTGAAGCATACAGCTGACATTAACAGGTGCTCTTACTTTTAATTGAATACATTGGAAATTGCTCCCGCATTTACCCAGAGAAGGAAACCCATTAATGTCTCTAGATAAAAATAAAACAGATGAAAAAACAAGTGTGAAGGTTTTTGCCCAGAGAAGCTGCAGCTACTGCTGCTTGATGGTGGATTTGAAAACAGAACCAAGTCCAGTTTGTCTTCTGTATTACTTTTTCTAGTAACCCCCCCAACACCCTGATTGCAGCTTGCCATGAAACAGTGCAGGCTGTTGCTGATTTGTGTTTTCTGTGTTTTTTTTAACAACACTGTCTGAATGTAGATTTTACACCAGACAAGCAGCCAGCAGGTAGCACTGATAGGATACATACTGTACAGAGGCATGCAAAAGTTAAGGCACCCCTGGTCAAAACTTCTATTCATGTGAACAGTTCAGCAAGTGGAAGATGAAATCATTTCCAAATGGCATAGAGTTACAGATGACATATTCCCTTTACATTTTAAACAATATAGTTTTTATTTTCATCTTTTACATTTTCAAAATAAGACCTAAAAAGAACCCCCCCCCCACCTTTTGAAACTATCACAGTGTGTAAATAGTAAATATCTTGTCTGATACCTTGGTCAAAGTTATCTGAAAGCTCAAGTCTCCTGGGTTTCATTCTTTTGCAGGCTGCTGCTTTGTTTCCCTTTTTCACTCTAAAACTGTAGAAAAATAAATAATTTAATAATAACAATAATAATAATAATAACTTTATGCCTTTTGGAGATCATTTCATCTTCCAGTTGCTGAACTGTTCACATTAACAGAAAGTTTGACCAGGGGTGCCTAAACTTTTGCATGACACAGTACCTGTCAAGAAGTATATGATATCTCTTTGCCTACTCCAAAGATAGTTTATAAATCCCTCTTCTTCATGTTGGCCCACTCACACACAAGCTGATCCACAATGAGAAATGAGCGACAAGTAGACCTCTGCCCTGGTAACCTGCCGTTGCCAAGCGCTGTCCCAGCCTTCATAAAGAACTGGCACCCATTAGGGCTTTATGCAATTGTGCAGTTTGGCTGAGCACACGGATGAGGTTAATTAAAGTGTGCAAGGGTTTGTGATCAGGGACGTCGTGGAGAGACACTGGGACGGTAGATGATGAAGAGCGAGCAGGGGTAAAGCAGAGGTCATCGTGACGGATGTCATTCGTTGGGGCGACTAAATGTAGCAAATTGAGACCGAGATTTTGTGAGACCTGCAAGATAAAGACGTGCTTGTTTGTAATTTGACGTGTTTGGTATTATTCACAACAGAGTGTTTTGAAAAAGAAATGGAAGGAGCTGCACACCGGTCCGTGGGCTGAGGGATGGTTTCCTGGGAGGAACTGTAACTGTTGCTAACTGGAGGGCAGACGATACGCAGCCAGCTATCAGAGAGGAGCCGATGATATCAGTCAGCAGAGGGAGCAGATCATCAGAAATAGCCCGGAGGACGGGGGAGGGCAGCAACCAGATGCAGGGAGGGTTAGAGGAGGAGATGGAGGGTGATTTTAGCGGAGGCTGAAGGTATTTAGAAGCAGGATCGGATCAGGATGCTGCCAAAAAAAAAAAGTGTTGTCAGATCAGACCAAATTTGCCGTGCAAAAAATGGATGGTGCAGTGAGCGGTGAAGCCAGGGAGCACATATCCATTTCTCCAAAATAAAGCAGAGGGTTCTTGACAAGTGGAGGTGAGCAAGAAGAACATGAATCAGCCTGTAATTTGTGCAAACATTAGAAAATGCCTGCGCTCTGCGGCTGCCACAACCAGCTTGTCTTCAGGCCCCAAATGTCCCTTGTAAATATGAATTTTAATCTCTTCAAGCTGGCATGTCCCACCGCAAGATTGGTTTATGAGATTTTTATCCAGGCCACTGCTGCATGTTGATAAGAACTGCAGCTAAATGTTAATCTTTGCTGAATCCTCAGTAATGAACGAGGCTTTTAGAACACAAGTACAGTATGCCACGTGCGTGCCGTGTGACTGACAGCCTCGTCTCTACTGTCACACAGGGTCTCAGGGGGGACAAGGGAGAGCCTGGCAGCCCGGGATTACCAGGATTTAGTGGGCCCAAAGGCCCCGCGGTGAGTAGGAGACTTTTTTTGTGTGTGTGTTTTTTTTTATTAAAAATTTGATTTCAAATCCCAGATTTGTGCAGTTGTTGGTAATACTAACTTTGATCTCCATCCCCAGGGTCCTCCTGGTCCAATGGGTCCTGAGGGAAAGCAGGTAAGCACCTCCCAAGTCCACTGATGTATCGTATTGTATCTTTCACTATGTGTCGAATTCTTGCTCAGACCTTCTCTTTTTGGTTTCTAGGGGATGCCAGGCAGAGTTGGTGATCGTGGTGGCAAAGGAGATAAGGTGAGTTCTATGGATGTGAACAAATCCATCATCTGAACCAGAATCACTGTCCAGGATTGTTTAGGGATGCAATAAATGTGAGTTTGATTTCTACTTCTAGATAAACAAACATAAACATGAATCAGCAGATACAGATATAAATAAATAAAAATAATATATATACAGTATATATATATATACACTACTCACAAAAAGTTAGGGATATTTGACAAGAATCTCCCTATAAAAGGTTCCTGCTACAGTGATATTCTGTCATCATTCAGCCTTTTAAGTAGAAGGATGCAATGGTCATTTCTTTATCTCAAACAAAAGCTAACAACAGTGGTGGCTATAGCACAACAAACATCTCAATGTCTCAATAACTTGATCAGTTTGATCAAAGTGTTGTCTTGGTCTCATGATGTCAGAATGTGAACATGGAGGAGAGGAGAGGGAGAGAGAAGAGGACGGTCTACAAACTGTCACTGAACCAGAACATTTAGTGGTTCAATGACAACATAACCAATAAATAAGATGGTGCTTGTGATGTTTGTGGTTAATCACCTTGTTAGAGAACAGCATGTTATTCAATAAGGACTGAAACATTGAACAACTGGACATGTGCATTCAAAAGTTTAGAGAAGGTTAAATTAAGTTCACCTCTAAATGTTATAGTGCATTTTAGGTGCATTCTGAAATTTAATCCAAAAGCTAAACATCCCTAACTTTTTGGGAGTAGTGTATATCTATACTGGTATATAGAACTACAAATGGACTTACCTCGTCTATACAGTACATAGGTCAGTTGCTGCAAAGTGTAAACACTACTATAAATACATATTACACTGTTTTCCAAGATTGCAAGGCCAGTGCAGGACTGCATATTGAATTGGTAATGTAATGTTTATGCAGAGTGTGTGGATCCTTTGGAATGACCTGGTTACATAAAGTGTGATGTGATCTTCATCTTCATTCAAGTCCAAGTGTAAACAAACACGGTTTGCCTAAGCTTATGACAAACAATTGTTATCTTTTGTTGTGGGGTGTCAAGCTGCTCTGTGGCAAAAAGCTCAGACATGCAGACATGTGTTTGTTTGGAGAGCAAAGGAACACGTCTTCATCATAAGTCTGCAGAGACATCAGGAGATGCTGCTTGTGTTCTTCACAAATCAAAGAAGCTCTAACCTCCAGACTGCTTTTCCTAACGTATACTACAGTGTCATTAGTTAAAATGGATCTTGTTTGTTCATTGTTGTAATCAAGGTGAAGATCTGATCATATTTTGAGACAAATCTATCAGTTTATTAATGGTTCAGGGTTTTATTGAAATAAAGGAGTTTGTCTTGCTGCTGTATTTAGCTTGCTACTGTAAGGTTCACCATGTACTGTAGATACTGATCTCTGAACAGCCATTACCTGCCAAATCGTAACACAGAGGCATCTCACACTCACTGCTGGCTAAATACAATTCTTGTATTTTCCCAATGTTAAATCATCCTGGTCTATTTTCACTTTTTCAGTTTCAGTTTCTGGGCCATTAACCCCGGTTCAGATAGCTGCAGAATTATTAGCTGAATCATTATTTGAATAGTGTTTTTGTTATATTATAGGTTTTTTGGGCCAGTAAAATTACACAAGAGGAACAAAACAAAGGAACTTCTAACAATTAATTAACATTGGTAGTTAGTACATAGGGATGATATCCAGTTTTCCTCTGTCCAGTAAGTCACCCATCAGTCATTTTGAAGGACTTGTCTGATATCTTATCAAGGGTGACCCAGGTATAAAGGGAGATAAAGGACATTCAGGAGAGCCAGGAATGCCTGGAAACCCTGGTCCCCCGGGCAGAAAGGGCCACACAGGGATGATGGGCATGTCAGGACCACCAGGAGAGTTGGGGGCTCCTGGGCCTCAAGGACCTTCAGGAAACCCTGGTGTCCCAGGACAGAGGGTGAGTCATATCCCTGAAAAAATGTAATGAGATTTTGAAAGCAATGTTGATGCCACAGCGTTATTCCCAGAGGACGGAGGTTTAGGTTTTTAATAATTGAGTTAATCATTAACATCCTTGTTGTCTCAGGGAGAGTCAGTATCACTGGAGCAGATGCGACGGCTCATCCAGGAGGAGCTGGCCAAACAATTAGATGGTGAGGAGTCGACTTCTTTCTGGATCTGTCCTTGTCCTTAGATCTCATGTATCACAGGTGGAAGAGATTCAGGTCTATTTTCTTTTTCTGTCCAGCCAAACTGGCTTACCTCATGGCTCAGATGCAGCCAGCTCACGTGAAGAGTACAACCGGCCGTCCAGGACCTCCGGGCCCTCCAGGTAAGGAGGGCAATGCTGGACGACCTGGCCCGCCTGGAGAGCCTGGCATGCCTGGACAAAATGGAGGAGAAGGACCCAGAGGACCCATGGGTCCTAAAGGTAGGACGGAGACTCACAGCGGTGTTACTGAGCGTGTTTGTGACCTTTCTAAGACTTTTAGAGTCACAGCACCAACTGAGTTAAAATAACTTCCTGTGTTAATATTTTGTCATTTTGATCTGTTTTTTCAGATTAATTGTACAGGTTGTGTTATTACAAAGTGCTATATCTAAAGATTTAAAGGGATAGTTCAACATTTTGGCAAATTGGCCCATTGACATAACCCCTATTGTCTTAGGAGTAGGTTCGTTACCTTTAATTGTTGTTGCAAGCTATTTTTAGAACGGTGGAGCAGAGCCGCGAGCTGCTCAGAGCTACGCTACAGAGGCTAATGGTACAACAACAACAACTCCAAAACGCTCTTGTGGACAAGTTGTGACCTGCACATTCACCACGCTATGAGATGGTAACAGAACATTACAAGACGGCTCTGCTCCACCGTTCTAAAAATAGTTTGCACCACAATTAATGGTAACGAACCTACTCCTAAAACTATAGGGATTATGGCAATGGGCCAATTTGGCCAGAAATGTTGAAATGAGCAGCTGGAGGCAGCAGCCCTAACCCTCAGATAGCTTAGCTTTGTAGCACATGTACCAGTCTTTCACTGGAGCAGGAACCAGCATCACCATCACCATCACCATCACCGTCCTCCAATCAGGACTCAAAAATAAGATCTGAGTGGAAACAGGATGCAGATAGTGTTTCAGGTTATGAATCACAATTCTACACAAAAACGACTGATCGGCCTCCCTTTGTAGCCACATTTCAGGCTGATAGCAGGAGAAAGAACATTGGTGCCAGTGTTTCATTAAAGTCAGTTGCTCTCTATATATCCACCTGTGAGCCCTCTTACTCTGTCTGCCCTGTAAACACATATCCATTGCAATCTTCATCATAATCCTAACAGGCTGGAGAAGTGAAGAGCTACTGTGTTTGTATCTGCTGACTAAGCGCTCGCTCTCCGTCTATCTAACTCCCACTCATTCTGTCCATGACCCACTGCATTGCATAATTCCTTCAAATTTTATGTCATGAACCATTGTCAACACTCAGTAATGCTGGCTGGTGTTCAGAATGGTTGATTAATAAATGATAGAGGCGGATAATGTGCTGAAATCATACTGACTGTTTATGTTTTCCTCTTCTTTTCAGGCGAGAAAGGAGGAAGAGGGGAGAAGGGAGAGGCTGGTATTGGTGATAGAGGAGAGCATGGCGCCCCTGGCCCAATAGGTAACCAGCCAGTGTCTTACCCATTGTCTTTGTTATCAGTAGGTTGGTTTCAGACGCTCTCTAACTGCTGCTCTCTCTGCTCCAGGTCCAGCCGGCATGCCTGGTTATGGTAAAGACGGAAGCCCAGGACAAGCCGGAGCCCAGGGAGAGCCAGGAAACCCAGGTCCCCACGGTCAGCCTGGACCTCCAGGTCCACCTGGCCAGTGCGACCCCACCCAGTGTGCCTATTATGCCAGCCTGGCACAAAGACCCCACACCAAAAATGTCAAGGGGACTTAAGAAAGAAGAGACACAAAGAGCTTGAAATCCAACTGTATTTATGAACTTGTTGTGTCAGTCTGAATCAAGAACTTTTTCCTTTTCGAGATAACCTCAGTACGGAGGGCTGAAGCAATATGTGCTGCCGGTCAGATTCTTTGTTTTGTTTGTTTTTGGTATGAAGCTTGGGACGGATGGGGATTGAGCATCGGGGGACTTTTTAAGATTTAATATGGGGTAAAGAGGGCAGCTAAACAGTTTTTTTTTCTTACTTGCATGCTTCCTGTAAAATATATAGGGAGATAACAAGGATGATGCAGTTCCCTCCTCTTAAACCCCCCCACCGGGAGTGAAGATTTGGGATTGAGATATTATATCGTTCCATCAGTAATTATCACAAAAGTACAGCCAGGCGTTTTCTTGCAGGAATATGTCAACATCACACTCTTTTTTTTCCTGCCTCACACCGTTTTGCATCAGTTATCCTTCGCAGCCCACACTGTACTCAGTCAAGAAATAGTTGTCACTCGCAGCATCTTCTACCAGTCTGCTGGTAATAATTCAGTCAAGGGAATTATCTGTTTAGTTGTCACTGATTGGAAGCGGGGGAGGACTGTGTGAGGCACTGTCTCAAATTCAGATAGTGATTTTGTGTAGGAAGTGTTAATGAGTTAGTGTGGAGAGTGATGGATGGCCATGTTGGTGCTCCTCTTGCCTCCAAGCTGGTAGCAGTGTGCTAATGTCGCCTTATTTTGGATGGTATTGCTGCTGCAGAACAGGCTGGAAAAGAGAATTTGTCTTAAAGAAAGTCACACTTACGTAAATTGGAATTTTGCCCAATTTGTAAAAGGTAAACATGTTTGATTTATTTAGACAGAAATGAAATAAGATTTTATTCTGGGAATAAACTGGAGGCAGCAAAAATTCCCTCTGTCACAGCTCATGAAGCAGTCTTGGCAGTTGGAACGGATTTCATTGCTAAATTCTAGTTACGTATATGCCTAAAAAGTAAAATAGTATCCATCCATCTGTATTTTAAAAGGGTGGTATCTAATTTTGTAATGAAATCCATTTAAATTTTAATGACATTGTATGCACAAGACATATATCTCCTGTAATCGTTTGTTCCCAGACAGGGCTCTGAGTCTAAAGGACAGACTTTGAGTTAGAAATGTCACCATCACACATCTACTATTATGTTTAATGAAGTGGCTCTGGCCATCCTCTCTGAGGTATGCATGGACTTGGGCAGTGAATGGCTTTGAGGAGGTGGTATAATTGCCGCCTTTGTTCACCTTTCTTAAAAAGCTGCTTGTTTCACACTGCTCTCTCTAAACGTGTCACTTCCTTTCTGTTCAGTGAGGCTTATTAAGAGCCTACGCTGTGGCAGCTCAGCCCTGCTCTGGAAACACATAGCTTTTCTTATTTGTCCCTTGGAACCTAAAATTGGAGAGTTGCTTCCCTGCATCCCAACGACTGAATCGCATTGTGGTTACCATTTGAAAGATGTTTTGCCTCACGTCCCTCACGGACCAATTACACTTCTCCCCAACCTCAGACATATTGGTCATCTCAAACCTATTAAATAGCCCCTACAAAAACACTTTGTCTTCCTTTCAAAAACACAAAGAAACATATCAATAACCACAAAAGCAAAGGGGGTAGGGGGAATTGTGGGTATCAGTTTTGAAGGAGTAAGTTAAGAAATCTTATGTACAGTAAGCTTGCCAAGACACTCAAGATGATCAACAGGTCAAAAGTTAACATTATATGAGCCTCAGGTTAGCTGATGGAGGCTTCTTCATGCAGAAAGTCACATTGCTGCAACAACACAACTTAATTTCTTAGGATGTTATGAGGGCAGATACAGTACAGTAGGATCATTTAGTCTGACCAATATTTCTTGATTGGTCTCTTGGCTGGAGATTGTATTGAAGTTAAAGCAAACCTACTTAATTTCTAAATATGAACACATCCTTCATCTAAGATATGTGCCCGCACACATCTTTTGGCTGATTTTGTTGCCTTGTATGACAAATTATTGGCAAGTCATTTGCTAATCTTAGCAAAAGGTTGAATTTGACTTTAATCATTATGTGGACAGTAGTCCAAAAGTTCAAAAACTGCAGTAAGTTGAGTTAACTGAGGGGAAAAAATAGTTGACTAACTGGTTGTATTCCAAACACAGAATGGGGTCTCAAATATTGAAAAAGAGAGATTATTAATCATTCATGTCCGTGAATGAATGAATCCAAAACTTCCAGCAGGCTGGACTTACTAGCTTGCATTATACCCAAAAATGGCCATTGTAAAATTAGCTGCTCGGTTAGGTTAACCAGCTAGCTAAGACGAGCCAAAGATTTCAGCCTGTTTTAGCTAGCTAATCCATAAGACTGAGTATGTGTGCTTTTGCTTTCTGACATTGTCTTTTTTATTTCAATCTAACATCACTTAGCCAACAAAACTGTACTCTGAGATTCAATTCAACCAATGAGATGCGTTTTGGCCTTCAGAGCAGCTTTGCATCTGAGAAAATTGCTCCTATTAGCAAAGCTTCATTGTGAAATTTTTGAAGCTACATCTACACTGAAACATTTTTTATTTTAATTCAGCACTTAAAATCAGTGCATTTGGTGACATGTTTTAAAACTAAGATGTGGTAGTGTAGATGTGATGTAGCCTCAGTGGTAGAGAGCATTTTTAAATGCAGTAAAGTTCAAACCAGATTTGGTCATACACATGGGAATGCAATGAATGAACTGCTCTTTCAGCCATGCCATTTAATTTACCTATTAGCTGCTTTTCTTTCACTGGTTTATTATTGAACAATTTGACCGTATCAGTATTATTATTTGATTTTTGAGATGTGTAAATGCTCCTTACAATTTCCAATAGACTGTGTTATAAGGTGGGATATCAAGTTGTTTAAAAAGAAAACCAAACATAATATTTTCTAATACATATAGGCCATCCATCTTTCTTTCATCATCCATAGCTGATTGAATTGTTTTAAGTTATATTGATAAATTATTCTCAATTTGAACCAATACACACATGTTTAAATGCATAGCTAAACGACATTTTTATCAACTTGTTCTTCCCATTTTTTTCCTGGTAAATTTGTGCCAAGATATTTTAAATAAGTAGCATAATGTAAGTATTGGAAAGACACATGTACTGTACTGTATAATAAAGAATGGAACAGATTCATTTTATAATACAGGCTTTGTTATGTTTTTTTGAATCAGTACTTACACCTCATTTTTGATATGAAAAGCCAAAACTTTACCTAACCCCTCTGGTCCTTATGCATGCAATTAAGCTTGGCTTTATCCATTATTATCATGATATGAATGTTAAAGGTCCCATGTTGTTTAAATATAAGGTTATATTTTTCTGTCATCTTTAAACACAGCTCGTTCTATATCAATAATGACTGCCTCACTGTAATGTGATGGCTTCTGTAACTTCCTGATGTCACAACAAAGCAGCCATACCCAAGCTCCGCCCACCTGCACCCACTGTCCAACCTTTCCATATTTGGTTTCTCTTTCATATTTGGTCAGTCAGTGCTCTGATTGGCTGACTGACCTGTGATGTAGAAGGAGAGAGATGTAAATCTAAACTGACATGTTTTTTTTAGTTCTTAAAACCAACAATATATAGATGGATCAAAGCTTGAAAGGAGATGCCAGAAAAGTGTCAAACATACTACATTATGTAGTCACATTAATTCAGACTGTTTTTTGATATCCAACTCACTTCTGCCCCTAATAGATTTAAAACAGTGTCCCTCTGTTCTCCTGCCATCCATCATGCTCAATACCTGTAAGCTGAGTATGTAAATCAATTGTATATCTTTTGCAGAAATCAAACTTTAGGAACCTCGTGCAACCTTCCACTTATGTATACAACTTAAAAACCATTGGCTCAGAGATATGGTGCAATCTATGAAATCAAAGGGATGTGTTTGGGGTGGATGCTATGCTAACTCTATTCTGCAGCTTGGTAAAGGTCACATTTGATCTGTGAATGTATTTGTGCTGTGCAGACAGCTGTAGGGATGATGTTGACTCTCCGCTGTATCCAAGCAACAGTGAGATGCCTTCCTGGATCCACATTACAGTATATCCACAACAAACCCAGGGACCTTGTTTTCAATAGGACACCATTTTATCATGAGGCGGCTGAGGAATTTCATTGATCGATCACCTCGCCATGTGAATACAGATCTGCTCATTTCTCTTAGTCATGCCACGTAATAATGTGACTCACTGCCACTTGTACATCTTTGAACTTCAGTACCCTCTAACAGCACGTACCTGCAGCAGCTCTAGGATGGACTGTGTGTTCCAGTGAATAACACTTTTAATTCAGTACTATCCAAAACATACCACTTTATTACAATGTTTGAAAAAGAGCAATTGGATGACAAAATCAGGCCCAAAAAAATGTGATCCTTAAATTTATAAAAGCACATTGTTGCAGATGTCTGCACTTGTGAAATCTTAAAATCATTTTCACTTAACCAATTCAGTTTTATTTTCTGGCTCATAATTGCAATGAGGAAAATAATTAGTCAAAATAGCACCTGACATGCCATTACATGGGGTTAGAAGAAAATGCCTTCTGTGAGCTTATTGAAGAAATTCAAAAGTACATGCATAAGTGGAAATCAAAGAGATGTACCATTTTTAAAAAATATTTCACAACCTGCTCGTATTTATTTTGGTGAAGGTACCTATGGAAGGCCAGGGGACAGCAGCTGTGCTCGGACATTTCATGGACCTGCAGGCCTGTGTCGGTTGGAAGACGTTGCTTTGGCATCAGTAGCAGCTATCTTTGATTATGCACCATCAGATAAGCTCTCTCTTGAATCACAAACGAGTTAAAATATCTATACAGTATTCTACAGTTGTGTCTTGTCTCTGTTTTCCTTTGTGTCTCTTAGATCCGTGGTTCAGATGGAGACATCCGAGGACTCTCGAAGATCGCCATGGCACTGACCTCTGAGAGGTCCTCGAACTCAAACGTGGTCACGACAGGATGAGATCTGGACTGTGTCAGTGAGCTGCGATGCCTCACTTGTTTTTGTAGCTGGCAGATTTCTTTCCGCTGAGCATGTAGAGAGGTGGAAGTCGGCCTATGCAGGTTGATGGATCGCAAAGCCCCGGTGGTCCTGAGGGTCCCCTCGGACCAGCTGCTCCCGGGGAGCCGGGACTTCCTGCATCACCACGTTCTCCGTTTTTGCCATCTTTGGCGATGCCGGGGGCACCTGGTTCACCTGAGGCAGAGACACCAAACAAGGTAAAAGTTAACAAAGCCTCAGTGACGTGGGTTTCACTTTTTGAGTGGAATTAAAGCTTCGCTACATGATGGATCCTGTATCACAGTGATTCCCAACCTGTGGGCCACGGCCGCCAAATCGTTTTCAAAATATTTAATTTTTAAAAACTAGGGGAGACCGGGGACGATTATAACACTTTTTGTCTCAGCTCCTATCACTTGC